>NC_137977.1:20137956-20737956 GCF_963924665.1 Micromys minutus
TCTGCACGGTCAAGAGCTTCCCACGGAGGAGGCACATCAGACTTCAAATGAGCTGGGTTTGAACACAAAGCTTCTTGGCTACCTGGAGGAGCACATGTTTGTCCCCTTCAACAGAATGGGCTTTTGCTGCATAATCCCAACTGCCTGCTAGAATCACACAGCCCTTGCAACTGAGGTCATCTGGGTCACTGGTTTTACTTACACAGGCCTCTCTCCAGTGTGAGGACCCGGCCTAGAGCTGCTGTCCTTCATGAAAGGCATCTTCTACATCCCCTTTCCATCTCTGTGTTTCCCTCTGCCCTGGAGAGCCTAGGGCCCCCCTCTCAGGCGGGACCATCTCTTTCCCTCTCTTTCTGGAACTCTCTGCATTGGGCCTCTCTCCTTGAGCTTGGACAGGCTCTGCTGAACCTCCCAGCCTAGATCAGATTTCCTAAAAAATTTTTATGTAAATGTTTTCTAGTCTCTGCAAGATCCTGCATCCTGTATGGTGTGTTGGGTACTTGGGAGTGGGGTCAGGGAACATGTTCTGGAGACACTGGGCTCAGGAAGGTGTAGAAGAGCTATAAGCATGTCCATGGGGTCTTCCTGAGCCCCGCCCCAGGCTTGGTGGTCTCAGTACTATACTGGCTATGACAGGTGGAGGTCAGGCTATTGCTCTTATGTTGGGGGATGGAAGACAAGGGAGAGCCTGCTAGATGCCTAGGGTACAGAGATGGGGGAGGCACAAAGGGCCAATGAGGATGAAGAGAATTTCGGTTTCACTCGAGGGAAGGTATGGCTAGGGGAAAGACTCAGGTCAGACTTAATTAAGTGTTGCATGCTGGAGTGGGAATCTATGAGCCAGAGAGTCTCCAGGCAGTGGAGGTGAAATCACTTTCTAACTCTTCCTCACGGTTCATCTTTTGAAGTTCCCTTGTCGCCTTCCTGCTCTGGCTTCTGCACTGGGTGTCCTTGGGTCCTTTCTTCCCCAAGTTGTAAGTCTGGGACAATACCGAGAATGCTTCAGTCCTCCGCTGCTGCAAGTCAGGGATGTGCCTCATATAGCTTGTCCCCTGAGGTAGATTTTCTGTCCTGTTTATCACCCTGGGTGATAGCAGATAGCATGGGGCCTCTAGGTCCCCCTTAGTCAGGTGGCAGGTCCTTTCAGACCTCCCCAGCACCTCACCATGGATAAACTGGAGACAACAATAGCTCTCTTCACAGGCATGATTATGAAGAACAAAAAGCCTTTGACAGATGCATGTTATATAGTACATGCTCACTACATATCAGCTAAGTAGCTAGACTGATGCCACAGAACCTCCTTGGGAACCCTCTTTCCCTACAAGGCCCACTACTCAGATTGTTCCCTGGGAGTGTTCATTCTAGGCCTCTGTAAATAGCTAATCCCTGCTGAGTTATTAGCCGGTTAAGGCTTAGGATAACAGCTTGTGTGTGTGTGTGTGTGTGTGTGTGTGTGTGTGTGTGTGCTTATACTGTGTGCTTTGTGTGTGTTTATGTGTGTGTGACATACATGCACATGAATAAGTGTTGTGCTTAGAGTCAGTCTTGAAGAGAGAAGGCTTGGACTTTGACTCAGAATATTTTAGAGTTAGCTCGGCTCCTACAAATAAACTAACCTGCGCTCCCTTCTCTGATCTCCTGTTTCTTGACACTGTTGGAGGGGTGATGAATTTGCACAGGACAGGACATGTAGCACCCACTGTGTGCTGAGCACCCAGGAAGTGAAGCTGGTGTTCTAGCTGGAGACACACCTGGTCGTATGAGTGGCCACAGCGTGTGATTTATGGAGACCTATTCTTAAGCTTGGGTCATTATATGTGACTACAGATGTGGGTGGCTGGATAGATGGGGGCTGGGGAGAGCGTCTAGTCTCCAGGTGAGAGGCCACCTCTAGTAGTGGGGACTTCCTGTTGGCTGACTGGTATGCTGTGTTTTTCTAAAAGCTGCCTCTCTGGCAAGTTTTCACTAGGTCTTAAAAATGCAAAGAAAAGGATACTAATCCTAAAATATTATACCACAGAGGGATAGGCTGGGACAGATGTATGGCTTGGCTTGGGTGTTTGTGCAGGGTCAGGTGAGTACGGATGCTGGTTCAGAGTGGGCTCTGGGGAGCATGGAAGAGGCACCTCACGAATGCTACCAAAGGTGTCAAAGATGGCCGGGACGGCAGGGGTCCACTTGCAAGATGCCATGCAGGCAGTGTTGCAGTGGCCGATCACGTGCTGAGTCATCTCCCCATAGCAACACCGTGCTCCCGTCCTTGGGCAAGCCATGCCAGTCTCTGCAACCTCGGGCTCCCCTTCTGGAACAGGGTTCATGATACCTGCTCCCTCGGGTACTTGGAAAGTCGAAATGGAAGTCTGCACAGATGCTGCGGGGCCAGGCCAGGCCCGAGAGCACACCAGTTGGACTGATTTAGTCTCTCTGTTCTGATGCCTCAGAAGGGGCTTCTTTGAGGGAAAGTCTGGCACCCGGGACTCTAAAGCCCCCTGTAAGAGACTGCCACCTCTAACTGCATATGCCACTAAAACATTTAGGGGTCAGGGCTGAGGAATGGAGAAGAGAAAGGCTGCTTTTCCCTCCCAAGGGAAGCTTCATCTACCCTTGTTGGTAATAATAGTCACCCATGTCTTGGCATCATTGCTACAGTGCTGTGAATCTCAGTGAAGAAGCTGAGGGGCTGGCAAGGTGGCTTGGGAAATCAAAAGGCACTTGACATCAAGCTGTTCTATCTCAGACCGCTGAGGATTCCATATGATGGAAGAAGAGGGTCGACTTCCACACGCGTGCCATGGTACAGATGCACACATGCACATGTAGGTACCCACAAACGAATGAACGAACGAACAAACAAATACACAGATGTAATAAAATTTATTTTGCGAAGAAAGAAAAAGGAGCTTGGTTCTGTGGTTGACATTCAGACACTCTCTCTGGCTCAACCAGACTCTGCTGCAGTAGGGAGGAGGGAAGACATGTACAGGTAAAGTAGACTTTAGCCCCTGGAACACTTGAGCCTTATGGAAGATGCACCCCTAATCCCACTTGGGGTGATGTTTGTGCTGTGTGTGGTGGACAGGCAAGACTGAAGGTGACAGCTCAGTCTCACAGGTGATGTGTGAGACCCCTGGTCCGCCTCCTCCAATGCCCGAGTTACTGGTGCACACTGCTGTGCCTGGGATTTAGGAAGGAGCTTGGGATTTGAACCCTGGTCCTTGTATTTGCATTTGCCGACTGAGTCGTTTCTCCGGTTCTGAAGGACTTTTCTTTCTAAATTATGGACTGTAAATTTTAGCTTTCATCATTGTTACAGAATTCCTTTCATAAAATCACTGAGATACTAGGTTTTAAAAAATGTTCTGGGGGAGGGAATAGCTATGCTATTGACCTTATACATGCTAGGAAATCTTTTCTCAGAGAGGTCCCTGCTCTGGGCTTGGCACTGCACCTTCTGTGGCCTGGACCCAGGCTACAGAGTAACTCCTGTCTGTTCTCAAGGGCAAGGCACTGCATCCTGCCTAGGTGGTGTCTAGACCTCGGGCTCAGCACACAGCAGGTATTCTGAGCATGAAATCATCCCCAAAGGTCCTTAGAAAATGGATTTGAGGATACTCAGGGTGCAAATGTTCAAGTCTTCTGGAGGTGGAGTGTGTTACATAAATTAATGTTAATATTTGCATAGAAACTAACTATGCACATCTTCTTATATGCTGCTAGCCCTCTCTAGATGATTTATAGTGGTCAATTTGGTGTGAACACATGCCACACCATATATCATTCAGTTTACAACAGCGAGACAAGCCATCCATGTGTGTTCAGACACCGTTTTGTCTTTTGAAATGTTCTTGATATTCAGTTTGTTGAATCTGCGGCCGTAGAATCAGAAGACCAGTGTACTTAGTTGCCAAAGGATGCGTGTGTGGCTTCTGACATCAGGAGACAGTGCTGATGCCTCACAGGCCTAGAGGCTGTGTTTCCTGGTGGAGAAACTTGCTGTAGGACTGGGGCTATTTAGACTAGAGGGTGCTATCCCACCCTACTCTGCCACACCAGGCTAATCTAGGCCTCGCTTCCTCCATGGTCAGATGGATGAGTAAATAACTTAGGCATGTGGTGGAGTCAGATCTCAGAAAATGGCTGCAGATCTGCTGCCTGGTCAGATGGTTCTTGTGGCTGGTCAGGGCAGTGTGTGTGTGTGTGTGTGTGTGTGTGTGTGTGTGTGTGTGTGTGAATCTCTGTATGTGTGTGTCTGGTGTGTTTTTGTTGGGGTGGTGGCACTGCTTGCTTTTAAGTCAGATGACAAACAGGACCTTGGTCCTCAGCAGAGGAATGCTCTATATGAGCAAACTTACAAAAGACAGAAGACCTGGATGTGTGGAGCAAGCGTTGGGGCAGTGTGGGTTGCTAGACCTGAGACCTTGCAGCTACAGCTACAGTCTCCATCCTTAGAGGTGGTCCTTAGGCTTTGTTTTTTCTTTCAGGCCCTGCACTTTTCATCTCAGATCCCAAGTTCACAACAGATGGATTGGGGTCACAACATGGGGTTTGGAGGGAGCCTCAGACTTTCTCCGAGTATCTCTGGGAAAAGGGCATTTGTGTCTCTAGTGCCCTCTGGAAGGATGCCTAGCTGCATCATCTTTCCACTGCAGCACGGGGGCCCTGCACTATGCTGAGCTCCAGGTCATCATGGGAGTGAGTGGGTGGCCACAGATAGCAGCTACTAGGGAAGTATTCCCCCTGTCAGAGCTGCTGCAGATCCTAGACCTTTCATGCTACCACAGGATTTCCTCCCTTTACAGACACCCTGGCCATGTCAGGGCAACCCCTGAGGACTCCTCATTTTGTATGCATTGCATGTGACCCTAGTTAAACTCTGGGGGGAATGTAGCTCACTTTGGCTGAGGTGGTTTCTCTGACCGAGCCCCTGGCCATTATGGTACACCGTACCCCCTCAGGCCTGGATGATCTGGGGCGCTGTGGAGAGAGGAGGCAGCCCCGAGCTGAGCTCCAGGGCAAGGTGGCAGGTTTTGGGCAGTCACAGAAGTAGAACTTTCAAGGCTTGTTTGAGATGGAAAGTTAATGTAGTTGGGAGGATGAGGCCTAAGGCTGAGAAAAGATAAATGGAAGCCATCTTAGGGAGGTAACTGTGGCTTTGCCTCAGACTAGGGCTGGCTCGTGCTTTCACGTGTGTGCGCATGTGTGGAAGTCAGGTCAATTTCAGGACTCTAGTCATCTGTTTTTTTAAATTAATTTTTAAGTTCATGAATTAACCTAGAACATGTATGTGTGTGAATGAAGGTTTGTGCCATGGACTGTGTGGAGGTTTGGAGATAACTTTTGGGAGTTGGTTCTCAGCTTCTACTTTGTTGAAGATGGGGCTTTCGTTTCTGCTGCTCCTATATGCCCTCCAGGTAGCCCATGACCTTCCAGACAATTCTCTGTTTTTGTCTCCTCTCTCACTGTAGGCATGCTGGGATTACAAATACACATTACTATGCCATCTATCTATCTATCTATCTATCTATCTATCTATCTATCTATCTATCCATCCATCCATCATCCATCCATCTGTCCAGGGTCATTGCCTTTAACCACTGGCCCATTTTCCTGGCTTGCTCTCACCTTGGTTTGTTGAGATAGGGTCTCTCATGGTTTGGAACCAGCCAAGTAAGCCATGCTGGCTGCCTAGTGAACCTCAGGAAACTGCCAGTCTTGACCTCCTAGAACTGGGGTTTTCAGTGTGTTCCGCTGCACCCTGACTCTTTTATGTGGGTTTTGAGGATCAAATTTGGGCTCTTTTGCTCCTGTGGCAAATACCTCAGCCTCTGACCTGTGTTCCTAGCCTCCTGGGCGTCCTTCCTTAGGTGTATCTGGAAACATTTTGTCTCCCCAGCTTGTGCTGAAACATTAAATGTTTTGGTGTCTTACTGACTCCAGGAAGGAAGATATCAGGATAGCTGGGAAGAGGAAGTGGGCTTTTCATTCCCAGGGCAAGTAACTTTGGCCAGAGTAGAAACAAGCTATTTCTAAGAAGCCTAAGGGCCTGGGTCAGGTGAGGCTAGTAGACAGCCTCCTGTGTGTTTGGTTCTGCTTATGCCTTCTTAAAGGGGTATGAGGGTATAGGGGCAGGGGGTATATGAATATGAAGAGGGGGTGGCACATGTGGATCTGGTGAGCAGGGATGTCAGGACCTATTTACCTTCCTTAGCCATTGACCTAGAAAGGAATGGGCCTGTCTCTCACTCTTGAGTCCTGCCAGCTGTGACCATGCCTGGCTGTAGATGTAGGTTTCAGGGTGGGGATGTTGATTATGATGATGGTGATGATGATGAAATCTGTCATATGGAGGACTATAAAGTTGTTGGCTGGTGAGGAGGTGGAGATTTTCATGGCTGCCTATGGTCACAGGAGCTTTGCTGGGCTTCAGAGCCGGAAGGGGGATAGAGTGACAGGGTAGCCTTGGCTGCTTCAGCCCCCTTCTAACAGCTGCAGATTCTTTCTTTGGATCTTTTTCTAAGTTCAGCCTCTCCCTGGGACTTCAGCCAAGATGCCTGAGCTCTGGCAAACCTGGGCCTCACCACTGAGCCCCAGAACTGGCCTGATACCCAGAGGTCTTGAGTGGGTCCCATTCCTATGCTTCTGGGTTGCTCTGGTTTCCCTATTTCTTAGGTCTAAGACTGCATGAGTTATTCTATTCCATGTGACACAGTTCCTGGGACTGGCTCAGTGATCAGACATGCACGGGAGGGTAGATAGGGGCTGTGATTTAGATGGGACCATGGACAGGGAGGCCAGGGATGGTTGAAACTGAATGAAATAAAAGGAAGAAAAATTAGTGACGTCTTAGGGATAGTTGAGAAGATTTAATGTTCAGAGAGGGGTGAGAATTTCCCCTGCGGCTTTGCTTGCTCTCTGAGCCCACTTTTGCTCTGAAAGGGGAGAGGAGAGAACCTGTTTCCCACCCTACCCTGTCCCCCTTCTCCTGACAAGATTAATGTGCTCCACCTGACAGAGATCTTGGGAAGGCCACACGGGTCTGCAGGTAGCTGCCACTGCAGCCTTGTGTTTTCACTGTGAACTCCGGTGCTGCATGTGGCTCCAGGCTGAGGCGGCAGGTGGAGGAGGCAGAGGAGGAGGCAGACAGGAGCTCCGAGTACGGCCTCCCTCCTTCCTTTTTCTGTGTAGGGAAGCCCTGGGATTTCCTCCTTCCTGAGTCTCCTTTTGGGTCCAGGTTGGTTTTGCCCAGAGAGAGAGGGAGGGAGGGAGGGAGGGAGGGAGGGAGGAAGGGAGGGAGGGAAGGAAAGAGAGGGGGTGTTGGGCCAGAGGAGTGCATACATGGAGGTCAGAAGGAGGACCTTGGGTGTCCTGATGTCATGCTCAGAGTTGTTCCCTTGAGACAAGGTCTCTGAACTTGCACTAGATTGGCAGTCAGCCTATCCAGGCACTCCTGCTGTACCTTCCACAGCCACCCTCCCAGTGCTGGAGTTAGGGATTGGAACTCAGGTCCTTCCACTCTCTCCTCCTGACTCTGCTCACCCTGTGCTGTCCTCCTGAGGGAGTGAGAGGACGGGTGAGGGGAAGTGTCTGCCCCAGAGAAAGGACTGAGCTTCTCTGTGTTTACATGGAACCTGAGGCCCTGGCATGTGTTTGGGATGTGGGCTACCTTGGAGGCTAGCGCTCCAGAGAAAGTGAGCTGGACCTGTGCTGGGTCAGGAATTTCTCCATGAGGATCTCCTGGTAAAAGCCGGGTCAAAAAATAGCCACCATCTTCCATGAAAGAAAGGTGAGGGACTCTAGGAGTCATTAGTGGCTGGCAGGAGACTTAAGGATCAGTTTCAGCAGCACAGACTAAATCTTGTCCCCAACTAAGTGGCAGACCCTCCTTCAAATTCCTTTGACACTGGGAAAGTTCCTTGTGGGGAACAATATTCTCCATGGTAGAGCTGAGGTGTCACTATTTGTCTGTCCAGGATGCTTCAGGTTATGGAGACAGACAGCTCTTTACAAGGTGTGTGGTGCCACTTTAGACCAGTGTGTGTGTGTGTGTGTGTGTGTGTGTGTGTAGGTGTGTGAATGTATGTATATGTGTGTATGTGTGTATGAGTGTGTGTATGTGTGTGAGTGTATGTGTGTGAGTGTGTGTGTGTGTGTATGTGTGTGTGTGTGTGTGTATGTGTGTGTGTGTGTGTGTGTGTGTGTGTGTTTGCTCTGTGGCCTCCACCCAAGCTTTTGGCCTTTATGCTAAATCCAGCCCTAGCTTGGGATCCAGATAGTGTGGCCTGAGGCTCATTGGGGAAGGAGGAAGGAAGTCACTTCTTCCAGGAGGCCAGCCCCAGGCCACACTGCCCCTATCAACTGTTGGCTAAGGGCCAGCTTATGGAATTGCTGGGCTGTGGTCGACTCCCAGCCTCTCCATGTTCTCCTGCTTCCTGCTTGGGCTCCTTCTTGAACTATCAAGTGCTGCTTTTAAGCAGCAGCCCCCTGGGCAGAGGCAGCTGTGGGGTGAGTGGGACAGTCTGACCAGAGGGTGTGTGAGGGTTGGGTTTGGGTTCTGGGACCTCCACCTCCTGCTGGTTGAGTCTATGCCACCTTCCTGGGGCTCAACACCTAAACCCTTCCACCACAGGAGGCAGTGAAGACTGGATGGTGGAACCCAGCTCTTGGCAAGTACTCTACAAGAGTTCTGACATCATAGAAAGAAGTGTTTGCTGCAGGGGAGAGGGGAACCAGGGTGACTTGTCCAAGCTTGCATTACGGTTACCGTCCTCTGGTTGCTTCTTGTTCTGCTTCGCTGAGCTGGTGGGCCCCTAAAGTGTTGAACCCCAAAAGTGTTGAGCTCAGTGGTGCTCAGGGCCCAGGCAGAAATCATGCAAGGTGTTTAGTTTGCAGTGCTCCCCAGACAGTGCTCCCCAGACCGTGCTCAGCCTCTCTGAGCCTGTTCATGCTCTGCTGCTGTGCTCACTGGGACCTGGAGTGTGTGGAGCCACCGTAAAACCACACAAGCTGTCAGAGGGAGGAGGTCAGCGGCTTCTCTGGCTCCTGCACCCTCTCCCTAGTTTCCTCTTTGCCCACCATGCTTTCTAAGTCACCTTCTTCACCAAGACAGGAACAATAGGGGTCTGGTTATACAGCTCAGACAGGTCTTGAACTCATGGTCCTTTTGCCTGAGGCTTCCAAGTGCTGGGAATACAGACAACACCCCTCCCCCCGCCACTGACAATTCCCTTATGGGAAGGAATTATGGAAAGTTGTAAGGAAAATATGAATTCCGCTGATTTTTTTTCTTACCTGTGTGTTCGTGTGTTCATATGTGTGTGCATGCATGCACTGGTCAAAAGTCAACCTCAGGTGTCATTTATCCTGTACCCCGTTTTTCGTTTTTCTGAGACAGGTTTTCACTGTCCTGGAGCATTCTGATCCAACTAGACTGGCCAGTTAGGGAATGCCACAGGTGTACCTCTTCTGCCTCCCTGCCTAAAAAACGAAACAAAACAAAACAAACAAAAAACCCCACCAAGGTTATTTTGGATGGGATAACGTGATTTTCATTTTCCAGTGCTTCTATTTTGTTTTGTAGAGCTGGGAGTGGAGCAGGCGTCACGCCTGTGAAGGCAGCTGGCACACTGGGCCATTTGTGTTTCTCCGCAGCCCGGGCAGCAGGTGCTGAGGGGGTGGGAGATGGCGGCTTAAGAGACAGTTTCTCCCCCGGCCTGGGCTGAGAATAACGCCACGTTCGTGTTGGGACAAGGAGTGGTGGCTCTGATGACATATCTGGATAGGTGGGTACAGACTACAGCCAGGGATAGGGCATAAGCCTGTGGGGACTGTGCCCCACCCGACATGACAGGCCCTGGGGTCACCCTGTGCCATTCACATTCCACTAGTCACGCCTGGTGGCCAGCTTTCTGGCCCAGCTCTAGGGCCAGACTGTTGAGGCCCAGTCAGGGCTTCACACAGCGGCTGCTGCTGGCTCTGCAAGCCCGTCCCCTGTTCTGTGAGACTGTCCCCACAGGGCCAGTCCTTTGAGTTTCCCTCTCGTTGATCTTTGGGGACTGTTCTGTCTTTTCTTGTGTGTGTGGCACATGTGTGGAGGCCTAAAGCTGATGTTGCTCTCTCTTCCACCTTATTCTTCTAAGGCAGGGTCTCAGTGAAGCCCAGGGCTCACCCATCTTACTAGCCAACTTGCTGTGGGGAATTTCCGGTGTCTGCCTTCTAAGGTTGGCATTATAGAATGCTGCCATGCCCACCCAGCAGATACATGGGCTCTGGGACTCTGAATTTCCAGCCTTCTTGCTTTCATAGCTAGCTCTTTAAGCACTGGCCCATCTCACTGACTGGGATACTCTGACTCTGCCCTTCCAGTGCTAGGATTACAAGTGTCCCACCATGACTGTCTTTTTATGTGGGTTCTAGGACATAGGTCCTCATGCTTACAAGGAAACACGTTCATTAACTGAGCTATAGCTCCAACCTCTTCATCTTTCTAGCCAAGAGGCAAAGGGCAAGATGCTGAGGGTTCTTACAGGACCCAGAAGAACTGCAGCCAAGAAGGTTGCTCCTGGAGCGAGTTTGGTCTGTGAGTTGTGGGCTCACCTGCTCTCCATCCCTGAGAAGGCCAAGCATGAGCTCAAGAGAGTCATAGAGGTGTGTGGGCACCTGTGGAGAGTGGGTGGGAATTAGTGGAGTGGGCTGGCTTGCGAGAAAACAATCCTACCTAGGTTAACATAAGGCAGAGATGACAGGAATGGAACCAGCCATAACTCCTAGGGTGGGGTCCGACCTTTATGCCCCCTCATACTTCTTGGCATCTCTGGGCACCTCTCTGCTCCATGTATCACCATCCTGGGGAATGACATTCTCACTCTAATTGTTCAAACCTGGATCCCCGACCCACCCATTTTTTCCTATCATATTTGCTTATTCTCACCATTTCCTATCCATGCAATCTCTGCAATCTCACCTGAATGGATGGATTCCCTGACCTACCCTTTTGCAGGATATCCCCCTGTAGCAAAAACTGATAGAAGAAAAGTCAATCAAAGTCAGGCTTGATGAGTGGGAAGATGGCCCAGTTGGTACAGTGTTTACCATACAGACCTGAGGACTGAGGACTCCTTCAGAACTTAGTGCTCACTGACTTAGCTAGACTGTCTGGCTAGCAAGCTCCCTGCCACTTCCCCAGTTAGTCGCCCCTTGTAGAAGTTGGTAAGAAGAAAAAATGGTGCTGGAGGGCTGGGAATGTGACTCAATTGGTACAGCATTTGCATCTGTACAAGGCCCTTGGGTTTTCTCCCGAGCATCACACAAACCAGGGGTGGCGGCACACACCTTAATCTGAGCACTACAGAGGGAGAACAGAGGCTCAAGGATGGCGACTTAAAGAGTTAGGAGCTGAACTGAGAGGACTCAGATCCTCTAGGGTAACCCTGAGTCTGTGGGTGGGGGAGACCCCTCTACCTCAGGGAAAAATGTGTGGGCTCTACTCTGTGGGTTTTCATGACTTTGGGCCCCTCCAGCAGGGGTGGGGAGGCTGCCTAAGGTGCTGGCGAACATTCTAGTCTTCTACGGATGGAGCTCTTCGTCTGGCTTTTCCCCAAGACCAGCATCTCAGACACTTGTGTTAACTTTGAAGCTGGAAGGCAGAGCTGGAGGCTGGCCAACCGGTGCGGCACTGCAGAAAACATCAAGGGATGTTCCGGGCCAGGGTCTTCTCCATCCTGGATTTGTTCTCAGAGACGGAGCTGCTGTGTGGGCACTTGATTTTCTCTCCTAAGACCACAGCTGGGGCAGGTGCAAAGCCTTGGGCCCAGCAGCCTGGAGCTCTCCCACAGGATAACTCCAGTTCAGGCCTTTCTCTCTTTGGTTGCTTTCCCTTGAGGTTGGGGGTGACGCACAGCCACAGCTCTGTCTGGGTCAGCTCTTCAGGCCTAAGCCGCCAGTTACAGGCTCACTTACTTTCACTGGGACCACGCTGAAGGGTTGGAGCGCACATTTGTTACATACTGGACAAAAGCAACTTAAGGAAGGCGACACGGAGGGGAGGGAAGAAGGAGGGAGGGACAAGTTTATGTGGCCCATCACCGTGGGAAACGCAGGGCTTCAGTCGCACGAAGCAGCTGGTCACATTGCATCTAAGGTCAGGAAGTGGAAAGGTACATGCTGTCATTTAGCTCTCCTTGTCCTGCTGAGTCCCTCCAAGACCCCAGCTTATGGGATGGTGCTGCCTGCACTCAGGGTGGATCTTCCTACCTTAATGAGCTCAGTCTAGAAAAACCCTGCACGGATAAGCCTCAGAGGCTGCCACTGCTGATTCTAGATCCTGCCAATTTGACCGTCGATACGGATCATCACAGGGGGCTTAGACCTCAGCGTCTGAACCCCGGCTCTGAGGAAACACTGGCAGAGCTTGCTGGGATGAGAAGCTGCCCCTCAAGAGTCACCTTCAAGGGCCACTTGGTGATGAAGCTATGTCCTGTGTCCTTTGTCACCCTACTTGGTGTGCCTCTGTCTGCTCTCTCACAAAATGGCTACCATGAGCCTGCTTGTTCCAGAAAAGAAGAAGGTTGAAAGCCATGGCTGAAGGTGGCTCAGATGACCAAAAAGGGTCTGGACAGGCCCATGAGCATCTCAGCCAGAGTCCCCTGTTGGAACCTACCACACTAAGCACTGGCCAGAGAAGCCTGCAAAAGTTGCTGCTTGGTCCCAGCCACAGCTGGTGATGTCTCTTCCCACATTAACAGATGTGAGGTGCACTGACTCATGACTGCTTCAAGACCACAGACTCCTGGCTCTGTTCTGCTTAGCAATGTGCCCAGCAGTGTCTTTGCTTTGGTTCTCTTTTCTTGCTTAAAAAAATTATTATTGGTGTGTGTGTGTGTGTGTGTGTGTGTGTGTGTGTTTGTGTGTTTGTGTGTCTGTGTGTCTGTGTGTCTGTGTTTATATCCACTCTCTCCTATCATGGGTTCTGAGGATCAGATTCCCAGTCCTTGGGCGAATGCTGCAAGAACTTCTTTCCTATCGAGCCATGTGGTCTACCCTATCTTGCATTTCTTATTTCTGGTTTGGTTACTTCTTTCATTGCTATGATAAAATATCTGACAAGAAGGAACGGAAGGAAGGAGAGGTTTATTTCAGCTTATAGTTTGAGGAGATATCATAGCAGGAGCCTGGGGCAGCTGGTTACATTGCATCTGCAGTCAGGAAGCAAGGAGAGATGAATGCTGGTGCTCATCTCATTTTCTCCCAAGTTCAGCACCCCAGCGTAGGGGATGGTGCCGCCCACATTTAGGGTGGGTGTTTCCACCTCAGTTAGTCCAGTCTAGAAAGTCTCTTACAGACACACCCAGAGGTTCTTTTCCTGGGGGTTATTCTATTCCCAGTCAAATTGACAACCTTAACCAGAGGGCTATCTACACTCAGGAGCTTGAGACATGAAGTGAAGACTAAATGCCAGGGAGCAAGGATTTCCACTTCAGTGATACCTAATGGGAAGAAAGGACTGATTCTAGGGCAGAGGCAGGACAGGATAGGAGGAGACTGGAACATTTTGCAATGCTAGAAAAGAAGGTCAGGAAGATAAATGGGGATATGTCAGGAGGCTCCCACTGGTCATGTTTGGTCACATTCGATCATCAAACAGAATTAGGATAGGAACAGATTCGTGCCACAGTGGATGCAGAATGAAAGCACGAGTTGGTGGCACTAGCCTTCCCACTTTCAGAGGTAAGCAGGGAGGGTCTTCATAGAAGGCCAGAATGCTGGGCCATGGTTACAAGTACCTCTCAGGCTCAGGGTGGAGGAGGGGCTGCATGGAGGTTGCTTGAAAGAATGGCACCTGAACTAATTCAGCAGGGTAGAATGGAGCTTGGAATTCCTTTTTTTCACCAGGCTTTTGGCTAATAGTTATGCAGCTGGTCCATAGACTTCCTATGCTCACTAGTTTTATGTCAACCTGACACATGATAGGGTCATTTGGAAAGAAGGAGCCTCAAATGAGGAAGGGCTCCCACCAGATTGATCTGTTGGCAGCCCTGTAGGTTGATGATTATTGATGACTGGTGTGGGAGGTCCCAGCCCCCTGTGGGTGGTATTATCCCTGAGCAAGTTGTCCCAGATGCTACAAAAAAAATAAATAAATAAAAAATAAAAAAGGCTGAGCAAGCTGTGAAGAGCAAGCCAATAAGCAGCATTCCTTCATGGCCTCTCTTTAGTTCCTGCCTTGAGTTCCTGCCCAGACTTTCTTCAGTGACAGACCGTGATGGAACTGTAATTGAGATCGATCCTTCCCACCCTAAGCTGGGTTTGGTTATGTGTTGTAGCATTAAAAACTCTGAGACACCTCCCTTTGATTAGCAAACCTGTGTGTATGCTGTGTTTGGGCGTATGTGCACGTGCATGTGTCGGCCAACACCAATGTTTTTCTCAGTTGCTTTCCGCCCTGCTTGATGAGTCAGCAGGGGCTCACGGATCTCCTGCTCTAGCTGTGCAGATGGCCAGCACGCCCCAGGAATCTGTCCCCACCTCCCCGGTGCTGCAATCATAGACATGTTCTTGTACACGCTACTTTTCTATGTGCTTGCTGTGGATCTGCACTTGTGTTTGATTACATAAAACAGGGCGTACTGGCCACAGCAGTAATCTTAGCACTTGGGAGGTAGATCAGAAGTTCCGGGCTACTCTTGGTTACATAGTGGGTTTGAGGCCAGCCTGGGCTACATGAGACACTGAAAACAAGCAAGCAAGCAAACAAACATCATACACACAAAAAAAGGTCAAATGTGGCAGATGGCAAGAGTCGCCTAGTGGGTATGGTGGAGGAGGAGAGCACGTGGTCGAGTGTTGCATTATATGTTCATCTTTTTACAAGGCCTGTTCTTTCAGAATGAGAGTTTGAGGGGACCTGCTGAGACTGGTGAAGTAAGGTCCTTCACCCCCTCTTCAGACCTTCCACCTTCTTACTGTCAGGAGCCTGGATGCTTCACAGCTGCATCCTGGCTCCCTGTGAGAGCCAACCCAGGTTGCCTCAGGGTCCCAGCAGAGAGGGAGAGAAGAACCCCTAATCCTAAGGACAGAGCCACATGGGCATGGGTGTAAGAGACAGGCTGGGATGGATCTTTGATGCTAAGGGTCCTTGTAATAGAGAACGGGCCCTGTGGGAATTGTCGCTGCTCATCTTTGCCATTGCTACCCTCTGAGGGTATGATGCCAGACAGCCCTCTGGGACAGAAGGAGGGAGGCGGGCTCTGGCCACTCCCACATCTCTGGTCTATCTTTTCATATCTCCGTGTTCCACTGTAAGGCTCGCAGCTGGCCGATCTACCTCTGCCAACCTGGGAGGCCCTTTAAGTTTGGGGTAGGGGGACTCAGGGGAAGACCTCCACTATGCTCTGAGCCAGAGCACCTAGCTTGGCTGATCCTAGCTCTGTGTGAGAGGAATGTAGGGGTGATACAGGAATACCCTCGAGTATCAGGGAATCAGTGCAAAACTCAGGGGAACCTGGACAGATGGATAAACCGTTGGCCTGATTCTGGGGTCTCTTCCTTGTTTTTGCTTCCCACAGGGGAAATCTGTCTGATTTCTCACGGGGCTTTTGGTCCGCCTTCCTGTCGGCCCCAGTGTGAGTTTGTGAGGGTGTTAGAGTGTGCATCCTGTTTCTGTGGTCCCCAACCACAGCTGCTGTGAAGTTCAGTGGGGAGGGTGAGGGAGGCGCCCGACTGGGTGGAACTCACTTGGAGACAGTTTCTCGCTGAGGCCACAGCTCAGACTCGCCGGGAGGAGATGATGAGAAAGGTGAAGGCCTGAGGAATTTTTGAGGGTCTCAGTAGTGGAGTGGGGGGTCCTGGGAGGGAGGCTGGTGAGTGTGCGCTCATGTCTGTAGGCAAAATGGGGTAATGGTAGGTGGAGTCAGTCTCTGCTTCCTACAGCAAGTGGGGCAGTATAGACCTTCAGGTTTCCTGCCCGGCTTGGTCTTTCCGGTTCCCTTTGTCTTCCTCCTGGACTCCTGGATTTGTCCCTGGGTTCTGAAAAAGTGTCCATTCCTGCCTAACCTCATCCATTAGACTGTGTGTGTGTGTGTGTGTGTGTGTGTGTGTGTGTGTTTATGTGCGTGTGCTTGTGTGTTTGTCTGCGTATCCGAGCATCCATGTGTCCCCCAGAAGGTCAAAAGGCTCTCAGTCACTCCCTGGCCATGATGGAGGGGAGAACTCTTAGCCTAGGAGGTGACTGCACAGAGTCTAAGGTTCAGCGAGTGAGTGGGTATCCTGGTTTTCCTGCCTCTCCATTCATCAGGCCTCCCAATGGGGAAGATACAAAACTGGCCATGGAACTTTTTACCTGAGTGTGTGTGTGTTTGTGTGTGTGTGTGTGTGTGTGTGTGTGTGTGTGTGTGTGTGAGAGAGAGAGAGAGAGAGAGAGAGAGAGAGAGAGAGAGAGAAAGAGAGAGAGAGAGAGAGAGGGAGGGAGGGAGGGATGAGACAGACAGACACAACACACAAAGAGAAAGAGAGAGTGAAGGAGTCAGACAGACAGACAGGCGTATACACACACCACAGAGGGAGAGAGAGAGGAAGAGAGGGAGGTTGTAGAGTTACTGGAGGGTTTGGCAGGGTGTCTTATAGACTCAAGGAGAACGCTGATCCCAGAGCCTCTGTTCTTATTCTAGGCTAAGGAGAAGGCCACACTGGGCACTGGAGGACTTAGAGAGGACGTCCTCCTTTCCCAGAGGCACAGGTGGCACTAGCCTTTGCCCAGCAGCTGATCTCAGCCCTCCCAGGCGACTGCAGAGGGGCTGCACAGCTGGATGTTTGCTGAGGTCTGAAGCTATTGCTGAGGTGTGCAGGCAGCTGTTGACAGACACTTCAGCTCTACACACATCTGGCCAAGGGCTGAGGATGTGAGGAGAGGAAACCCTGATAGGAGGTGACTTTGAGTGGCACTGATAAGCCTTGCTGCACTGCTGGCTCTGGGCCTCTTTAGTGACCTCCTGTGCTGGCAAGTACATGCTCATGGAGGTGTGGCCAGTCTGAGTTATCGCTTGTCCCAGTGAAAGCTCCTTTTTGTTCTTTACTAGGTGTGACATGCAGGGTGAGAGTGTGGAGCTGTAAGCAACTGAAGGTCTGGGGCTTTCTTCTGTTATGTGCGTTAATTAGACTCTATATGACAGTCACTTGGACTTCCAGGCGTGTCCTGCAATGGAGTTGAATTGGGAACACAGGAACACGTGGTGATAGAAACAGATTTATGAAGGGATAGAAAGATGGGGCTAGGGAGGTGGCCCAGGGCTAAAGGGCTCACTACTCAAGAGGGATGACCTGAGTTCAGATCTCTGGAAGCTATGTGAAGCCCATGACTGTGATTCCATTAATCTATGGTTGGATAGGGGCCCGAGACAGGAAAATCCCTAGAAGCTCATGGGGTAGGTAGTCTGACATCCAAATGTGGCGTAAAGTCAGCTCTATATGGCTTGTAGTGCAAACAGTTTACATACTGGGCCAATTCCTTGGCCTCTCATTTGTCAGTCTGATACTTCTGGGGCCTCCTCTCTGCTCTATTTTCCTACTTCTCCAGTTCCATCTGTAACCTGGGATACCTGGGCACCACTGCGGCCATTGTCTTTCCACCTTTCTCATCCTTCAAAGCTCAATGTCTTGTGCTCTTCAGCCTCTCCTGGTCCAGCTGCTCCCCCAGTTCTCTGTGTCTCTGAGCTCACAAGAGACTCGAATGAGAGGGATGCATGGGTTCAGTCTGTGGGTAGAGGTGTGTGTGCATGTGTATATGTATGAGTCTGTAGAGGTGTGTGTGTGTGCATATGTATATGTATGAGTCTGTAGAGGTGTGTGTGCATGTGTATATGTATGAGTCTGTAGAGGTGTGTGTGTGTGCATGTGTATATGTATGAGTCTGTAGAGGTGTGTGTGCATGTGTATATGTATGAGTCTGTAGAGTTGTGTGTGTATATATACGTGGGTGTGTAAATATGGGCTATGGAGGAAGAAACAGTGGCTATGCCTGTGTCACTCTAGTGGTCTGTTCAAGTAGGCAGCTGATGACAAGTGACTTCAGCCAGGTCTGGCAGCCCCTGCTACCATCCGGTCTGCGGTGGTCAGTTCTGTGTTTACTCTGGGATTCCCTGCAGTGTCATGGGCCTTGGCCGAGGCAGCAGAATCTTCTGGGTATGTGAGGACACCGTGTTTGGCCCCTTTCTGAGTGGGTGGGGCTCCCAGCAGTGTAGTGAGGTCAGTGGGGAGAGGCATTTGGTTTCTTAGGCTGTTTCTGAAGCTTTCTTCTTGGTGACATCATGACAGCCTGTCTGAGACTCCCTTCTTGGCTGTTAACGGAGCTTTGGATAGAAGGTAAGGTGCTCCAGTCTCACTGTCTTCATCTATTCCTTGCTGCTGTAATACAGGCAGGGTGACCTATAAAGAAAAGGTTTGGGGGTTGGGCACAATTGAAGTGCATTCTGTGTAACCACGAGGGCTGGAGTTCAGATCCTTAGCACCCACCTAGAAGAAAGAAGAAAGGAAGAAAAGTATTTTAGTCAGTTTGCTGTCATTGTGAAAAACACTTTAGACAATCAACCTAAAAAAAAAAAACAGGAAAAGGGAGTCTCTACCTTAGTTCTGAAACAGCCTGCAATACCCTTCTTCCCACCCTACCTTCCTTTGCTGGAAACTCTGCCTCTTGGTTAGCTCTTTCCTATGGACCCTCCCAGCCCCCCCTTATAGCCCATCTACATTCCTTGTGTCAGCCACAATTACCCAGAAACACCCTTAGTGTTATCAGGGACCCATAGTGGTCACACTGAGCACAAGGGTAGGCGATTTTCACTATCCTTCTGGTCCCCCATTGTGTTCTCTCCAGACTTACTGTGAGTCCTTCCCATAGCTTGCAGGAACCCCTCCTTTCACCAAGTCTCTACCCCTCTTGGTGTGGATCAAATCTCCCTTGATCTTTCACATATTTCCTGCCAGCCTTTCCTCCTAGCCCACCCCATTCTTTTCTGCCACCCACTACCATCGTCCCTAAAGTCACATTTATCTAACATCTAGAGAGGGCAACAGGAATCAAAAACCAAAATACCTTTCCAGTAAAGGTAAAACTAGATATATCAACACCTAGAAGCACCCCTGTTATCATAACTTCAGATGCCTAGACTCCAGTGCAAAAACACATCATGAATAGCCAAGACAGCATACCTCTACTAGTGGACCTTGAGAAATGCAATACAGTTAAAACACAAGTCAAGGACTTCAGAATAGCAGTTATGAATATGTTCAAGGATATTAAAGAGGCCATAAATAAATCCTATGAACACAAAGATGTAGTTGAATTAACTAATGAAAACAATTAAAGACATGAAAGTAGAAATAGAATCACTAAAAAAAAAATTTTAAAATAAAACCAAGATGGAAACAAAAGAGGAAATGAATTTAGAATGTCAAACAAAAACCTCAGAGGTAAGCCTCACCAACAGAATATAAGAGAGGGAAAAGACAACTTTGCCATTGAAGACAAGGTAGAAAAAAATGGGTACTTGAATTAAAAAAAATGTTGAATGTCAAAAAAAAAAAAAAAAAAAAAAAAAAAAAAAAAAAAAAAAAACCCACAGGCAAAAACATCTAGGGAATCTGGGACACTATGAAAAGATCAAATCTAAGTGTAATAGGGCTAGAGGAAGGAGAAGAAACTCAGGTCAGAGGCACAAAACATATTTTCACCAAAATCATAGAAGAAAATTCCCCCAACCTAAAGAAGGAATTACTTATCAAGACCCAAGAAGCACACAGAACACCAGAAAGACAGGACCAGAAAAAACTTTCCTACAACACACAATAATCAAAACATTAAACATACAGAACACAGAAATGATATTAAAAGCTGCAAATGAAGAAGATGAAATAGCATATAAAGGAAGGACCATTAGAATAACACATGGCTTCTCAATAGAGACTGTGGCCAGGCTGGATGTTCTACAAAGTCTGAGAGACCACAAATGCTAACCCAGACTATTATACCCAGCAAAACTATTGATCATTACTGATGGAGAAAGAAAAGCATTCCACAATAAAACCTATTGAAACAGTTTTTATCTGCCAATCCAGTTCTACAGAAGGCACTAGAAGAAAAACTTTAGCCTGAAGAGGCTAACTACACCCAAGGAGACAGAGGGACTGAATAGTGCCAGAAAAGTCAATTCAAGAGGGAGAGAAAACCGTGCCATAACATCAAACTAGCAGAATCAGTAAGCACTGTTCATTGCTAACTGTGATGGCTAGTCTTGGTTGTCAACTTGATTATATCTGGAATGAACTACAATCCAGAAATGGAGGACACACAGGTTACTGACACTTGAGGCTGAAAAACACATGCCTTTAGTCTAGCTCTTGAGGCGCACCTTTAATAACTTTTCACATACTTTTACCCTGAGATAATGGTGAGATATGTTTCTCGGATGGATCTGGCTTTCCAATTCAACTTGTTAATCTGTGTCTGAGCCATACCTTCTGGTGGAGGTCTACATAAGGACAATGGAACAAGGAAGTGTTTGTTCTCCTTCCTCTGCTTGCACTTCCTTGCCAGCCCAACTGTCAGAGCTGGCTTCTTCAGGATTCCGGCTTATACAAAAGGCCAGCTGAAACACCCAGCCTCATGGGGCTGAGTAACTATTAGACTCGTGGACTTCCCATTCACAGTTGCCTGTTGTTAGGTTAGTTGGACTACAGACTTTAAGTCATTCCAATACGTTCCCTTTATATATAGACTCATTTAATAAGTTATGTGACTCTAGAGAATCCTAATAGAGTAACCCTCAATATTAACCATCTAAATTCCACAGGAAGACACAGACTAACAGATTGGATTAGAAAGGCAGATTCATCTTTCTGCTGCATATGAGAATTACACCTCACCATTATCTCAGGGTAAAAGGAAGCAAAAAGTTATTCCAAGCAAATGAACCTATGATGCAAATAGATTTAGCCATTTTAATATCTTACAAATCAGACTTTAAACCAAAACTAATCAGAGGAGATAGGGAAGAATACTATATACTTGTCAAAAAAAAAACATCCACCAAGAGGCTATTGTACTCCTAAATAGTTGTACATCAAATACAAGGGCATGCAAGTCTATAAAAAGAAACACGACTACAGCTAAAATCAATTGACTTTCACACAGCGATAGTGAGTGACTTCAGTATCTCACTTTTACCAATAGACAGGTCAACCAGACAAAAACTAAACAGAGAAACACTGGAGCTAACACATGCTATAAACTAAATGGACTTAACATATTTACAGAACATTTCACAAGCACAAAAAATTTCTTTCTCTGCACTTCATGGAATTTTGTCCAACACTGACCACATACTTGGATACAAAGCAAGACTCAACAGATACAAGAAGATTGAAATAACGCCATGTGTCCTATCTGACCACCATATATTAAAGCTGGACATCAGTGACAATAGAAACAGCAAAGGGCTTAGCTTGTATATTTAGTTTACTGATTTGCATGCACATGTGTTTATTTCTTGGTTTTATTTTGTTTTTGAAAGACAGATTGTGTGAAGTTGGGTGGGTAGGAAAGGTGGGAGGTTCTGGGAGGAGTTGGGGGAGGGGAAAAGTCTGATTAGACTATATTGTATAAAGAAATTGTTTTCCAATAAAAAATGCACCCCACAATCCCCCCTTCCCCGCCCCAAACCAAATCAGAACAAAAGAGGATAGGTCTGTTTGGTGCCCAAATTAGAAGTTTAGAAGTTAAAATCCTTTGTTGGTTTGACTCCTTCCTTTTGGGCCCAGTGTGAGCCAGTATGTCATATCTGGGAAGTGCACATGGTTGGAGAAGTTTCTCATCTTGTAGCAGACAGGAAGCAAAAGAGAAAAAGAGAAGGGCATGGGGTCCCAGAAATCCCTTCAATGGCATGTTCTCAACGACTTAACTCTCCCATGTCCTACCACATCTCAGTGGCACCAAGTCTTGTGACCAAGTCTTGAACATATGGGCCTCTGGTAGATAGTTGGAGAAATGCTTATCCAGATTAATATGTACAATGGAGGGTGTGCATCACTATGGGCTACTATGCAGCTTTACACGGGAACAAACACTGGTGAAATCTGGTATTGGGTCAGAGTCCTGGAACCAACCACATGTCGGTATTGAGGTGCACCACACAAGTAAGTCACTTGGAAGAACTGACCTAGTTCCTTGATAATGATGGCCATTTTTCACACATGATGAAAAAGCCCTTATGGCTTTGCTACCTTCCATTGGTTCTTACCTGCCCACACTGCCTTGTTAGGATAAACCTTCTAACACAGAAAGTGTGGGCATACATTCTGACCTTTGCAAAAGGGACAGTCCTCATGATCTTTGTGCCCCAACCTTTTCTGACTGAGAACCCTTCCAGCCACTGGGCTTCTCAGGCTGATGATCCTTCTTTCTCTCTGTGCTGGCAGGTCCTGCAGAAACTGGGGAAGGCGGATGAAACGAAGGATGAGCAGTTCGAACAGTGCGTCCAGAATTTCAATAAGCAGCTGGTGAGTGTTTATGAAGGTGGAACAACATTTGTCAGGTAGGAGATGGTGAGGACCAGATTTGTGGAGTGGGAAAGCTCAGAAGATAAAATGGTATGGGTCAGTGAGGTTGTGAGGGACCCTTTCACAGACCAGGCAGTGAGTCTCAGAGCTGTAGGGTCAGCTAGCCAAGGCCATCCAGCTTTGGAAGTAGATTCAGATTGCCCTTGTCTGGCTCTAAAGCCTAGAAACATTCCCAGAGCATCCTTAGCAGGATACATCTCAGGTTTAATTGTGTAGGCAGTGTGGAGGCACAGTTAGATACAAGGTGGGACTTTTCTGAAGGGAAATGCCTCAGCATCTCAAATAGAGATGACCTTTACCATCCCCTGGCTGAGGCTAGGGGAAAGGCAAGGCAGCAGGAGGGAGGCTGAGCTGGCTGGGGCACAGCCTATGGCTTCTTTAGGATAGACCCATGAGAATCTGAGGCCACAAAGAATGGGGAAGGGCATGGGAGGTGAGGTTAGGGCTCTGCTAGAAATAGGGTGGGATAAGCCCAGGCTGTAAGACTCCAGCTTCATGGGACGCCTAGTTTATAAGGGTCCTTGATTAGCTTTGGAAGTATTCATTGAAACCTCTTGTGGCTGGTCTGGACCTTAGGGGAAGGGTCTCATTGGCTTGGACCTGCAGCATGCTGGGAGAAAGCTGAAGCATGCTGGGAAGGCCAAAGTTGTTGGGAGAGGGTGTGGTGAGCAGCAGGGAGAGAATGGGACAGTATGTCAGGGAAGTGCTTAAGGACAAGTCACCCTGGCCTGCCACAGATACCTAATACAAGAGGTTCCCCAGGGCAGGAGTGGGAGCTGCCACGGCTACTTGTCTCTTGGGCCAGTAGTGGGAGGTGAGTATGTCCTCTGACAGGGGGCATCTTCTCTACCTTAGCTTCTTCATTGGCCAAATGTAAGCTGAACAAGAGATTAGAGAGCCTCGGCCTCAGAATGTGAGGCAGGGCATGTTCCCCTTCTTAGCTGCTTCCTTCAGGCTTCGGGCAGCTCTGGGGCTCCTTTGGAGACTACCATTACCTGTGCGTTCACTATGGGCCATGTGGAGCCTTGTCTGTCTTGCAGACTTGCGCTTCCACACAGTTGAGGTAGTGCTTGGGATAGAACCCAGGGCTCTGTGCTTGGTAGCAAGCACTCTACCAACCGAGCTAAACCCTCTGCTCCTGGTATTTTCTTTATTTGTCAGCCGAAGCTCGGGTAAAGAGCAGTTAAAGCTGCATGGCTAGTTGAGGAGGCTTGGAGACTGAAATTTGGACTTTGGGCCATTTTACTTCCTCTAAGTTCACCCAGCCCTGAGGTGGAAGCTGTGAGGTTGGAGTGGGGCTGCTCATGTCTCTTTAAGACAGACTGAGCTGGTGGGGAGGGGGCAGGAAAGCACAGAGACAGGAGCTGAGGTCCATGCGGCCTGGGGCCAGTAGAGTGGTCCTTCCTATTCTTCCCATAGTGTATAGGGGTGGCTCTGGGCCTGGAGGGCACCTGCTGGGATGTCTAAGTTCTTGTGTTCCAGAACAAAGAGTTGAGCCAGGAGCACACAGAGAATAGTAGGAACAGAAGTCTTCGGAGCCAGGGGTAGTTTTGAGACTGCAGTTTTGAGGTGTCCTTTGCATCACAGTGGCCTTCATTCGGAGGTTATACAGGTTTGGACCAGCCTGGTGTGTATGAGGGATGACTTGGCAAGGGGTTGGGGGTGGGGTGCGGTGTGGTCAGGGCACGAGGGCTGCTCTCTGTTTTTGATGGGGAGAATCCAGGGACTATATTGAGCTTGGTCCTCTGCCAGCCTATAGAAATGGGATCAGAGCGGGGCATAGGAAACCCCACTTCCTCCCGTGGCTCTTTCTGGAGCCTTCGGCCTCGTGACACTACTCTGTCAGTATAGGGCTGACAATGTGCTCCGTCTCAGGGCAGTAGATCTCCTTCTGTGTCCTCTGGAGGAGGCAGAGGTCGCCTGCTGTTACTTGCTCTCAGGTAACCCAGTCGGTGCCAGTCACAGGTAGTCACAGTCTCAAAGACTTCTGCTTTGTCCTGAGTGGCCGCAATGAACAGAGCTGGTCGGCCGCGAGGCACTTGGCAGTTAAGATTCAGATTTGCCTTTCAGATATGCTTGGTTTGTTCACACAAAGATTCCTTCCAACAACCACGCTATACAAAGATTACAGTGGTCTCATTTAAACAGACACCTCACCAGGTAGTGCACTGTTGGGCAGAAAATGCAGGCTTCTGCTGGGATTCCTCTCCATTGAGGATGTTTTGGAAATAGGCTTGGCCCATGCTGTAGGGAGACTGGGAGGATGGTGCTTGTGGAAATTCCAGATTGTCTTTGAGAGCAGTGGTCAGTGCCGACAGGTGCGGGAAAGGTATAGAAAGCTCGATGGTCACTGGGGTCAGAGTCACACTGTGGCCAGTCTCAAAGTCCCCTTGCCAGTGGGGATCAGTGTAGAGACTTGAGCTGCCATCTCAGGAACACAGCAGTGCAGTACTAGGGCCACCTCCAAAGTTCAGTTTTTCTGTATTGTTCTAGTGGGTGTGAGATCTGGGCCATCGGAGCTCACAGTCTTGGGCTGACTCATTAGCATATAGGAGCTAGCTGCCTAAGGCTTGGCTCATATCAGAGTTGGCTTGTGGTTGGCTCCTTAACACATCTTGTAGGCATTACTGTATTCAAAGTTACACAAAATAGTTTCACATTTGTCCTAACATGGATCCTAGGGGGATTACGTGTTGCTGTCAGCTTCCAGTACTGCGTACCCCATTTAGCCCTCTAGAAACTGACGTGGTCTTCCAGGCTGGCTAAGCTCTTACTTGTAGGACTGCTCTAGACTGTTGAGACCTAAGGCTCACTGAGGTGTGAAAGCCCTACCCTTGGCTGTGTAGAGTAAAATCCTGTCCCTGGCACTGAATGCCTAGCAACAAGAGTTGGAGCTGAAGCCAGATGTCCCCTAAAACCACCAGGAGATGGGCGTCTGAGTCTGCAGGCTTAGGGTGGGGCTGGAGAGAGAAAGGCCTCACAGGGAGTGAGGCTGGCTGGGCTCGGCCTCCTCTGGTTCTGTGGCAGACCCTTACTGACACTCATGGGCCCAGTTGAGCAAGGGTCTAGAACATATTCCTTAGCTGGACTCTAATGGCATTGTAACTGGAACTCAGGACCTTCTAGAAAATTATTGCGCAGCCTTCCCGTTTAGGTGCCAAGGAAGACAGTTCTGGGTAGTCCTTTGCTCAACTGAGTGGTTTTTATCTGCTCACAGCTCAGTGTCTGGGAGGCACAAGGAGCTTTGGTCCAGCCTGCAGCTTGCGTAAGTTGAGTAAATGCATGGCCCAGCCAAGGGGAACCTATTGCTTTGGTACAGGGTGGGCACATTCATTGGAAGAGATAAGAAGGGGGCTGAAGGTATGGCTGGGATGAGAGATGCTTAACAGGAAGAGAAGCTGGGTCTGGGAAGTTCTATGGCGTTGGGTAACAGGCATCACCTCAGGAGCATGCTTTAATTCTCATGTCTAACAGTGAGGGATTTAAGGTGTTAAAGCGAGTATGCATTGGAGAAGCCTCTGCATCCTGTATCGGAACACTTCTAGGTCGGGCTTTTGCTTCCTCATTTAATTTGTTCCCAGTGAGCCTTGAACTTGGGTGTTCAGATTTACACCTGACCGGGGCTACCTGCCGGGTTGTTAGCCTCCCTATCTACATGATGCTGATCTGAGGATTTATCTTCCTAGAAACAACAACGAGAACAAACGAGATTACACAACAAAAGCAATGCACTGTGCTATCCATACGTCATCTGCGCTGTGAATAATGTAGAGACAGATGGGATACGGTACACAGGAGGGCACATGCGGGGTCTGTGTGTATTCTTTGTCATTTCATATAAAGGGCTCGGGCTCCATGGGTGTGGGTGTCTGACAGGGTTCCAGGATGGGCCTCCAATTTTTCTCAATGTGCAGCTATCCTCTAGGGGGTCTGAAAAAGATTTTGCTCCTTTTATTTCCTCTGGTTTATTTTGCACGTTTTTTTTTTTCTTGAACCACCTTTGCTGGTGTCCTCGGCTGTGACGCGGAGAGCAGGGGAGAAGCAACAGAAGGAATCCCCCCCCAAGTCTAGCGCAGTGAGCTAGAATTTGCTGGAGCTCACACGGGTGACTCAAAGGCAGCTGTGTACTGAGAAGACCACCCAGCGTGGGTAATGACTCACCAAAGCAGCACCCCCTTGAGTTTCCCAACTTGCAGGCAGTGTGGCTGGCTGGAGAGTTCCCTCCCCCACCCCCAGCAATTGTTATTGTTTATATAATACTTGGCAGGGAGTTTATAGATCTGCACAGTTCAGGAGCTTCTTGGGAGCCATTGTTACCAGTTGCCGGCTAGCCTGAGCCCTCCCTCCACTTGGAGGTGCTCCCTGAATCTTCCAAGCTTTGTATGATGCTCAGTATGTTGCTGACCTCACAGCATCCTTGTCAAGTGGTGTTAGTGATGGCGAGAAGGTGGTGCACAGGGCTGTGGGCACCAGGAGGAGAAGTGCAGGTCTCAGCAGAGGAAGAGTAATAGACTCTAAAGGTTAGAGCATCCTGGGTTGAGTTAGGAAGGTGGCCAGTCCCTGAATGCCCTTCCTGGAGGTGGACCAGCATGGGCAGAGATCATCTTCTGGCAAGAATGCTGCGCTCTCTAGGTCTCCTGTGCCTATATCATGGGCATGTCTCTATCCCTGATCTCCAGAGTGGGAGGGGCAAGATGGTTTCTTTTTGAGAACAACCAGTCTTAGCTGCCTCCTCCTCTCCAGTATGAACCCCACCCCCTGAGGCCTGACTTCACAGCCCTGGGGCCTGGTGTCTCATCTCAGCTGTCCCCGAGCACTTGTGCTATGCCAGGCAGGGTCATTATTTGTCTTGTATTCTCCGGGCTCAGGGAACTATACTGACTTGCTTATTGCAAAGAACTTGTTTGTTCTTTCCTTCCACTGAGCACCTTGGGTAGTCTGAGACTCCTGTTGTAACCCTGCTGGTACCCTGGCCTCAGCATTCCCGGTCCATTTCTTTCATAGGGACTTGGGGTCTAGCCCATGGTTCCATCCTCTTTGCTGGCTCTTCTGTCTCCGGGGTTCTGCCCCTCTGTTAGCTCAGGAAGCATTTAGTTGGCTAACTCCTTCTCTACAACCTTCCCTACCATGTCTCTCCCCTGCGGGAGGCCCTTGAAGTTCTTGGCAGTATCTCTATACTTCTGTATCTGCTAATCCTGGGCTTTTCGTATTGGAGTCTGCCACCCTCCGTCCATCAGCACCACAGTCCCCGTGAAGACTCACAGGGGTTTTCTGTCCTTACTTTGGTACTATGGGAGTCTGTTCCTCGGTGCGACCTAAAGTTGCAGAACAAGGTGCCTGACGGTCCTTGAACACACCTGACCATGTTTCTGTCATTTGTCACATGGTCACTGTCATTCGAGATCCGTACAGCTGCGTCTGTGTACTCTGTGTTCAGCAACACCCCAGTGTGACATCACTGTGCAGGGGTCTTGTCTTCTGGCCATTCTTACACAACTGAGTGGTAGCTGACAAGTGGGCCTGTAGGGCTCCCAATCAAGGGAGTGACAATGACAGTAATGGCAGCCAGAGGGCCAGAGCTACTGTCCTCTGAGGTTCCAGCTTGTAGGGAGAACACAGGTTGGTGGCTGCTGGCAAGAGCGAAGACTGGCTTGTCATGCAATCGGTATCAGGAAGGGGAGGGCTGGTGACCAGTGTCCCCAGGACCTGACTTTGTTCTTGGCTTTTCTGGCAGACAGAGGGCACCCGACTGCAGAAGGATCTTCGGACCTACCTGGCTTCTGTTAAAGGTAGGGTACGTCTGTCTGTAAGGATTTGGGGCTGTACTGTGGGTCAGCTGGACCACATCCGCGGTGGTAACGGCTGGAATGGGGGGGGGTGAGGAGACCATGTACCTTCTCTCTACCCCACAGCCATGCACGAAGCCTCCAAGAAGCTGAGTGAGTGTCTCCAGGAGGTGTATGAGCCTGAGTGGCCCGGCAGGGATGAAGCGAACAAGATTGCAGAGGTAGGCGTGGGTGCGTGGCTCTGAATCTTCCTCTAGGGACCTTTTGGCTCCAGCTGCTGTCCCCGCAGTGTCTCACCTTCCTATGCAAGCTACCCCGATTCTCTGGCACGTGTAGACAATGTAGCCTTGACCAGGTTGCCTTCCTTTTTCTGCAGGTTATGCTTCTGGTACTTGCCATACTGTCCTTTGAGACGTGGGTATGGCTTCCCCTGTGTATTAGTGTCATACAGTGTCCCTTGCCAACCCTGCCAGTTTTTACTGTATTCCAACCTTGCTGTTATCTCAGGGACACTGCAGCCTCAGGAAAACAAGGCACTGAGAGTATATAGAGCTTTGAGAGCTGTGGGCTGTGTGATTTAGCTCTGCAAAGCATCCTCGTTCCTGTGTTTCAGAACAACGACCTACTGTGGATGGACTACCACCAGAAGCTGGTGGACCAGGCTCTGCTGACCATGGATACCTACTTGGGACAGTTTCCTGATATCAAGGTAAGAGACCCCTGGGCCCATGGCCTTGCTTTGGAGCTTGTGGAAGGAGTTGGAGTCTGGGAGAAGCCTATGATGGAGGGCTGGCTCACTTAGGAGGTGACTGCTCTGTGGTCAGATATCTGCTTAGCCTGGCAGTTTGTCTCTTCAGGACTGGTCTGTCCATCTGGCTATATCTCCTAGGGGAGAGATAGGACCCTGATGATATGCCAAAGAAATAATTTTACCCAAGTCTGGTTGAAGTTTCTTGGGATTATGCCTACCCTGGCATGATTGACAGCTTACAAAGCTGCATCCCAAGTGCCCCTGCACAGCTTCCGGGCAGTGTGGCATGTGAGAGCATCTGCTTTTCAGTAACCATTACTACTGATCTAGCCTCAGGCAGGGGCTCAGGTGTGAGGCTGTGGGTAAGACCCAAGCACACGTAAACCAAAGGTCCCTGTATCTGTGCTGTGTGTTTGGTAGGGTAGTGTGTTGCCTGTTAGCTGTGTGGGTGTGTTTATATTCTCCAATGTTCAGAAACCTGGCTGCTTCTGCTGGGACTGAATCTATGCTTGGAGTCTTGTAAGCTAAGTTCTCCACTCATGCCTCTGGGTCCCCAGGTGCTGTGTCTGTGGATGTTTAAGAGTCTGAGGAGCCTAAGATGCTTAGGAGGGTTATCATCCTTACAGGCAGTACAGGTGTATAAAGTCACTGATAAGAGTGGCTCAGGAGATTTGGGGCCTGGCTGAGAAAGAGGTTCGGCTAATATGGTCCTGGCTAGAGGGTTCTGACAGGACAGGAAAGTGGGGGAGACAGAGAGGACGGAGTGCTCTGAAGAGTGAGCTGCCTGCCTCGGGAAGGCTCTGTTGCCAGATTGGCGTCTGGGCCCAGATATGCTACTTCAGGCCTGCTGTGTCCCTCTTGCCTGTTTTCTCTGGTCCCAGCCTGGGGATCTTGGCATCGGGCCCCACCCATCCCTCCTCTCTCTGCTCCCTAGTCACGTATTGCCAAGCGGGGGCGGAAGCTGGTGGACTATGACAGTGCCCGGCACCACTATGAGTCTCTTCAAACCGCCAAGAAGAAGGATGAAGCCAAAATTGCCAAGGTAAGGAAGGGCTGGGACAGGCTCAGGGAATCCAAGAGAGGTTAGTCCAAGGTTCCCAGCTGTGGATGGAGATGGTGCTGAGCCCAGGGCTAAATAGTAGAAGACCCTGTGGTGGGTGCCTCGGCAGGCGGGTGGAGCCTGTTGTTGGTCTCCTTCTGCACTTTGCCCTGCCTTGAGTCAGTTTTCCAGAATGTGAATAGACCCAGCTTGGGTTTCCCTGGTGTGGTACTATGTTGCTCAACGCACTGAGAGGAATTCTGTCATGGGATCCGATGTGACTTTGTCTTGATGGAACAGGCCTGTGGGCTGGTCACATGGTCCTGTGTTGTGTGGGTGGGTGGCGAGCCCCGTGTGCTAAGCCCCTCTACCCCGCCTACTTTTCTCGTAGTTGTGCAGTTCGACGCCCCCTCTCCACTTGGGTGGGAGTTCCCTTATTTTCTCAGCTTTGGGGGTTGGGGAGGGGAGGATCTACACCTGCTGCAGGCTAGCCTCCAGATGGGAGCCGGCTTGTCTGTCTCTGCATGGGATGTGGGCTTGGTGTTTAATTATCTATGTCTCTGTTTTTTTCTCCCACCTCCCTCCTGCCTCTCCATTCTCCTTTGCCTTGACCTCTCCTTTTCTCCCCCCTTCCCCCCCAGCCTGTCTCGCTGCTTGAGAAAGCCGCCCCCCAGTGGTGCCAAGGCAAACTACAGGCTCATCTTGTAGCTCAAACTAACCTGCTCCGAAATCAGGTGATAACTGGCTTCTAACCTTGCACGTGCTGGCGCCTTCTGGTCTGTTGTCCTCTCCTGGTGTCTGTCTGCCCAGCCTCCACCAGCTCCACAAGGGAGGGCTTATCTTCTTTCTGGGGTTTGGAGGCAGGCAGGGCCAGAGTCTTAGCTGGAGGTATGTGGTACAGGGTGGGGTTTGGTGGGGCTTTTAGATTCCTTTGAGACTCCTATTTTAGAGCAGACACATGACCTAAGCACCTAGCCAGGTCTCTGTTCTCTTCAGATGATTGGCAGCCTGTTCCAGGAACAACTTTGAGCACTGTCTCTGAGGGCTCCTGACCTGTTCCTCAAGCTCCAAAGTTATTTTTGAAGAAACAAATCTGCTCCCAATGGCACTCGGACTCTCAGGGTCCCAGAGCTGGTTGTAGCCGAGTGGGCCTCTTAACTCAAGTTTAACTCAAGCCCTGGGGTAGTTTACCTGGTCCTTGGTCTGGGTTCCATGGAGATGGTTCTTGCTAGAGAGGACTCAGAACCTGACCACCAGAGGAGACTCCAGGAAGCCTCTGTATCCTGGCTGGGATGCTAAGACCTATCAGGGAGACCTGGGTCCAGAAAGGTCATCCTTTGGAGGTTACATGAAGGACAAGGGTTGTAAAATAGACTTCTTACTAAACACTGGGCCGTACCACCAGCCTACCGGGGATCCTACAGTCTTCTTGGTGTCCTGAACCTGAAACTGGCTAAAGTTTGGCTAAGGTCTGCTAGAGATGAGGCAGGTAGATCAAGATCATTTGAACCATATATATATATATATATATATATATGGTTCATAAATAATAAATATATACATATATATTTCTTTCTCTCTCTCTCTTTTTTTTTGTTTTGTTTTTCTTCCAACCTTGCTTGAGACTCAGGAAACCCTTTGTAGTGGGGATGAGGCAGATAGCCAAGACTTGACCCAGAAAGAGGTCGGATTTCTCTTGGACAGTGCCCCATTTTTCTGGGGCCACCTCCCGATTGATTTCATCATCTCCAACTGCATGTATCAAATGTGCAGGATGGGGAAGGAGGAGCTTCGACCTGACAAGGCTAGCTGCCTAATTTCTGATGTGAACCACTAATTTCTTGAAGGCCAAGGCTTGGGGCTAACTTTGGAGGCCTGGATGTTAGGATCCAGGTGATTAGTTATTCAGAGCCTATGGATGGGGATTTACAGGTCTGGAAAATGCCCACTCAGCCTTGGCTGGGGGCGGGGGCGGGGTTAAGAGCAGGAGAAATGGGATAGATGTGTGGCTAAGAAGGAACAGAGCTGGAGTCAGGTTTGTGTTTGGTGTTCCTTCCCCACAAAGTGGAGTGCTTTGAATGAGTTGGAGAGGCCCCTGGAACACATTAGGATGCTTTAGAGCCCCTGAGATGGGTGTGGGTTGGGGAATCCTGCTTGGAAGGACCCTTACTTCACTGTAGGGGAGCAGCAGGGAAGACTGAGCCACAGGGCCACCTTTTCCATGGGACACTCCTCCTCTTGTCCCTCCCCTCCTAATGCCTAGCTGGAAAACTAGAGCAACTTTGTTACCAGTAAGCACCAGTAGGAAGCTCTGAGCTTCAGCTTGGGACAAGAATCCACCCTGAGGGAAGGCTTGACTCTAAGGGACAGTGTATCCTCCGCTGGTTGTGTTTGTAGAACTGACTAGCTTTTCTATGGCCCTGGCTGTTCCTGGGAGCTCTCCTGACTTGCTCCAGCCTCTCAGGCTTGCCTGCAAGACAGGTCCAGACTCTCTAGTCAGCTCTTTGTCTTAGAGTGGAGAGGGTGTGGGGGCTGGGAGGGCTCCTGTTTTACTCTCAACTCTCTCCTGCTCTGTCATTTCTGAGTGCTTCCTGAGTATTTGCGGTATGGTGTGCACAGTTGCCTTCCAAGCTTCCTAAAAGGCTAGGATATGAGGCACATATCAAAGGACTCAGGCCCTGACTTTGGGGAATTGAAAGTGGACCTGCCCTTGTTTTATGCTGTGTTGCTGGGGCCCTGGACCTATCTGTGCTGAGAGGCGCCCAGCTTTGATCTGACCTGTCCATAGGGAACCATTTGTCTTTATGTCACCGTCCTTGTCACCCTCCTAGTTCACCTTTAACTCTGTGTGTGTGTGTGTCTGTCTGTCTGACTGACTGACATCTTTGGTAGGATACCCTCAGAGGCTAGAAGAGGGAGTCAGAACGCTTGAAACTGGAATTAAAAGAGACTGTGAGCTTCCTGATATAGATGCTAGAACTGAATCTGGGTGGGTAGGAAGCACCTTTTAACCTAATTACTAAGCCACCTCTCTGCCCCTGGGCCCCAGATTTAAAGTGGGGCTCTAGGGGGTCAAACAGAAGCCCTTATGCATATGGACTATTTCCTGGGCTGTTTTGCCAGCCTCACCTTTAGAGATTTTTGTTTTTTGTTTTTGGTCCTCTCCCCCATCTCCGTTTTAAAATTAAACTCAAAAGAGGGTCCTCAGGAGGCCGTGTGTTACCTGGAGTGCGTGGTGATCAGATGCTAGAGAGATCCTTTCTCTTATCCCATCCAAGGCTCCGGCTTGAGGTACACTAGGGCTGCATGCTCAGTGGGCTGGTCCTGGTATGCCTTAATCTGGGTGAAGTGTCCAGCTTGGCCTGGGAGAAAAAACAAAGGTGTGCTTTTGTCTGAGTGGTGTTCTGGCCAGCTGTGGTCCCAACACCAGCTTTAGAATAGCAGGCTGCTGGCCTTAATTTTCCCTTAGCCCGGTGCCCCAGGGAGCCCGGGTTGTGAGTCAGACTTCAATCTGAGTCAACCCTGTCTGTGTGACTCACAGCTCTGCTTGGTGCTGGGGTCTAGTGCCACCTCTTGGTAGAGGAAGAGATGTAGGAAGAGTCAAGAGCACTGGGCACGGGCCCCTCGGGCCCATTTGGTCCTCCCTGCCTCATCTTAGAGGTGCTGGCCCACTGGGACAGATCACAGGAGAGGGGTTTGTGGAAAAAAACTTTCCCATGAAAGTAATGAGAAACTAGACACCAAAGTGAAGCCGGTTTTGGCCCCAAGAGAGCAAGCAGGAACCTTCAGGAAGGGTCATAGAAAGCAATAACAGGCTGGCAGAATCTCAGGGCTGACGTTTGGCCCAAGGGAGTTGATGTGGAAATAGGAAGGGTTTGCCTGAGTCTGGGCTCTGCCTCTGCACTCCAGCTCTCTAGGTTGTTCGATTTCAAGCTGCCCCCTCCCCCTCCCCCCCGTGTATGTCTATGTGTGTTTAGGCTAAAGGCCAAGCTCTGGTACTGTCCCCGAGAAGTTGTTCGAATTAATACTTTGAAACAGAATCTCTTCTTGGGACCTGAGGCACATTGGTTTAGTTTGGCTGGCTAGCCAGCAAGCTCTGCAGATCTTTCTGTGTGCACCTCCCCAGAACTGGGATTTTTTTAGGGTGTTCCACCACATCTAGCTTCTCATGTGGTTGCTGGGGATCAAATCCAGGTCCCCGTGCTTATCCTGAAGGCACCTTTTCAACCAAACTATCTCCCCAGCCCTTGTCTCCAGCCCCCTTATTGGCCTTCTCCACAAACCCTCTTTCTATAATGGCAGCACAACCCTCCCATTGGGAAGTTCTGGGTGGGTATCCACATCTAGTCTAGCCTCTATCCTGCTCAGGCCCTGGGGCCTGCGTCTAGGCTGGAGAGGGTACCAGCTATGGGGGTAGGTCTGGCTCATCTCCCCAGGGCAGAGTCCCGCACAGATTCTAACACACCCCACGGCCTCTCCATCGCAGGCAGAAGAGGAGCTCATCAAAGCCCAGAAGGTATTCGAGGAGATGAATGTGGATCTGCAGGAGGAGCTGCCATCCCTGTGGAACAGGTGGAGTCAGGAGGGGCCCTGCATTTACCCACTCTGGGGCTCTGTGACTCTGAGGACGCAGCATAGAGTCACGTGTGGTCTCACCATGTCACCTCCTCTCCCTCTGGCAGCCGTGTAGGTTTCTATGTCAACACGTTCCAGAGCATCGCGGGTCTGGAGGAAAACTTCCATAAAGAGATGAGTAAGGTAGGCCAGGGTGACCCGGCAGTGCAGAGGGTCAGTCAGAGGCAGGGGTGGGTAGTCGGGGTACTCTGGTAACCATGCTAACTTTTCTACCTGGAACAGATGTGGGTGGTCCAGTCCAGCCCCAGCATGCCATGCCCAGACCTGTACTTCTTCCCTGGACCACATTTTTGGGGACGTTATCAGCCCCTTCTTAGACCGCGATCATCCTCTCAGGCAACTCTGGGGCTAGAAATGCTGATGGCTGTTTTCCTCAATCCGTAGGAAAATAATACACAAGTTACCAGGATTTTGTAATAAAAAAAAAGTCTCCTGTGTTTCTTAAGGTTGGGAAATGGGATGTTTCTCTTCCCAGATCTGGCATAGGAGGCGTGAAAAGCTCACACTTTTCTGTTGTATTAGAATGGAGGCTGTGTAACATGGTGGTTGGAGACACCTGGTGTGACAGCTCCCCCACTCCATATGGTGGCTGTTCTGACTTTGTCCCTTGGACCCAGAGGAATGAAGTAAATGATGATTCCAGATTTTGGGGCTGAAGAGGGAGAGCTGGCTTGGGGCCTTTTCCTGACTATAACCCTCCCGTTTAAGGCCCCTCTTTTCTTCCTGTTTTTCCTCTCCCTTCTTAAAGATTTGAGGCAAGACTGTCTCGATGGGTAAAGGTGCTGGCCACAGAAGCCTGGTTAAGGATTCAGACTTAGTTCCCAGAACTGGAATAACAGGGGAGGGGGCGATTCAACTCTACAGAGTTGTTCTCCCACTAAGAAATATGTAAATCAACAAACAAACAAACAAACATCCCAAACAGGTAGGAAAGGGCCCCACTTAGGGAAGGAAACCTTTATGCAAAATTAGTTCAAGGCACCAAAGGCAGACTTAGGTATGAGTAGGAGAAAAAAAATTCGTCTCTGTACTTTCTAGTGGCCAAAGTAAAAAGAGAAATGTTTTCAGGAATGAGCCCCACAGTATGCTTGGGACAACCTCTTCTGTTGCGGTGTGTGAGCCCCACAGTATGCTTGGGACAACCTCTTCTGTTGCGGTGTGTGAGCCCCACAGTATGCTTGGGACAACCTCTTCTGTTGCGGTGTGTGAGCCCCACAGTATGCTTGGGACAACCTCTTCTGTTACGGTGTGTGAGCCCCACAGTATTAATGGGACAACCTCTTCTGTTACGGTGTGTTTTTGAGGAATTCCTGGTAGTTGTAGTTAGGTTTGGAGGCTTCTTGGCAAAATGACCTTAATAACCAGGATTAACATTAAATCCTGCAATCTTCAAAAACGAGGTTTAAGAAATAAAATATTGGCATGTCTTATGCTTGAAATTCAGCAAGTAGAAAGACAAAGGTAAGAGAATTGTGAGTCTGAGGCCAGGGCAGTTCGCTGAGAGATTGTCTCAAACAAACAAACAAAAAGCTGGAGAGAGACTTGGCCAAGTAGTTAAGTCCTTGCCTAACGTGTGAAGGCTTTGGTTCAAAGGCTTTGCATATGTTAGACAAGTATTCTACTCCCCCCCCCCCAAACAATAAACTCTTGTGTGGCATTTAGGATACTCCTTTAAATAGCAAGAGAGAAAGATGGCCCCAGAGACAGAAGCTGTAAGCAATGTAGCTCCCATCCCTTGGTCTCTATGCCATTTCTTGGTTTTCTGGGTTCATTGTACTGGTATCATCTTCCATTGGTGGAGTCAGAGAGGTTGCTTCTGGGAGAGGCAGGGGAAGGAGTGAGGAGCTATTTCTGCAGATGATGTGCTCAGCCAAGCCTGCTTCTCTTCCTCCTGCAGCTCAATCAGAACCTCAATGATGTCCTGGTCAGCCTAGAGAAGCAACATGGCAGTAACACCTTCACAGTCAAGGCCCAGCCCAGGTGGGTTAAGCAGGGAGGGTGAGGACAGTGGGGCCCTGTCACCTGATGGTCAGCACCAGAGAGGCAGCTTCTTCTGGAGACCCTTCCTTGTCCCTTTTGGTCCCCGTGGGTTGACCCTGGGCCTGTGGAAATCCTCCTGGTATCAGGGAAATGGCTTCTGTGGTCCTGTTCTGTGAAGAAAGGAATGTGGCCCGGGAGTCTGCAGATCCCTGAGCCTTTGTAGAGCAAGAGGGACACAGGTTCTATTGTTGACACAAGGCTGTGGTTCCTGGCGTGCAGGCCTTCCTGCTTCTTCCTCAAGGGAAGATCCAAGAATGGTGGCAGTGTCTTGGTACTTTGTCCTTTGCTGCCTTTCCTGGGCAGCTGCCAGGAAATCCTCTTACCTGAGGGAGAGCATGAGGGGGAGGAACAGAAACAGCCTGGAGTCTGGGATTGCACCCCTTTCTCTCCTTCCCTCCCTCCCTCCCTCCCTCCCTCCCTCCCTCCTTCCCTCCCTCCCTCCTTCCCTCCCTCCCTCCCTCCTTCCCTCCCTCCCTCCCTCCCTTCTTCCCTCCCTCCCTCCCTCCCTCCCTCCCTCCTTCCCTCCTCCCCTCCCTCTCTCTCTCTCTTCCTTTTCCTCCTCCCTTTTCTCCCTCTCTTTCTCTTCCTCTCTCTCTCTTCCTTTTCCTCCTCCCTTCCCTCCCTCTCTTCCTCTTCCCCTCTCTCTCTTCCTCTCTCTCCCTCTCCCCTCTCCTGAGTGCACACTGTCCACATGTAGACAGTGCTGTAAGCATCATTCCTTTGCTCTGCAAAGTCCCTTCTTCTTGGGTGACTTGTCTGCTGCCCAGAACTTTGGAGTGTTCCAATGGACAGTCTTATTCCCTTCTCTCCTCTGAAAATGAGATGTGGAATGGACAGAGAGGAGCCTGCAGGTGTTCTGGGGAGCATGAGGGAGGGGAAGAGAAGATAAAGGTCGTCTGTGGTCACTCTAGACCTTGCCCAGTTGGAAATATTGTTGCCTAGGCTGCACTGACCATACTCTCCACTAGGGTTGCCCGTGTGCCCCACCCTAGCCTCCTGTAGCCTTCCAAGGTCTTTTAGCAACTGTAGTTGGTAGGTAGGGAAACAGGACATACAAGGACATGGGGGTGTGGATTGAGGGCAGAGGGTAGTCCTGGGAGGGGAAACTAGAAGACCTAGAGGTAAAGACAGCATCGGGGAAGGCTGGGGTAGGAGGAAGATCCTGGGGGAGGAGCAGAGGGAGGAAGGCTGAGAACAGGTAAAGGACATGGAGGCTGAGGTTAGTGTAGGAAGGTCCAGAGCAGGCTGGCTGGAAAAGGTCAGAGTCTGCTGAGGGCCGACTAAGAGCAGCTAGTGGCCAATTGTTTGAGGCCCCTGAGCAGGAAGGAAGAAGGTGGCAGAGGAAGGCCGTGTTCCCCTGGCTTCTTCTCCAAATGAAGCATCCACACCCCACCATCCCCACAGAAAGAAAACTAAACTGTTCTCACGGCTGCGCAGAAAGAAGAACAGGTACCACTTCCGAGTGCAGTGCTACCGTCATCTGGGCCCCGCCCTGACTGCGCATGCGCCTTGTGACTGTGCCCTGTTGAAGGGTCCACTAACCTCTAACCTGCCCGTGTGTCCTGTTGCTTGGGGACATGTGTCAGGAGGGCATGGAGGACTTGGGATACTAGGAAGGTAGAAGTTACTGGGCAGGTGGTTTGATGACTAGAGTAGCCTTGTTTTTTCGCATACCCCAGAGTCAGCCCTGGGCTGCTGCGGACCACAGGCATATTCCCCATGCTCATTGCTCATTCTTTAGGGAGGCAAGTATACCCCCATAAAACAAGAGTGCTCCAGACCAGGCATATGGGGTACCAGTTCTAGCGGTCCTTCTAGAATGTTCTAGATGTTCACACGTCAATCCCATAGCTGGTTGCTTCATGTGGCTCTTGAACGGCTGAAATGTGTCCATTGCAATCCTAGGAGCTGAGCTGGTAATGCCAGTTCATTTAAACTAAGTAGGCCATGGTGGCTGTTGACCGCTGCCTTTTGTACACAGCGATGGATCCCCTCCCTCTGTGTATGCAGCGGCTGCGGTGTACATCCCTGACCCCGCCGGTTCCCAAGTAGACCCTGCTGCGCAGGATTGGCACTCTTTCAACTGTCACTCCTCTGCAGTGAATCTACAGGTCCACCCACAGCAGCTTTGCCTGGAGATGTTTCTCCAGGGTGTGCGCTGAGCCCAGGAACCGTGGGAGGGGAAATGTATCTGTTGTGAGGGCTCCTGGGTTGTGGTCAAATCTGCACAGCTGGGAAGGGACAGGCGGGCAGGTGGTACAGAGCTCTGCGGAGAGGCCAGGGAGTAGGCTGCTGTCCGATGAAGGAGACTCACTCTGCCTCTAGGATGTCTGGCTTGCTTGTGCTATGAGTCCCAGGCGGGGAGGAGATTGGGTCTCGCTGGTGCACCCCTACTTCCAAGGCAAGCCCCTGTGAGCCATACAGGAGCATGTCCTGGCCCTCACACTTCTACTCTGTCCACACACATGGCTCCATAGAGGGATTCAGAAGGGCTCACATGCACACTTAGGTTTCATATATGGACTTATGGGACATACACATGCTCATATGTGTATCCACAGGACACACACTTCGGCACACTATTTTTTTTAACATGTGTGTCCGTGGGTCTCACACATGCACACTCGGGTTTACACATGGGGCCATTGTGCTCTCACATGCACATACCCTCCCATGTGGATCCCTGGGCCTCACACATGTACACACATGTCCTCGTGTAGATCCATGGAGCCCACCCATGCACTCACAGCTCTACATGTGGATCCATGCGGTTCACACATGCACCCATGTAACTCTCCGTGGGCACCCACCAGGTGCTCATAGCCGGCTCCATGCCTTTTCTGGTTCTCTGTCATGGTGACATCACTCTCTGTTTGCTCTTCTTCTACAGTGACAATGCCCCTGAAAAAGGGAACAAGAGCCCTTCACCTCCTCCAGATGGCTCCCCTGCTGCTACCCCTGAGATCAGAGTGAACCATGAGCCAGAGCCGGCCAGTGGGGCCTCCCCCGGGGCCACCATCCCCAAGTCCCCATCTCAGGTAGGCAGATCTGTTATCTCTGCATCCTGGTTTTCCTATCTCACTCCTTCTTTGCTGCAGTCCTCTCCTCTCTCTCACCTCCTGCCTGGGTTGGATGGGTTTCGAGCTCGAGCCTCTGCTCCACAGAGGATCAGCTCTGAGCTCAGGCTGCACGGGTGACACTTCACGATGGTATTCGTAAACGTCCCCAACCATAGAAGTGCAGGACGTCCCCATCTGTGTCTCCCCGTTTCTCTGTCCTGTTTCCCTGACTCGCCACCTTTTCTCCCTAGATAGGTGTTCTGGGTGTTCAGACCCCGAGGATCCAGTCTCTGGAGCTCAAGTCCTTTCTGTGGCAGGGGCTGAGGGAAGAACCCTCTCAGGTGGTCTCAGGTTCATCAAAGGAACAGAAAGAGGATGGTCTCAGTGAGGAAAGGTGGGGGGCCGCCTCAGGCGCATGGCCTCCGTCCTCTCTGTCCTGTCCTGTTCCACCAAGCCCTCTGGGTTCCTGTAGAGGTCTCAGGAGCCGGCTGGGTGAGGTTGAGAGAAGTAGGTCGTCCAGCTTCTGTTCAGGGGAAATGAGGCTAGTGAAGCTGAGAGCGGCAGTAAGAGCCCACATCTGAGCAATGGGCTGACACTGGTGAGGTTGGAACCCAGGCCAGGGCTCTTTGTAACTGCCCGGGGCAAGTGGATAGAAACCAAGATTAAAGGAGTTCTTCACGACTTCTCTAGAGACGGTCTGAGCTGGGGCTCCTTTTGGGAAGTCCCAGCCTAGGGAGGCAGAAGGTAGGTCCACGGGAGGGCAGAGATTAGCGGGGGAGTTGGCCTTCAACTCAAAGTTCCTTCCTAGGTAGGCAGGGAAGACTTTCTCCCAGTGGGCTATGGGAGCATGTCAGGGGGTCAGGACAGGATAGGTCTTGCTCTGCCTCTGTTTACCTTCTCTGCTTCTATCTACTTTTACTCTCTCCTTTGCACAGTGGTATTGGACCGCCTGTCTTGGAGTCTCCCTCGGGGTGTCCTATCATCTTGGTGTCTGTTTAGGGGAGCAGTGATCATTTGTTCTCCCCAGTGGCCTGGGTGAGGCCCTGGCCCGGGAGTGACTGACTTAACCACGGCTTTGTCTCTGTCTCCCTGTGCACTCTACCGTCTCCCATGCCTCCCCCTTGCTGGCCCACAGCTCCGGAAAGGCCCACCAGTCCCTCCGCCTCCCAAACACACCCCATCCAAGGAGATGAAGCAGGAACAGATTCTCAGCCTTTTTGATGACGCATTTGTCCCTGAGATCAGCGTGACCACCCCTTCCCAGGTCAGCTGTGTCCACCGAGGCCCAGCCTTTTTTTCTAAATATCACTTTCAGAGCATGCATGGCCTTTCATCCTCTACCCTGAAACTCTGAGCTTCTCTCAAGATCCAGGAATTTGGCTGTAGAGACAGGCTGGAGCTTCCATCTTTGATTTATCCATCTTCCCTTTCCATCATCCTTCCATCATCACCACCACCATCATCATCATCATCACAACCACCATCACCTCCCACCCATCAGAGTATGCGACATGGCTCGATAAGGGGACATGATTGTGACAGGTCTTCCCCGTTTCTTGGTAGTGCTGATCAATCACAGTGATTGATGCTATAGTGGAGAACATGGAGTGTCTGGGCAGCCATGGGACATTTCCTTGTGCAGGTTACGTTGGCCTGAGAATTCACAGAGACATTGCTTTAGCTAGAGATAACAGAACTGGGCCAGAAGGGCTAAGAGTCAGGCTCACTACTTGGTACAGGTGGCTGGCAGTGCTGGAATCAGGCAGAGCCCTGTTGGATGCTGTAATGACCAAGATGCAGAGACAGCCTGTCAGGAGGCTGTTTGCATCATGAAATGTCCACCCTCAGATGGAGAAAGAGAGGGGCGTACCTTTTGTGGTGGAAGAACATCTTGTGAAGATTGGAGTAGCTGAGGGTGATCAGTTCCCTGCTTCAAGCCTTGTAAGACATATAGGCTTCCCTTCCATGGAAGTCCAGACTCTAGGGGACTTAGCCAGGGCCGTTTCCAGGTCTCTCTAGACTTGGACTTTCCAAGAGTTGTTTGTACAGTTTGGGTTCCCGGAGGAAGGGCGCAGAGTCTGAGGATGGGAGTGTGGAAGAAACAACTTGGAAGGATGAACGGTGGCCACTTCAACAGACACCTAGTGGAACCAAAGTCTCTTCCCTTTTTTCCTGAGCGTGCTTGTAGCTTGAGGGTACCTGGGCAGGTGACCAGCATGTCTTTAAGATGGGAGAGATGGGATACCATGGGAGCAGTGGATGCTGAGGGGAAATGATATAGCTACTTACTTACACTGCCTTGTTTGATTTTTCAAACGCTTCCCGTGAGAGGACATACCCCATTTATCTGTCGAGGGACCTGATCTACAGCTTGTTCCATGGCCATGTGTCAGGCTCCATGTATTTTCCTCCCGCCATGTCATTGCATGCCTTGCTTGCTGATTTTTGTGTCCATCGTCAGGGAGCCTCCTGGTGTGTTAGGGGTGAGAGAGGTTGGGTTGGTCTTGCATGAGTGGGAGGTGGGCTCATGTCTGTGGTGCCAACAGGCTGCTCGGAGTGATGTGGTGAGCAGTCTGCATCCCTTCAGTCTTCTGGTCCTTCGTGGGAAAGAGTCATTTGCCATAGGCAGGCTTGATCGCTCCCTGGTTGGGGGCCTCTGCTTATAGCACTTTGGGTGTGTCGTTGTCTGGGATTGGGTGACTTCTAAGAAGTGTGGAAGGGGTAAGGTTGGTGGCTGTGTGGCAGAGGTGCCTGCATCACATGGTTGGGATACAATTCAAAGTCCTGAGGCCGTGACATCTCCAGCCCAGCTTTCAGACACGGTTGGATTGGAAGGAAAGAAGGAAACTAAGGTCAACCTGAGGCCACTTGTTCTGGGAAGTGGGTCCCCTTGATCTGGCTCAGCTGAAAGGGATCACACTCTCATGCTCTTCACCATCTGGCCCTTAGTGTCCTCAGGACTGTAGAGGCTCCTCTGAAGGGCTACCTTACAAACTTTCCATCCTTTTTTGATGAGAGTCTTGGGAGGTCTCAGAGCTGGGCTCCCATGGAAAGCAAGGGGAGGTCAGGAGAGGCACCCTGAGCCATCGCCTTGCTTAGACTGGGATGAAGTCTTCCGGAACTCTGAGGAGAAAGCCCGCAAGCAAAGCAAGGCTGCAACTTCTTTACCTCAGCTTGTCTTCACACACTGGTGTTGTTCAACATCCTCTCAGCCTCGAACACTTATCCAGATACTATTGACTTGTTTGGGGTCTCCCTCACAGGGTTGAGGAGAGACACCTCCCATGATGTGCTTGTCTGGGGTACACTGGAGCTTTATATCGTTGTTGAAATACTAGCTTCATGTGTACTGCTGGGCTGCAGGGGGTTCCCTAAAAGGGAATCAGGAGGTGGCTGTGGGTGTTGTCTGTAGCTGCAATGTGGGTACCCCAGGGCTCCCTGACACTGGGATCCCATACTGAAAACACCTTGGGGTGTGTATGCTGCTAAGTCTTTCCTCCTCCCTTGATCTGAATGACAGGTCTAGTTGTCTCAGAGGGTGACTTGGCTGGGTGCCAGGCCCTTGACATGAGATTCTCTTGGTAGGAAGACTGAGGTGGGCATGTCTAGAGCAGGCCACAGTCTTGTGCTGCTCTCGATATACAGGGGCAAGGTCAGGTGACCTTGTAGGGGCAAAGGGCAGAGAAGAGATGAGGGTCATCTGATCTTGGCTGAAAAAGCAAAACCAAAAATAAAAACTGAACCAAAACTAAAGCAAAGCAGAAACCAAAACAACAACGAAACCCAAAATAGCCAGTAGTTGGATGTCCTAGTTGGGATCAGATATTTATACATAGGTGAAGGCCTGTACTGGTTTATGTAGTTGTAGACAGTACTCTGTGGGATGTGTGTGTGTGTGTGTGTGTCTTCTGTGTGCACAAGGCATAGGCCCAATCTGTTACTAACTGCTTCATTCCTCTGCTGTGCGGTCACCAAGTTTGAGGCCCCTGGGCCTTTCTCAGAGCAGGCCAGTCTACTCGACCTGGACTTCGAGCCCCTTCCACCAGTGGCAAGCCCTGTGAAGGCGCCCACACCCTCTGGTCAGGTTGGTTGTGCCCACCAATGTCCAGGGCCCATCAGCCTCAGGACCAAGCCTTGTGCTCAAGTCTTTGGGTGGGGGGGGTGAGGCCTTTTGCCCAGTGACCTAGCCCTTTTCCCAGTCCTTAGCCCTCTTGACTTCCTTTGGACATAGAACAGCCGTGGGCTGGTTGGGTAGCTCTTTGTCAGGGCACACCCCACAACCTCTGGTCATCCCAGTATCTTGCCCCCTCGTTAGTTACCCTGTGGGCCTCTCTGAGCTGGGGTCTGAAGCTGTTAGAGCCAAGCTTGGAGCCTGCAGGATTGGGGTCTGAGGGGGGTCCCTTGGTGTGCTTGCTACCCTGTCTCTAACCTGCGTACTGACTTTGTCCTTTTCCTGTTACTGCTGCCCTCAGTCAATCCCATGGGACCTCTGGGAGGTAAGCCAAATAAATATTTGTTCAGCACTGGTGCCTGCACCCCCGGGGACTGTCTCTCTTTGTGTGAAGCCCCACTCACTCCTCTACCCAGTCTCCCTACGACACACTTGCTTATGTGTACTATACACAGGGGGCAGGAGACTGCATCCTCTTATCAGGACCTTGGCAATGGGGCTTCTTAATAGCTCAAGACCGGGTCTTACGTTGGTTAGATTTCAGGTCTTGCTGGTGTTTACCTTGTCAAGGAGCCAGCTTGTCATCTAAAATGGCCATCTGGTCAAGGCGTTCCGACTACAGCGAGGTATTAGAGAGCTGTTTTTCTGGGGGACCCACCCCTGGGATCTCTGAACGTGGGGGCTCAGAGACTCAGACTCAGAGACTCACACTTGGAATGTGTCCACAACTGGTAACAACGGAATCAGGGTTCCAGGACACAATCTGGCCACAGCAGCCAGGACTCTGGGGACTCTTTCTATAGGAGAGCTTCGCTCTGTAAAGTGCTAGCTGAGTTTGATGCTCAGGTAAAAATCCCAGGCACTGGGCTGGAGAGATGGCTCAGCTATGAAGAGTCCTTGCTGTTCTGCAGAGGACAGGGTTTCAGTCGCAGTACCTACGTCAGGAGGTGCACCATTGCCTGCCGTCTCAGTTCCAAGGGATCTGATGCCTTCTAGGCTCTGCAGGCCTCTGCACACATGTGGTGCATATACACTTAAATGTGAGCACACACACACACACACACACACACACACACACACACACACGGTGTGCACACACAATCTTTTTGCAATCACCAGAGAATAAGGCTGGAGTGTGCTGGCAGGGACATTTTGGCCATTTTAGTATGCTGTGCGGTGACATCACACCTGCCTGACTCCTGGTAGTAGTAGCAGACAAGAGGAATGGGAGACAGTTGACCCTGTAAAATTCTGACCACGCTGCTACCCCAAGCCACATCCCCCGTTAAAACTAAGCACTGAAGACCACCCTCTCTTGTCTCCTGCCCTTGCCCAATATGCCTTTCCCACCTGGCCTTCTCACCCCTCCCCCATCTTGGTGGCCTGTCACTAGCCCACAGAGAGTCAAGCTGGCATCCTGCCTTCCGGGGAGCCCAGTTCTGCCGAGGGCAGCTTTGCTGTGTCCTGGCCCAGCCAGACGGCCGAGCCAGGGCCTGCCCAAGTAAGTGCTCCCCTCCTCCCGTTCCCATCTGGCCTCTTCCCATCTCTGGGGTGTATTGTGGACAAAGAGCCAGAGGAAATGCACAGTATGGACAAGGCCTGGTGGCCCTGGGATGGTAGGGGTGACTGTGGCTCCAGTCACATCTTACCTAGGTAAACCCTGCAGAGTGGGGAGGGGGAGGACATTTTAGATGACCTAACAGGTTATTCTAGACATTTCTCAGACATTTCCTTGTCTTCATCATAACTCTGCCGACCAGATGCTTTTGTCTTTGCTACATTTGAGGAAGTGGGAGGCAGGAAGGTTGATTAACTAGGGTCTAGTGCTCAGGAGTGGCTGAGTCTGTGTGTTGGTAGAGGTTAGCCCTCAGTGGATTCTTTGTCATGGTCTACTGTAGTGTTCTGTGGAGAAGGCAGCATCCAGGATTGGAGATCCTGCCTGGTCTCCTAAGCGTGTTTGGTGGGTCCAGGCCATCCAGCAGGCTCTAGCTAGGCTGTGAGGGGCTGGCAGAGCGAACAGGACAAAGTGGAGTATTTAGAGGAAAGGGCTTGTGAGGCAGGGGAATGTCATTCACCAGGGTGTAGACCATTCTCTACACACTCATCTTCCTCCCCGTGTCAGCCAGCGTTTTCTCTCCATATGCCCGTCCTGCCGGATGTGCCAGGATCATGTAAGACCCATACGGCCAGCCGGGCCAATACCTGTGGCCCTCCCACTGCACGCTTCCCTCCTGTGGTGTGTTGTGGATACATCCTGCTCTGTGTCTGATCCCTTGCTGGCGTTTTATGTTTCAGCCAGCAGAGGCCTCCGAGGTGGTGGGTGGAGCCCAGGAGCCAGGGGAGACAGCAGCCTCTGAAGCAGCCTCCGTAAGATGGCAGGGACTGTGCCCTGTTTTTTCTTCCCTGTTATCTGTCTGCCCGGTGCTGTCTGTCTTCTGCCTGTCTGCAGCTTCCCTGTGTTCCTCACCCATGCCGGTGCCGGGCACAGCTCCCCGGAAGAACACAGGGCAGGGTAGTTTGGCACAAACCACAGGCACACAAGCCCTCTTTCCTGTGGCTGTTCCCACGCGGCCATTGACCCAGCTGACCCATCCCCCATCCCCAGAGCTCCCTTCCGGCTGTGGTGGTGGAGACCTTCCCAGCAACTGTGAATGGTGCCGTAGAGGGCAGCACTGCGACTGGACGCTTGGACCTGCCCCCGGGATTCATGTTCAAGGTGAGCATAAGCTAGCTAACCCTTTGTCCCAAGTGCCTTGGGGTCACCCTTGTTTACAGGATAATATACTTAGCCCAGGATCCCTGTAGCCCACTCAGAACGTAGCCTCTACGCTATAGTGTACAGAGTAGCATCCCCCACCACAACTCCCCGCCCACCCCCCCCCCCCCGCCCGCCTGCCACACCTGTCTTTGACAGGCTAGACGGGGGACATGGACCCCTGACATGCTCTGGCAACGTTTACAGGTGCAAGCCCAGCATGATTACACAGCCACTGACACGGACGAGCTGCAACTCAAAGCTGGCGACGTGGTGCTGGTGATCCCTTTCCAGAACCCAGAGGAGCAGGTGAGCCTAGGGCGCCATGAGTCAGTCCCAGGCCTGCGGATGCAATAGTGGACATGGCCAAGAGGGGGCAGCAGAGGCCCGCTGGAGCAGGGCATGTCTAGGTTGCCAGTTACAGGCCCATCTTTTCTTTAATCTTAGTTGCGTTCCTCTCCTTGTCCCTACTCTCTTTTTAGCCGACAGTAGTGCATCTCTTCCAGCTGCCCTGCCAACTTTTGCATCTGAGTTTCTTTCCTGTCTTTGCCATGCTCTTGGCCTCGAGGCCCGCCTTCCTTCTACAGGGTTCCTGCTGTGACAGAGCTCTAGGCTCACACTGACCTTCTGGGCTGGCTCTATTCTGTACGGTTGGCCTCTTGCACTACGTAGGGCTGGGTTGAGCTATGGGGAGTGCCCAGGCTTAAATCTACATCTGCAATGTGTGCGTGTGTGCGCATGCGTGTGTGTGTGTGGGGGGGGGCTAGAAGACAACCTTAGTTTTTGTTCCTTAGGTGCCGTCTACCTTACACTTTTTAAGATAGGGTCAGTCAGCCTGTCTCTACCTCTTCAGTGCTGGGCTCCATTATGTTCCCCTACATCTGCCTTTTTTTCACGGGTTTTGGGATTGGAACTCAGACCCTCAAGCTTAAGTGGCAAGGAGACTGCCAACCAAGCCAATTCTCCAGCCCTGTCTACTGCTGCTTCTAAAGCCCTAGGAATCTACTGGCCACTTGAGTGAATCTTTACTAGCTGGGTGAGGTGTGAGAAGTATAAACTCTGGCCGCCAGCCAACAGGATGGATGTGAATGGGTACCAGAGGGGTTGGAAGAGGATATATAGAAGAGATCGGTAAGAATTCGGAGGTATGGAAGAGTCTGGAGAATGTTAGAATAAAATTGCAAAGGTTCAGGGAGTTGCCAGGCATCGTCAAGCTTTGGGGCAGTCGCTGTAACTCTGGTGTGAGGGCCTACACAGCAAAGCCCCGAGGGTTAGTGTCAAAGGGAAGAGTCAGACAGCGCTGGAGGCTGTAGTGGAATGGATTCAGGACCTTCAGGCAGGCATGTCTGACATGTGTCCTGGGATAGCTATAAATGCAAACCCAACATAAAGCAGTAAACTTGTTTAAAACATTATGAGACTCTGTTGTTTGTTTGAGACAAGGTCTCATGTTTGCAGGGCTAGCCTGGAACTTACCGTGTGGCTGCGAATAGTCTTGGAACCCTGATCTTCCTGCCTTGGCCTCTGGGGTTCTGGGCTCGCCGACTGCACCACCGTGGTTCATAGGGTGCTGGGGTTGGAACCTGGTGCATGCCAGGCTCACACCCTGCCAACTCAGCCACATCCCGGTCTCTAGTCGTATGGGATTTGTTTGTTTGCTTTTGCTTTTTATCTTTCAACTTGGTTGACCAGTTCCCAAGCGTGAACTTCGTAGCTGACAGCAGCGGTCACCGTCTAAATGCACGTGCGTGTGACGTGGGCTACGTGTGGAGGTCAGAGAACAAATTACAGGAGCCTTCTGTCCTTCCACCACATGGGATCCAGGGGTCTAACACGGGTTTTTAGACTTGGCAGCAAGCACTGGGGTCACCTCACTCTTTTTGTTTTGTCTTTGTTTTGCTTTTTCAGTGCTGGGTAATTATAATGTATTGAATCAAGGCCCACACGCATGCCCTGCCACCATGCCACACCTCCAGCCCTCTCTTTTAATGTTTAATTTGGGGTCAGAATCTCAGTAAATTGTCCGGAGGTGACCTAAAACTCACTCCAGTCCAGGCTGGCCTCGAACTTGCAATCATCCTCCAGAAAAGCTGGAAATGCAAGCCTGTGCTATCAGATCTGGCTAGATGTTCTTACCTGCTAGTACTTAAGGAATGTTCCAGATGTTTCTAGAAGTCTGAAGACTTGGGGTGGCAGTTGTGGGGTCCTCTTGGAAGTTGTTGGGATTTGGGAAACCCAGGTCCAGAGAGACACACGGGAGTCAGAAGACCCTCCAGATTTCTTCGAGTTGACAAAGCTGTGGGCTCTGAAAGAAGCTTCAGCAGGGGAGTGGGGTGGAGGGAGTGGGGGAGGGAAGGGGTAGACACGGGGACCAGAAGCGGAGAGGAGAGGGTGTGTTGGAACAAGGGAATGTCCAGGATCATCTGCCATGAAACTAGACTGTGAGACCCTATCTCAGCTTGTATTTCTGACTGAGGCAGGTATTTCAAGTCCCAAGGACTGTTTGGAAGAAGAGTGGAGTAGTGTGACAGCTAATCATTTGTCACTGCCCGGCTTCATTGTGAACCCCATCCCAGAATAGGTAAAAGAGACTGGGCTCCTGTTAGAGCCGCGAGAGGAGCGGGCGGCAGCTGCGCGTGGCAGGTCCTGGCCTTTTGCTAGACCCAGAGGGTCTGGATTCTAAGAGGGATGCGTCTGCAAGCAGCGGAGGATTATGGGCCAGGACTGAGAACACAGTTCAGGCTCAGACCAGTGCAATGCCCAGGCATAGAGGATCTCGAGTAGCAGGCAGGCTGGCTCCTCCGAGGTCAGCTCCTCCGAGGTCGGCCTGGCTCCTAGTTTACTGGAGGCTGTTGTGAGGTACACCATGTTAGCCATGTTCTCTTGGCCCCAGGATGAAGGCTGGCTCATGGGGGTGAAGGAGAGCGACTGGAATGAACACAAGGAGCTGGAGAAATGCCGCGGCGTCTTCCCGGAGAATTTCACAGAGCGGGTGCAGTGACGGAGGAGCCTCTGCAGCCTTCCGGTGTGTGAAGAACCTTTTCCCAAAAGATGTGTGCTTTTCTTCTCTTTGTTTTTCTTCCTTTCTTTTCTGTTTTTTTGTTTTGAAAACTCTTGAAAAGTGTCGGGAAATTGGGGAGCGGAAACCTAAGCCAAGAAGTGTACCCCCAAAGATTGAGGTGGTTTTCCAAAGAGCCGTCCGACCCAGTTCAGTGGACTTCTCCAGTATTCCCGAAGCTGCTGTGTCCCCCCCTAGTTGAGTTCCCGATGCCCGCATGTTCAGGGCGGGCCGGGGGTGCAGAGCCACCGCCGCACTTGCCTGACGCTTGGCTGCGCCACCTGGCAGGGCTTGGGTCCTCTCCTGGCAGCTGCCCTGGGCAGGGCCTGCACACTGGCCCAGCCTGGTCCCGCTCTGCAGACCAACCGTGTGCTGTTTGAATAAAAAATAAGCCCTAGTGTTCAAAATGCAGCGAAACAAAGAAAAAAGAAAAACCTGACAAAACCACCAGAACAGCGCGTGTCTTTCTTTGCTTCCGTTGTGTGAGTGGGAACTAGGCCGACTGAGGCTTTTTTTATTGCCGGTGTCCTTGAGGTAAAGTGTCCGTGGATAGCACCTCCCCTAGACTCATGGCGCGAGCTCTTCGGGGTTTCCACTGGTGGTGAATTAGAGGTCAAGTGGGGGACACTCTCTGGGTACAGTCCTAAGTCACCATTTTAAACACATGTCAGCACTCTGAGTTGGGCAGATGGACTGATGGATGGCACTCAGTGAACGCTAGCCACAAGGACTAAGGATGGAAGGAACCCGCAAGGGGTGATGGGATATGATGGGCCCTTAGACCTCATGGGGAACCTGTGCCCCGCTGGGGAAGGGCCAGGGTGTACCCGAAGTGAACCAGCTATGTGATTTCCCCTTCCTCCCTGTGGTCCCCCTGGAAACAGCTACTTCATGTTTGTCTCATGAACAGATGGAGGAGTTCAGTACCCAGGACTACAGAAACACCCTGGCCCCCAGAGAAGGCCAGCTAGGCATCTTCAGGATTTGGGGTTAGCATGGAGTCCCGTGCCTCGCTACAGGTGACTGGACTGCTTTGCTGCTGGCTCCAAAGCCAGCCTTCTTTGGGTGACAAATGGAGCTGGCTTCATTAAAGGAACACTGAGTGTCCAGCCTGCAGCCTGTGGGCCACTAAAACCTCAGGATGGCTAGAAAGGTGACCTGAAGCTTATTTAAAGTAGTGCTAAGATTTCTTGTGCAGGCTTTTTTGGTAATTCACTTCCTGGTTCTCAGGTGGGAACTTCATAGGCGACTTCCCTTGCCCTGATGTCAGAAGGTTGTTCACACCTGTAGAACGCCATTTCTAGTTCTGAAATTATAGACCTGTCCCACTATTCCTAACGGTGACCATGTACCTAGGAGCTGGGTATTGCAGGGATCCTGTCAATCAGCAGGTTCGGAGCCTGGCAGCCAGTACTATTACTTGTTTCTTTTCTGCAACAAACTACCTGATGGAGATCACTTAAGGAAGAAGGCTTTATTGTAGCTCACAGTTCCAGGGGCTCCAGCCTGTCACGGCGGGGAGGGCGTGGCAGGAGGAGCAGGAATGTCTGGTCACCTTACATTCACAGTCAGGAAACTGAGGCACTGAGTTTGCAGTCTCTTTATTCCGTCTGGGACCTCAGGCCGTGGCATCGAGGCACCACGCTGGGGCAAGTCTTGCTACTTAGTCCATGCTAGAAAAGTGGACCAAAGACCTTAAGACCAGGATGCGGAAACTGCTAGGGGGAAAATAATGAAATCCTCACAGAAGCAAGAAATAAAGATATCAAAACAGAAGCCTTTCTGCCTACGGGGCTGGAGGGGTGGCTTGGTGGTTGAGAGCCATTTACAGTTTCTCAGAGGATCCGAGTCGAGTTCCTAGCACACATAAGGGAGTTCAAGCTGCCTCCAGCCTCCGCACTTTTAAATATAACACACACAGAGACACATGAAAATCAAAGTTTAAAAAGCAAAAAAGGTTTCTGCTCTTCAAATGGAACCTGATGCTAAACCTCAGATAGGGGCTCGGTGCCGGGAATATACACAGAGCTGGAAAAACTCAAGTGCCCAAACTGCAAAGCCAAAACTGAAAGAAACAAGCATGAAAACAGCCCAAGTTACTGACAGAAAGAAAGGGGGATATGTGTGTGCTAATGACAATTCCTAAGAGAGACACAAATGGCCAAATGCACTTTTTAAAAAGTATTAAATGTCCTTATCGACTATGGAGACTCAAATGGAAACTTATTTAATATTCCATCGCTGGGCCTGCGGGTCGGATGACTCAGTGGTTAAGGCCACAGGGCTCAAAGACTTGAGTCTGATCCTCTGGAAGAGCCATCTCCTGCGAATGTCCCCTGACCTCTGAATGCGCGCTGTGACACACGTCCCTCCACCCTCACCCCTCATTTCCTGAGTTAGGATGGTGAGGATCAAGAGAACAAATGACAACAAATGCTTAGTGAGGACGTGTGGCAGGAAGTGCTTCTTCGTTACTGTCACCGTGGTGGGCATGAGAACTGCTAAGGTCATTATGGGTGCCAGTGGGGAGCTTTCTCAAAAAACAAAACAAAACAAACAAACAAACAAACAAACAAAAAACACCTAACAACTACGTGGCTCACTTCTATACTGCACATGTGCAGTTAATGTTGGGTCTTCCCAGAGGTTAGGAAACGGAAGCTTGGATATCCATCAACAGAAGAGCGAAGAATGAAGCATTCCATACATGCGCACGGTGAAATGTCATTCAGCTGTGAAAATTTAAAATAACAAGATCCATAGGAAATAGGATGGATCTGCAAACTATGTTGAATAAGGGAATTCAGACTCAGGAGACAAAGAAAACCAGTGAGCTGAGGCTGACCCCCAAACCATCCTAGAACTAAGAAACCCGTGCAGTGAGAGGAAGGATTTCATGTGTGACCATCTCCCACGCAGCACTGAGGATTCCTGTTCCACAAGTAGACATAGTTTCTGACCACGCGGGGCCAGAGGAAACCCAGCACGAACAGTTGGCTGATGGAGCAGAGGATATGGCTGAGGTCTGTTAGAATCTCCAGCTAACTTGCTGAGAACCTTTAAACCCCTCCATCCGAGTGCAGGTGTTCAGTGTGACCCAGTTTCGTGTGTCTGTGCATGACCTACTAGATCTCTGCGGCCAATGAGGCAGCAACACAGTCCCATGGCAAACACTGTACACATGACTTTAAAAGTAACTTTTATTTGCCTGAAGTAATTGTCCCCAAAGCTCAATGACTCCATCTACTAGCCTAGGCCTAGTCCTGGAAGCTTGTAGCCTCTACACAATATTATCCAGACCTAGGATGTTTTCAATCTTTGAGACTTACTGCTAATCAAGCTCACCCTGTCTTGCACTTTCTGGCCTCTGACTGGGCCGGTCAACTCAGCTGTTCTGGCTCAAAACTCCTCTCTATGCTGACTGAGTCAAACTAGCTTCTTTTAGCTTCTGACTGAATTGCTCTGTTTGGCCTCAGACTAGCTAGCAATCTGTTCTAATCTTCTGGCTCCTTCTCATTCTTTGGCTCATTCTGTCTTCACCTGTGTCTGTCTGACTTGTTCTCTGTCTGCAACCTGTGTCTGTACAACTAACCCAGGAAAAATGCCTCCTCTCTCTCTGCACTGCTTCTCTCTCAAATAGCCTCCTCTCTCCCACTCCTTCCCCCTCCCATCCCCTCCCTCCTTTCTCCCCCTTCTTGTCCACCCCCCATGTGTGCATGTGTTTTATGACAGCTGGGCATACCCTATTCTGTCAGTTCTTTTTCTGATTCATCACTTTCCAGCATGGCTGCTTCCTTCTACAAACTAACCCGGCCTTCACTGTTTGGGATAAAAGTGTGTGCTGAGCACACGTCTGTATTCCAGCCAGAGTAACTATATCGCTGGATTCAAATCCTTCTAGAAATGACTACTTGGGATATGGCTGCAGATCTCCAGTAACCATGTAATGCCAGTAGTCATGGCAGCCTGCCTATAATTGAAAACCGGGAGATGAACAGCCCCTTGAGGCAGCTGGCTGGCCAGTCTAGCCTATATTATGCTCTGGGTTCGCCAAGACCCTGCCTGTCCTGGTTAGGGTTACTACTACTGTGATGAAACACCATGACCAAAAGCAGGATGGGGAGGAAAGTCATTTATTTGGCTTGCATTTCCATATTGCTGTTCATCATTGAAGGAAGTCACAGCAGGAACTCAAACAGGACAGCAACTTGGAAGGTGAGACTAGTGCAGAGGCCATGGAGGGGTGCTGTTCACTGCCTTGCTCTTAATGGCTTGCTCGGCCTGCTTTCTTATAGAACCCAGGACTCCCAGGCCAAGGATGGCCCCACCCACACCGGGCTGAACCCTCCCCCATTAACCACTAATTAATAAAGTGCCGTGCAGACTTGCCTACAGCCTGATCTTACAGCGGTACTTTATTGGGATTCCCTCCTCTCAAATGACTGTAGCTGTGTTAAGCTGACACAAAACACTGCTTCAGTCAGTAAGGTCATGAAGAGTCAGGGAAAATTTTCAATTCCACCTTGGGTTTCCATGTCCATGTTTACAAACATGCATGTTCATCTTATATGTGTGCTCACACACAAGTGGACATGAACACATGTACACACATATGCTAGAGAAAGGAAGGAAGGAACAGACAGGTGAGGTTCGCACTCCTGTACTCCCAGCACCAGGGAGGTGAAGGCAGATGGCTTCCTGGTACTTGCTGGCTAGCCAGTTTAATGCAACTGGCAAGCTCCAGGTAAAAATGAAAGACCCTGTCTCAGAAAAGCAAGTTGGCTAGCTTCTGAGGAACAACATCGAGGGCTACTTCTGGCCTCCACACGTGCACACGTACACCTGTGTGCACACATACAGATCAATGAGAGCAATCAGTGCTATGCTGGATGTATCGAGTTGTATTTTAAACATGGCTGATGCTCATTTTCCTGTAAACAAGCAGTGATATTAAGGGATATGGTAATTTCCCCCCTAATAGTAGCCACTGAACTCTCGGGACACTTGGTGACCTGAATAGGAGGATTGTCAGACTACCCTGGTGCCAGCACTGCCCATTGAGTCCTGCAAGCCCTGGCTCAGGGAAGTCTGTTGAATCCTAACGTGCACCCCCTGGTGGTCAGGCTGAGGAACTACTACAACTGGGAGTAAATGATCAAACAGAAGCTTTGGAGGCCTTGGCTGATGCTAAGGGAAAAGGCTGTGATGAATCACCACTTGGCAGGGTATGCAATCATGCTGCTGAAGCTCCCCGAGTGCCCTGGGAAACCCTCCGATGGTTACAACACTAGGCCGGATAAAAATCTATGTCTCTTAGGTCAGTTCTCCTCTGTCACTTTTAGTAGTAAGCTGAGTGGGAAATGGAAAGGAAAAGAACAGGAAGGAGCCCAGACTTGTCCTGGTCAGCAGCAGCTGAGCTTGTGAGAGGGTCCAACTGTGAGCACTTAGGCAGCTGCCTGCTGACAACTGGACAGCTCAAGCATGGCCTGGCCAGGGAGTGGGGGCTGGGGGCAAAAAGGGGCAGAAAGCTTTGCTTCAGGATCGATGGCTCTGAAGAGAAAGAAAAGAGAAACGAGGCTAGAGAATGGTAAAGTCCTTAGGGCCAAAGGTCTCACACATCCCGGGTTCTGGGCTATTCATAGGCTAACACCCACAGACTGAAGGATCTGCAGACCCAAGTCCTACAGCACACAGGGTGCTACCAGCTGTGATCCCACCTACCCACTGTTTTTGCTGCTGGCATTGGACATGAACAGAGCTGGAAGTTGCCCAGAGATCAGGGTTTGGAGAATTTCTTCACATCTGCTCTGACTTGAACCTGGGTATCAGACAGCTGCTGACTGACATCCTCACCCTTGGTGTTGACTATCTGGCAGGTCCTGGGACCCCATCTCTGCATCCTCAGTAGGTAAACTATGGGATTTTTCAGAAAACTGGATGGATCTGAAAAGCATTATATTGAAGTGGCCCAGGCTCAGAAAACACAAACTCTATAGCTCTTTAAAGGGACTCACACAGAGCTAAGGTTGACTCAAAGCCATCCAGATCTAAGAAGTCTGTGCATGGGTTTTGTCCATTTCCCATGCTCCCCGCCTCTCTTTTCCTTCTCTTCTCTCCCCCTCTCCTCTTCTTCTCCCTCCCTTCTCCTCTTCTTTTCTATCTTCCCCCCTTCTTCTCCCCCTTCTCTTCTCTCCTTCCCTCCTCCTCTCTGGTCTCCTCTCCCTCCTAGCCCTCTTCTCTCCTACTCCTCTCTCTGTCTCCTGTCTCTCTCTCCCTTCCTTCTTTGTCTAACAAGATTTGACTTTGTCCTCTGTACATGTCTTATGGAAGAGTCCATGTTTGCATGGTAGGCACATGCAGAGCTAGCCTCTGGAAATGTGTTTCTAGGGCCCTTAGCACTCTGGGTTTTTGTGGACTCAGCTCTATTTCTTCTGTCATGAGAAAGGGACATAAAGGAAAGAAGTAGCAAGTTTATGAACAGTAGAAAGTGTGTGTGTGTGTGTGTGTGTGTGTGTGTGTGTGTGTGTGTGGAGTCCAGAGGTTTTGCACTTTCTGCCTTACAAAGTAAGTTTCCCATCTTGAGCCAATCCAAACCAGTAAAATCTTCACAAGGAACAGCCAGCCTCATCAGGATGTCTTTTTAGAGAACTCCCAGGATCCCCAAAGGGTTCTTCACATGGTTAGGGAGTGGTCTCAGAAGATGGGTGCTTCCAGAGCTAACACAATTAAATCTAGAGATCAAGGAACAAGGCATGCCTCAAAAGAACAACAGCAAAAGATATGTTTACTCTATACTGAAGTTCCCAGAAAAAGTAGCAACTACATAAACATTCTACAGGACTGATCTGTTAAGACTTTGTGGGGCTGGAAGAGGGCTCAGATTACTGCTCTTGCAAAGGATGAGAGTTTGATTCCAGCACTCATGTCTGGCAGTTCACTAGTCCTAGCAACTCTGGTTCCAGGGGACGTCACCATCTGCTCTGGCATTTGTGGCACATGCACTCAGGTGCACACTGCTGTCTACACACACACACACAAATTATTTTAAAAAAGACTTCAGAGACTGTTAGCAATAGCTGGAATTGGATGTGCCTCGTCCTTTTCAATTACAGGAATAAAAAACATTCATTTCCGCTGACCGGGTTTCCTAATTACTGTTTTCCATGCTGGCTCAGAAATAACAGTTGCCACATAGCATATGAGTTCTTCATACTTTCTCTTGACTGGGTCATTTTGGGCCAGTGATGACTTTGCTCAGACTCAGCAGAAGGAGAAGTTTTTAATACTATCGTTGTTTCCACTGTGGGATGAGTCACCAACTTCATGCCAGTTTCTTCCCCGACAGTGACTCTCTGGGGCTTGTGCATGTTCCAAGAGTCTCATAGTCACTCCCCATGAATGAGATCAACAGTGGATGACAGAAAAGGCTGCTTTTCTGAGGCCTTTGAGGATGGGAAGAACCTGGTGAATAATGGTGAATAACACTATACTTAGGGTGATCTGTATGACCAGAAGACATGTGTAGGGGTTCTGGATGGCTCAGTCAGTAAACTGCTCGATAAACAACCACAAAGATCCAAGTTCAATTCCCAGAGTCTGTGTAAAAAAAAAAAGAAGAGCATAACATGCATTTATGATCCCATTGTTGGTAACATGTGCTTAGGATGCTATTGTTGGTGAAGACCAGTCTATCTCTAGGGCTTGTTGTCCAGCAGTCCTACATAAAGGGACAAGTTCCTGTCAAAGTGAGAGACTCCATCTCAAAAAAACAAGATAAATAGAAAGATATCCAGAGGTTAACTTCATGCACATGCATGTGCATATACACCTGCTATACACATGTGTATGAGCACCCATACAACAGGCCTACACACACACACACACACACACACACAATGTACGTGTAGTAAGTCTTGGCAATGGAGAAACAGGCAGAACACTCAGAAGTCTAGGCTATTTCACATGGTGATGCTAACCTGGCTGATGTGGAGGATGGCTTAGCTGGTAAAATGTTTGCTTTGCAAGCATGAGGATTTGAGTTAGACTCACAGGTTCCACGTGAAAAAAGCCAGGTGTAGTGGTGCAAACTCATACGAACAGTGATAGAGAGGTGGAGTTAAATGAATTTCCAGATTCCTTGGCCAGCCAGCCTAGCCTATTTGGTGAGTTCCTGTTCAGTAAGAGATCCTGACTCAAAAATCAAGGTAGAATAGATTCACAGCTCTACTAAGGAGACACAGTAAACCTCCACCAGTAATTTACCCAACCATATATTCCAACTGCTTTTTTGTGCCCCTTTCCACACCCATCCATTAGGGAAAGTACTCAGTCTATGCCACAGTGGAGTGTCCTTCCTGCATGCCTAGGTGGGGACTACAGACTTCATTTATTCCTGCCAGCTGTAACTATTTCAGTTGTTCACACTTGGTCCCTTCTTGAGGCAGACACTAGATTCTCATATTCAACCACATGCATGTGAGTATACGCCTATATGCACGCACGCATGCACATACGCACATAGGCGTGCATGCACGCACTTGAGGATCAATATTTTTCATTGAAGGGCAGTAGATTCACACCAGTAACTCCACTTACTCCTAAGCTTACACTTGCCTTCTGCTTCTCTCCTAACCCCTCTCTTTTAATAGATAATTACAGGCTCATATCATCAACTCCACCAATACTTCTTACCTAAGTTCTTAGCATTTCCCCCAGACTGCTAAAGACTGACTTTTAGTATCCACTTCTGTAACTACAGAAGGTTTGTTCCTGTACTAGAAACCTAAAAACTAGAAAACTGAGCCAGAACTATTTCTGAAACCCCATTTGAGCATTAACACTGAATAGCCCCCAAATCAATCCTAAGTCCCATATAACTAACTGGTCAACCACCTGACAAGTTAAGGGATCAGGAAACAGATCCAAACACCTATTTAACAAAAGAGAGGCAGGATTTCCACACCAAGAAACAGTATTAACAACCTATCTTCATATGCCTATGTCCAATTGCAAATACACAAATGTGAATAATTAAAATAATAACTTTCTATCAAAAATTTGTACCCCATAGCTGTCCCCAAGCAAACATAGTAAGATAACTTTCAACATGATTTCAAAAGAGTAATAATAAACATGATCAAATAACTCAATAAGACTATGACTAGATGTTAAAATGAAGGCTGTGAAAATATAAATAGTTGAATGAAATAACAGAAACAATTCAAGATATGGAAATAGAATTGGGTAAAGAAAAGAAAACAAAATGAAACAAAACTGATAGTGACAACAGCATACACACCAAAGGCAGAGAAATATTATAAAATCATAGAAGAAAACTTCTAGAAGAGAAGAGTTGCCTATAAGAAATCAAAATGGAGTACAGACCATCAAATAGGTTTAGTAAGAAGCTCCTCATGTTTTATAAAAGTCAAAAGAGTAAATGTAGAGAACAAAGAAAGGGTATTAAAAGCAGCAAAAAAGATATATAAGGGAAGATCTATAAGAATGACAAAGTTTTCAGTGGAGACCATGAAAGCCAGAAAGAACTGGACTGATAGTCTACAAATTATGGAAGACCATATATGTCAGCCCAGACTACCATACCCAGCAAAACTGTCAGTCATATTTGAAAGGGAAAGGAAGCCTTTCCATGACAAAAATAGATTAACAAAATTTGTGAATACTAAGCCAGCTCTACTGCCCAGATTTCGAGGTCCCCAAACTGAATCTGGATGCAAAAGAAAGAGCCTTTATTCAAACTTAAGCTCAGAACCTCAGACTCCTCTAATGCAGTGAATTCATGCTGAGAGCTCTCAAGCTTCAATTAAGTAGGGTTTTTATACTAGTTTGAGCAGGGAATGGGGGTTGGGGTCTCTAACCTAGCAGTTGCATTATTTGGCAAGGGTTAAGCAGGAAAATGGGGTCTCTATCCTGGCAGTTACCTTATTTGGCAAGTGGTATCTTGGCACATGGAAATTTGTCGGTGACGACTTTAGCTGGCTTGAGCAATTTGTCTATAACCTCTGGAATTTTAGGCACTTGCCCTTTATGCCCTGATTGGCTCAGGTTCAGGGCAGTTTCTTATTGAAACTGTTTGTGGTATTTCTATTAATCAGAGTTCAAACTGGGGACAAGCAGGTTCAAGATGGAGTCAGCTCTCAAATCTGAGTTTCTCCCATTACCTGTGTTTCTCACTACAAAAGATTCTGGAAAAAATACTTAGGTATAAAAAATGGTAAAACACACTCAAGGAGACATGAGGAACAGATACACAGCTGTGGAACACTGAATCAAAAGAGGTTGAATAAAATACCACAAAAAGCAACAAAGTGACAGGAATTAGCACACATTGTTCAATCATAACTCTAAATATTAATGATATAAATTTTACAATAAAAACCTCTAACAAATGATGTCAGAAAACAGAATCTATCTTTGTGTTGCCTCAGAAAAATACCTCATACCTGAGAGTTATCATATAAGGTAAATGGATAGAAAAAGATTTTCCAAGAAAATAGAACAATCAGGTGTAGCTATTCTAATATCTGACAAAGTAGATCAAACCAAAATTAATCAAGAGAGACAAGAAGGGACACTTAATTCTCATTAATGGAAAAATGTACCAAAAGGATAATCCAACCTTAAAGGTATGTATTTACCAAATATAGGAGTACACAACTTCACAAAAGACACACTATTAGACTGAAAACCACACTAACACAATGATAACAGGTATGGCATTTTGAATGCTTTTTTTTCTACAAAGGTTGCTGTGGTAATGGTGTCTCTTCACAGCAATAGAACACTAAAACAGAAGATGGTGCCAGGAGTGAGGTATCATTGTGACAGGTTTGACCATATTGCTTGTTGGCAGAATATGGACTTTAAATTAGGAAAGCAGTTGGATTCTGTAAGTGGGGCTTAATGGGGCATTCTCATAGATTGTGGAAACAGTGGTGCTAAAATCAATGTAGATTATGATCCCTGGCTTGAGAGATTTCAGAGGAGAGTAAGATTAATAAGTGGTCTACAAACTACTGTGATATTTGATGAAAAACATGGCTGCTTTTTGCCCTTGTCCAAAATATCTGCTTCAGGCTAAATTGAAGAGTTTTTGATTAATATCATTGGCAGAGGAGATTTCAAGACAGTCTAGGATTGACTCTGTCATGTTGTCATTAGTGGGTACCTCTATGCAGCTCTATAATGAAAAGAAACAATCTGAGCAGGAAAAAATACAGAATGTACAGTTTGAGAAGAAAACGAGTATCAGAAAATATAATTGAGCTAAGTACGGTGCTCAAAGAGATTAGAAGTTTTAAGGAAATCCTTAAGCTAAATGGAATAAAGGGAGTGGTGACCTCAGGCCAAGACCCCACCCAGCTAAACTTCTAATTTATGAAAAGAAATTAAAGAAAGCAGTAAGTGAAGGAAACTGTCAAGAATAGAAATTTGATGCACATGTAATTGAACAAGGGAGCCGAGTTCCACATCCATCAAGCAGCTAAACTTGGAATCCTCAGCTAAGTGCTTCTGGCTTTAAGAGTCAAGAATACAAGAAAAGAGTTGTGGAATCGCCACAAATCTCCAAGGTTAAAAAAATCTGCTAAGGCCAGGTGTGTGTATGTGTGTGTGTGTGTGTGTGGGGTGTCCATGCATGGAGGTATAGGGAGGCCATTTTGGGAAGCTGATTTGTCAAGTGTGAATTACTTTGGCAACTCTAATGTTGGAGATGCCAGAGCCATGGGACACCTGACAAGGAAAGCTGCCAACAGGGTGTGGAACTAGCCCAAGAAAGAGAAGTGTGTTGCAGTCAACAAAGGTGACAGGCATTGGAGATCTGAACAGTGTTTGGCATCATGTATGGAGATTCAGAATTTGGAGTTTGCCCTGATGGGTTTCAGTTTGCTTTGGTTTAATGTTTCCTCATTATGCTCTTTTTCTTCCCTTTTGAAATAATAATGTGTATTCTATGACATTGTATAAATACCTGACTGGTTTTATTTTAATTTTATTTAGGGTTACAGTGAAGAGATTACCTTAAGTGTCAGAAGAGACTTTCAACTTTGGACTTTTAAGCAGTGTTGTGATTGTGACAGACTATGGCAACTTTAGAATTTGAACAAAATACGTTTTGCATTATGAAATGTAGGTAAACCTATGTGGGTCAGGGACAGAAATGTGATGGTTTAAATGAGACTGGCCCTCATAGGCTTATAGATTTGAATACTTGGTTACCACATAGTGGTACTATCTTAAAAGATTAGAAGGTATGGCCGTTTTGGAAGAAGTGTGTCATTGGGAGCGGGCTTTGAAGTTTCACTAAGCCCATTATCAGCCCAAAGTCTCTTTCTTCCTGTTGCCTGTGGCCCTGGATGCAGATCTTTCAGCTCCTTCTCCAGCACCATATCTACTTACATGCTTCCCATCATCATGACAGAGGCTAAACCTCTGAAATGTTAAGTCCAAGTTAAATGCTTTACTTTATAAGAATGCTGTGTTCTGTGTCTCTCCACAGCAATAGAATATTGTTTAAGACAGCAGGTGATTTCAATACCCTATTTTTACCAATATACAGGTCATCTGGAAAAGAAACCACATGGATTAACTCTGGAGTTAGATGACATAATAAATTAAAGGGACATAACAGACATCTACAGAAAATCCCACCAAATGCCTATAGAAACATTCTTATCAGCTCATGAAAAATTCTTTAGAATAGTCCACTTATTAGGATATGGAATAAGTCTCAACAAATAAAATTGAAACCATATCTTTCATTTTATCTGATCACCATGTATTAAATATAAATATCAATAACAAAAGAAAAAAGTACACATATTTTATGGAAACTAAAAATGCATCAGTTGATCACAACTGGGGGAAGGAAGAAAGTGAGAAGGAAATTAAAAATTCCTAGAATTGACTAAAAATTAAGACACAATATACAAAAATCTGTGAAACAAGAAAGTGTCATAAGAGAAAATTTTATAGCATTATGTGTTTACATAAAAATAATAAATAATATCTCATATTAACTTAATGATGCAACCTAAAGTCCTAAAACATTCAAAAGGAGCCAATGGGAAGAGATAATCAAACCCAGAGTTGAATTTAATAAAATAGAAATGAGAAAAAAAAAAAACCAAAACCATAAATAAAACATAGAATACTTTGAAAAGATTAAGCCTTTAGCCAAACTAACCAAAAGAAAGAGAAATGATTCAAATTAATAAAATTACAGATAAAAAAGGAGATATTATGACAGACACTGAGGAAATTCAGTCATAATGATATAGTTTAAAAAAGAATCTATATTCTATCAAAGTTGAAAATCTAAAAGAAATAAATGATCATATACATTACATATACATGTATGTGTGTGTGTATCTATAACATACAATTTGCCAAAATTAAATCAAGATGAAGTAAACAATTTGAATAAATTTAAAACACCCACTGACATAGAATTAGTTGAAAACCTCACAACTAAAAATGCCCACAGAGTCATATATGTTTATTCTAAAATTCTACTTCCTCCAACTCAAGTCATTATAGAGGAGGAAGCAACAATTGAAGAAATGCCTCCATAAGATCTGACTAAAAGACATTTTCTAAATTAGTGGTTAATAGTGGAATGCCTAGCCTTTTGTGGGTATTGCCATCCCAGGCCTAGTGGTCCTGGGTCTATAAAAAGTAGGCTAAGCAAGCTATTGAGAGCAAGTCAGTAAGCAGCACTCCTAAATGATCTCAACATCAGCTCCTACCTCCAGGTTCCTGTCTTGCATGTCTCTGTCCTCACTACCTTTGATGATGAACTGTTACATGGAACTGTGAGCGAACTGTCCCCAAGATGTTTTCGCCATGGAGTTTCATCACAATGATAGTAACCCTCACCAAGGTAAGTTTGGGGTGGGCTTTCCCCACTGATTATCCTCCACATTGACTGCTAACTTAGAAAATGCTTTGCAGCCAAATCTTATGGAGACGTTTTCTCAACTGATACTTCTTCCTCTGATAATTCCAGCTTCTTTCAAGTTGACACAAAATAAACCAGTACAAGGCCTTTGACAAAATCCAACATACATTCCTGGTTTTTATAAGTTCTGGAAGACTAGGGATACAGGGGACATATCTCAATATAAAAAGGCAAGATGTAGAAATCTTACAGCCAACATCATTCTAAATGAATTTCCACTGACATTAGAAACAAGGCAAGGATGTCTACTCCCCTCGCTCTTGTCCGACATCGTACATGAAGACTTAGCTAGAGCAATAAAATAAGCAATGGAGATAAAGGGAATACAAATTGGAAAAGAAGTAAAAAGTATCTCTCCTTGTAGATATGATTTTATGTTAAATACTTTAGCAAATAATTCCTACAGCTGATAAATACATTTAGGACCCAACATCCACATACAAAAATTCATAACTTTCGTATGCATAAATGAGAAATGCAGAGAGAAGGGAATTAATACAGAGCACAAAGTCTTAGGGCTCACAGATGACTACTAGGAATGTTAAACACATAGGGGCATTGTTAGGCTGGAACCCCTGTTCATCTCCTGCATGAACTGGGAAACCCCCTCTGCCCTCATTCCTCCAACCCCACCCACACAGAGAAAACTCCGGGCTAACGTCATCACTCCTTGTCTCCCTGTTTTGAGCAACATACCCGAAATCATGCACCCAAAATTGTGCACCCAGGGGCTCAGTTTTTGACCATGTGTAGACACAAACTCGTTCCTAGCTGGCACACTATCACTCCTCTCCTAAGCTCTAGAAAACCCCCTTGATTTAGCCTGGGTGTATGACCTCACTGACCTCCGTCTGTGAGATTAGTGAACCCACACAAGAGCTGCTTTGTGATAAACCTGCCTTTTTCTAATTTTAATCTGGTCTAATCTGGGCTATAGCTGCATCACCAAGGGAGAGAAAAATGCCTATTAGGCATATCCTCAAGGGAGGAGCTGTATATCTGTGTTTTACCTGAAAAGCTGGAAATGGATGTAGCTAATAGCCTGGTGATCTGTGCTTTCTGTAGGATCAGGCCTCACTTGAGTCCCTCACACTGTTAGATTTGTTTCTCCCAGACTCCTCTCTCCTGGGCCTTTATCTTGAGCATTGTTTTTCAGTGAACAGAACCCATCCTCATGGGAAATGTCCCATGTCCTTTAAGACAGCTAACCTCTGTGCTGTCAGTAAGGCCAGGCCACTCCCAACTCTCACAACCTTTTACTTTCATCTCATTCATTTCCCCCAGACCCTTACCTTGAACATTCTCTCTAAGTCAATAGAGCCCATCCTTATGGAAGAGGTGATATGTACTTTGTAGAGTTTCAATGTAAACATGTCTTAAGTTTTGTTGTATACATGGGATTGAGTTAATTATGACCATGAACCCTTTCCCAAAATTATGCTGAGCTAAAATATAGCTTTCCAGGTCAGACTCTAGAACCAATACCAGCTACTGGGTTGTGTTGAACTGGGTTTCCTTCTTGCCTTTTGAGGATTGCTACTGTCAGCCCTTGTGTTGGCAGAGAAATCAAGGAAGCAATGCCATTCACCTCTGTTTGTTTTTAATCTTGGAATAAATCTCACCAAGAAGATAAAGGGCTCATACAATGAAAATCTTAAGATGCTCAAAAAATTGAAGACAATATACATACTTCTGTCATAGAATGTGGAGAATTTAAATTGGTATGGACTTAGATGCTTCATCTAGGTGGCTAGCGTTCATGGCACCAAAAGATGCTCTGCAAGCTTTCAGAGGAGAAAAATAATTATCAGTTATACCCAGATGGGCACTCTGTAGGCTACAACAATGACTGGTCTAGCAAGGCCTGCCCAATGGAATAATAGTGGCTTTAACATCATGGGAGCAACCAACTACTTTCTGATTGGATTCAAGTCTACTTACTGTACAGGATAAAACCTACACATGACACTATTATCAGTCTCCAAACCTTTGGCTAGACTCCAGGGAAACCTATGAATATTCCTCTGCTAAATGGACAATATTAAAATGTCTCCTAATGATGTATCATTTTGCCAGTAGATCAATGCTTCTCTCAGTCCTCATCTAAGAAGCTTCCATTTGCAGTATATGGTGACTAACCTGTTGACTTACCACTGGCCAAGGTGCAGAGGAGAAGTGACTACAGAATGCTAAGCTATAAGGAGAGTATATATGTAGAGTCACCTTCCCAAGACTCAAGGATCACTGTAGAAAAGGGTCAAAAAGAATGTGGGAGTCAGAGGGAGTAGGTGACTACAAGGAAACATATGAACTCACAGTGGGTGTGACTGTGCACACAAAGTCTGTGATAGCCCAAGCCAGACCAAATCCCAGCATGGAGGAGTTGGGCACACAATCCTACTCTCTCCATGGAGTAATTAGCAGCAGATACTAACTGAGAAAAGAAAGAACAGTTTCTCTAAGAGTGTAGCCCCCTGGTAAGTTAACCATGATCTACTGGAAGACCATTTTTACATCCAGTAATAATTTAGGTGGTGCAAATTATTCTTGGAGGGTATTTTTGAAGGACACAAAGTTGGGTGGATAGGAAATGTGGGGGTGGATCTGGGAAGAGTTGTGGGGAGGCAAATAGGACCAAAACACACTGTATGGAAATTCCCAAAGAACAGTTAAAATATTTAGAAGTTTAGTTTTTAAAAATGTAGACAGTGCCTGAGGAAATACTGTCTGTTTTTATCATCTGTCCTTGATATGCACACATGTATGTGCACATCCATCTAACAAGCCTACCTCATATATCTGAACATATGCACATATATACAAATACACAGATGAGAATAGAATTAATTTTTGCTTGGCATCTGTATATATTTATTCCTTGGTTTTGATGAATGCTTGGTTTTAGGAAAGTGGATGTTTGGTGACTTCATCATGATGTGACCGTCACAGGGGGAATTTATATACTTTACAATAGCTATGATACCACTGGGCGATATGCTCTTATGGGACCATCCTTGCACGATCTTTTGTTGACTAGAAATCTCATTATGTAGTTCATGAGTACATACCACACAAAGATACTAGCTTGCATATAGTAGAATGTATAAATAGTAAATGTGAAAATAATCCCAAACTGGCAAAGCCTTAATTGGTTATCATCAGTAGAAACCATAAGCAGATAGATGGAATAGCACAAACTGATGAAAACAATTAAAGATGCTCATGTGTACAATGGGCAGTGGAGAACATTCCAGACATAACATGAAAAAGTCAGAGACAGTGGAGGGACTCTGGAACTATATCATTCGAAGTTCAAACATGATAAATTGATGATAACATTAGTGGTTGTACTAAGTATTTTCTTGGTACTGTGACCTGAGAAAAGACGATTTAAAATGAAGAAGGCTTATTGTGGCTTACACTTAGACAGGACCATCCCAGCATAGTGAGGGAGACATAGCAGCAGTCAGGGAAGGAATGGAGGAAGAAGCAAAGTCACACTGCTTAGTCACACTGCTTAGTCACACTGCAGACATAGGAAAGCTGAGGGTGAAGGGAATGGGCTGGGCTAGCAAGCCTCAAGTCCTGCTTCCAATGACCTACTTCTTCCCATGACCCTCCAACTCTTAAAGGTTCTACGTCTTCCCTGATGATGTGACCAGCTGGGAATTGGGTATTTTAAACACATGGACCTGTGAGAGATACTGGACTCTCAAACCACGCTAGGGGTACACTGTATCACGTGGCATGTTAGTCCATGATAGAATGCACGTGTACACCCGCGGTTCTTCAAGCTTATCTTACTCTGTGGCACTGCACCCCCTTTCTGGGCTATTCTTTGTGTTGTGCATACAGTGATGAGATCATCCTTGATGCATTTCTTAGCACCCATTTTCTTCATTACATCATACTGATTGTATTTGCAGATGCACTGTGGTCATCTGGGTTTCCTTAGGTTTTTTGGAGCTGAGAGCCAGAGTCTAAGTGCTTAGATACGGTTGTTAGTTTTCCTGGTGCCTATTTCTGGTAGTTCAGAGAGGAGATGGTTCAGAGAACATAAAATGCTGTGCAAACTAAGAGGGTGTTAAACAACACTGTTGACAGATACTGTTTTAGATTCAGCTGCTACATTAAGTCTCATAGGCCAGACCAAAGCAGGTTGGAGGGACTTGAGCCAGTGCCATATTAATACTTAGTTATGGGTTCATTTTCATACCCTTCAAGAACACAAGAAATTCAAGACAAACAATAGAAATGGAAGTCAACGCAAGCTGATGATGTTTTTCAGGTTTCTAGTGCTGTGATAACACACCATTATGAAAAGTAACTTGGGAAGGAGAATTACCCTTCCCTATCTCATCCATCGTTGATTGAAGTCAGGGCAGGAACTGAAGTAGAAAGCCATGGATAACCAGTGATAACTGGTTTGACCCTCATGGATTTCTTGGCCTGTTTGTTATAGCACCCAGCACCACCTGATGTGGTCCCCTATATCATCAGTCAAGAAAAGGTACCATAGGCTTACCCATGGGGCAATCTAATCTGGAAGTTTTCTCAGTTATGGTTTCTTCTTCTAAAAGGATTCTAGCTTGTAAGTTAACATAAAAACTGGCCAGCACAACACGATTTTAAAAAGTCCCCCTGCCTTTACCTACACCTGGAAGTGACTTCTAGGCCTAGGGATATAGTTGTTGACAGAGTGTTCCTAGGTGATTTTTAACTAATTACCTTAATCTATTTATTTATTCACTTTACATCTCTATCACAGACAGGCCCCTTCATCCTACCCCTCCCCAGTCCCAACCTCCTATCCTTTAGTCTATTCACCCCCCTTCACCCCACAACCCACTCCAGCACATCAAGTAAGCACCTCAGACTAAGCACATTCTCTCTCATTGAGGTCAGACAAGGCAGTCCAGCCAGGGGAAGGGATCCAAATTAAAAACAAGGACATCGGATGTAGGATTGGTAAAGATCTTTTCCCAATCTGTTGATTGAAGTTTTGTCTTGCTGACAGTGTTGTTTGCCTTACATAAGCTTTGCAATTTTATGAGATACCATTTGTTGATCCTTGGTCTTAGAGCATAAGCCATTGGTGTTCTGTTCAGGAAATTTTCTCTAGTGCCCATGTCTTCAATGCTCTTCACTTTTTTATCTAATAGTTTGAGTGTATCTGATTTTATGTAGAGGTCTTTGATCCACTTGGACTTGAGCTTTGTACAGGTTGATAAGAATAGACTGATTTGCATTCTTCTACATGCTGACTGCCAGTTGGAGCAGCACCATTTGTTGAAAATACTGTCTTTTTTCCCACTGGATGGTTTTAGCTCCTTTGTCAAAGATCAAGTGACCATAGGTGTATGGGTTCATTTCTGGATCTTCAATTCTATTCAATTGATCTACCTGCCTGTCTCTGTACTAATACCATGTGGTTTTCATCATGATTTATTTGTAATACAGACTGAGGTCAGAGATGATGATTCCTCCAGAAGTTCTTTTATTGTTGAGAATAGTTTTCACTATCTTGGGTTTCTTGCTATTCTAATTAATTTGCAAATTGCTCTTTCTAACTCAATGAAGAGTTGAGTTGGAATTTGATGGCGATTGCATTGAATCTATAGATTGCTTTTGACAAGATGGCTATTTTTACTGTATTAATCCTGCCAATCCATGTGCATGGGAGATATTTACATCTTCTGAGATCTTCTATTTCTTTCTTCAGAGACTTGAAGTTCTTTTCATACAGATCTTTCACTTGCTTGGTTGGAGACACACCAGTATATTTTGTATTCTTTGTGACTATTGTGAAGGGTGTCGTTTCCCTAATTTCTTTCTCAGCCTATTTATCCTTTTTGTAGAGGAAGGCTACTGACTTGTTTGAGTTAATTTTATATACAGCCACTTTGCTGAAGTTGTTTATTAGTTGTAAAAGTTCTCTGGTAGAATTTTTAGGGTCACTTAAGTATACTATCATATCATCTTTAAATAGTGATATTTTGACTTCTTCCTTTTCAATTTGTATCTTTTTGACCTCCTTTTGTTTTCTAATTGCTCTGGCTAGGACTTTGAATATTATGTTGAACAGATAGGGAGAGAGTGGGCAGCCTTGTCTAGTCCATTATTTTAGTGGGATTTTTTTTCAGGTTTTTCTCCATTTAGTTTGACATTGGCTAATGGTTTGCTGTACATTGCTTTTACTATGTTGAGGTACATCTAATAGAAAGCTAATATCCAATATATACAAAGAACTCAGTAAGTTAGATTCCAGAGAACCAAATAACCCTATTAAAAGTGGGGGTACAGAGCTAAACAAAGAATTCTCAATTGAGGAATCTCAAATGGCCAAGAAGCACCCAAAGAAATGTTAACCATACTTAGTCATCAGGGAAATGTGAATCAAAATAACCCTGAGATTCTACATCACACCAGTCAGAATGACTAAGATAAAAAACTCAGGTGACAGCAGATGCTGGGGAGGATGTGGAGAAAGAGGAACACTCCTCCATTTTTGGTGGGGTTGTAGGCTGGTACAACCACTCTGGAAATCATCCTGGCAGTTTCTCAGAAAATTGGACATAGTGTTTCCTAAGGACCCACTCCTAGGCATATACCCAAAAGATGCTCCAACATGTAACAAACACACATGCTCCACTACGCTCATAGCAGCCATATTTATAATAGACAGAAACTAGAAACAACCAGATGTTCCTTAACAGAGGAATGGATACAGAAAGTGTGATATAGTTACACAATGGAGTACTACTCAGCTATTAAAAACAACTTCATGAAATTCTTAGGCAAATGGATGGAACTAGAGAATATCATCCTGAGTGAGGTAGGTAACCCAGGCACAAAAGAAAACACATGGTATGTACTGACTGATAGTGGATATTAAGTAAAAAGCTTAAAATACAAAAAATACAATTCACAGACCACATGAAGCTCAAGAAGAAGGAATACCAAAGTGTGGATGCTTCATTCCTTAGAAGGGGGAACAAAATACAGGAAGTAGGGGGTGAGAGAGACTTGGGAGGAAGAGAAGAACAAAGGGGGGAAGGGGTGGGGGCAGGATCAGGTATGGTAGGATACAGGGATGATACAGAGAGGGTCAGGAAATTAAACAGAGGTGTGTAGCAATGGGGGATGGCGAACTGGGGCTAGCTACCAGAAAGTCCCAGATGCCAGGTAAGCAAGAGGCTCTCCCAGATTCTAACAGGGATGACTAAATACCCAATAAAGGGGAGGGAGAATCTGTTGAGACCATATCCAGAGGTTAGGCAAGGCCTCCGACTGAGGGATGGGGTCAAATTTTTAACCCAAAATTGGTCCTGTCTAAAGGAAATGTGGGGACAAAGTATGAAGCAGAGGCTGAAGGAAAGGGCACCCAGAGACTGCCTCACCTGGAGATTCATACCATATTCAGACACCAAACCCAGACACTATTGCTGATGCCAAGAAGTGCTTCTTGACAGGAGCCTGATATAGCTGTCTCCTGAGAGGCTCTGCCAGAGCCTGACAAATACAGAGGCAGATGCTCACAGCCAACCATTGAACTGAATACAGAGTCCCCAATGGAGGAGTTAGGAAAAGGACTGAAGGAGCTGAAGGAGTTTGTCACCTCATAGGAAGAACAAAAATATCAATCAACCAGACCCACCAGAGCTCCCAGGGGCTAAACCACCAACCAAAAAGACCCATGGCTCCAGATGCATATATAGCAGAGGATGGCACTGTCTGGCATCAGTAAGAGGAGAGGCCCTTGGTCCTGTGAAGGCTCAGTGCCCCAGTGTAGGGGAATGCCAGGGCAGGGAGGCTGATGGGAGTGTGTGGGTGGGTGGGGAAGCACCTTCATAGAAGCAGGGGGAGGGTGGATGTGACAGGGGGTTTTCAGAGGAAAAACCTGGAAAGGGCATTTGAAATGGAAATAAATAAAATATCCTATAAAAACAACAACAACAACCAGCCAAAGACATCATGAAATTTTCAGGCAAATGGATGAAAATGGAAAATATCATTCCAAGTAAGGTCACCTAGACCAAGAAAGACAGGCATGGTATGTGCTCACTTACACATGAATATTAGCCCTAAAGTACAGGATAATCGTGCTGTAACCTACAGACCCAAGGAAACTACCAAGGAGGGGTCAAGGGAAGATGCTTGAACCCCACTGAGAATGAGGAAATAAAATAGACCATCAAAGTGGGTGGGAGGGAACTGGGTGGGAGCGGAGGTGGGAGGGAGAACAGGAGTAGGGATTGGATGTGGGATGGGAGGGCTGGGACAAGGGAAATTGGTGGTGGGGGTATCTCTGGGACAAGCCTGGACAGGGGAGGATCCTGGGATGACCCCAGTTGAGACTCGTAGCAGCAGGGGATGTGAAGCCCGAAGTGACCACTTCCTGTATCCAGGCAGGACTTCCAGTGGAGGGAATCCAGTCAAGTTGATGACAAAAATTGACTATTGCATACACTTAAACCAAATCCCAAAAATAAAACCCAGGAAAAATGTTTTTAATAACTATTTACAAAGGGATATGTATTAGGAGGGAGGGAGAGAGATGGAGAGGGAGAGGGAGGGAGAGATGGGGGGTAGGTGGGAGCTGTAGAGCTCAGAGCTCTTCTGGCTCCAGGGAGAAGTGCTTCATTCCATAGAGTCACCAGGGCCAGAGACAATTAGCTTTCAGACAGGATGGGCTTTGGCAGTTGCTCTGGTTGCTACTCATGTTCTGAAGGAGGTGACTGGCTGTATCTTCCCTGCAAAGAGGAAAGAAATGGGACTTTCCAAAACAGTGAAATCCCAGTCCCTCCGACTCCCTCCTGGGAGCCACAGGCAAAGCCACCCAGGAGCCATGCAAAGTTATTAACTGGGCTGACTGTTCAGAGCAGTGCGGGGTGGGGGGGGGTGGGGGGTAGGGGGTGGGCGGTAGGGGGTGGGGGGGAGGGCGGGGTGAGGCTCTGCTGGGCCACTCTGGTGAGAACATGAGGCTTGAGGAACTTTGCTTATCTGTTTCCTGGACCCAGCAGGCAAGAGCCAGGCCTCAAGACCTTATTAGCCCCAGACAGGAGTTCATTTCCCAGTACCTGAGCAGCTGCTACCTCCTTCCTCAGAAGCCAGAAACAGTAACAACCACTGAGCAAGAAAAAGGTGGGAGACTGGTCAGTCAAAGAGTGGGTATCTCCTTAGGGACACTGAAGTTGAGGAGTCACTCACCCAATGCCAGCTACAGCCAGGAACATTGCCACGGTGACAGGGATCACAATCTGCTTGTAGCTTCGCATGGTCCTGGCTGGGGTGGAAAAGGAGGAACCACGTGTTTGGAGATTCAGGTGGGGCACATGAGATTGCACAAGGGTGTGTCCTGCGCAGATGCGCCTGTCAACAAAATGTGTTCTGTACCTGGAGCAGCTAAGGTCATAGGGGGCAGCAAGGATAGGCTGCCGCAGTCAAGAGACCTGAGAGATGGCTGAGAAAGTGGGGTGGGGGCCTGAGGTCAGCCAAGTGCTTTCCTTGAACAGGGATGACCCTAGTGGGATGCATCTGTGGTCACAGAGCCTGGGAGGATCCCCGACAGATTCCTGAATCTCACTGGCTACCTGGCCTAGTATATTTGGTGAATTTTAGACCAATGAGAAAAGACTTCAAAAAGAAGATGGGGCACTAGGAAGGTGATTCCCAGGCAAAATGCTTGTCATGCAAGACTAATGTCTGGAGCTGGGTGTCCGGTGCCCAGCTAAAAGTCAGATGCAATATGCTTTCTGTCTCTCTGTTTGTCTCTCTCTGTCTCTGTCTCTCTGTCGTATGCACACACACACACAGACACACACACACACATGCACACACACACACACACACACACACACACACACACACACACACAGCCTTTATATTTTAATATGCCTTAAACAGCACAATAGCTGGGCTACTGCCTAACTCCCATGCCATTAATCCTGAATTATTACTTACTAATTCTCTGTTCCATGTTGGCTGCTCTTAACTCCAATTAGACAGCCTTCTGGGCCACTCTTTCTTGGCCCAGAGCCTAGGGTGCTTTCCTTGTTTTTCTACCCCATAGCAGACTCTCTCCTCTGTCCCACTGTCCTCCAGCATGGTGGGTCTTTCTCCTCTACACTCTATCAGCATGGAGATCTCTCTTCCTACACTTCTGGTCCCAAGCCAGGGGCATTCTAAAATCCTACCTCTGTCTGTCCAGCTATTGACAGTTGGCATTTTTATTTACCAATCAGAACCAACCGGGGACAGGTTCCCAGAAGCTAGAGCAGACAGTGTCTGTTAGCAGGATTTTGGGGAACCTAATTAGCATTCTCAATACAAGCAGCTACCATAGCCAGGACAAAGAGATGGGATGGGAGTGTTCCAGACATGCCGAACCCGAGGACCCAGAGCAAGTGGTTCTCAGGCGTTGAAACCAGACACATGGACATCAAGAAACCTCAAAAACTCTTCTGTCCTTCATCCACCAGAAAAAAAAAATCCAGAAACATTCTAGTCTAGATAGAAAAAAAATGATGGAAGAGATGGCAAACCCAGGGGTGGAGGGTTTGGGAAAGCAAGCACGAATGGAGCAAGGTCCAGTGAATGCAGTGGGGGCTACTGACCTGTGCACAGGGTAGGGTCATTGCAGGTCAGGTAGAGTGTACTGCAGTCATCACATGCCGTGACTTCCATTTCCAAGAGGATGCCTGTCAGAGTAATGAGCGGGAGCCTCAGACATGGCAGGGTCTCCCATCCCTCCCTCCCGCTCAGCCCTGGGTGTACTCACCACAGGACTCATTGCAGACTGTCCGGGAAAGTGAGAAGATGGAGAAACTGAGGCACTAGAGAGGTAGACAGAGCTAGGAGCAGTGGAGAGTGGGGGCAGGGCATAGGACTAGGGGACTCTTAGAAGGAACCTAAGCTGTGGGTAGGCCAGAGCTTCTGGGGGAGATCTTAAGAGAGGATTGCCCATTGGGTTCTTCAGGCCACAATTTCAAAGGTGGGGAAGTGGACAGGGACAGCCCCATCTCCTACCGTTCTGCATCAGGTCCTGGGACCTCTCCCTCAGCCTCTCAGCCAGGAGACTCTTCTGCACATGAATTTCTTTGAGCAGTGCCGGCTTATCTGTGTGTAGCAGAAGGGAGTGAAACTCACTGATTTAAAATTAGTCTTTCCTTTTGTGTGTGTGTCCATGCGCCTATACGTGTGCAGGTGAACATGCATGTAGATGCATGTGAGTGTGGAACTTGGAGGTCAACCTTAGATGTTTTTCAAGAATCACCCATCTTATTTTTGAGACAGGGTCTCTTTTTGGCCTGGAACTCTGTTCTGCCTGGCGAGCAGGCCCAAGGGATCTTCCTGCCTCAGCTTCCATAGCACTGGGATGCCAGAAAACACCACGTGTTTGCTTGTCTTATAAATCTGGGTTCTGGGGGATTGAACTCAGGTTTTCATGCTTAAGGAAAAAGAATCTTTTAATGACTGTGCCTTCTCTCCAGCTTTTCTTCACTTAAAAAAAGAACCTGTGTGTGTGAGGGGGGGTATATGAGTATGTATCTGTTTCTGTGTTCCTCTGTTTGAGTGCAGGTGTGTACACATCCTAGCATGCATATAGTTGTCAGAGAAAACCTGGGGTGACAGTTGTCACCCCCATCTTAATTTTGGAAGCAGGGTTTCTTGTTGCTTGTATGTATGTGTGTATACAGTTAGCTGACCCAGGAGCTTCTAGGAAAATCTGTCTCCACCTCCTATCCCCCTTTGGGAGTGATGGGATAGCAGACATGTGCTACTATGCCCAGCTTTACCTGGGTGGGCTGTGGGATCTGAATTCAGGTATTCACGCTTGTACAGTCAAACGATTTTTCTACTGAGCCATCTTTCCAGTCCCCCAATCCCCAGACTCGATCTCATGTATCCCAGACTGGTCACTATGTAGCTGAGGATGGTCTAGAACTTATTATCCTCTTGCCTCCACCTTATAAGTGCTAGACTTAGTAGGGCTGTACCACCATAGGATGCAAATCCTGGCACAGTAACACAGTGCTCTTCAAGGAAGCTTCTCTGTCCATCATCAAAGTGAGCTCTGGGGAACGCTGTGTAGGATATGTCTTGGTAATCCAACGCAACCCCCTGGACGCTGTCTTACCATTCCTCAGCTTTTTAATGGCGTCGTCTACATGGGTGAAGAATGTGGCTATTTCCTCATCCAAATACTCTCGAGCTGAGGATGGGACATGGGACAGAGGGACGTTGGGGACAGGATCAGGTCAGGTAAAAGGGTGCTCCCATCCCTGCCCAGCTGTGCCTCACCAAGATACCAGGGCAAGAGTAAGGTATTATTCTCCAGAAAGAAGGAGTGTAGGCTTTGTGAGAGTTCTGTGGGTGGCCCTGGGCTGCCCCAGAGCACCTGCAGATCGTAATCCATCAAGGGGAGCAGCTCTGGCCAGCAGAGGAAGCAGCTTTTCCCAGGGGTCCCTGTCAGGAGGCTGATCAGCAAGACCAGACGCATCTTCCCCAAGTCCTTTCCAAGTCCTCGCAGTCTCTGATGTATGCTGTTGCCCTGGAAACAGCGTTCCCATGGCAGAACAAAGGTAAATTCCATGGGACACAGTGAGGGTTAGCTGCAGCAAAACCAGGCTTAGGCACCTGGAGCCAATATGGAGAGAGAACAGGGATTGGATAAAGTGACATCAGCAGCAGTGAGAGGTCTGAAGGTCATAGGGGCTGGGGGAGGGGACACTGTGATGCGTTGCCTATTTGGGTAAAACCGTCATTAAGTGTTTTTTGTTTGTTTTTGTTTTTTGTTTTTTTTTTGGTGCAGTGGAACTTTATTGATGGTATTTAAGAGAGTAGGGAGGGCTCCCTGGGCCCCTATTATTATGGGGGTCTGGGATGGAAATTGTGAGGGAGATGCTCAGTGTTGGGGGCCGAGTTGGGATGGGACTCCTCAGCAACTGAGGGCCTCTCTCTTGCTCTCAGTGTCCTTGCTGGGGGGGTGGGTGGTCCAGGGTTTCTTACTCCTTAGAGGCCATGTAGGCCATGAGGTCCACCACCCTGTTGCTGTAGCCGTATTCATTGTCATACCAGAAAATGAGCTTCACAAAGTTGTCACTGAGTTATTAGGGCCATGACGTGCAGACAGGCAGACAGACACTGTATGAGCAGTCTCAGGACCAGGAGATGGTGTGTCAGGAGGGAAGGTTTCACAGCATAAGAAGAGGGAATCCTGAGCTGAGTGTACGGCTGTGAAATTCAAGGAGGAGGAGGGTCACATCCTGGTGGAGCCTAGCCATTATACTGTAGGATGTGTGGCCTCAGGATGGATCCCCCAGCCTCAGCACTGGGATCCTGGAGGCTGGACACCTGATTTGTCAACTTCCCTGGGTGAATGACGATGGCTCCTATTATTCTGGGATCTGTTAACATATACTCACAGCAGGCTCTCCATCCCAGGCCTCTCCAGCAGCTATAGACAGGCTGCCATTGGTGAGCACTGGCTGATCAGCCTGTGGGCTCAAGTGTGTTGGGGAGAGAAAGACTAGAAACCCTTCCCCGCCTGAGCTACATGTATCATGCTTGGGAAAATCTTTATATTAAAGAGAGGGTGCCATGTCAATGACCTAAAAGGCTACAAGCCCCATGATTCCATGCATTTTACGAGCATGTCTTTGACCTCACACACTAGCCCGCTGTCATTCCCATGCGTGGTCTCTGAACTAAGATCTTTCCCTATAATACCAAGTGAGCCTTAGATTAATCTCTTTCTTGCCTCAGGATGGGCCACTGGTGTTTGGCAAGAAGGATTCTTTGATGATTCATGTGTTAACACGTATATGAGGGTCCTGTTTCCAACATACGAAATTTGAAAGGCACGTTCAAAACAGAGATTCCTGACTTAAATTCTGACACCCGGTGGGGTTAAAAGTCATGTGACCAAGGAAGCTGATCTGGAGCTAGAGTGAGGTTGAGACATGTCCAAACCCTGGAAAAAAAATCTCATCCTGAGATGAGCAGGAATAGGAGGACTGCTTCCTGACCCCTCTAGACCTGCATGTCCCACGGGAGATCCCCACCTCTGCCACCCTTGAGGTAGTCACATAGCCTGGTGGCCAGGTTCTAGGTTAAACCCCCTCTCTCTCCTTATAGGAACATGTCCAGCAAGCACGTGGAATTCCTCTTTATGCAAATGATGCCTTCCCAGCACCTTAGCTCCGGTCAATGATGTAGTCACCCCGGAAACACCTACGCAGTCCTCAAAGTTTATATTGCCTTTGCTATCCACCAAAAAAGGAGTGAGGAGAAGGCTGTTCCTCCTCACCGAGATCCTGCCTATCCCACTTGCCCCGGCTAAGCTTCACTCCCTCCGGCTCAGCCGGGTGTGCAACATGCTTGGAAACAGACCTGGAGTGGCAGCTGCAGCTCGTGCCCAATGTGACTGCATCTCTCACATCTTGACTGCTGTGTCCTAGAACTGTTACAGAAGTCACCAGCTAAAACAAGTCAGGTTTTCAATTGTGTCACCTTCCACGTCAGCATTCGAAATCCTCCTTTGTGCCAGTTGCTTGTCTCTGTGTGGAAAAAAAAATACCCAACTGTCTTAGTCAGGGTTTCTATTCCTGCACAAACATTGTGACCAAGAAGCAAGTTGGGGAGGAAGATGTTTATTCAGCTTACACTTCCATATCACTGTTCATCACCAGAAGAAGTTAGGACTGGAGCTCAAGCAGGTCAGGAAGCAGGAGCTGATGCAGAGGCCATGGAAAGATTGTCACTTACTGGCTTGCTTCCCATGGCTTGCTCAGCCTGCTTTCTTATAGAACCCAGGTCTACCAGCCCAGGGATGGCACCACCTACAGTGGGCTGGGCCCTACTCCCTTGATCACTGGTTGAGAAAATGCCTTACAGCTGGATCTCATGGAGGCATTTCTTCATCTGAGGCTCCTTTCCTCTGTGATAACTTCAGCTTGTGTCAAGTTGACACAAAACCATCCAGTACACCAACAAAAGCAACTTATCCGGAAGGAAGCATTTGAGACACAGTCCCTCATGGTGGGGAAGAAAGGCACAAAGGCAGGAGCTTGGGGCAGTTGTCACCTTGCCTCCACTTTCAGAAGCAGAATGTTGGTGCTCAGTGCTCTTCTTTTGATTCCCAACTCAATAAACCTGGTATGAAAAGCCCCTCGCAGATGTGCTCAGAGGTTTGTTTCCATGGTAACCCTAAATCCCACTAGATTGACAGTCTGGATTAACCATTACACCCACCAGTCCCCCACGAGTGAGTCTCCAGTTACTGAGCAATATTTACTAGAACTTAGTGGTTCACAACAACATTTATTTATCATTTCCTGGTGTCTAAATGTCTGGGTTTGGCTGAGCTGGGCTCTCTGCTCAAGGGGAATCACAAGGCTAAATTTACCATGCCATCTGGTAGACCTGAGATTATGGCAGATAATCAACTTTGACTCCATTATCACGGCTTCTGCCCATGACTGATTGAATTTATTACTTTGGGTCTTGGTGCAAGGCAGAATCATCATGGTGCTGTACATGGTGTGCTGGTGGAACAACTTCCTCATGTCATGGTGGCTAAGAAGCAAAGAGCAAGCAAAGAGGAAAGAGACAAGAGCTCCACATTCCTCTACTGGAAATTCATGGTAGCACGACTTTTTCCCACTAGGTCCATTTCTCAAAAATACTACCTCTTCCCAAACTATCTGTTGAAGAAGGACCAAGGTTTTAACACTGGGCTTTTGCGAGACCATTTGTAGCAGGGTCCCAGAACTTAGTAGGCTGAGATCTTTGCACAACTAACTCCACGATGAAAGTACCATTCCAGCCCTAAAACTCAAGCATACAGACAGTAGAACTGTACAAAAACTAGAACAAAGGCCCAGTCAATCCAAGTCCACGGTTATGGGAAAGTCTAAGTGCATTAACCTTGCTTTTGCAGTTTTCTGGCTAACTGTTCTTGTTAACTGCAATATGCCAACCTTAAACATAATTTTTGTGCTTAAAAGCTCATCCCAAGAAAGGCTTGGGGTTACACTGGGATCCCAAACACCCATTGCAGTTGCTGACCAGCTAATATAAACTTTCTATTGGCTTATCCCCATGTCTGGCAGTCTGCTTTGGTGGAGACGCCTTTCCCAGCTGTGGCAGTGGGTTGATGGGCACTGAGGTGGAGGGAGGGCTGCTCTCAGCAATGAGAGGGATGTTCAGTTCCCTGCCCATGGCTTCCTCCACAGCCTTTTATTTTCCTTAAACTAATCCCCCCAGGAAGGAATACATCTTTTTAAAAGGGCCTGCCTAAGACAAGCTCAGCTTTGCTTAGAAAGTGAGACTGTTTTTGGATCTTGGCTATGTCCACAGAATTCTTCATCTTTGAATAACACAGCTCTTACTCCCAGGTGAAAACCTGTCACACCGTGTAACCTCATTCCCGAGTAGAGCGAGTGTTTACTGAAGCTCCTATCTGGATGGGGTTCTTCCAGATTCTTGTCTCATTCAAAGAATTCATGGAATTGAGCAGAAGAGGCAAATCAGTAAAGGGCTTTGTTCAGAAGCAAAGGGAGGGTCAGAAGATTTGCAGCAAGGGAGCTACCAGCCCGAGTGAGGCCTGTGCAATAGCTCTGGGTTACCTAACTCGTTTCCCCTTTAAAAAGATAGCAAGCAGCTTTATTAGCTTTATTGATAGAGCTGTTTTGATAAACTTAAGTTTCTTTATGGCTCCTGGAGGAGGACTGTTGCTAGGGGCAACAGGGGATTTTGCTCTGATAAACTCATTCATAAGCTCTGGTCATGCATTCACTATCCATGACCTTTCCTGTAATGCATAAGGTCATAGTCCAAAGCAAATCCTTGCATAGGCATAGGACGCTAAAGAGGAGATTATGCTGAAAAGTTCATTCTGGGGACACAAGTTATCTAACTGCATGTGTATCTAAAGCCAGTCCAGGCCGGATCAGGTAACTGCATCTGGTTTCAGATTTTGTTCAAGGACATGTCTGAGCACAAAAGGGGAGTTGCTAGAAAGATATTGGGACAGGGTGAACTGGGAGAGGATTTTGTGTATAACTGGCTGGAAGCAGAGGTTCTTGGTTGCTAAGGAATCCCATAAAAGCTTCAAGAAGATTATGCAGGATTTGGATATGTAAAATCAGGAGCCTAGAAACCTTATCTGAATTCTGCTAATCATACCCTTGACTCCCAAATACTTACTCTCTGGGCATGCAATATTGTCAGCAGCTCCTCCACCACCACGTTAGGAAACTGCCTCCCTCTTAGCACGAGACTATGTTTGCTGCAGCCATAGCTGCAGTGTACTCTTGATGCTAGCGATCCAGTGTTAGTGTGGTTTCCATTGACTCAGGGCAAAGTCCTCCACTAGAATTCCCCACTTTAGAGGAAGGGGCGGGGTCAGGCTAGCAGGGGTGAATGTGACCGATGTTGATGTGCACAGGACACATTCATGCAAATGTCTTAACAAAACCTATTGCACTGTACAGGGGCTATACTAATAAAAAGAAAAGAATCCCTTGGGCTGGTTGAATCACTGACTGTTCTTCCAGGGGACCCAGGTTCAATTCCCAGCAACCACATGGCAGCTCACAATTCTGTAACTCCAGGTCCACCCTCACATAGACATATGTATAGGCGAAATGCCAATGTGCATAAAATAAAGATAAAAGAACACCCATCTCAGACACCAGAGTCAAGCTCTGGAATTCCTCCAGTCACTGTCTCTTCTCACCAGTTGTTACTAAACAACATATAGTTCCTATTCAGCCTCAGATCTGATAACTCACTAGAATAGTTTGCAGAACTGCAGAGATCATTCTGTCTTTCTGTTTCCGTGGTAAAGGATAGGAATCAGGGCCAGCCCAGTGAAGTTACACACGATAAGGACAACATTTTGGAGGATCCCAAGCACAGAACCCCATGCTTGAGGGGGTAGCTTTCAGGTGTTAATGCAGACTGCCAACCAGGAAGCTCATCTGAACCTTGGCTTGTGGTTTTCCCAGAGGCTTTGTGTTGGTGTGATTGAAGGATTGATCAGCACAGGATGGAACTCAATCTCCAGCTTCAGTCTCATTGTTTCCCATTAATTTGTTTATTCACTTCACACTGACCTTTTCTCCTCCAGGTCTCCCACACCTCTTCCACCCCCTCTCTTTCTTCTCTGAGGCCAGACAAGGCAGCCCAGTTAGAGGAACAGGATCCACAGACAGGCAACAGCTTTAGGGCTAGTCCCTGCTCCAGTTGTTGGGAGACCCACATGAAGACCAAGCTGCACATATGCTACATGTGTGCAGTGTGTATGTGTGTGTGTGTTTTGGAAGGTACCTAGGTCCAGACTGTGCTTGCTCTTTGTAAACCTCATTTCTTTTCTTAAATTTTAATTAATTTTATTTAGCCATCTGGAGAGATGGCTCAGTGGTTAAGAGCAGGGACTGCTCTTCCAGAGGTCCTGGGTTCAATTTCTAGCAATCACATGGTGGCTCACAGCCGTGTGTAATGGGATCGGATGCCCTCTTCTGTCATGCGGGTGTCCATGTCGATAGAGACCACTTATACGCATAAATAAATCATAAAAAAGAAAAAAAATAATTTATTTCAATCATATTTTCCCCTCCTTCAATTCCTCCCAGGTCTTCCTCACCTTCCTACCCACCTAACTTTGATATTTTTCTCTCTGTGTCTTTCAAAAAGAACCAAAACAACAGAAAGAAATACACAATAATACAAAAGTAGAAATGAAAAGAAATAAACAAATACCAATAAGATAAAAACAGAGCACAATGAGACAAAGTTTTGTACTGCCTGCATTGGGAAGGAAAGACAAACACGTTTCCCCTACTTTCTACCTCACAGAAGATTAATGACAACTACCTGAAACATAAAAGCATGTAGGACACTCAAATTACCAACTTATCCTTTGTGGAGCTCAACCAAGGTTGTATTCTTAGGGCAGCCAAACACGTAGAGCAGATTTCCAACCATATCATGACTGGATAGGCGGCTCATCTGCTATGCTCCTGATGCTGATCTCAAAGGGCCATGTGCAGTCTGATTTACATACTGGTTATACAACTAATCCCATTGCTTCATATGACCCTTTATCCTTTATCATTCATGAGTGCTTCCTGTGGATGTTCATACAGAGTGAGCAATTAATTCAACAAAAGGCTTTCATTATTGATATTTAGATTATTAATTATGTAAATGAAATGTCTCCTGTAATTGAGAAAGAACAGTCTATATAGATACGGCCCAACTTGGCAAAAGGAAGCAGCACCTGAGAACAAACAGCAGAGTCTAATGTGACTTTGAGGCAAGCGCTGTCATAGTTCAACAGGCTGCACTGGCTTCCCCGTGAGGGTCCACTCAAGAGTCATAGTAATGCTGACTTGTCTCACACCCAAGAGCACAGAACTTCAATGGTATGTGTGTTGTTAGGATTTTAAAGAAAAGGAATGATGGCCCCCTTTCAGACATGAAACTAATGAATGAATTTTCAGGGGTGAATTAGATGAGTTGGATTGTCTTTGACCTTTGACAGCTATATTATTTTCATTTCCTAGAACTAAAACCAGACTTCTTGTTTCAGAAAAAAAAAAATGAAATATTTAAAGGAAATACTTCTATACTTCATTAAGTTGGAAAATCTAAAAGAAATGTACATATTTCTAGATTCATTAAGACCATAAAAGTTAAGCCAAGAAAAGTCAACAACCTAAAGAAGACCCATAGCAAATACACTGATAATAATAATAAAAGCCTCTAAACTAAAGAAAGCCCTGGATAGATTTACAGAAGAATCCTACCAAACGTTTAAAGACAATTCACTACCCTATGCGTCATTTCCCAGTCCACACCTCCACCTGCATTTCCGAAGGCCTGCTGGCACCAGGGTCAACCAGATGGCTAAAGGCCAGCATGAGAACACAATCAACAAGAGCCAGGGCTGCATGGCACTGCCAGAGCCCAGCCATCCTACTACAGCAAGCCCTGGATATCCTAACACAGCTGGAGCACAAGAAAATGATCTTAAGTCCAATTATATGAAGACAGGAGAGGTCTTTAAAAAGGAAATAAATAAATCCCCCAAAGAAACACAGGAAAATACAATCATCAGGTAAAGGAAATAAATTAAGCTAAGACCTGAAAATGGAAATAGAATCAATAAAGAAAACACATACTGAGGGACTCCTGGAGATGAAAAACCCAGATAAGAGTACAGGAACTACAGTCACAAGCGTCACTAACAGAATGCAGGAGGTGGAAGAGAGACTCTTGGGTGTAGAAGAAAGCAATATATCAGTCAAAGAAATTGCTACATTCAAAAGGTTTCTAACACAAAACATCCACTATGGACTCTATGAAAGACCAAACCTAAGAATAAGAGGAATAGAAGGAGATGATCCCCAGCTCAAAGGCCCAGAAAATATTTTCAATAAAATAATAGAAGAAAACTTCCCCAACCTGAAGAAAGAGATACCTATAAACATATTAAAAGCTTACAGAGTACCAAACAGATTGGGTCAGAAAGAAAATCTGTCCCTCCCCAACACAACAATTAAAATACTACATGTATAGAACAAATGATATTAAAAACTGAAAGGGAAAGTAACATATAAAGGCAAAACTAACAAAATTACACCTGACTTTTTAACAAAGACTATAAAAGCCAGAAGGGCCTGAATAGACATCTTGCAGTCTCTAAGAGAGTACAAATGCTAGCCAAGAGTACTATATCCAGTAAAACTTCCAATCACCATAGAGAGAGAAAACAAGCTATTCCATGACAAAACACAATTTAAACAATATCTACCCACATATCCAGCCCTACAGAAGAGACTAGAAGAAAAACTGCAACCCAAGGAGGTTGACTATACCCATGAAAATACAGGAAACAAATAATCCCGCACCAGCAAAACAAAACAAAACAAAACAAAAGGGAGGTTCACGCTCGCGTGTGTGTGCAACCTCGCCAGCATCTGCTGTCATCTGAGTTTTGGATCTTGGCCAATCTGACTGGTGTGAGGTGGAATCTTAAGGGTTGTTTTGATTTGCATTTCCCTGATGACTAAAGATGTCGAGCACTTCCTCAGATATTTCTCAGCCATTTGATATTCCTCAACTGAGAACGTTTTGTTTAGCTCTGTACCCCATTTTTTAATAGGGTTGTTTGATTCTCTGGTGTCTAGCTTTTTGAGTTCTTTGTATACCTTGGATATTAGGCCTCTATCTGATGTGGAGTTAGTAAAGATCTTTTCCCATTCTGTTGGCTGCCGTTTTGTTTTCATAACAATGTCCTTAGCCTTACAGAAACTTTGCAATCTCATTAAGTCCCATTTGTTAATCTTTGATCTTAGAGCTTGAGCCATTGGTGTTTTGTTCAGAAAATTTTCTCCTGTGCCTATGTGTTCTAAGGTTTTCCCTACTTTCTCATCTAATAGTTTCAGTGTATCTGGTTTAATGTGGAGATCTTTAATCCACTTACACTTGAGCTTTGTACAAGGAGATAAAGGGTCTATTTTCATTCTTTTGCATGCTGAGTGCCAGTTGGACCAGCACCATTTGTTGAATAGGCTGTCCTTTTTCCATTGAATGTTTACAGCTCCTTTGTCAAAAATCAGGTGACCATATACATGAGGGCTCATTTCTGGATCTTCTATTCTATTTCATTGATCCACAGGCCTATTTCTGTACCAGTACCATGCAGTTTTTCAGCATAATTGCCTTGTAATATAGCTTGAGGTCAGGGATAGTGATTCCCACAGATGTTTTCTTGTTGTTGATGATGGATTTTGCTATTCTAGGTATTTTGTTATTCCAAATGAAATTGCACATTGATCTTTCCAATTCCATGAAGAACTTGGTTGGAATTTTGATGGGGATTGCATTGAATCTATAGATTGCTTTTGGTAGGATGGCCATTTTTAAAATGTTGATCTTTCCAATCCATGACCATGGGAGATCTTTTCATTTTCTGAGATCATCCTCAATTTCCTTCTTTAGAGGTTTGAAGTTCTTGTCATACAGGCCCTTCACTTGCTTAGTTAGAGTCACACCAGGTATTTCATAGTTTTTGTGACAATTGTGAAGGGTACATTTTCCCTAATTTCTTTCTCCACATGTTTGTCCTTTGAGTACAGGAAGTCTACTGATTTGTTTGAGTTAATTTTGTATCCAGCCACTTTGCTGAGCTTGTTTATCAGCTGTAGGAGTTCTCTGGTGGAATTTTTGGGGTCACTCAAGTACACTATCATGTCATCGGCAAAGAGTGATGTTTTTATCTCTTCCTTTCTGATTTGTATCCCCTTGATTTCCTTTTGCTGTCTAATTGCTCCAGCCAGGACTTCCAGTACTATGTTGAATAGGTAAGGGGAGAGTGGGCAGCCTTGTCCCAGTCCCTGATTTTAGTGGGATTGCTTCAAGTTTCCCACCGTTAAGTTTGATGTTGGCTGTTGGTTTGCTGTATATTGCTTTTAATATGTTTAAGTATTGACCTTGGATTCCTGATTTTTCCAGGACTTTTAACATGAAGGGGTGTTGAATTTTGTCAAATGCTTTCTCAGCATCTAGTGAGATGACCATGTGATTTTGTTCTTTGAGTTTGTTTACATGGTGGATTACATTGATGGATTTTCTTATATTAAACCATCCCTGCATCCCAGGGATGAAGCCTACTTGGTCATGATGAATGATCGTTTTGATGTGTTCTTGGATTCGGTTTGCAAGGATTTTGTTGAGTATTTTTGCATCAATGTTCATAAGTGAGATTGGTCTGAAGTTCTCTTTCCTTGTAGGGTCTTTGTGTAGTTTAGGTACAAGGGTTATTGTAGCCTCAAAAAATGAGTTGGTAGCATTCCATATGATTCTATCTTTTGGAATAGTTTGGAGAGTATTGGTGTTATATCCGCAATAAATGTCTGATAAAATTCTGCACTGAACCCGTCTGGACCTGGGCTTTTTTTGGTTGGAAGGCTTTTGATGACTTCTTCTATTTCTTTAGGTGTTATAGGGTTATTTAGATGGTTTATTTGGTCCTGGTTTAACTTTGGGATCTTGTATCTGTCTAGGAATTTGTCCATTTCCTCCAGATTTTCCAATTTTGTGGAGTATAAGTTTTTGTAGTAGGATCTGATGATTTCTTGAATTTCTCAGTTTCAGTTGTTATGTCTCCACTTTCCTTTCTGATTTTGTTAATTTGTATACTCTCTCTTTGCCCTCTAGTTAGTCTGGCTAGAGGTTTATCAATCTTGTTGATTTTCTCAAAGAACTAACTCTTGGTTTTGTTGATTTTTTCAATGGTTCTTTTTGTTTCTATTTGGTCTATTTCTGCCCTAATTTTGATTATTTCTTGCCGTCTACTCTTCTTGGGTATATCTGCTTCCTTTTGTTCTAGGGCTTTTAGCTGTGCTGTCAGGTTGCTGATGTAAGCTCTCTCCAGTTTCTCTTTGGAAGCAGTTAGGGCTATGAGTTTTCCTCTCAGTACTACTTTCATTGCGTCCCATAGGTTTGGGTATGTTGTGTTTTCGTTTTCGTTGAGTTCTAGAAAATCCTTAATTTCTTTCTTTATTTCTTCTTTGACCCTGCTATCGTTTAACAGAGCGTTGTTTAGTTTCCATGTGTATGTGGGCTTTTTGTTGTCTTTGTTGTTGTTAAAGACCAGCCGAAGACCATGGTGATCTGAGAGGATGCATGCGAGTATTTCAATCATCTTATATCGATTGAGGCTCATTCTGTGTCCAATTATGTGGTCAATTTTCGAGAAGGTGCCATGGGGTGGTGAGAAGAAGGTTTATTCTTTTACTTTAGGATGATATGTTCTGTAGATATCTATTAATTCCAGTTTGTTCAAAGTCTCTTCTAGTTTTACAGTGTCCTTGTTCAGTTTCTGTTTCCATGATCTGTCCATTGGAGAGAGTGGGGTATTAAAGTCTCCCACTATTATTGTGTGGGGTGAAATGTATTTTTTGAGCTAGAGTAGGGTTTCTTTTATGAATGTGGGTGCTTTTTTATTTGGAGCATATATGTTAAGGATTGAGAGTTCCTCCTGAGAGATTTCCCCGGTAATGAGTAAAAAGTGTCCTTCCTTATCTTTTTTGATAACTTTTGGTTGGAAATTTACTTTATTCGATATTAGAATAGCCACTCCAGCTTGCTTCTTGGGGCTGTTTGCTTGAAAGTTTTTTTCCCCACCCTTTTACTCTGAGATAGTGTCTGTCTTTGTCTCTGAGATGAGTTTTCTGTATGCAGCAAAAGGCTGGATTTTGTTTATGTATCCAGTCTGATAGCCTATGTCTGTTTATTGGGGAGTTGAGTTCATTTATGTTAATAGATATCAAGGAATAGTTGTTTCTGTTTCCTGCTATTATTGCTTTTGTGGGTTGAGTTGTGTCTGTGTCTTTTTCTTCTTTTGGTTTTCTTGTTTAGTTTTCTTGTTTTCACTAGGCTGTATTTTCCCTCATTGTATTGGGTTTTCCACCTAAAATTTGTTGTAATGCTTGGTTTGTGGTCAGATATTGTGTAAATTTTGATTTGTCTTGAAATATCTTCATCTCTCCATCTATGGTGATTGATAGTTTTGCTGGGTATAGCAGCTTGGGCTGGCACTTGTGCTCTCTTAGGGTGTGCATGATATCTGTCCAGGCTCTTCTAGCTTTCATAGTCTCTGTTGAGAAATCAGGTGTGATTCTGATTGGTCTGCCTTTATATGTTACTTGACCTTTTTCCCTTACTGCTTTTAGTATTCTTTCTTTGCTTTGGGTACTTGGTGTTTTGACTATTATGTGTCGGGAGGTATTTCTTTTCTGGTCCAATCTATTTGGAGTTCTGAAGGCTTCTTTTATGCTCGTAGTCATCTCATTCTTGAGGGTAGGGAAGTTTTCTTCTACGATTTTGTTGAAGATATTTACTGTGCCTCTTAGTTGATACTCTTCTCCCTCTTCTATTCCTATTATCCTTAGGTTCGGTCTTCTCATTGTGTCTTGTATTTCCTGGACATTTTGGGTTAGGAGCTTTTTGTTTTTTGCATCTTCTCTGGCTGTTTTGTCTATGTTTACAATGTTGTCTTCTGCCCCCGAGATTCTCTCTTCGATCTTTTGTAATCTATTGGAAATGCTTGCTTCTGTGACTCCTGATTTCTTTTTTAGGTGTTCTGCCTCTAGGGTTATCTCTTTTAGTGTTTTCTTTATTGTGTCAATTTCTGTTTTAATTTCCCTCTTCCATTCCTTTATTTCTTTGGTTCTGTTTTCCTCTAGTTCTTTGAGTGTTTTTCTTGTTTCCTCTTTAAAAGCTTCTGAATCTTTTTGCTTTTCCTCCCGTTCTTGTTTAAGTATCTCTATCAGCATCTTGAGGTATAATTTCAGGTCTGCTTCTTCTTTTTCTGGAGTGTTTGGCATTCCAATGTTTGCTGTTATTGGAGAGCTGGGTTCTGGTGTTGCCAGGTTGTCTTGGTTTCCTTGGGATATACTCTTTCGCTTTCCTCTTGCCATTTTGTTGTCAGTGATATGTTCTCGCCTTTCCCTTGTATCTATCTGGTCTGTGTCCCTGGATCTCCACTGGTCCAGATGGCAGATGGGCCGGGCTCTGTTCTGTGCCCCGAAGTCACCGCCGGGTGGAAACAGATGTTCCAAAGTTGTGTTCCTGGTTCCTGGATGGGGCAGGGCAGGGGGGGGGATGCACTTTCTCTGCGCACTCCGCAGAGATCTCTCTCCTCCCTGGCTGCCTCAATCTCCTATTCACCAGTTTTCAAACCTTTAGTGCCTGCCGGATCGGGTGGTAGATGGGCCAGGCTCTCAACTAGTAAGATCTTAATGCACACTATCAAACCTTTAAAAAAAGCCAAGCACTGACAAAAATATATTCATATACTTTTATGCGAAAATGCTTAAAATTCGTACATTTATGTTTGTTTTTTAAAATAAACTTGTTCAATTAAAAAAGAAATTAGGGAAGCAACACTCTTCATGATGGTCACAAATAATATAAAATATCTTGGTGTAACTCTAACCAAGCACGTGAAAGACCTGTACAACAGGAACTTCAAGGCTCTGAAAAAAATTTGAAGAAGATATCAGAGGATGGAAAGATAACTCATACTCATGGATTGGTAGGATTAACATAAGAAAAATGGCCATCTTACCAAAAGCCATCTGTAAATTCATTGCAATTCTCATTAAAATTCCAACACAATTCTTGATAGACAATTCTACAGACTTTGACAAAACAACACTCAACTTCATGTGGAAAAATAAAAAAACCCAGGAAAGCTAAACTAATTCTGTATAATAAAAGAACTTCTGAAGGCTTCACCCTTCCTGATCATAAGTTATACTACAGAGCAATAAGAATCTCATTGTATTGGAATAAAGATAGAAATAGACAGACTGTTCAATGGAATCAAATCAAAGATCCAGAAGTAAACTTGCACACCTATGAACACTTGATTTTTGACAGAGAAGCTAAAATTATACAATGGATAAAAAGAAGAATCTTCAACAATTGGTGCTGGCAAAACTGGATGTCTGCATGTAGAAGAATGTAACTAGATCCATATTTATTACCCTGCACAAAACTCAAGCCCAAGTGGATCAACAACCTCAACATAAAGCCAGATACACTGAACCTGATAAAAAAGAAAGTAGGGAATAGTCCTGAACACATTGGCACAGGAGACTGCTTCCTGAACAGAATATGAACAGCTCAAGCACTAAGATTAACAGTTTTTAGATGGGACCTCATGAAACTAAAAATCTTCCATAAGGCTAAGGACTCCATCAACAATGGCAGCTTATGGAATGGGAAAAAATCCTCACCAATCTTACATCTAACAGAGGGCTGGTATCCAATATATTTAAAAAACTCAAGAAATTAGGCATCAACAAAGCAAATTAAAAATTGAGCTAAACAGAATTCTCGACAGAACAATCTTTAATGACTGAGAATCACTTGAAGAAATGTTCAATATCCTTAGTCACAGAAAAATGAAAATCAAAATCACTCTGAGATTTCACTTTACACCCATCAAAATGTCTACAATCAAAAACTCAAGTGACAGAAGGTAGAGCAAGGGGAACACTTCTCCATTGCTGGTGGGAGTGCAGACTTGTACACTCATTCTGAAATTCAATTTAATGTTTTTTTTTTTTCAGAAAATTGGAAATAGTTCTAACTCAAGACCCAGCTATTTCACTCCTGGGCATAAACCCAAGAGATATTCCATCATCCCACAGGGACACTTGCTCAACTATGTTTATAACAACATTATTCATAATAGCCAGAAACTGGAAACAACCTAGATACCCCCCCAGGTAAAGAATGGATAAAAAATATGTTACAGCTACACAATGGAATATTACTCAACTATTAAAACAAGGATATCATGAGTTTTGCAGGCAAATGAGTGGAACTAGAAATGATCATCCTGAGTGAGGTAACCCAGATCCAGGGGAGATCAAGTGTGCGGAGGACAGAGATGGAGAGAACAGGAATCAGTGGATGAGACATCTCTGGAATGAGCTCGAAACCTATAACAATAGAAATTTACAAGAATCTATAAGGGTGACCCTAGCTGAGACCCCTAGCAATGGGGGATATGGAACCTGAAACAGTCACCTCCTGTAACCAGGCAAGACTTCCAATGGAGGGGTGGGAACACAAACCCAGCCACAGATTTTTCTTCCTTACAAGATGGGCAGGGAAAAAGAGGCAGTAGACACCGAGGGAATGTACAACCAATGACTGGCTAGATCACCTTGAGAACCATGCCATGAGAGAGAGAGAGCTCACCCCTGACACCATTAATGATATTCTGCTGTACTTGTAGACAAGAACATAGCACAACTGTCCCATGAGATGCTTCACCCAGAAGCTGATGGAAACAGATGCAGAGACCCACAGCCAAACATTAGGTGGAGCGAGAGGAATCTTATGGAAGAGGAAAGAAAGGTTTGAAGGACTCAGAGAAGTCAAAAACACAACAAGAAAATCTACCTACTAACTGGGCCCACAGTTACAAAACCACCAGCCAGAGAGTATACATGGGACAGACGTAGGCCCCCTACACATATGTAAAAGATGTGCAGCTTGGTTTTCATGTGGGACTCTTGAAAGCTGGAGCAAGGGCTGTCTTTACTCTGTTGCCTATCTTTGGAGCCTTTCCTCCTAGCTGGGCTGTCTTGCCTAGTTTCAGTAGAAGAAGATTCACCTAGTTCTACTGCAAGGCGGGATGACATCCCCTGGAGACATCCCCTTCTCTGAAGAAAAAGAGAAAGTGGGAGAGAACTGTAAAGAGAGGAGGGAGAAGAAACTTTGATCTGGATGTAAAGTAAATAAATATTAATGAAAAACCCACTAAGATAATATGTAAATCAATAACAATCATGTAAGTGTATGACGTGTACATTTACAAAATACTACAAAAGACCAAGAACATCTAAAGCAATCCTGAGAAAAAAAGAATGATTCTTGGAGGACTACAATTTAAGCTACATTACAGAGTTATAGTAATTAAAACCACACAATGCTGGACCAAATAGAAACATAAGTGTACATAGCTGCAGGTACTTGGTATTTGACAAAAGTGCCAAAATCCATGCTGGAGAACAGGTAGCATCATCAGTAAATGGTGCTACAGAGCCTGGGTATCTGGATGTTAAAGAGTGAAATTAGATTTCATATCTATCACTGCCTTAGTTAGAGTTTTACTGCTGTCAACAGACACCATAACCAAGGCAAGTCTTGTAAGAACAACATTTAATTTGGGATGGTTTACAGGTTCAGTCCATTGTCATAGAGGTAGGAAAATGACAGCATCCAGGCAGGCATCATGCAGGAGGATCTGAGAGTTCAACATCTTCATCTGAAGGCTGCTAGCGGAACACTGGCTTCCAGGATGCTAGGATGAGGATCTTAAAGCCCACACCACAGTGACACACTTATTCCAACAAGGCCACACCTTCTAATGGCCACTCTCTGAGCCAAGTGTATTTAAATCATGACAGTCACCCCACCCAAATATTAAGTCCAGATGAATCAAAAGCATCATAGCAAAACGCCGACATTGGTGTAAGAACAGATAAACGTATTAGCCCTTTCCTGTTCTCCTTAGGGACCACAGGGTATCAACAAAGTCATTAATTCCAGGCATAAGAAACCTCCTCTCAAGTTACTAGTCAGGGGAGTTCAAGAAACTCCCAAACGTTATAGATGATCACTGGAGCCCTTAGCTGTCTCCCAGAGTTTGAAGGTAAGGTACTATTGCTGAAGACAGTACACGTAGAACTTGGAGGAAGCCTCAGACTATTGGACAGTGCTATAAAAGATGCAGAAGGAAAGGGGAGCTCAGTAGTTCTACCCACCTGTAAAGCCCATGACGCATGGCAATGACTTAAAGCCCACTCAACAGGAGGGAATAATGCCAGCTTCTGTAACCTAGCCAACTTCTCATGGTTGGAGAACATGTAGACACGGCAGGAGAGCCCACTCGTGCCAGTTTCTAAGCCAACAGGACTTCTGTTTTCTAAATACTTATTCTTATAGCCACAGAAAAGTCAAACTCTCACCATCACCAAAGAGTGGAGACTATCACATGGATTTTATATAGTTATTATTGTCCAAGATTCAGAGAGCAAGTGGCTAGAGGGTGCTCAATCCCAAGTGACACATCTGCGTTACAGTTTCTGAAGCCAGAGCTTGGGGAAATGCATGGAAGAGAGTGTAGAAAGATTGGAAGAGATGCCCAGGGCACCTGCTGTAAGACAGAGATGACAGGAAAAATGAAGTCATGGACTCTCTAGTAAGGCTGCCTTAACAAGACCAACACAATAGCCACACAGTCGACATCTCAAGGCAGACAGGGGAAACTCCATATGATCCCATTCTAACTGAAGGGCTACTGATGGAGAATCAGTTTTCTCTAGGGATGAGTTCCCACAGATACTGTCCAAATCCCAGGGATCAGCTCTTAACATATATTGATATTTTCAAAGCTAAACAGACTCACAACAAATACCTAGGAAACCAAAATTATATTGGCTGAGGGAAATGGCAGTATTAGGTTCTTCTTTCAAGTTTGGGACCTCTGCAGCTCTAGGTAGCTGATTAGGTTTACAGCATTAGGCACAATTTCTCTCCCGATCAGAGGACCTTAAGTCCAAGGTTCAAAAGGGTGGTGTGATGTGGATTCAGTACTCACGTATGAAGTCCTAACAACAACTCATGCATGAAGTTCCCAAAAGAAAACACGTGTGGGAGAACGAGATCTCTAACCCTTCTGTTGCTGTGCTAAAGCACTGTGAGTGACAAAAGTTTATTTTGGACGTATAGCCCCAGAGGAAAAGAATCCACCATACACCATAGCAGGAGAACATGGAAGCAAGCGGCAGATATGGTGGCCAGACAGGAATCTGAGCCTGTATCTTAATCCCAGACATGAAGCAGAGACCATCTGAAGCTCACCCCCAAGGACATACTTCCTTTAATACGGCCATGCCAGACTGGTAATGAAACTGGTCTGATTATGGCAAGGGAGATCAAATGAGCTCTCTGGGCCCCTTTGGAGCTGTGTTGACCAATGGTACCACTTTGGTCACAGGGAAGAAAGCGTTCTACAAGCCCATTGACAGATCCCATTGTGGGCTACAACAAAAAGAGAGATGGAAACAGAAAATGGGGAGGTAGATGACAGGGACTTGGGCAGAAGAAGGTCATGTTGTTCTCCCTGGAGGCTGATGCCAGCTCTCCTGGCACTTTAACCATAATCATTGCCAGAGCTAGTTAAGAGAGCTCCTTGAATCAGCGTCCTGGCTGAGGACAGTGTCCAGCCCCCTTTGTCAGCATGGAGGCGTGTAAAGCTTTTATGATGAGCCTCAGGCTGATACTGTGCTTGAGTCTGTCCTCCACTCCATCCTTTGGGGCTCCCTCAGCTCCAGCAGGTGAAGGGGTCAAGCTGTTCTTCCCCCTTCGTTTGCCTCTCAGTGTTGTCCTGTGCAGCACAGGGCAATCAAACTTTAGATAAACACGAGATGGGCTCAGCAAGAATGCAAGATGGGGGGGGGGGCTCTGCAGTCTATTGCTGTCTAACGCGTTGCATGCTAAGTGAAAAATGGGGCTCGGGAAGGCACTGGTTGGAAAGTGCTTGCCAAATAAATATGAGGAGCTGAGCTAACTCTAGCTTCTAGGCAAAAAGCTGAGTATGGTGATGTGTCTGAATCCCTATGCTGGGGGAAGCGGACATAAGTAGACCCTTAGATCACTCTGGCCAACTGGCCTCGCAGAACTGGTGAGCTTCTGTTTTGGAGAGAAATCTTGTTCAAAAAGATAAGGCTGAGCATAACTAAAGAAGAAACTCAACAGTGACCTTTAGCCATCTGAAGTGTATGCACAACACATGCACACCCACCCCTGCAGGCCTATATGAACACACATACATGAACACATACAAACACATGATCACACATCATACACACAAACCAGCAAATAAAACAAACGTGCTTAGACACTAGAAATTGGAAGGACCGGGGTATGTGGCTCTCAACATCACACCAAGATGGTCTGCAGTTTGATTCTTCGATTCCAAGTGAGTCAAAGAAAATGGTCATCCGCAAAGATGTTGACTGGTCTCTGTACTGTTCTCGCACTCTGCATTGCGTTCAATTCAGCCGTGTGTGAGCACACCCAGTATACTTACATAGCATCCCTTCATTCTGAAGCTCACTACCCAGTCCTTTCCTTACTGATTCTGATGAACGGCTCCGGAAAGCTACAATTTACAGAGCACATCCCTTCCTTTTTAAAATCCCTAGTCCAGGCAAGAAGACAACGCAGAGGCGAGCACCGGACGCTGGAGGGCGCACGCGGATCGCTCTTCCAGCCCAGCAAGTCCTGAATCTGCCGCACAGGGGTGAACAAGGAAAATTCCTTGCAAAGTCACCTCAGCCTAGTCACCTCAGTCCTTTGGTTTCTACCAGCCCAGGTTGAGGAACAGAGGCCAGGACAATCAGAATGGCTGGCCCAGGGTCACGGGAGAGTAAGAAGCTGAACAGGAACATAGAAAATGGCTAAGGGGAGTGTGTACCGTGGAGAATTCCCCCCCCCCGAGGGGGGGTCCTCTCTGCCCTTTTACTCCTACCATAGGAACAGTGCTGTTTCCACACAACTGTGCAGGTCCCGAAGACTCTAGAGGAAGTTCCAAGGCTGCCAAGTGGGAAAATAGCAAGCTTTTGATTGGGCTTTTCCAGCCATGCCTACAGAGTTTCTGTAAGGGCAGTTGGAGATGGACGGACTCTGGCTGAGAGTAAGGGTCCCAGGAGCAGCTCCAGAAGGGCTGGTGGCTGTGGGTGGGAGGACACGGTGTGTGGCATCTCGCCATTGACACTGCATGCACTAGTTGAAAAGTCTCCAAGTTGCTCCCCTCCCGTTAATCATTTTGCCTAGAGTCCAGTGTTAGAACAGGGTGATCAGACTTGAGAATCCAAAGCAGCGCCCAGAAAAATTCCTGGTTGTGTAGGAAAGCAAAGGATGGAACCTACCAAGGGCGCTGTTGAATGCAGATGGGATATAGACCTGCCTTAGAAATCGCTAACCTTGCTTTGGACAGCCTTCATATTTTTTAAAAAGAAAGTATTTTTTTTTTCTTTTTAGAGCTTTCATTCATGCATGTGATGTATTTTGGTCATATCCTCTCGGTGCCGCTTATTAGGGGACCGTACTCTTTCCCTTGCCTTCTGTCTCATAGCTGATTTCCCTTGGGTCTCATGGCTTTGTCTTTATACTTGCTGGGGGAAAGGGCAGACTGGGGTGCAGAGGTGTGGAACAGACAAGCTGGCGTGCTACCTGAGTAGTATTTGGCAGCTATTGTGTGTTTGGGGGTGCAGAAGTGAATTTTGGGTGTCTTCCTCAGTTGCTTTTGGCCTTATTTTGGGGAAGGGTCTCCCACTGATATTTGGAGCTCACTGCTAGCCAGCAAGTCCCAGGAATCCTCCTGCCTCAGTCTCCCCAGTGCTGGGATTACAGGTATGCACTACACACACACACACACACACACACGCACACGCACACACACACACACACACACACACACACACACACACACACACATATATATATATATATTAGGGAATCAAACTCAGGTCCTTAGGCTTGTGCCCCAACCACTTCAAACAGCTGAGTCTTGCTCCAGCACAGGGCGGCCATCTCTAACATTGTAGATACTGTATGGCAGCTCTTAGCATCCCAGGTCAGGGATGGTGTGGACACTCAGTGTTTCAGGCTGTGGATGGAGCATCCTCAGATGGACTAGGAGTTGGGTGTTTGGGGCTCTCCTACAGAGAAGATGCATGCAACAAAGGGCCCTGAAGCTTCAGTCCTGGCTTTTGCTGGATAGATAGACCAAGTCCAAGCTGGTTGGTGATGTCTCTGATTTGTTTTCCAAAGTAGGAACAGGGTCTTTAGAGAAGAAGGAAGCTGGGGCCATCAGGGAGCTTCCTGCTCCTTGTCCGTGGAAGCCCAGGGCAGGGGCTCTTATGTAGCTGAAAGGCTTGTTCAGTTTGGCCCAGGCTAGGGACATAGCTTATTAGTAAAATGACTGTCTAGCACTTACAAAGCCCTGGATTTGATCCCCAGCATCTTGGTAAACATGGACCACATCCATGATTCCAGCTCCATAGGCGGAGGCACAATGAACAAAAGCTCAAGGTCTTCCTGGATGGATGAAGTTTGAAGCCAGATGGTCCGTGTGAGACGTTGATTTAAGAAAGGCACGCTGCCTCCCATGCATGTACTACGTCTGGACGAGAGGGTTTTTTCCTTTTCCTTTTGCCGCACAGAATGAACTGTAAACAAACCAACATGAGAACAAACTGCACAGCAAATAGGATGCCTCAGCCGAACATGTCCATGAAGTCATGCTCGAACCAGACAGCTTCTCCAGACCATGTCTACTTCTGTCCTTTCTCACATTATATATTAATCAGCATGTAGAAGTAGTCGGGTGGTGTTGTTTTGGTGACAATTGCTAGCAGATGGCTCCAGAATCACAAGGAAAGCCAATCAAGATTCTGCAAAGCCAGGTGCCAGAGAGATGGCTCAGAGGTGAAAAGTAGTTGATCCAGTTTTAGTTCCCAGCACCCACAGCAAGTAGCTCACAACCATCCTGAATTCCACCTCCAGTGAGCCTGACATGCTTTTCAGGCATCCAAGTGGGCACATGTACTTGCATACATACATACATACATATATACATACATTCATACATATGACATACACACATATACACACATAAGCAAAATGAATAAAAATAGTGATTTTTTAAAAAAAATCTGTAACTTTAGATTTATTGTGAACTTTGTCTTTTAACAGGCTCAAGGATTGGTACTTAGCTGGACTCGTATCTGCATAAACCTTGTGAGTGTGTCTCTGACCCACTCCAGGGCAGCTCCCACAATGCCACTCTCTTGGTCTCCTAGTTCTGTGTTCTGGCCACTGTGCTAGGTCCTGAACCCCCACATTCCAACATGCAAAAGCTCACCTTCTACAACAGTCAGCTATGCCTCCTCCTGCCTCCTTGGAGTCTGCCGTGTGGTCCAGAACCCACTGAGGCATGTGATCATGGGCTGGCTACCACCTGGGTGTGTGCACACACATCTTTAGACTCCACGTCCCCTTTCCAAGATCCTGCAGGAGCCTGGCTTCGTGTCAGCCCCTGCAAGTACTTGAGAGAGAAGCGGGCAGTTCTGCACCTCCAGTGCTCACCTCCACTGACGACCCCACTGACTACTCCCCATCCTCTTCCTGCTTCTCCTCCCCTCACCTCTCCTACCCGGATCTCTGTGGTCCCTCTGTAGCTCCTGACTTGGGAGTCTCATCCCTGCTTCCCTAACTGGCCTCTCCCCAGTCCTCCTGAAGACTCTACTTGCCTATTCTCAAATTAGAGGGTTTTCTACCTAAGTTAAAGGCCGTGCAGGTCACTTAAGGAACCCTGGTTAACGCTTCTCTTTTGAAAGCCTGGATATTATTGGAAAAATTGAGTCTAAGCGCTTAGCAAAATGGACCGTCCCCGCCGAAGGACAGACTGCCAGGCTTTGCCATGACCTTCAGCATCCCTGGTGTCTTGAGGCTTCCAGCATGACTATGTGTCCTGATTCCTCTCTGCCCTCATTTAAAGCTCAGGACTCCTGGGGCAATTACCAAAAAGGTACTGCTGAGGAAAGAGTTGGCCTTTAATCATTTGGTTGGTCCCGATGTCTTCCAAGTAGAATCATCCTCTTGAGGTTGCATCAGGGCTAGAAAAGATACCAGCCACAAAAAATAGATGTACCAAAGGCATCTCTGGGTTTGGGAGAAGGACCAAACGAACCATGACCTGTTCCTTCAATAACTGCACAGTCACAGCTCAGCAGGAAGTGTTTTCTCCCCACCCAGTGTTGGGTGACTTTTGTTATTTTAATTTAAATTGACTTTATGCATGAACTTTAGCATGTAGGGGCCAGAGGTCAAACTCAGCTGTTTTTTTTTTCAAATCTAACCTGTTTTTTAAATTTTTTTAATTGAATATTCTCTGTATTTACATTTCAAATGCTATCCCCTTTCTCCCTTCTCCAATACCCCCTTCCTTTCCTCTTGCTTCCATACAGGTGCTCCCTCTCCCACCTCAGTGCGTTGGCATTCTACTACACTGGGGAAATGAGCCTTCACTGGACCAAATACCTCTCCTCCTATTGATGCCAGACAATGCTATTCTCTGCTACATATGCAACTGGACCCATGGGTTTCTACAAGTGTACTCATTGGTTGGTGTTTTAATCCCTGGGAGCTCTGGAGGGCTTGGTCGACTGATAATGTTGTTCTTCCCATGGGGTTGCAGACCCTTTCAGGTTCTTCAGTCCTTTCTCTAGCTCTTTCATTGGGGTCCCGTGTTCTGTCAGATGGTTAGCTGCAAGCATCCTCATCTAAATCAGTATGGCTCTGGCACAGCCTCTGAGGAGGCATCCGTATCATGTTCCTGCCAGTAAGTCCTTCTTGGCATTAGCAATAGTGACTGAGTTTGGTGGCTGCATATGGGATGGATTCCCAGGGGAGGCAGTCTCTGAATAATCTTTTCTTAAATCTCTGCTCCTCTATTTGTTCCTGTATTTCCTCCTGTGAGTGTTTTGTTGTCCCTTCTAAGAAGAACTTGAGACATCCACATTTGACCTTCCTTTCTTTGAGCTTCATAAGGTCTTTGAATTGTTCCTTGGGTATTTCCAGCTTTTTGGGCTACTATTTGCCTATCAGTGAGTGCATACCATGTGTGTTCTTTTGTGACTGGGTTACCTCACTCAGGATGATAGCTTCTAGTTCCATCCATTTGCCTGGGAATTTCATGAGGTCATTGTTTTTAATAGCTGAGTGTACTCCATTGTGTAAATGTGTCACATTTTTTGTATCCATATCTGTGTTGGGTTCTTTCTAGCTTCTGGCTATTATAAAGCTGTTATGAACATGGTGGAACATGTGTCCTTGTATGTTGGAACGTCTTTTGGGTATATGCTCAGGAATGGTATAGCTGGGTCCTCAAGTAGTACTATGTCCAATTTTCTGAGGAACTGAAAGACTGATTTACAGAGTTTATTTCCAAATTACCAGCTTTCAATCCCACCAACAGTAGACGTGTCATGCGCCCCACATCCCGCCGGCAGGAAAAGGCGTGCAACAACAGGATTCTTCTGCGAACAACCTTTATTGTATGTTGAAGAGGAAGACACCGGGCAGGAAAAGGCACCCTAATTTATACCCCCCAAGGGTGGTGTGTCGCTGTGTGATTGGCTGCCCGCCAGTGGTCTGATCGTGACGCCCCGAGATGGGCGGTGACTTGGCTTGCACCACTCTTTGCACATGTGCCCAGTGGTTATTTACCACACTTTAGCTGATTCATGGCACCTGAAACCAGCACCATCTTGTAAGGGCGCAGCCTTCGGCCCTCAACATTTCCCCCTTTTAGTTTTACTAGAACAAGGCTGGTCTAGGCCTCTGTAGTTATGTCTATCTGCTGTGGCTCCTGTCTTAGGTCATTCCTCCAATGTCGCAGCCTTATCCGTCATAGGGTGACCCTATCGCCACTGGGCCCCGTGTCTTAGATTGGTCTGTGCATGAGGAAAGTTGCCCGTCTCTGGATACCACAGTGCTGTGCAACAACAACTGCTAAATGGCCTAGGGCGAACTCTACAAAAGAGGCCAGCCAAAAAATGAATTAATGGGGAAGTCATGATCACCCTATCGCGTGCAATGAGGAAACCTCAGCGATGTGCAAGTGCTGATCAATGACCGCTGAGTCTCTTTCGTCCCAGTGCAATGGATCCATAAATCCGTGGGGTGCAAGAGCAGAGAACTCAGAAGCCGACTAATTCTTGAGCATAGATAACCAAATTTTAGGGGAGGGCCCTTGTTCAATGGCCACAAGTGCTTGAGTGATAACGACCTTGTCATGTTTCTGTTAAGACCAGAGTCTGCAAACCAACCACAGCAGGAACACCAACCCACAGCAAAATATTGCACAAAAAGACCCACCCCCACCCATTCCTTAAAATAGGAGAAAATCGAAGAGATCCAGGTGGAGAGGCCTTTTTTCAAAAACAGGTCCACTCGTGTTGAGTTGATAGCCAACACTGCTGCCCTCAAAGACTTGAGAGTCTCGTCAAATCCTGCTGACCAATTTCCTGCAAGGTACAATCTAGACAGATTAGCTGCTTGGGTAAAATTTTCATATTTTACGCTGGTAATGCAAAGCGCCCCCAATTTTCTCTCACATCCCAATTGCGCCAATTGAAAGAGAAAATCTAATCTTTCCTCTACCAGGCCGAGGTGTTAGTTAACAATCATTAATCCGCCCTTTAACTGGGCACTAGCAGAGGTATGAAAATCAACAGCATCTGCCACTGTGGCTGACAATTGATTTAAGGCTGTGCCTGTTAAAGCTCATTGATAGTTTGCACCGTTTGTACTGATGTTGAGAGTGCAAGAGCTGAGGCTGTAACCAAGACAGCCACCGCAGCTGTGACAATCAAGCTGACAATGACAGCAGAAATCCTGAAATCTCTCCTTTTCCTAAACAAACTTAAGCTACTGGGGGCATCCACTGGAACAGGAATAAACAGTTTTTATATTAGGAGAAAAATTAAAGAGGCCATTAACTGCCCAACGTACTCCCTGAGATTGACAGCCAGTCTAAGGATGCAGGGCTGAATCTCTTTTTCTTATACAAAAATGTGACCACTTAGGTTGGGCTGGAATAAACAAATTACCCTTTGGCTGGGAAATAGGCCAGCAACCGGCAATCCAGGTGGCATTAGCCTATCCAGGTTTTTTGTATAATTAGCAGTGACTCTATAAACTGACTGACTCCGCCAACTCTTTGACTTGTTTATGTTCTAGAGGGTGATAACTGCTGATGTTGTTATTTTCCTCAAACACCTGAAACATTTGCCTGAGGGCATGGCATGTCTCTGGCGTACAAAAGAACTCGCACTTCCTCTCTGAGTGAAGCGGAAAAGCTGCTCAGACATTTTGCACAGCCAGGCGTTACTTCCAGTGGCGTCAGCTCTGTTTCTTGCTGTCTCTCAATGTGCGGTTAGATCCCTGGCATGATGGTTTTGCACATTCTTGTAACCTCTGTTTTTATTTCCTTTTATTTTGTGGTTCAGCATCTTCACCCTTGTCCTGAGCACTCCTTCATGCTCGTCTTCAAAATGGCCGAACACTTCTTTCTGTTCCGTGAGTGGTGTGTGTGGTGGTGGGGGTGAAATATGCACATCTCAGCTCCTGCTCAGTATAGATCACCTGCTTTGCTCAACATTCAAGTGACTTTTTCTAGTTACTTTGCCCTATGGAGTCTCTCAGTTCATAGGAGGCCTGGGACATGATGGGAGTGGGAAGTACAGTTGCTCAGAGGCTGCAGTCTTTCTTTCTTTCTTCTTTTAATGTTTTTCTATAGTTCCACACACAAGTACAATATAGTTCCATTATACCCACTCTTTGTCCCTCCAGTCACTCCTGTACAAAGCAGTCTCCCACTGCAGCATTTTTTTGTTTAATTGAACAACTTTATTTTAAAAAACAAAGATAAATGTACAGATTTTAAGCATTTTTGTATAAAAGTATACAAATAAATTTTTGTCAGTACTTGTTTTTTTTAAGGTTTGATAGTGTGCATTAAGATCTTACTACTTACAATGAGCATAAAGTATATGTAAAACAAGATGTAACCTGGAAGTAGTCAAAGATTTCTTGGTGTGTAAAGGTTAAGTATAATGGTTTTTCATTTTCTTTTTTTTTTTTTTTCTTGAACTTCATATAGTCAGTGAGTTGTTTCTGGGGTATTCAGAGCTTTCTGAGGTTAGTATCTAATTATCAGTGACTGCATATTATGTCTGCTCTTTTATGACTGGGTTATCTCACTCGAGATGATATTCTCTAGATGCATCCATTTTCTTAAGAATTTCATAAAGTCATTGTTTCTGATAGCTAAGTAGTACTCTATTGTGTAAATGTACCACAATATTTGTATCCATTCATCTACTGAAGGACATCTGGGTTCTTTCCAGCTTCTGGCTATTATATGTAGGGCTGCTATGAACATTGTGGTGCATGTGTCTTTGTTGTATGTTGGAGCTTCTCTGGTATATATGCCCAGAAGAGGAATAACTAGGTCTTCAGGTAGTACTATGTCCAATTTTCTGAGGAATGGTCAGACTGGTTTCCAGAGTGGTTGTGCCAGTTTACAACCCCACCAACAGTGGAAAAGTGTTCCTCTATCTCTGCATTCTCGCCAGCATCTGCTGTCATCTGAATTTTTGATCTTAGCCACTCTGACTGGTGTGAGAATCTCAGGGTTGTTTTGATTTGCATTTCCCTAATGGCTAAGGATGTCAAGCACCTCCTTAGATGCTTCTCAGCCATTCGATATTCCTCAATTGAGAACTTTTTGTTTAGCTCTGTACCCCATTTTTAATAGGGTTCTTTGATTCTCTGGTTGTTTGATTCTTCTTGAGTTCGTTGTATATCTTGGATATTAGGCCTCTATCTGATGTGAGGTTGGTAAAGATCTTTTCCCACTCTGTTGGCTGCCATTTTGTTTTCTTGACAGTGTCCTTAGCCTTACAGAAACTTTGCAATCTCATTAAGTCCCATTTGTCAATATTTGACCTTAGAGCAGGAGCCATTGGTGTTCTATTCAGGAAATTTTCTCCTGTGCCTCTGTGTTCTAAGGTTTTTCCTACTTTCTCTTCTAATAGTTTCAGTTTACCTGGTTTAATGTGGAGATCTTTGATCCACTTGCACTTGAGCTTTGTACAAGGAGATAAGAAAGGGTCTATTTTCATTCTTCTGCATGCTGAGTGCCAGTTGGACCAACACCATTTTTGAAGAGGCTGTCCTTTTTCTATTGAATGTTTACAGCTCCTTTGTCAAAAATCAAGTGACCATATACATGAGGGCTAATTTCTGGATCTTCTATTCTATCCCATTGATCCACATGCCTATTTCTGTACCAGTATCATGCAGTTTTTAGCACAATTGCCTTGTAAAATAGCTTGAGGTCAGGGATGGTGATTTCCGCAGATGTTTTCTTGTTGTTGAGAATGGATTTTGCAATTCTAGGTCTTTTGTTATTCCAAATGAAATTGTACATTGCTCTTTCCAACTCAGTGAAGAACTGGGTTGGAATTTTGATGGGGATTGCGTTGAATCTGTAGATTGCTTTTGGTAAGATGGCCATTTTTACAATGTTGATCCTTCCAATCCATGAGCCTGGGAGATCTTTCCATTTTGTGAGATCTTCCTCGATTTCCTTCTTTAGAGGTTTGAAGTTCTTGTCATACAGGTCCTTCACTTGTTTAGTTAGAGTCATACCAAGGTATTTCAAATTGTTTGTGACTATTGTGAAGGGTATCTTTTCCATAATTTCTTTCTCTGCATGCTTGTCCTTTGAATAGAGGAAGGCTACTGATTTGTTTGAGTTAATTTTATATCCAGCCACTTTGCTGAACTTGTTTATCAGCTGTAGAAGTTCTCTGGTGAAATTTTTTGTGGTCACTTAAGTACACTATCATGTCATCTGCAAATAGTGATGTTTTTACTTCTTCTTTTCCAATTTGTATCCCTTTGATTTCCTTTTGCTGTCTAATTGCTCCGGCCAGGACTTCCAGTACTATGTTGAATAGGTAGGGGGAGAGTGGGCAACCTTGTCTAGTCCCTGATTTTAATGGGATTGCTTCAACTTTCCCACCATTAAGTTTAATGTTGGCTGTTGGTTTGCTGTATATTGCTTTTATTATGTTTAGGTGTGGGCCTTGGATTCCTGTTCTTTCCAAGACTTTTAACATGAAGGGGTGTTGAATTTTGTCAAATGCTTTCTCAGTATCTGGTGAGATGATCGTGTGTTTTTTTTTTCTTTGAGTTTGTTTATATGGTGAATTACATTGATGAATCTCTGTATATTAAACCATCCTTGCATCCCAGGCAGGAAGCCTACTTGATCATGGTGAATGATTGTTTTGATGTGTTCTTGGATTCGGTTTGCAAAGATTTTGTTGAGTATTTTTGAATCAATGTTCATGAATGAGATTGGTCTGAAGTTCTCTTTCCTTGTAGGGTCTTTGTGTGGTTTAGGAACGAGGGTTATTGTGGCCTTGAAAAATGAGTTAGGTAGGGTTCCATCGGATTCTATTTTGTGGAATAGTTTGGAAAGCTTTGGTAATAGGTCGTCAATAAATGTCTGATAGAATTCTGCACTGCAGCATTTTTTTGAGGACCAACATATAAACACTGAATCCAAGGCATGCTAATGGCTGTCTGTCACGAGGGTCCTCAGGTCTTAACTCAACCCTGGAGCAGCAAACACTTTAGCCTTGGTTTGCCTCACTACAGGTTTAAACACTGGTGAGAGTCCCCAGGACAAGCTACACCTCTCACTAGTCTTTGGCTTGCATTGGGTTAGGTGGTTTTCTCTTTGTGGGGCAGGGGAGATCGAATCTGTGTCTCACTCCTGTTGTTATTGATAGAAAAGTAGTTTTGTGTGAGAATGAGGCTTTGTTTATTACTTATGCTTTAACTAGACTTTTTCTTTTATAAATGGTAAGTTAGGATTACATTTTTATATGGTTGTCTCTCCATAACTGAGGGATATGCACCATGACTTAGAATGTCCTTGGATTGAAAATAGTAAGCACTTAGGGTCTGGAGAGGTGACTCAGTGGGTGCTTGTGTGAAATCATAAGGACCCAAGTTCAATCTCCAGCACCCACAGAAAAAGCTGCACATGGCTGTATGTGCCCGTGACTCCACCAGCATGCGGGACAGGCAGGGGCAGGTGGAACCCAAGAGCTCACTGGCCAGCTAGACAAGCCTAGATGGTGTGTTTCCTGCTCAGGGAAAGATTGTCTCAAGACAATAAAAAAGACAATGATAGGGAAAAACTCTTGTCTATCTTGCTCTGACTTTTATAGGTTTGTACTCACACACACAGAGTGGTTCAAAACAAGACAAAAAAGAAGAGCAGATATTTGATGATAAAAAAGAGTTCAGTAGAAGGTGAGACAGGTACAACATGGGCCCTGAAAATGACCAAATTACATGCATGAAATTATTAAAAAACAAACAAACAAACAAACAAACAAATAACAAACCCCAGTCAAATCAAAAGAAAAGTGTTAGTAAAAACAAAATCATGACCATATAGATATTATTGTTATTCCTTAAATAATACACTAACTGAATGTATATATGTATTTCATGACACATGACAGAATGTGTCATGTGTAACCTTGTAAATGATGAATGCATAAAGGGGGATCTACAAAGGTTATCTGCACACACTGAACCATGTTTGTACCATTGTTTTTAAAAACAACGGACTTGCTTATTCATGGATTATGGGGTTCTGGAACCTACTGCTAGAACCCAGACCCTTGAGGTGTTGTGATGAGCTGCCAGACTGTCTTCTGTTGCTCTTCTGTCACATATTTGCCCCAAAGCCATTCTTTCTTTCTACCTTCCTTCCTCTTCCTCCTCTTCCTCTCCCTCTTCCTTCTCCTCTCTCACTACTCTGAAGACAATCTTTGTCAAAAAGACCACCTATTAACTAAACTCTATTCCTTGAAATGCAAGGACCCCATCCTTGGAAACCTTTCAGAATGGCCACCTCACTTTGTTTAGTAGGACTGAAGCCTCTTGCCTCAGACTCCACACTGTACACAGGTGCAGTTAAGAAATCTCTTGCCTACAGAATGACCCACCCATCTCCATGTCTCTCCCGAGTCCCCTCTCTCCCTCCCTCTGTAGAGCATGACACGTTGCCCCTGTAGGTATCACTTGGAATAATCTTATCCTTATGTTGTGTAGATTTATGGATTGCATACGTGAGGCTTTCATCCATTTCTGAGATGCCTTTGCTGGTAGTAGATGGACCAGAACCACCTCCCCACCCCCCATCACTGTCTTTGCTTAATACTCGCTTCTTGTCACTGCCTCCCAAATAATCTTTAAAATATTAAATTTATGGAGCAAGACAGAAAAGTGCCTCTGAAATTTGAATAAGGGCTTTAAAGTGTAGCTGCTCCATTTTCCCCAACTCCTCTTGAATGAAGCAGAAACAGCCACCCTGAGCTGAGTTGATTACAAAGCACTTCCACGTTTGCAGAGAAAGCAAGCAAACAAACAAACAGAATCACTCAACTGTCTCACAGGCCTGAGAACAGGAAGGGGCATCTTAGCAAATTTTAATTATGTATGGATTGTGTGCCTTGCAGCCCATACATTTAAATGGAAATAAATTAATATACAGTTTGGGTAGCCTCCCAGTCATGGCATAAATAAACTGCACAGGGCAGGCCACATGAGGTAGGGCAAGATCTCAAAGCTCAAGCATTTCAGTGTTTCTGTATCAATCTGTCATTAGTATGGTCCTCAAGCCCTGCTCCCGCATGTGTGACTGTGAGCAATGATAACTGGCTGAACATGAATTCAGCGTACTGTCCCCTTGGCATTTGCATAATGCTCACCCCAATGCCTCTATGGTGAGTGCCCTATCATCAGATTAGATGAGTCCAGACAGGAAAGAGATGCCGTTCTTTGTAGGAATGTAGGTCTGGAAGAAGTAAGGTGCCTCTGACCTTTGGTACCAGGAAGGACTTAAAACCTTATTGTTTACACTCAGGTTTGTGATTATTGTCTCTGGCTGGGCTGAGGGAGAGGCAACCCATTTACACTGCTTCCCATTTGTGGATGTGGTATACACCAAACTTACATCTGAAGGGTCGACAGGATGCAGCCCAATGGGTGGCTTAGTTGACAACTCCAGAGTTAAGGGTTCAATTTCTCAAAGACCACAAATTTACACACAAAAGGTAGTAGATTTTCCACAGAGGCTGTCATGGCTTTGCATCAAAATCCTACGACATCCATATATAGTAGCCTGTTAAGGGCTCCTTACCAACCATGGGTGCCATACACTGAGCATTTGGCCAATGAGACTGAGGATTTTGTACAGGAACAGAATTTCCCTTTGTGGGAATGCATCTTAGATGGCAGACCATTTACTTAGCATGCCCCAGTTCCTGGGTTTGGTCTCTGTCAGCACAAAAACTTCCACAGGAGACAAGAGTCTGGAATGTGAATTTTCGGCAGAAGAGGCTGGAAACCCAAAGAGCCTTCGAGATGGTGTAAGAATTCAGAGAGCCTCCTGCCCTAAGCTTTTATTAAGGACAACTACATACAAAGACACTATACAGTCATCAAACCGTGTTTATAAGAGAAGGCTCTGTTGAACAGTTCACCACAGAGAACAAAGGCTGGGAGGCATGAATATAAAAACACACGGGAATGGAATGACCTGCTACAGCTTAAGAAATACCAATTCAACTTTCATGAGGTGGGAACATCTGTTTTACACATCATGTCCCTTAATGTGCCAAGGGTCAGAGCTCTTAGATACAGAATGTGTTTTGGTTTTGTTTTTTAATCACACAAGGCTGTCAGGCAACAATAAACCAGGTTTTGTGGCACTTGCGTGGAACCCTAGTACTTGGGGGTTAGAGGCCAAGGATCATAATTGCCGTATGATCTCTGTCTACCCAGCAAGTTCAAGGTACATGGGACTCCAGTTCAACTGAATTAAAAGCGAAGTAAAAAAGTTTTGTTTTATTTTTATTTTATAAGGCTGGAGTAATCCACCCACCTAAATAAAGAAAACACTGTCATGACAATCCATGAGGTACTGAGCTTCTTGCTTCATTGAAAGAGACACTAGATGCATCTTATTGGCCTTTCCATTAGAAAGGTTACCTCGGTGCATCCTAGAACCTAATTTCTTTTACTCAGTAGTGTGTGTGTATGTGTGTGTGTGTGTGTGTGTGTGTGTGTGTATAACCATCATTGCTTTTTATGAACCAGGTCCAGGTAGCATACCATCAATGTGGTGGATATAAGGAGTTAATCTACTTATGCCCTTTGGAAGAGAAAGGGAGAAAATTTCTGTGCGTTACTCATGGGATACGGCTGGTTTGCTCTCAGGAAGGACATGAAGTATATTTCTGACTTTGATAGCTAGAAGAAAACTTTCTCTGGTGGCCATTATTCATGGGTAAAGAGGGGGAGGGGAAAGTATTCACTAGTTGGTCATTACACAGCAGTGGATACATGTTTAGCATAGCAGCTATGACTGAAGACACTGCCTGGTTACATTGGCCACGAGCCATCATCCTTCTCTAAGATCTATCATCTTGCATGTAGAAGATGAAAGCACTTAATGGAGTTGTGGTGGGACTCATCAGCCCCAGGTCCTTCTCACTTCCCATTCAAGGAACGAGAAATTGATGCTTTCAATGATTCAATTCCTATTGCCACTTTTTGACTTTTTTAAGTTAAAACAATCACTGGTTTCCTCTTGGTTTTGCTACCATTCTAGCCTTCACTCTCTCTCTCAGAAAGCTGATGAGTGTTTTGCTATTTGCCAAATAAGTGTCTGTCTTTAAACCATCTATACTTTTTATTCAGTGTTATATAAAGGAACAAAGCTGATAGAATTAATGGGGTCACGGTGAACAGAAGCAATCCTTCAAAAGGGAAGACCAGTGAGCTGATTTTGCAGAGTAGCTTACAGGACGAGGTCCAGGTGGTCCCACAAAGGCTAAAACACCCAGTAGTTGTTTAGTCCCAACTGATGCTGAAGTCTAGGGGGCTCCTGGAGATCTGCTGGTCTTCACTGGAATCCCAAAGAAGTTGGAATTAATAGGACTGCCAGAAGCAGAGATGAGCTTGCCAGGGGGAGCGAGGGAATGAAGGAAAATAACGACGCTTTCTTCTATATCTTTTCATGTAGGCTGTCTCCAGAAGATACAGCCCAAAGTGTGTGTTTTCTTGTTTCAAATAATCTGAAAGAATTCCCCACAAGACCCCACAAGACCAGATTATTGAGTTTTTGTTCATTCTAGAGGAAGATAAATTGACAACCAAGATTATACACCACACTGGAGCAGTAGAATGGTTGTGGGTAATCCACACTTTATACTCAAGGAACAAAACACACACACATACATACACACACACCCACCCCCCCCCACACACACACAAATAAAACAGGGCTAGAGCGATGGTTTCAATGATTAAGAGTACTTGCTACTCTTAAGAAAGGGGTGGACTTCTATTCCCAGAGCACTGAAAGGCTTACAGCTGCCTGCAGCTCCAGACACAGGGATCTAATGACACCTTTAGTCTTCTCGGGCACCCATATGCGTGCGAACATGCATAACCTACAGAAGTGAAAAAAAGATAAGCCACTAAAATATAAAAGCTTATTTTCTGTACTATGACATCTGCCTGAGACTGACTTAAACCATGTCATGTGACCATTTCTAGTGTCATTTTTCTGCATAGGAAAAACATTCAGATATAACTGAGAAATCTTGCTGAAAGGTCTTCCTTATTCCTGAGAGCTTACACCTCAACATCTGGCGGGTAGGATACTTGTATTAACACGAGGCCTCCATGGACTTGGCTGTTTTAATCCAGCTAAATACTTAATGTGTGTCAGTCTGCTTGATCTCCCAAGTCCAGTCTACTTGTCCCTTGGCATGATTCGATTCCTACTGCCACTTACTAAAACAGCGTTCTCACAGAGGTGAGCATTGGGCAGACTCGCCCAGGACTGCCCTTCTTAGTGCCATAGGAACTAGCATGCTGGACAAACTATTTCGTAACATTGCTTTCCTAAACCTAAGTGGAATTTACAGATGTTGCCACTAATCTCTACATGCGTGATTAAAGTAAAATTGCTTATCTTTTAAGGTTCTCATGCATGTGTATGTCATATGTTGTGCTCATTCCCCTGACTTCTTTCCCTTCTATGTCTTCCAGCCCCCGTTAGCACCTTTCCCAGTTGTATGATGAAACTTTTCCTGGAATGACACAGCACGCACATGTACTCACCCAGATCGGGAGCCTACCACAGACCAAAGTACAGATATCATCAAAGTTCAGCTTGGTGAACCAATGAGTTTTATTGGGGTTACCTACAGGAATGTGGGTGAGGGATACTCAGAGGAGCAGAAATGACTGCATCACCAAAGCCCACCTCAGCACGGGTGACAGCTCTCACAAGTGGGAACCTGGGGCACTCTGCACAGCCGGCAGGTCACTCCAGGGGCCTCCCTTGGTCTGAACCTCTTCCAGGGCTGATCTCTGCTTCTCCCAAGCAGTTGGTCAGGCCTGTAAGTCTTTGCCCGACGTATCTGATAGTCTTCTTTGCAGCTAGGTTTTGCTTACTCTGGCGTGGAGGGGCCTAGCAACTCTGGCCAGTTTCAGGGAGTTCTTGAATCTATTTTTAGTTGTTTACCTCTCTGCTTAAGGAGCTCTCTTGTAGGCTGGAATGCTTTCATCTCAGAAGAAACCGTCCCACGACAGTCTCCCATATGATGTCATTTTTGCTTTGATACTATATACACATTCATGCTTGTTTTGTATCTATGTAAAATATAGGAGCCACAAATGAGACAAAACATGACATTCGGTTTGAAAGTGTCTCAATTCACTCCATATAGTCAATTCTGGTTGCATCGATTTTCCCGCACAAGGCAGAAAACTTCAAGATAAAGGCACTTTCTGAATAGGACGTTAGTCTCTCAGGAATTAAATCCAACAATCAACAAGTAAGACCTTGTGAAATTAAAAACCATCTTTACAGCAAAGAAAACATTTTATTGCCTGAAGAGACAGTTCTGCAGAGGGGAAGAAAAATTCTCTAGCTATATATTTGAGAGAGGAGTATGTATCTACAATATACAAGAGCTAAAATAATAAAACTGCACATGGAATCTTTTCTGAAGCTAGTTAAGGTCTTGAGTATAATGAGAAAGAAATAAAGACACTTTTTTCATATAGAATCTATATGGCAAAATTCTATGTACTGTTACATGTGAATGTCTGGTTCTTACTTTCTAAAAATCTGAAGTTATCAGATGTTCACACTCACAATAAAACAATGTGAATGGAAAGAACACTCCCTCCCTCCCTCCCTCCCTCCCCCCCTCTCTCTCCCTTGCCCTCTCTTTCTCCCTCTTCCTCCCCACTCTCTGTATACACATCCATGTGTGGATAGTTGTAAAAGTGGGTGAGACTGCATGCGTAACTGTGCCTCTCACTTCACCATCACTGAACTACAAGTGTGTGCCTCCATGCCTGCATTTTTATGGAATCTTGGGGATTGAACTTAAACTCTCATGGCTGTGTGGCATGTGTTTTACTAACTAAGCATCATTCCATCCTACGAGCTTGCTTTTGCTGAAGGATTTTCTTTATGTTTGTCACTTTGAAGTGAGGGCTGAAAAACACACGTGTGGACACGTCTTTACTCATGACGACACTGTGACAGGCACAGAGCCTGATTCATCATTGTTTGGGGATGAAGATGGCTTGACTCATGCAGGTCCATGATTTTACCCAGGGGAAGAACATGCTTCATAAAGAAGCATTTTTTTTTTTTTACCAATTTGCATGATTGTTGAAATTTGAAATGTAGTGTGCAACATGGCAAGCACACCGTATGTTCATACAGTGTGAAAATCTAATTTCACAGGGCTGACATCCATGCGAATGCCTAGTAACACATTTAAATGTGGTCTTGGGACTCCTCTATGCACTACAGAAGCACCATTCACTCTGTCTTTTCTATGCATATGCATGTTCCTGTATGTGCCCATGTGTGTGGGTACATGGGGATGTGCAGGTGTGTAAGCATGTCAGCATGCCTTTGGAAACCAGAGATTGATTGAAAACGAATTTCCCTGTTGCTCTCCACCTATTTTCTGAGACAAGGTCTCTTATGAACCTGGAAGTGGCAGGTTAGACATACTGGCCAGCAAACCCTAAGAATCCTTCTGCCCACACCTGCCCAGTGCTGGTTACAGCGACACATCCCTGCACGTGGCTTTTTACATGGCTGTAGGAGGTCAAATTCAAGTCTCCCAAAGGGGCTAGCACTGTATTGTCTCATCCATTCTTCCATCCCGATCATGACAATCAAGTGTCCCACAGAGTCCCAAAGTTCTCCTCACGGTCAGTGTCTGAAGTGTTTGGAGCCACTGGTCTGGAGGAGCAGGTGTTTGAGCACTTGCCAGTACCTGAAAACTGTCTCGGCATCTGTGCCCACAGAATCTGCCCTGTCACTTGACCTCTGGTGTTGGCATCAGCAGTCGCATTTTAAGGGCATAAACACTGAGACTCATTTACTCACTTAGACGTTTGCTTTTCTAGTTTCTCTAGAAAGAAATAAACTCTACTGTCAGGCACGGCCAACCGCTTTCTATTGCAATATCACCTCATTGTGTCCTCCAAAGCTCACGTTCAGGATCTGTGCAATTGAGTTCCAACCCCCCAATCTCATGGTTGTCCTCTGCCAACATTTTCATCCACCAAGAAAAATAATAATTTCTATTGCAGCGGGAAATCCCAGTGTTAATTGCTTCACTACATGTGGGGTAATTGTGCAGTCATATCCCCCTGGGTGGAGCCAGAGGACACACAGTGATGTGAATAGGAGGCTCAGGAAGATTTGTCTCATATTTCAACCATGGAGTAGTTCTTGTGACCATTTAGGGTTTAGAATGCCATTTCTGCTCAGACAGAAGCAGGTGGTACCAGTGTTCCCCCAGAGAGTGTACATGTGGTGTTAGTGGTGGCTCTAGGAGTCTCTATGACACCTATATGCAAAGCCACCTCCAGAGCAACTTGACCAGAGCAACTTATAGAAGGAAAGGGTGTTCTCAGGCTTGTCTTGTGAACCCTTCCCTTTCTTACAGATGTTCGCGCTCTTAGTGACTTTATCCGGTCCTGTGTCTTTAAACACTATCCGGGTCACATCAACTTGCAAGTGTTTTCTTGTCTTCTAGTGCCTCTTCTCCCCATCATGTTCTGTGAGTTCCCATGTTGGCCTGAGTTTAGTAGACTTTAAGCCACATGCCTCCATTCCACCCCAAGCTCGCATCCTCTCATCTCAGTAACTGGCAATTGTCAGTGGGTCAAAACTTTTTGGGGAGGCAGGGATTAAACTTAGGACCTGTTTCATGAACCCATGGAAGCTGGTGTGTAGGACCAGTAAATGAGGCTTCCTGTGGGCACTGTGAGTATGACATTGTTTGCAGTATGTTCGGTTTTATTTTTGCATGCACTTTTGAGTAGTGTCCTCCTCCTGGCTGCAAGGTGGTCACTTCCTCCTGGCTGCTCGGTGGTCAGTTCCTCCTGGCTGCAAGGTGGTCAGTTCCTCCTGGCTGCAAGGTGGTCAGCTCCTCCTGGCTGCAAGGTGTTCAGTTCCTCCTGGCTGCAAGGTGTTCAGTTGAGTTGCTCTGACTCAAATGACATGGAAGAAGTGGTGTGCCACTTCCTGAGCCTGGTGGGCAGGGCCCAGATTTGGAGGTGGGAGCTTTGAAAATGCTTTCATTTGAGTATGACTGTGGGGCTGGTACTATCTACTGTCTGCATCTTTCTCCAAAAGGAAATTTTGTTTCATTGTTTTCTTTCACCTTGTGTCTTAGTTTAGCCCTGGTCCAAGCCATCTTAGGGAAGAAAGGGTTTATTTTAGATTAGAGCTATAGTCCATCATGAGAGGGTCATGGAAGGAGCACATGCATATCCTGTCCTGTGACTTCATATCATCTTTGGTGGACTCTGCAGATGCCATGGCTGGACCTGCAGTTTATTCTCACCGATAGCCCTCTTGCCTTATGAACACACACAACGTATTATGCATCCTGTAGAGGAAAACAGAGTTACTCCCAGTTTGGAGACACTATAGACCACCGGGAATGAATACATTTGAATACAGCATTTGGCACATGGGGACACATGCTTCAGTTGTACTGGGAAGATACTGGGGGGCAGACCAACCACATACAGCTTCCCGAGGTGCTGCCAAGCCTTTCACTTCTTTGTATGTTTACACTAGTGGAGAATCAAGCCAATTTCCTCCAATAGACTGTGCCTTTGCTGGCCCGGTAGCACTACTTTGATGGTCTTGGGGATGCTTCCTGCCAGTTTGCATTTGCTACTGATGAACTGCGAAGCCCCGAGTGTGTGATTGCTGAGGCCCTTTCAGTATGTTACCTGGAGCTAGTGCTGTCAAATGGAGGAACCTAATGAAGTAGTATTCCCAGAAAGCCTGGCATACACCTGTGCGCATGGGCGGTGGCTGTCAGTGATGGAATGATTTATACAGGCTATGACAGGGCATGAGAAGGGTTCAGAGTCAAGGCCACAAGAACGCCTGCAGCCAAAGCTTCTGTTGTAGTACCACACGCTAATTTACGTGCATATTACATGTGGTTGCAATGATTTGGCACCAGGCTGTGAAAGGAATAGCTGTGGTCTGGGCCCTCACTCGCTATCCAGCCAACAAACTGTTCTGACTTTAATAGATGTCATGTGGGAAGGTTGATTCTCTTGTACATCTGTCTAAACACGGGCAGCTCTTTGAAGTGAGGACCCAGTCTTCATGCCAAAGCCTGGAGCATTCACCCAGTGAGTGAAATCTGTGCTTGGTTTGGTTCCACAACCTTTCTGGGAAAATAAGCTTGCATCCTGTTAGAGATGGTGCAGTGAAAACAGATATGAGCTACGCACTGCTCGAGAGGACCCAGACAGATGTGCTATGACATGGCAGGACAAGCTGGAGATTTTCTTGAAGGTATTTGCTGAAGCCTGGCTTGCTCCCCATATGCAATTACTATAGACACTGGAGAAGGGGGATGCTACAATAGACCTGGAGGTCACACAGGATAAATATTAGGACTCTGTTGAGGCCGAGAGAGAGCTAGTTTTTACTGAAGAAGAGAAGAATGAAATCTACCGTTGGCCCCAAGTGGAGAAATGATATCTTGATTTGTCTTAAAGATAAGATCGTTAATCTTTATGTATGCTGCCTCTGTTTCAAAGAGCTGATTTAGGGGCTGAAGAGATGGCTCAGTGACAAAAAGGATGTTCTGCTCTGGCAAAGGACTTGGATTTGGTTTCTAGCACCCACACAGCAGCACTGAGCACCCTTATAACTCTAATTCCAGGGGAGCCTATGCTCTCTCCTGGCCTCTACCAGTACTGACTGCACATGGTATAAACACATACATGTGGGTAAAACATTCATACATATAAAACAAAAATAAACAAATATTTAACAAGGAGTTAACTTAGTTGGACCTGTCAATCACTTGGCCAAGAGAGCACAGCCCTTAAGAAGGCTGATTACCTAGAACCAGGCTAAGGAGACAGAAGAGTTAATTATCCCCTGATATATTTTTCTAACATCTTTTGCAGCACTGTTTTTCCTTCAGCTGGGATTTTGGATGGGATTTCCGCAGAGACTCCAAAGCCCGAAGGCACCCCAGGAGCAGAGGAGCCAGCCAGCATGGGGGAGTACTTCCTGCAGGAAGTCTATTGGACAGGGGTAAAGAATATACCACTGTAGGGGCAGTGTGAGGGGCAAAGGGAAGAGGTTCCTCTCACCTTCCTGTCAGGCTCAGCCCTGGAGGAGGCTCTCTAGGAAGATGCTCCAACTTCACCTAGGTGAGGTTGAAACTGTTAGCTTAGCTTTTCAGAGACTCTCAGCGGGACCATGACCTACTCATCAGTTACAGCGGCTGTCCGGGGAGCCCATAATCTTCCTGTCTCCGTCTCACCAGTGCTGAGGTCACAAGTACATGCCACCATGGTTGACCTTTTGTTTCACATGGGTTCTAAGAAATGAACTGTGGGCTACCTGTAATACTCAATAAAACACGATCGTCAGGCGAATAGTTGCCAGGTCGTATTAATGACGGAATCGTGACAAGAGAAGGTGCTCATATTTGGCACAAGTGGGCCCATCTTTGGATGACATCCAGGGCAAAACCTAAAGTGAATAACAGAGAAACAATGGACACTGAGGAGAAATGGAGCATGGGGGACTTTGTGGGACTGTGGGGAACCTCCCTCTGTCTAAGTTCCTTTGCTGGATTCAGTATATACACAAAAAAGTCCTCATCCTCAAGCTGTGCTTCTTGAAGTTTCTCTGGAACACATTTGGTTAAACAAGAACTTTCTGTGTGCAATGCTTACTAAACTTGATTGTGTGTGTGTGTGTGTGTGTGTGTGTGTGTGCACGTGCATGCACACATGCGTGGGCATGCGCCCATGCATGCATATAGCAGGCTCAGAGACTGATAGTACGTGTTTGCCTTGGTTGCTGTCCATCTTAATTTTTGAGCCAGTGTCCCTAACAGATCATGGAGTGCACTGATTTCACTAGGACTGGTGGCCCATGAGTCTCAGGAATCTACCTATGTCTATTTCCCTAATACTAAGAAAGTACAGGGTACCCCAATTTTTGATATATATTTTGAGGCTTGGACTCGGGTCCTTGTGATTCCATAGTGAGGATTTTACCAACAGAGCCACCTTCCCATCTGAATTTGATCTTGAAGATAGTTTTGTTAAAGGAGAAGAAACTCATGGGAAAATCCAGACACAGGATAAAAGGGTCAGCAGTCAATCAGCAATAATAATTTACTGTCTGCTATAAGAAGTGTTAAGGTGTTCTGGGAGGTCTTAGAAAGGACAGAAGAGTGACACTCCCCAGCATACCTGTGAGACGTCACCAGGCTGAGAAGGAGGAAGTGTTTATGGATGAACTGCCCGAGAGCTGGCAGATGTGAAGGCCTGAGACAGAAAAGGTTTATGTCTGTGAGGAAGGGAAGAACAAAGGTGCCCCTTGGCCTCTGTGAGCTAGTGTCTGCTCATTTACTAAGGGAGGAAACAGCACACCCTACACAGTTATTATTAGGCTTAAAGAAATGGTGTATTTTTAGCCTGCATTATGATATGTAATATATTCATGGCTTGCACTGAACACAATGTGAAGAGCTGTTACTACACTTCTTTGCTTTCTGGAAACCTACCCATGTCTATGTTCTCTGCTCACGGGAAGTTAGTGGAATGTTCCAGGCTGGATGTTATAAGGGCAGAGTTATAAGACTTTATAAATGTCTTACTGGGAACAGAAAGGCACAGGATGGCATTTGAAAACTGTGCTACTAAAATTCCAGTTTTTTTTTTTTTTGTTAGTTATTGTGAGAAGCCTCAAAGCACCAGCCCAATACTGTCAGGTAAAAAATATACACAAACTTCATGCTCTACCAGACTCTGCTAGCGAGAGCATACCTTTTGAGGACTCACTGACTCCTAGAAAGATCATGTTTCTATTCCTTGTAGCATTTTGCTATTGGAAGAGTAGGGGATTGTGGAGCTCGAGCTAGTCTGGGGCAAGAATGAAGTCCATACATGTCCAAACTCCAAAACTCTTATCCTGACTCTGGCAGGAGTTAAGAGTGTTCCCTCCTTGCTCTGGGTCTGCAGTCCCCATTGCATGCAGCCTGTATCACCCCCACTTCCACCACCACTGAGGTAGTCACACAGCCTGGTGGCCAAATTACAGGTTTAATTTTCTCTCTCCCTATGAGGACATGTCCAGTAAGCACCTGGAATTCCTCCTCTTCAGGCAAATGAAGCCTTCCCAGCAAGCCAGCCCTGGCCAACGATGTACACTCACCTGGAATATCCCCTACCCACTCTCAAGGTTTATATAGCCCTTGTCGTCCCCAATAAAGGAAAAGTGCTTCAGTTTCTCCCTGGCACTCAAGCCTGTGAGATCCTGTGAACCCACAGCGGAATAAGCTTTGTCCTGGCCCTGTGTGTACGGGTCCCTGAATAAACAGAACCTTACCCAGCAGGGAATTTGAAATTGTTGGTAGCTCCTTAACAAAAGCAACTTCAGGAAGCCTTGAAGGACTTGTTGTGGCTCAAGGTTTAAGAAAGTACACAGCTCATCCTGGTGGAGAAGGCAGGGCCACAGACCAGGAGGTGGCTGTTACATTGTATCCAGAGTCAGAAGAGAAGGATGCATGCAGGTGCTTAGCTCCTTTCCTTCGTTTTCAGCTCAGGATCCTAACTCAAGGGAAAATGCTGATGCTGATATGATCAGGGTGATCACGTTACGTTCAGTCTATCTTAACCATCATTCAATGGATAACATGTAGAATCTTAAACTTTAATAATAAAGCTCCACGGGTTAAATTTCCCGTGCATCTATTATGGGTTGGAAGTTTATGTCTTCTCCAAATTTATGTTGAAATTGGATTTTCAATATAGCAACATGAAACACACCCAATAAGTAGAGTTCTTATGGAGACATTAGCCCCTTCTAAATGCATGGGAGATGCCAGTGACCCCCCCCAACTCTTTCAATGTAGGAGAAAGCTGAAGCAGTAAAATTGTTGCTATGTAATATTTATTAGTAAATCTGCCTGGGAAATATTGCTTCACACAAAGTAGTATTTAGCTAAAGAAGTTCTGCCTCCAATATGGCTGGAAGATAAGGAGTGTGCTAACCTGGCTTGTTAGGAGCTATAGGAATAAAAATCGGGTACCATAGTGCAAGTTTAGGGTTGCTAAGAAAGTTTCTGCTAATGTTTGTTTACAAAGATTGGTCTCCAATTTGGATCCATTACCATAACAAAGGGAGGCAACCTTGAGTTACATCTAGGCTCATTCCCTGCTACTGACAGGGCTGCTCAACGTGACCACCATTAAGTCTCAAGTCCTGGTCTGCCATTAACTCCCCTGTGATCTTATCAGGAAAAGGATCATTCTGCCTCATGGGAAGATAAATCTGGATAACAATATTTAAAAAGAACAATACTGGTATTTAAGAAATAACTCTGAGCCTAACTGTGATGAGGCATACCTTTAATCCCAGCACTTAGGAGGCAGAAGCAAGCAGATCTCTGTGAGTTTTGAGGCCAGCCTGGTTTACAGAGTAAGTTCCAGGATATCCAAGTTACACAGAGAATCCCTGTCTTGAAAGGAGGAAAGGGGGTGAGGGGGGAGGGAGGGAGGGAATGAAAGAGGGAGGGAGAGAGAGGGGGAGACGAGAGAAGAGAAGAGGAGAGAAGAGGAGAGGAGAGAAGAGAAGGGAAGAGAAGAGAAGAGAAGAGAAGGGAAGAGAAGGGAAGGGAAAAAGAAATAGTTTTGGCAATGTTTGCTGTGTAAATTTCCCACATTTGACAGACTTGTGTCTCTTTTCTCTGTTTAAAAAGTTCAAAGTGTGACCTGGGGCTGGGCTGAGGAGAACTAAGGATGACACAGAATACCATTTTGGAAGTAAAGACCATGTCTTTAGGAGACACCAAATCTGGCAGTGTGTTGATTGACCTTGGAGAACCCAGCTACCAGAACTGTAATAAATTTCTGTTCCTGTTTAACTCATTTTAAAAAATACCTGCAGAAACAAAATCAGGCCTGTGGAAAACAAACCTATGAAGAACATGGTCTGTTCTGTGAAGATGAATCTCAAGGGAGACCTCCCAGCTCTCTGCTGCCTTCTTGTTTCCTTGGCTGCTGCAGGGAAGTCACCCTTCAGATTCCATGCCTTTCCTCCAGGAGGCAGTCTTTCCTTCCTCTGCTCTTCGGAGGTTTCTCTAGGCTGCATGAAGGTGTGAGTGTGGAGGTGTGAACCTAACTGTGTGCACTCCTCTGTTCTAATGGGGTCTGATTTCTCTGAGGATTAAACTTTCTCAGCTGATTTCCCCTGTTCAGGAGAGCACTCCAGCTTCCTGTTTCTACCTCAGTGAGCTGGAGCCTCTTTGTCTCTTGCTTCTTTTTCTGAGTCTATAGAAACGCCCAGCTGGTGTTTGAATCTTCCCCTTTAATTTCACACACACACACACACACACACACACACACACACACACACTGAAAAGGAAATTTATTTGTGTTCTCTTGCCTGGAGTCATTATTTCTGAAAGTATATATAAACAGCATAAAGTAAATCACAGGAGATTTCCTATGTGACATGATTTTTGGACCTGCCTTTATGTTGTAAGTTACCTGGGAAAAGGGATGGGGCTCATCAGGGGGCGGGTGTTTGTGTGTGGGCAGTTGTGGATGAGGTGAGGTGTTACTCAGGGCAATGAAGCAGGGTACAAACTTCATTCTGTCCATGTTCCCTAAGAGCAAACATGTTTCTCTAATTTAGAGATTTTTTTGGCCTTTTTTTGTTAGTTATCCTGGATTATTTTGAGTTTTCATATGAAGTTAAAGATTTTTTTTTTCAATTTCTGTGAAGAACTATCTTGGAATTTTGATGGGGATTATGTTGATTTTATGGATTGATTTTGGCAGGATAGTTATTTTCACTGTATTAACCCTATCAATCCACTTGATCTTTCTATTTTTTAATATCATCTTCAATTTCTTTCTTCAGTGTCTTAAGTTTTTATTATATACGTTATATAAGTTTTTCATTTGCTTGGATAGAGTTACCCAAAATGTTTTATGCTTTCTGAGGCCTTGTGGAAAATATTATTTTCTTGATTTTTTTATTAAATTTTTTTTTTACTTCCTTGATTTCTTTCTCAGTCCATTTGTTATCTATGTATGTGAAGGCTACTGATTTTTCTCTGTTAATTTTGTGTCCAATTACTTTATTGAGAGTGTTTATCAGCTGGAAGGTTCTGACTGGTGAAATTTTGGGGTCACTTATGTATACTATCATATCATCTGCAAATATACTTTGACGTGTTCCTTTCCAATTTGTATCCCCTTTGATCTGCTCCAGTTGTCTTGCTGCTCTAAATGTCTGCTAGGATTCTGCTGTGAATCCGTCTGGCCATGGAGGAGTTTTTATTTTGTTTTGTTTTGAGCTGGAAGTCTTTTATTAGTATTCCAACCATCAAATTTGTTGGGTCCGTTGCGGTGATGGACTTGTCGGTATCACTTTGGTGGTTTGGGTGGATATAGAACCCACCCATTTCTTTTTGGTTTTCCACAGTATCCCCTCATTACGAATTTCTCTGATGTCTGTGTAGTGTTTCCATGCTCATTTCTGGTTCTGTTCATTTGGGTCCTGGCTTTCTTAGTTTTGGTTATTTGGGCCAAGGGTCTGTCTATATGTTTATTTTCTCAAAAACCCAGTTCTTAATTTGTGGATTTCTGTGTTATTTTCTTCATTTCTATTTCTCTGATTTCTGTTCTGCTTTTCATTATTTCTTGCCACCATTTGGGTTTGGATTTGGATTGCTCTTGTTTTTCCAATGTTTTGATGTTAATCATCAAACCCTTCCTTGTTCCTGATTTTTCCTCATAGGCACTTAGAACTACAAATCTCCCTCATGGGACTGCTCAGGCCCGGGAGCTTTCGTTGTGTTTCCATTTTCATTTAGTTCTGAGAGATTTTTTTTTTTTTTACTTCTCCCTTGCTTTTGTTTTTGACCCACCCACCATTAAATACCGAGTTGTTTAATCTCCGTGAGTTTGTGTGTTTACTGGAACTTTGTCTGGTGTTTTAAGTTGTATTGGATTATGCTCAGATAGGATGCGATTTGTGATTTCAATCTTTTTGAATTTGTCCTGGGATCTGGTCTATTTTAGAAAAACTTTTATATACTGCTGAGTGAGCTGAAATAATGCCACTGTACTGATCATGCAGAATTATGATGCAGGTATCCAGTCTCATGCAGATGTGCCTGTAGGTGTATTGATACATACATGCATACACATGTATTAGTATTTTCTTTCTCACTAATGCAGCTGCACATTTTTTTTCCTGTTAGACTTATTTTCCAGTGGCAAGTGATTGAGTTAGAGAACTTCCTTCTATCTCCCTAGTGGCTAGCTGCAGCTAGCTGCCAAGAATTTAATATTTTTTGGATGTTATTTTTTAGCCGTCTTCTTCTTCTTTTTTTTTGTTCATCAAACATGAGTCTGTAGAAATAAAAACCACTTTTTAAGGTAGGAATGGAAAATAGTTGTGATGACTAATTGCTCTTGTCAAGTTCCCTGTATGAGGAATCACTGCAGAACCACACCTTCGTGTGTGTGTGTGTGTGTGTGTGATCACCTTGCTAGGTTACCTTAATTGATGTGGAAAGGGATACCTTAAAGGCAGGTCATGTCATTCCATGGGCTCACACCAGAGACTGAATAAAAACGAAGAGCAAGCAGAGCATCAGCCCTCATCACCGTTTGTTTCCTGACTGTGGAAGCCATCGGACCAGTTGCCATATGATCCTGCTCTGTGACTTCCGACAAGCTCTTCCTTTCTTGCCAGTATTTGATCACAGCACTGAGAAATGCACCTCTCTAGTTGTCACAACACTGAGAAGCCAAACCTTGGGACCAGCCTCCATCTTAAAAGACCCTTGACCTGTAGCTGAACCCAAGCTGCACCCAAGTACCATGAAGAACCCCAAGGTCTTTGGCCCAGACTCCAGAGTTACTCCCTAGTTACTTCCTAGCAACAGTCAATCAAAGACTAGTCTGATGTTTCAGATGTACTTTCAGAGTGTTTGTGGTTGTTTATGGTTTTGCTTCAGAGCACCCACCTGTTGGCTTACAATAGTCATTCAGTTAGATGCTTACAAGGCTGCACACCTCTCTTGCTCACCGTTTCTTATAAAACCTTGTCCTGCTGAGGGCTCTGTGATGCTTCACTAGCCTGTTCTGCTGCATCGGGGTTGGCAGTGAGCAAGCCCAAGCTTGAACTATGGAAATCTAGTGCGAGTGCACTGGAATCTGCTCTTTAGTGATTTTTTTTCGGGGGGGGGGTTTCCACAAAATAGGCACAACAACACAAAACTCTCTCCACCTGTAAACGTCACTGCATCTAACAACACTGACTTATTTTACTGGTTTCATGAGAAAAGGAGGGGCAGATTTTATTACTATTACTATTATTGCTGTTGTTGTTTTACTTTTTGCTTGCATCCATGTTTGTGTAAAAGTTTCTGGTCCCTTGGAACTGTAGGTGCAGTCACTTGTGAGCTGCCATGTGGGTACTGGGAATTGAACCCGGAAGAGCAGTCAGTGCTCTTAACCACTGAACCATCTCTCCAGTTCCCCCCTACCCCCTCTTTTTAGAGTTGGGAGGAATTCAAATCCCCAAGAGAACACTTGTCTCAACTCAAGCTTGTCTTCTTCAGGCAGTGGTAGTCATCTGTAAGGCACTGAGAGGCTCATTCCAACTGTAAGCTCTGTATCTGATACTCATATTGCTTAGGTGCTTAGTCTTTCCTCGCTCAGGTTTGGCTGTGCTGGACTAGATTCACAACGTGCTCAGTACTGTACTCAGTATTACGGAGCTGCAGGACATACTGGAGTTTGTATGGTTCAGTGCTTAACACCACATCAGTATTCACTAAGTCAAGGACGCCTGGTGTGACACAGGGTTAGCAGAGTTGAGATGCTGGTACTGCACAGGTGCTCAGTGTTTAAAGTGTGTGTAAAGCCCATATCCTCTGGAGTCTCCAAATTGCCATTTTATTACCTTTCAGGAAAATGAGAAGACTGGACACAATCTCATATTTTTCTTTGTGACCTTTAAAAATACTCCTGTAGATTAGCCTGATTTTTGTTTTAGCTTTTTCTCTGTATCTTGTTTCTCAAAGACTGGCTGTCATTCAACATGAGAAAGTTGTCACAGCTGAGCCCTGATATGGTGTTGAGATGGTGACTCTGCCTCTGCACCATACACCCACCCCTTCTGGGATGGTACACCTGATTGTCAACCTGATGCTACCTAACATTCCCATGGGAAGAATCTCTGGCATATCTGTGGGAGATTATCTCGTAATGAGAACTCTGGAATTTTGGTGCCTTTACAAACAGAGAAATACTATAAGAAAGTGTTTTCCTTTTCACGTGTGGGGATGTGGAGCTGCTACAGACTGTCCACAGCAGCTGACTATGATTTGCCTCATGCTCTAGTAGAGACACGGTTTTGTCAGCTGCAAATAGTTCCTGCAGTTGTGCAATGTTTGGAATTCTGGGAACATTTTAGAGGGTATATAAATGCCAGGGCCCGGAGAAATAGGGCTGATGGTTCTTGGTCATTCAGGAGGATTGGTTGTGGTTTGTAATTAGCTGTACTGAAAGAAGAAACAAGAAGAACGTAATTAGATTCGGGGATCTCTCTCTCACTATCTTTCTTTCTGTCCTGTCTAGTGATAGAGGATGAAACTCTCTCTCTCTCTCTCTCTCTCTCTCTCTCTCTCTCTCTCTCTCTCTCTCTCTCTCTCTGTGTGTGTGTGTGTGTGTGTGTAAGGTAGGAAAAAGAAGAACCCACAAGTTAGCAAAGACAAGCTACATTATCTAGATCCAGTTTGTTGAAGTTGGAAGAAACACCTTGGATGTGAATGTAACCATTCTATGGGCTGGGGTTCTATACCAAATGTGAAGGAAAAAGCAACTGCAGCATGAGTACCCATCTCTCTACTTCCTGACTGTGGGTGTAATGTGACCAGCAGCCTTGGGTTTCTGCTATGATTTCCCCACCATGATGAACTGTACTCCCAGCTGTGAACAGTAACTCCTTTTAGGACTTGCCTCTGTCTGGCATTTTTCATCAGCAATAAAGCAAGCAACTAGTAGCTGAAGAAAATTCAGTATAATGGCCTTCCCTTGTGTTAGTTGTTATGATAAAACACTATAACCAAAAAGCATATTGTGGAGGAAAAGGTTTATTTGTCTTACATTTCAATATAGCTGTTCATCATCCAATCTGGATAGGAACTCAAGCAGGGCAGGAGCCTGGAGGCAATCGATGGTGCAGAGGCCATGGAGGAATGCTGCTTACTTGCTTCTTCCTCATGGTTTCCTCAGCCTGAATTCTTATAGAACACAGGACCACCATTCCAGGGATGGCACCATCCACAGAGGGCTAGGCTCTCTGCATCAATCACTAAGTAATGAAATGACATATTAGTGGGATCTTATGGAGGCATTCTACTAATTGATATTGCCTCTTTTCAGATGACTCTAGCTTGTGTCAAGTTGATATGAAACTGCCCAGTACACCTTGGTGTCTGAGATGCCATATTGGACATCGTGAATCTCTTGTTTTTATCTTTCCTTTCAGATTCTAGCCAACTTTCTTTTCACCAGTGCCTGCTTCTAGTTCAGTGGTTCTCAACTTGTGGGTCATGGCCTTTTTCAAAGGGCTCGCATAAGATCATTGGAGAGCACAGATATTTATATAATTTCATATTTAGGGGGTCATTGTATTAAAGAGTTGTAGCATTAGAAAGAACCACTGATCTAGGTGACCACGAAGAACTTGACTCATTTTATATATGTTTCTGTCTTTGTTCAAACCCAGAGAGTTCATTTTGATCTTTCTGCCCTAGGAGTTGTAGTTATCTATCTATATATGGCGCCTAGCAGCTGATACGGGCTCAAGTGGATTCTTGGTCCTGCACCCATCTGTCAGGCTTCTAGTGTTTCACTAGAACTAGTCAGTTAGGAAACACAGAACAGCAGGAGGGGCTCCTGAGGCTCCACCCCTAGCTGGGGGGCTATTGGCTCTTAGTGGATGGCTTCTGGAAAAGAGATCCTCACTTTCTTTAGGAGGTAGCTACCAGCAGGTTGCTACTGTGCCTATAGATGACAATATCTGTGTGTCTATATGGGGAGCACTGATTGAACTCAATGGGTGTGATGTGTTTTAAGGAAAATGGCTCTCGTAGGCTCATATGTTTGGATGCTTGCTGCCCAGTTGGTGGAACTGTTTGGGAAGGATTAAGAGGTGTGGCCTTATTGGAAGATGTGTAACCTTCTTGAAGAAAGTGTGTCACAGGGGGTGGGGTAGGCTTTGAGGTCTCAAAAGCCCACACTATTTAATTTATCTCCCCCCCCTTTAGAGTTGCTATGTAAATGCACAAGCTCTCAGCTACTGCTCCAGCACCACTCCTGTCTGCCTGATGCCATGCTTCCCACCTCGATAACTGGAGACTTTATTCTGAGAGTATAAGTAATGCCCCAATAAACTCTTTTCTTTTATAAGTTGCAGTGATCACGATGTCTCTTCACACAGGTATAAAAGTAACCAAGACAACGGGTTGTTTAAAAGAAAAGGTCATGAGCCTGGAGTGAGATGTGTTTAGGGAGTCTAGAGGGGAACTGGATGGAGAGAGTCAGGAATAGATATGATAAGAATATATGTCTTAGGGTTTCATTACTGTGAAGGGACACCATGACCATGGCAACTCTTATAAAGAAAAACATTTCATTAGGGCTGGCTTACAGTTTCTGAGCCAATAGTTCTATGTCTTGGTTCAAAGGTAGGCAGGAGGAGACTGTCTTCTGCAGGCAGAGAGGAAAAGCCTCTCTTCCACACTGGATGGAGCTTGAACACTATGAGACCCAGCCTCGTGCATTGGGCAACTACTGGGTTGTCTCCCTCCTGCCCACTGCAAGGCTGCCCCATTGAGAGTATTCTAAATGCTGATGTAACTTTCTTCAGGAACAGAGCAACTAGCACTGCTTACATAGTGACATACTTTCTCCATTCGGCCACACCCATTCCAATAAGGCCACACCTCCAATAGTGCCATTCTCTATGGGCCAAGCACTTGAACACTTGAGTTTATAAGGACCAAACCTATTCAAACCACCACAATATGTATATATGTATAAACACTTTCAAAGAATATAAAAGGAAGGTGTATTTGGGCTTGAATAACTTCCACTCTGTCTTTCCAGAATATATCTTCTAACTCATTTTCAGCATAGCTGCCAATGTGATTTGGCACACCTGTGCTCTGACACAGAATCACCTCTCCCAATCTCCCTCACCAGGGACTCTTAGTATCTGTGATGGTTTGCTTATGCTTGGCCCAGGGAGTGGCACTATTAGAAGGTGTGGCCTGTTGGAGGCAGTGTTTTACTCAGTTTCTGGGCTTGGAGATCCTCCTCCTAGCTGTCTGAGGATGCTCAGTCTGTTCCCGGCTTCCTTCAGATGAAGATGTAGGACTCTCAGCTTCTCCTGCTCCATGCCTGCCTGGACACTGCCATGTTTTCACCTTGATAATAATGGACTGAACCTGTAAGCCAGCCCCAACTAAATGTTGTCTTTTATAAGACTTGTCTTGGTCATAATGTAAGTCTCCTCTGTATAGGCAAAGAGCAGCAGACTGACTGCTCTTTGGAAAGCTGACTGGTTCAGTCCTGTGTGGGTTACACTTTCCCACCTCTACAACCAAAACCTAAGCCTGGAGGTGTAGTTGTGAGCCTTTTATAGATTCTAGGTTCGAGAGTAGATCTGTCTCTCAGGGATGAGGGAATGTCGGGGAAAGGAGAGGCATGAGCACCTGGTGTGAGGTTGTTAGGAAAGGCTGACTGACCTCACTGTCTCAGTGAGCACCGTTGGGGAAGACCTCACTCTATTCTAACATTCCAAATCTGGGTCTTTCTGGGGTCCAAAAGGTCACGGGTGTGGATTTTCAAAAACGCCTTTCCTCCCAGGCCCTTCTCTTCAGAACTGATTTCATCTATCAAGTCTGTCCATGGTCTTAAGTCTGCTCTCTGTCTTTACAAATTTCTCTAAATCCTTTGATAGCAGTGAAATGAGCTCATGAACTCATTTCTTCTCTGCCCTGGAACCTCATCTCCTAAAGACAAATTAAGGAATGGGAAAGGATGAACTGTAGAGAGAAATTAGAAAGGACATCTTTTTTTTTTTTTTTTTGAATCTAGGTCTCATCCTAGCTTACCTGGGCAGCCCAGGGATTTGTCTGTCTTCCCCTCCCCACCCTAGAATACTAGTGTGCTTACTACAATATCTGGTTTTGTCTTTAAAAAATATTTTTAATTTATTCTTTGAGAATTGCTTACATGTGTACAATGTATTTTGATTGGATCCAACTTTATGTTCTTTCTTTTTTTAAAAAGCCCTGAGTTCAATGATCACTTTCTGTATGTGCATAGGGTGTGAGTCTGCCCACTAGAAGACTGGCAGCTCATCTGGGGCCTCATTCCTATAAAACAAGTAACTCTCCCTTTCCCAACAGCCTTCAACTTTGAATGGCTTCTTGGCTAGGGGCAAAGGCTGTGGATGTTCAGAAGGTACTACTTTGCAATGGTCCTCTCCAAGCACTGTCTCCTACAATCTTTCAGGCCATGTTTTTGTGATGTTCATTGAGCCCTGGGGATTGGCAAGTATGGTGCAGATGCCCCATTCAGGGCTGCAAAACGAAGCTCTATCCAGCCTTTCAAGATGGTTCTGGGGTCCACCTTGAGTTCTTATGCATGCAAGGTAAGGACTTTACTCACTGCGCTATTTCCAAGCCCCCTTGCCTTCTGTAGGTTTCCACAAGCCATTTTCTGAGTCTTCATGATTTGGACACTGCATTTTCATTATAATAGATTCTGACCTGTTATTTTAGGGGCTCCAGATACATATGTAACAAACTCCAACTTCCTTACCTTGGGGCCCCAGTTCTCCTATGGTTCAGCTCTTACCCACTGTTCTGCTGACCCAATATCCTTCCTCTGGGGCTTTTCCTAAGTCTGCCTTACTCTTAGATTAAACTGTGTCTCTGTATTTTTTTTTCAGTTTTCAAATTTATCTGTGTCTCTTTGCTTTTAGCATCTGCAACACTCTAGAGCTATGAACATTTGCGCATATACCTTCCTTATTAACCCTCAAACTCCTGAAGGCAGAAATAGTATTTATAGCTGTGTAACCCTCACAATTATACATGTCCATGATAAATGTTTGTGGTTGTCTCTTTGCATGCTCAAACACACACACACACACACACACACACACACACATTATGCATGAATGCATACACAGATATACATATAAATAATGCACACATGTGCATGCATGTGAACACACACACTGCCTGTGAATATAAATACATACACATACATATAGATAATACACACACACACTGCACATGAATGCATACACATACACATACATATAAATAATGCACACACATGCACGAATGCATGTGAACACACACACACACTCACACCTGCCTCTAAAGGTCCTTATTAAATAGAGATGATTCTTGACCCTAACTGCACTAGCTGAGTAGTTTTCTGCTGTATGTCGGGGTTAAAGTGTACACACAGAATCCTTCTGTTTCCTTCTGTTTTTTACACTTTCCCCACAACCGTCAAAAATTACACAAGACAGCCAGCACTTTACTATCATAAGGCATGAGACTTTGCCCAAGCTCTCCTGGAAAGAGTTGGAAATGCTGTGAGTAAGGCACTGTGGTAGCCTCAGCTGAGTTTGAGACTAGGTGTGTAAGTGTCACTGATGTATGTGTGGTTATAGCACAAGAGTGGAGAGAAAGCCAGCAGATTTGACGGAAGGAAGTGAGGCCATTACCCTTCAGAATGAGCATTATTAGGAGAGAGCTCCTTGCAAGCCTTGATGTGGGGAGAATTATGACCATATGAGAAACAATGCAATGTAAAAGAAAGGGTAAAAAGATACCTGTTCGGGTAAAACTTGATGGGGAGCTAAAGGAGACCAAAAGGAAGAGGGGGAGGGGCAGAGAGCTACTTTAAAGAAATCCTCCCCAGAACTAAGGGGATATATGACTTGTAAGTTTTAAGAAAGTGTATGTGTGTGTGTGTGTGTGTGTGTGTGTGTGTGTGTGTGTGTGTTTACACCATGTGGTTTAATCTATGTGACTCCTGGCACACGTGTAGCCAGGTACTTGATGGGACCACAAATTTATCTTGCAGCTACTAGAGGAAGGAACTTCAAGGCCACAGTACAATTCCTTACCTATCTGTCTGGGAGAAATGGAGAGAGCTACAAGGAGCATGGCCTGATTTCTGAGAGAGCTTGGTGATGGTAAGTCACTTAGAGCCTCTGATGCAGTGTGTGCTCCCACACACTGAGAGGAGGTGAGGACAGGCACTGTGAGCCCAGGGAACTGCTTCTCAGAGTGTCAACGGGTACTGCAGATACCTTTGGGCCTACTAGGGGAAGGAGGGACAGAAGACAGACAGGAAAGTCAACCCTCTTGGAGGCCTGGGGACTCTCAGACCATCCTATGCAAGGAGAAATATGTCTGTGCTTGCTTGGGTACCTCTTCTGAGCCTCCTGAACTGTCACTTGTGCTCATGTCTATGAAGATAAAGCCCGGAGCGGTGCACCCTGAAAAGCTGGAAGTGATAGCACCACAGGGAAGGGGATTAGATGTCCTTCAGTAGATCCTACATCTGTTCCCAGGCCCCACATCACAGGAGAGACCCAACTTCCTCAAGACTTCCTTAGAAGAACACATGTGTGCAACAGCGCCCTCCCCCCATAAATATGAAGAAAACCCACATATATTCCGTTAAGACATGGTGACTCTCTGGCCAACCCCATTTCAAAATGTAACATTTCTTAGCTACCCCCTTTGGGAGCCACAGTCTGCCTGGCTTTGTAGGGACTGAGCACCTCACCTGAGTTGTGATTAATGATAGTATTTTCTCAGCTCCTCCATCGATATGTGACTACACCTTTTGTTTGTTTTCTTCTACAGTTGATTTCCTAGTCTACTGTTGTGTAGTGTCGTCTCTGGCTTGGGCAGACAGAGTAGCGGGCCCCATTCCTAGGTGCTTTCTGAAGTTGTAATTACTCATGGCCAACTGTCATCTGAGAATATTAATTGAAAAAAAATCCAAAGATAAATAATCCATAGTTTCAAGAATCTTTTATTTCAGCTTACGGTTCTAATTATGCCATTGTGCTGTTAGTTACTGCAGTTAATCTCTTACTGTGCCTAATTTATAAATTAAATCTTAACATATAAGTGTGTGCAGAAAAGCCAAATACAAGGGGGTTCAATACTGCCTTGAGTTTCAAGCATCCACTAGGGTTTCTGATAAGGTCTCTCTAGATAAATGGGTGTCGACAGAAGCCAGCCTTTTACTTCACAGATGAGAACATAGTCATCCTCCAATCTGGGGTCATCTGGCACTTGGCCATTATAACACGTTATAATTGAACCTCTGCTTCTCTTCCCCACTATATTCCAGGGAATAGAAGCTCCTTTGGATGGTGGCCATACTTGACTGAGCTCGTGTCCTCGTTTGTCTACCAGGGATCATGATGAGGCTTTTTTCTGCTAGCTACTAGGTGGAGATAGCACAGCTGAGGGGGCTCTTGATGGATGATCTTTAGATGCAGCAATGCTGGTCTTAGAGTGACTGAAGAACTGTGGGTAATCTTACTTGGACGGGGTTGGCTAATTAGTTCATTTCCTCCGTTATTCATTTTAAATTACTGACTTCTCAGGAGGCTCTTAGAAGGGTGTGAAGATGAATTCTTATTGGCCAACATAGGCAAACCATATCTCCAATGTGCTAGTGACTCTGGAAGACAGTAGATGCCTAGCATCTGATGCTTCCGTTCCTGCCCATGATACTGGGAGTTAGGAACCAGAGGTGACACAATTTGGCATCATTTTCACTTGAAAAATGCCACCATTAAAGCTGGAGAGGTCAAATACATGGCTTAATGTCTTAAGATGAATAAAGAGGGGCTAGGAGCCAAATGCAGGTCTGGGGATCTGGACTCTCTTCGAACACAGAGGCATTTTCATTGGGACTTTGGCATGATGGAGTTCGCTCACGGTTGTTGAGCACAACTCTGTTTAAAAATTGCATGTCAAGCAGCCAGTGCTTCATTACCTGGCCTTGTTACTGTGTATCCTCCTGTTTGTTTCACATAGCTGGTCCTAGTGAGGAGAAAGGTCACCCTTTCCCCTCCTCTTTTGACAGAACTAGACAATCCTTGCCCCAGGCGCAGACACAATGCGATACCAGTGAAGAGCCAGCAATGGGTGCCATTCACATTTCTCAAACACTTATGAGTAGTGCCATTTGATAAAGAGTGCTCAGTTACATCTCAAACTTATTTGTAATCATCTTGAGCTGCGTTGATGGTAGATGACAGTGCCGTTTAGCTCTGCTGTCTTCCCAAAGGTCAATGACTGACACGTGATGCCTTTATCTCCAGGCAGCTTATAGATGCCCTGCTTCTATGCAACCCACTCCCAGGTCCAAACCACCTCATACACACTGAGAAGGACTCTCATGCCGGTGAGATGACACCTGAATTACCCAGGGAGACCTGTGCATCCAGATGTTCTCTCTTCCTTGCCGAGCCAATGCCACTGGGTGGACACACTGTGTCCCTGGAAGAGGTACTCTGTCCCTTGATTCCTCCCATCTGTATCAGTTTCCTGGCAGGCACCCAGTGTTCTGCAGTAAGTCTTGAGGTGCCCTTGAGGGCTTCCTGGTGCTGATAATGGTAGCACACAGTGGGGGTACTTTGTCTCCTGCAGCCAGAAGCATCTTGCAGGGATGTCAAGTCTGCTACCCATCAGATAAAGTATTCCTTCTTGCTGGTGTCCCCGGCATCTTGGATGGCAGGGTCACTTTGCAGGGCTGCATCAGCACTCTCTGCAAACTCTGTGCCTTTGGCCTCATTGGTGTGGTAGGTGCCCTTGTGCCTGTACAGGTAGCGAAGCATGAGAAAGAGAAGGCAGACCAGGACCAAGGCCACAGCGGTGATCACAGCTGCAAGAGGGAGACAGGATGCAGGTCAGTCTGGGGTAGTATGACTCTTTCCTCCGAGAATAGCGTCATGCCATCTTGGAGTAGAGTACACTTTGGCAAGATCAGGTAGCCACAGGCAATCAGCAAAATAGTACAGGAATATCGAAGTCTATGGAACTACTGTCCAAGACCCTCACTGGAGGAACATTAATTTCTATTTACTAGCTTACGTCTATGCACGATTGAGCAAGCATATGATTAAAATCAGATCATGGGAAAGGACATGCCAAGTATACTAAGCTTCACGTAGCTAGAACTGATCAATCAACATAAAAATTCATTCAATGACTGCCCAAATGCGAGCTGAACAAGGCTGACACCAATAAGCTCGCCAAACTTGCCTGAAACATCCCATGAGGCCTAAACCTACATAAAGACCTATAGGCAACCGAACAAAGTTGAGAATGGGAGAGGTGGCTTTCCCCAAGAAAAAGAACACCAAATGGTTGACTAGTGCCAGATGGTCAGTCCTGAAGACATATACTAGTTACCTTTCCTATAGAGTCCACAGGGGAAATACAAGAGTGACTGGCTATGGTATGACATGGGTGGGGGAGGTGCTCTTTGGAGAGCCGTTCTTATCAAGCTGCACCATTCATTCTTGTGGGGTGAGGACTTCCTAGGGCTCCAGGAAGAGGTGGACTTGGTCATTCAGTGGATGATGTGCCCAGGGTATTGCCAAGGATGTGTTAGGTCCCAGGAATCAGAGAAACAGAGCAGAAGGTGGGACAGGAGGGGTCAACTGATGTAGGTCTGAAAAAGGAAATTTACAAGACCCAGGGGCAATAGTCGGTCCTATGGGAGGTGTTTAAACTTGGTTACTAGGTTTGAAGCTGTAAAGTCAACTGCAGAAATAATGTTGGAAAATGCAGCTCCCATGTCTCATTTGTAAGAAACAATTTCCTAAGCTCCCTCCAACTGTGACAGGAACTGTTAATACTCTTCAAGAAAAAGAAGGACTCAGGACCCACAGGGACGAGGGAATGGTCAGCTAGATCAAGTCAACAGGTGTCTTTGATGGCTTCCTGTTGCTGCTCTATTTTTAGCTGAAGATGGTCCCTGCATCAGGCAGTGAGAAGATTGGATTGCAAAGGAGGGAGCAGAGCAAGACACCACCCAAGCTTGGCTGCTCTCGAGCCACAAGTAGGAAGACACCTGCCCAGGGTCCAGCCTTTAGGATGGAGGTGTGAGCTAAGGCCAGGACTAGCTAGCGTATGAGGTGAAGGAACTGTGAAGTCCTAGAAAACTGGGTTAGCGTATCTACTTATGTCTCCTATACACAGAGTTAGGTCACAGACCTGTTAGCTGTTGCTCTCCTGCTCATAAAGATAAGGCAACTGTCCTGACGTCTCTCTCAAATCCAGCCACAGAGACTAGCTGTGACCCTGCAAGTTTCACAAGCAATCGGGTGTCCCCTTTCCTATGCACTCGGGAGCAAGCCTAGCTGGTGTCCAGAACTCTGGCAACCTTGGACTATAACCCTGCTTTTATATCTAGTGCCTTCCTGCTTTGTGACTTCCAACACACAGAACAGGTCACATGGCATGGAACTCATCCCTACCTCCTACCACCATTCCAGACTGTAAGAGTCAGAAACTGCCTTTGCTTTCTGGAACTAAAGAATCTCTCCTTTCAGAATCCACATCGCAATATCTGTGGTACCTCTCTCCTAATGCTTCCCTGCCTCAGGGCCTCACCCGGGCTGCTGGTAGCCATGATGCTGCGACCTGCCCCCATGCCCACGGTAAAGCTCTTCTGTAGAGGACTTTGTCCAAATTTACTTTTCTGCTAATCTCTTACTTATCATTTTTGTTTATAACACAGACAACTCATTCTCCAGCCCGTGCCTCTGAGGCTCTAAGGTCCAGAGAAAGGATGTCTTTTGACAAGTGGAGCAAAGCCCCTTTTGTCCCTTGACAGGCACCGTATGTGACACCACCTAACAGGACTGGAGTGTTCATTTCCATCCTCAAAGTTCCCTCTGGGGCGGGGGGACAGTTTTTTGCTTTTTAGTTTGGCATAAATCTATACACACCTAAGGGGAGGAATCTCAATTGAGAATCTACCTAATGAACATGTCTCTGGGGGCACTTTCCTGACTGTTGCTAACACTGTGGATGGTTCCATCCCATGGCAGGTGGGCCTGGGCTCTATAAGAAACACAGCCGAGCAAGCTAGAAGAAGCATCCATGGTTCCTGCCCCTGCCCATGCTTGGTTCTTTCCTGGATTCCCTCAGAGGTGGGCTGTGATGTGGAGAGATGAGTTAGATCAACTCTTTATTCCTCAGGTTGCTATTGGTCGAGCAACAGGAAGCAAACTGGAACAGGAGGGAACCAGCCATGGCCACCTCTTTTCACCCAGATGCTCAAGCCAGTGCTGGCCGGGATCTTTCTTGGCTGCTAGAAAGGCACTGCTAGCCAGCTCACCCGCAATGATGGCAATCTCCATAACGCCGTAGGACATCCCTGGGTTAGGCTCTGTGGACAAAAGCGAAAACCTATGGTGAGAAAGGAAGGCCACAGTCAGAAGCACCTTGGCCTGTACGCATCCCCTAATCAGAGAACACAGTGCACATAGACCTCTTCTGGAAGGCATAGACCCAGCTCTGCCTGGCTACCAAGCCAGGTTGAGAACGCCCCATAAATCCCAGGGAACTCCTAAACCATGTCAGCTCTCCATTGAAGTACATCACAGAAGTCTATGCCCACACCTTATAGATTCTGGTTGTAGTGTAGACACCCCCCGCCCCAGGTATAATATGGTCACCATCTTGGAGTGGAGACTGCTTGGCTAGGTATCCATGGCAACTCAATGAACCAAAAAATACAGAGGTAGCTATGTTTGTGATAATGGAAATGGAGTTTTTGATATCCCCTAACAGGAGGAGGAAGCAGAAGTCTTAGGAACCTCAACTAGTTGCAGCTGTTACTCTCCTCTGGCTTCTCCCAGCTATGAGTGATCTTTGAAAATACTCGATTACACAGAATACAGTAGACTGTATGATACAGCCTCATGAATTCACCATCTAAGATGTAGGGCTTTGTGGTAATGCAACTGGTGTGTGTGTGTGTGTGTGTGTGTGTGTGTGTGTGTGTATGTACATGTGTCTGGAGGGGCCAGTCGGTAGGAGGCAGCCAGGACAGCACCCTGTGGTCTGCAATGAACTCAAGCGTGGGAGGATACAACTGGGTACCACAGGTATCAAGTTAGCAAATGGACAGTGTAGGCACACACCCAGGGGTAGGGCAGGGGTTATTAGAACTAGTATCTCCACTCTATGTTTAGTTCAAAGTACTCCAAGGCTAACACGCAGGAAGAAGCAAATTCAAATGGATTCTGGACAATGGAAGCCTATGATTGAATATAAAGCACAGAGTGGGTTCTGAAGATTCACCCGACACATGAATGAATCCTGTGTGCTTGAGTGGATGGCATTAGTAGCTGGATTTTGGACCACTCTCAACCACCAGTACCTCATAGATCAGTAAGAGAGAAAAGCATTTGTTTAAGGCAGCACAGTTGGCCAAGAAGCTTTAAGATGTAGGGTCTCTTAGCAAATGCTCTAACACTGAGAGATGTCTCCAAGATACATCTACTTTTAAGAAAGAATTAAGGGTCAGGTGTGGTGGCACACACCTTCAATCCCAGCACTCTGGAAGCAGAGACAAGTGAACTCTGAGTTTAAGCCCCCAAGTTCCAGGTCATCCATGGTTGCATAGCGAGACCTGTCTCAAAAAGAATTAGTAATTGCTTCTTAGATTCCATGGGGTCACTGTTCTCAGCATTTAGAATGTCTTAGCTCATGCCAGTTCCAGTGAGTTGTTAGTCCTTTCATTTGATGAATTTGCATGTCACACACACCCCTGCATCTTCTATGGGTCAAACAGCTTACTCATGAGAATCAGAAGTCATTAATTTCTGGGTAGTGGAGATGGCTGGCTTAGTGACTAACAAGGCTTTCTGCGTAAGCTCAGGAATGTGAGTTCAAATCCTCAATAGAAAGCTGGTATGACTACATGGACCTGTAACCCCAGTGCTGGGGCAGGGATAGGAGTTGGAACATTTAAAAGTTCTATGGCTCGTCCCTAGCCTCCTCATAGTCAGTGAGAGATTATGTCTCAAGAGAATAAGACAGAAAGTGATAACGAAGATATCCAAGACCTCCTCTGGCCTCTGTATTATTCACAAACACAGCCCTCCCCCTCCACACCACATTTTAGTCCCCCTCCCACCCAGAGTACAATTTAGTCCCAGGTAGCTTAGAGCAAATGTATAGTTCTTATACCCTGGAAAACCTTGGCATCCTGGCTTTCAGACGAGGCAGGAGGTGGTTTGAATGAGAAGAATGAGGTGGTCCCCTGTCTTACTTAGGGTTTCTATTCCTGTGATTAAAACATCATGACTAAAAGAAACGTGAGGAGGAAAGGTTTATGTGGCTTACATAACCCGAATCACAGTCCACTGGGAAAGGTAAAGGCAGGAACTCAAGGCAGACACTGGAAACCATGAAGGATGCTGCTTACTGGCTTGCCCATCATGGCTTCTCGGCTTGCTTTCTTGTAAAATTCAGGACCATCTGCCTAGGAGTGGCAGTGCCAACAACAGTTGAGACCCTTTGACATCAATTACTGATGAAGAAAATGTTCTACAGACTCGCCCACAGGCAATCTGATAGAGGTGTTTTGTCAGTGGGAGCTCGATCAATACCCCATTGCTTGTGTTTATGGAGGGTTTGCTCTACGATTGAACAGATTAGATATCGGGACAATACCAAGACCACTGAGGAGATTGGTCTGTTTGTTCTCCTTTGGAGGAGGAGGAAGACTACTTTGGGAGCAGTTGGTGTGGCTTTAACACACCGGGATAGGGGACATCATATCTTCTAACAGTCTCTGTCAAGCTGACTAATCACTACAGTGAAAGGAAATAAAGTTAGTGGGGAGCTGAAGCCAAGAAGAGCAGACACCATGTGATCCAGTTACAATGCTTCAGAGAAATCAATCTTCCTGGACACAATCCATTCCTGACATGTGGGAGTCCTCCAAAGAACATGTCTGTCTTTCCACACGTGGTTAAACTTCTTTCCAATATGTCATCTAGCAGACCTTCTTGTGGGCTGGTTTGCTTGCTCCTGGTTTGTTTACACCTTTTCTTATGGGTGGGGACAATGGAAGAGAATCCTTCCAGATAAAAGGTTGATTTCCATATGGCTAACGGAACCAGGAAACTCTAAGTGAATGTGCATGATTTGCCAATGAATGTAGGTACTTTGGGAAGAGAATGTACCTCCTGTTTCTCCTAACAGGAACTGAGGAGGGACAGAAAGTGGGGAATGGCCAGCGAGAAGGCTTAGTGGCTCAAAGTGTTTGCCACCCTGAAGCCCAAAGACCTCAGTGAGTTCCATTCCTAAGACCTACATAGTGGAAGAAGCAAACTGACTCCTGTGTGTTGTCCTTTGGCCTCCACATGTGCTCCAAGCTATGTGTACTTATGTGCAGGCAGGAGTACATGTGAACCTCCACACCTCCACACCCACATTAAAAAAGTAAACCACAAAGTAAATAAGCGAAACTCAGTGATAATTATAATACCGATTAACAATAAGATTTAGTAAAGCGTGCAGGGCATGTCTTGGGGATATAAGAAGAGGCATGGGTCTCTCACTCTAGAATTTTGTTGCTGTGGCCTCCTTCACCCATATTAGAGCCTTTTTCTTTGTGATTCCAATGAAGACTAAAGACCAACAACTCTGCAGGAATCCTCAAGTACTCCAGTACCAGATTGAAACTGCTCCAGTGGGAGACAGTAATTTCTGGGACTACCTGGACCACACCCTATGAGGCAATCTAATAAACCCTCTTCTAATACACATATTGATCCATTTAGAGACCCCTGACTGATACAAAGAGCTAATGCTACAACAGTTCACTGTGAGTCTCCCTTGAGTGATCTGAGAGACTTGGGAATTGTCTTACTTTCTGTGCATCACTGAGAAGCCCCACATCCTGGCTCTCCGTATGTCTTCTTTTTTCTTGAGTGTCCCTTTCTTCTGGCCTCTACGTTTATGCCTATATTAAAATCTTAATGAAATCTCTTCTTCGTTATCCCAGCTACCCTTGAAATTCTTTTCAGTGCCAACACCGAATTCTGGTTTGAATTAATTAACTATTCCAGGACAAGAAAAATCTAAGGTATGATGTCCTTAGGCTGTCACTGTCCTGTCCCTCGTTGTCTCACCAGGAGCTTTTCTTGCCTTATGGGTGTTAAAGAAAGAGATTGCTGCTTTCATCACATGGAGCACAAGGTGTCAGCCCTATGGAGGGAAGGAGTTGCACAGGCTTGGATTTTGGTCCTTCTTCAGTTCTTCTAACCTTTCTTGTGGCAGGATCAACCCTGGGGCAGTAAAAACTGCTCCTGTGGGAGTGATTTTTCTCTTGGAGGCTCCTTTCCTTCTCAGCAAAGCAGAGGTGTGTGTGTGTGTGTGTGTGTGTGTGTGTGTGTGTGTGTGTGTGTGTGTGTAAGCATCCTCTGGAACCTGGGAAACCACAGATGCCTCCACCCCAAGACTGGAGGAGTGTGTGTGTGTGTGTGTGTGTGTGTGTGTGTGTGTGTGCACTTGTGCTTGAGAGTATATGAGAGACATGGGGGGAATGAAAGGAGGGAGGGATGGAGGAAATTAAGGGAGGGAGGGAAGGAGGGAGAGAGGGAGAGGGAGAGAGGGGGGGGGAGGGAGGGAGGGAGAGAGGGAGGGAGGGAGGGAGGGAGAGAGGGAGGGAGGGAGGGAGGGAGGGAGGAGAGGCACAGAAGACAATGACTGAGGACAACGTAAGCACTGCCATTTCACGATTCATCAACTTTGTTTTTTTAAAACAGGGTCTCCCATTAACACTGAACTAGATGATTATGCTAGGCTGGGTTGCTACTGAACCTTAGGGATTCTCTGATCCTCCCATCTCTGCTTCCCTGGTGCCAAAGTTACAACCATGTGGTACCATACAAGGCTGCTTTTAACATGGATTCTGGGGCACAAACTCTGGTCTTCACCTTTCAAGGCAGGATCTTCACCAACTTTGCCGTCCCTCTTCATGATGGAAAGTTCCCATTTCTCATAAATTCTCAGGTGCTGCTGCTGGTGTTGAAGCTTTGATCTGAGGACCACTGAGTGTATGAGTGTGCATCTACAGAATGTAGGGCACAGTTTGGATGCCAAGCATTACACCCTTGGCGGAAGGTGACATTAGGCTTAGCTAAATAGATTTGAAGGCCCCCATAATCTCTTACCACATAAATGTTAAATCACAGCATACATCCCCCTGATGACTGTTAGTTAGTGCCTCCTTTCTTTTTAGGAGCCAGATAATGTCACTGAAAACCTAGCATAACTAAGGATGAGGATGTGTGTGTGTCACCTGCATGTTCCTGTGCCTACCTCCATACCCATTGCTGGGGTGGGGAGAGGACTCTTATGTCTGGGTCTGAAATGCATGTGTCCCTCTGATCAATGGCTTATGAGACCACAGTGTTCTCAGCCATATTCTCTGAGAGATAAACAAATCACAGCTGAATACACATGCTAAGGAACTACTATCATTGCTGATTACAGTGAAAACAATTGAAGGACAAATTACCACTGCTGATTACTTCAAGGGCAGCTGGTCTGAGATGATGAGGTGGGGAAATGCTTTTCTGAAGGACGATCTCGTCCCTACTCAAACGCCAATACAAACAGATATCCCCAGATGTTATGAGGAGCCAGCAGGGGATTATTTATCTCCCTCAGCTTTGGCCTCACAATCATAAGCTTCTTAAGAGGTAGATGTAGCTCAGGAAGACCTGAACACACCTGTTACATTCCCATCAAAAAACTTACTAGAGGGAAGATACCTAGGATGCTATGAGGCACTGATAGAGACTCCCCCTGTTCAGACCACATCCCTACAAGGTCAGCACACTTACCACACATGGACTGGTGAGTATGTGGCAACTGGGGCAATCTGCCTTTGAGAATAATGTATTTATGTTTTTTTCACATTAAAGATGGTTACTCAGACATGTAGGATTATTGTTAATATGTGCTAAGGATCAAGTACAGTGCCTGGCATAGGTCAGTTCATTTGGATATTTGTTATTCTCTGTGGTGGTTTGAATAGATATTGCCCCCATAGACTCGTGTATTTGAATGCTTGGCCCATGTGGAATGGTACTATTAGGAGGTGTGGATTTGTTTGAGTAGGTGTGGCATTGTTGAAAGAAGTGTGTCATTGTAGGGGTGAGCCTTGAGGTCTCCTATGCTCATGTGCTGCCCAGTGTGGAATCAGATACTCCTCTTGGCTGCCTGAGGAAAACAGTCTCCATTTGGCTGTCTTCAGATCAAGATGTAGAACTTTCAGCTCTTCCAGCACTAAGGTTGCCTGCACAACACCATACTTCCTGCCATGATACTAATGAACTGAACCTCTGAAACTATAAGCCAGTCCCTATTTAATTATTTTTACAAGAATTGCCCTGGTCATGATGTCTCTTCACAGGTACAGTTCAGCAGCTCCCGAATCCCCGAGTCACACTGCACAGATGTGTAAGTCCTTGCTTCCCAACTGGCTCTTGCTTGCTCATGCTTGCCACTTCTCTAATGGGCTTAATTAACCTAAGCATGCATTTTCAGTAGAATTAGGTACCTAATTATGTGACTCGATGACCTTGATCAGATTACATGTGTAAATAATAATTATTTAGTTAGCCATGCTAACTATAGGAGGCTTGTTTGCCTGCACATGGATGGGAAGGTGTCTTTTCCTTCCTGGGCAGCAGCTGATCCCATCTCCATAACAAGCAGGACAGCTGGGTAGAAGGAGGGAGAAAGGAGTTTTGCAACCTTCACTTGGATAAGTTCTCTTTGTGTGGAGGTGGGCAGGCATGTGGGTGGGTTATAGGCTGCAGGTCACTCTCTGGCTTTATTCCTCAGGACAATGTCCATCTTGACTCTTGAAACAGGGTCTCTCTCTAAAACCCAGGGCTTTCCAAATAGCTAGACTGACTGCTGTGTGAGCCTCAGGGACCCTCCTGTCTCTACCTCCCACTGCTGGGGTTAGAAGTATTGCAAACAACCTGCTGGGTTTTCTGCATGGGTTGGGGGATCAGACTCAGGTCTTCAAACTCCTCTTCACTAGTAGTTACCTCCTTAGTCCTTGAACAACATCATGATTGGAGGCTGAGCTTCCACAAGTCCAAGGCAGACAACAGAGCTCCAACAGGCGGGGAAGACAAAAGAGGGCTGAATGCTCTGAGGCAGAACGCAGAATATGGCCCAAAGAGGAAAGTCCACCAGGAGAGCATCCTGGAGGGAAGGAAGGGCAGGGGAGCAGGAAGTGGGTGTCCTTCCTGCTCTGTCTGCAGTGTTCTTTCCTCTTGATCCTGGGAGATTCTGAGAGCTTCAGGGCCACAGGACTGGTACTAACCATGCAGAGGAGAGCCTCTCTTTGAGGGCTGTGGCTGGGCTTGCAGGAAACCATACTGATAAGGACCAGGTGGGAGTCATAAACACTGTTCCTGACTTAGCTGCTTAGCTCTCTACACATGAATGTAAATTCCTGAGATATCTGGTTTTCTACATTGAACTTAACTTCTTAAAAACATTTTTAGAAAAAGACTTAGGGTACTTTAGAGCAAAAACATTCAAGGTTCTTTCTGCAGAACCCCAAGGCTATCGATCAAATTGGCTTCTCTGGGCAACACTACAGTTTGACTCAAATGCTAGAGTTGCATTTGAAAAGTATATGGCAGATGACAGACGCATTTGGGTTTAAATATTGAGAATATATGGGTTGGGTCAGGGAAAAGACAACAGTATGCAAAAAAAACCAATCAAACAAACAAAAAAACCCCACAGCCCTTTCAAGAAGTCACCTCACAGTTTCTCAAGAGGTCTTCTCAGTGAATGACACAGGAAGCTTGGAATTTGGTGTCAGAGATTTGGCAGGAGCCTTGACTCCATGACCATCCCAATTACACAGGCTCTAGTATGTAGAGAAAGACATGAGAATATCCTGGTTGTCTCCCTAGTGTGATGCCTCATGCATGAGATTTTTTCTTATTCTCTTGTGCACACATGTTATTATAAGTACACACACACACGCACACACACACACACACACACACACACACACACACACACACACACACACACACATGAGGGTCTCAGAAATCAGAATCCTGGACCTGCACTGTGGGGGGTGAGACAGCAGAGACAGCAGAAGGCTCAGGGCCAGAGTTAGCTTATCATCTGAACCATTTGGGTTTCCTGGGGCTCCTGTGTGCTATTTACCCTTCTCCAACCCTCCAAATCCTTTCTGCCAGGAATCAGGGCAGGAAAAACACTCATGGGAGTCACCAGTTCATTTCCTTTTTGAATCGGGGATGGAATCAGGAAGCTGCTGGCCCATGCTCCCACCTCTGTCATGTCTTTGTCTGTGTTTGTGGGAGGACAGGCCGTTTCTCTCTACCATCCCTGCCCCATGATTCCTTTACACCCTACTCCCACTGTTTCCCTAGCTGTTAGAATGTTCTATGAACTTCTCGATTTGTCACCCTTGGCAAGATCCTGTTCCATCTTTCCCATACCCTGTCCAGATCTTGTGATTCACATGTGTCCACATTAATCTATTTTTTAAAGCAACGAAGCCACATGCATACATAACCCTTCTTCTGGTCAGCTGAAGTCCCACAACATGAGCCAGCTGCCATGTAAATTAAGTGTTTCTCTGATAGAAAGTGATAAATACCAGCTTCTAATCAGAGGAAAAACAATATATATACATATATATATGTATATCCCCCTAATTTCATGTCAGGAATCCATAGGATTCCTGCTGGTTTCTTCAACCGTAGAAAGCATGTTTGAAGTCTGAACCCCGGTAGGTGGGCAGACGGATACAGCTTCCTGCTGCAATGACCAATGCCGTATCCTTCGCCACTTAACAGGGTCTCTGCCCTTCAGAAGCATCTTTGAGTTCTGCTACATTTTCCCTGGAAGAAGGGTCATTGAAATGCAATCTCCCAACAGGCTGTTGCAATAATTTCTTATTAAAGGTAAGGAGATTTTGTTTCATCAAATCAAATAACAGAGTAAAATAAAATCAGTTACCTCAGAAAACCATTAGGTAGTTGTAGGATGATGTCATTATACAACGAAGTGTGTCAAGCCTTTCATTGGATGAGAAGGAAGGGTAGGCAAGGGAAAGTCTAGGAAGGAGAGAAGAGGAGGAGAAGCGGGACGTTCAAGAGGGGGAAACATGGAAGCAGATGTGAATGATTCTCTTGGTGCATCTCTATATGGATAAAGGTTGTTATAAATATTTTATAAGAGATAGAATTGTACAGGATCATTTGACTTATCTAGGTGACCAAATTATATCATACCAATTAGATCAGAGTAGTTTGGTGTGTTCTTTGATGTGATGACTTAATGAGTTCAAAGAGTGCAGTGGCAGAACACACAAAGCCTGCCACAGAGTTGGGACGTGTGTGTGCAAGGCTTGGCAACAACAAGTCAAGGGGAAGTGAGTGAAAACAACACACTGGGGTGGTTATGGACTGTCCAGGACAGAAGCAGCCAAGGCAGGCAGAGTGGACGGTGCCTGGGTCAAAAAGAAGCTGGGAATACTTAGATAAAGGTGCCTCATAGTGCCATGTGGCCCTACAGGACCTGGCACTAGCGTGGAATAAAATATAATCATTTTTTATATTTACTGCAACAGGTAGTAACAGAATTGGGCCCATTGGTCAATCAAGAGTAAAAATTTCTAACCAGGTAGATGATCTAAAATACAGGACAGATTTCACATTCTTTTGATGTATGGATGCTTTTCATGTATGGGATCAAATGTAGTTTTTAATTTCATACCTTTCAATTTTTTTTTTTTTGAGTTTTGTTTAAGGAGTTAAAAAGATGAGGCTTTTAGAGAGAAGAACAAGAGTGTATGAGTGACTAAGCCCATAAGTACCACTAGCTCATTTTATTATCTTTTCCTTGTCTTATTACTTAGTCCCCTATCACTATCTTGCTCAGTGTTATTAATAAGTTTTTTGTCCTTTGTCTGCTTGGGTGAGTGATAGACAATAAAAGATTTCTAAAGGTAAGGGTATGAAAGCTAAGTCCTTTTGTGTGAGCACCAAGTAGATGCTGTGGGAGGGGTCCTAGAAAGAGGGTGTAATGGGTTAAATATGAGTCCCCCCCATAGACTCATATTGAATGCTTAGGGAGCAGAATTAGGGGGTGCGGCATGGTCGGAGGAAGTGTGTCACTGGGGGTAGGCTTTGAGGTTTCAGATAACTCAGGTTCAATGTTCTCTCTTTCTTCCTGCCTGCTGATCCAGATGTAGATCTCTCAGCTACCTCTGTAGCACCACATCTGCCTGTGTGCTGCCATTCTTCTGACCATGACACTAAACCATTGAACTTGTAAACCAGCCTCAATTAAATGCTTTCTTTTATAAGATTTGCCATGACCATGGTGTCTCTTCACAGCAATAGAAACCATAACTAAGACAGAGATATTCTTTACAAATCTTAGAGAAGGGGCACCTACAATTAGGAAGAATATTTTCAGGGTCAAGCAAGATGACTTGCTTGGTAGGTAAAGGTATTACTGCCAAGACTGACAACCTGATTTCAACCCTTGGGACCCACATTGTGAGGTCAAGGCTATAGGCTATAGAAGAACCTTAATACTGCTGAAAGGCCAGAGGTTGCAGTGGGAATGTGATTTAAAAGTTAATGAAGGGACAGTCCATGAGTAGGAGAAGCAAGAGGGTTATGAATAACTTACTATATATTTCTGCAAATGGAATTATTAAATGACAATAATCACTTCAACTATTAAAACTAAAGGAATGTTACACATTTTCAAGTTTACACAAAAGACATTATTGTATTTGGGAATTTAAATAAGAGTTTTGGCTAAGCATATGTGAGGCCCTGGGCTCCATCCCTAGCACCAAATATAGAATAAATGATATTGCTGAGTGTTATAGGAGGCATCCCTGATATGGACCAAATAGAAGAGTAGGGAACACTTCCCAGAGACTTGCTCTGGAGCACTGGGATGTTCCCCTGCCCTGGTGACCTGGTCGGCCATCCATAGAGGATACTCTCAGAGGGGCAGCCGCTCAGTCCTGGCTCGCAACTCTGGCTCCATACACATTCCCTAGAACTCTTTCAAAAACACCCATGCTAGCCTGAGTGTGTAGCTTAGTGGCAGAGAACGTGTTTGGCAAGTGCGATGTTCGGAGTTCTATCCCTGGCATCCCCACAATAAAATCAAAATAAAACACCATTCTCTAGGCCCCAGTCTATTAGGATTACCTTCTAAAGCTGCAGGATTCCTGATAAACTTCATGTTAAAATAAACAACAAGAGTGTTTTAGGGTAAGTACACCCCAAAAACTATCCGCGGGACCCACAGATGTTCATCTGAAATCCCTAGAGGAAGCTTGGAAGCGAATGTGGAATTTAAACATAGAATATGATGGTGTCAAGCAGGGTATGTATGTGTGTGTGTGTGTGTGTGTGTGTGTGTGTGTGTGTGTGTGTATCTGTGTATGAAGGTCCAGTGAAAAGTCTAATTGGCCTCTAGGAGAAGAGAAGGCAGCCTGGGGGTCAGCCAACATGAAACACGTTGACACCTCTGCAGGAATCTCCAAGTCTCAGCATTAAAACAGGGACAGCAGTGCCAATGTAAAACAACTATGACATTTCACACTCCACAACCCCATGAGCACAATGGGTCTCCATCTGAAGTGCTACACTGGCTCCCAAGGGCCCCTCAATAGCTCTGCTCCAATGAGGCTCCCAGCAAAGTCTTACATATTCCTGGACATGTTCTGTAGCCAGTGCTATTATCAGCTTGACCTACTGTGGGATGCAGGAAACGAATGAGAGTTCCTGGGTCTCCTATTTCTGAGAACTGCAGCTCTAGGGACAGGTCCAAGACAGCAGCTGCTGAGTGCCTGGCCCTGGCCCACTTTATCAGCACCAACTGCACAGTGCAGTGTCCCTGTATCCCGCTGTGGCTGTCTGATAAGAGGCTTAGCTACTGTTTCAGGCTTATCAGAGGCAGACCTGGGCGGAGAGGCCACTTCTATCAGCATATGGAGAGAGGGAAAAGGTCCTCTGAAGAAACATAAGCTCCCACACTCATACACACCCATGGTAGCTGTCTCTCCCTTCGGCCACCCTCTGTATCTGGCCAGCATGCATGATCCACTTTACTTTTCAGGAAGATGCAGATCCTTGTGTGATAAACTGACAAGGTGCTGCGGGCCTCCCTTCTCATGAGTAACTTGGGATCTTAAGCAGAGCAGAGGCTGGAAACGCTATTCAAGTAGCCAAGTCCTGCAGGTGGTGCAGCATCTGGGCATCCTTAACTCGTGTGTGTGTGTGTGTGTGTGTGTGTGTGTGTGTGTGCATGTATGTGTGTGCATGTGTGTGTGTGTATACATGCATGCATGAATATATGTACAATGGTGATATGTATGTATTGCTTATATGAGATTATTTGCTCCTTGATATGAACTCATCTATGATACAAGGGAAAGATGACATAGACTGTGTTCTCTGCCACGAGTGACCTACTTTTCTGCTTTGCATCATTTCTTGTGGCCCTGTCACAGTTACTCTGCGCTTCTCCCATGTGCTATCAAATTTACAAGTACCCATAGAAGTCAGCTTCTCATCCCTACTACAGATTCAGGAAGAGAAAAGGGCTTACTTGCCTCCCATGTTTGGATTTAGCCTTTGATCAGGTGTCTTACTGCCGTGGCTGTGTTGTATGCAGGGCAGGCTATGCTTCTCAGAGACCCGGATCTCTCTCAAACATCATGTCCTCTGGCTATATGCTATAAAATGGCACTCCCTTGGGCTGAGAAGGTGGCTCAGTGGGTGGTGTGCCTGCCTTCCAAGCATGAGCACCTGAGTCAGGTCTACGGAACTCACTTTAAAGAACAGTGTGATGGCGCTTCTGTAATCTCAATGCTTGGGGAGAAAACGAGTGGATCCCTAGGGCTGCCTGGCCAGGCAGGAGACTGCGGCTGGCCAGAGACATTGTCCTACCCAACCAATCCTTAGCCTAAGGGGGATGGTGTCTGAAGAATGACAACTGAGGTTACCCAGGACCTCCACAGGCATGTGCACATGCATACATACATATGCCACATTTGCATCTTCATATATATGAATATGCATGTACATGTATACACACACACACACACACACACACACACACACGACCCTTTTCTCCTTCACCTTCCTCATCTCTCCTGATTGAATGGTCTCCCCAACCCTTGGCACTATCCGATGGATTTAGCGTTCCTTTGCGTGTCTGTCCACTCTTACTAGAACATGAGCTCTTCTTGAGGATGACTGCTGGTCATCCACATTGTCACATCTTTGGGGCCTGGCACATAGCTGGTATTCAATATATAATTTCTGGGCCATCAGCTTACTGGTTGAAGAGGTCAAAAGGGAAACTGAGGGCAAACCTGAATAGATTACCTGATCTTTACCATAAGCCATCTCTCTGCTTGTGACCAACTTCCAATAGTCTACCGCTCTTAGGTGACTCTAAAATTTTTGATTATGTATGTATGTATGCATGTATTTATGTATTTGTGTGTGCATGTGTGCATATGTGTGCGTATGTGAATGCACATGCAGGTATGCACGTTATAGACCACATATGGAAGTCAGAAGAAAATTTGTGAGCGTTGGTCCCCTTCCTCTACCATGTGGGTCTCGGGATTGAACTCTTCTTGTCAAGCTTTAATTTATGGTCAGCGTATTTACCAACAGAGTCATCTCACCATCCCTTGTGTGACTTTAAAACCATCCATCTGGGAGCTAGGGAGATGGATTGGTGTAACAGTGCTTACTGTGTAAGTATGAAGGCCTGATGTTACATCCTAGAATCCATGTTAAGAGCAAAGTCTGTCTGTTTCTGCAACTGTACCCTCAGTTACGTGGTTGTCCTTCAGTCTAACTCCAGGCTTGGGGACAAACCCTACCTCAAAGGAATTAAAGCAGAGAGTAATAGAACAGGTACCTGTCCCCTTTTCTAGCCTACAGAATGCACAGGCACACACACCTGCACACACGTGCATCCCCCCCACACACATTTCAGATGTACAGGGAACACCTCCAGTGTGTGGGTCAGGGTGGTACTTGCAGATTAAATTCCACGGCACGTGCAGAGACCACTAATGACTTCCTAATTCCAATGGCTGATCCCCACTTCTTCCTCAACCCCAAAGCTTCCCTACACTCTACCCTTGGGAGTCAGAATTCGGACAACTCTCCTGTCTCCACGCATGGAAAACTCCTTATGACACTTGTCACAACAGTGATGACGCACAGGCACACCTGGCAAGACAAACACAGTTCAGGGTCAGGAGAATCCTGTTGTGGCTGGGAGACATCATAGTTGGCAGATACAGGTACATTTGACTTCCCAAGTCGGCATACCTTCAGTAGGGCCCATGAAATAATCTTGATGTGGCACATCCCATGTGGAAAGTTGCCCCAGATTTTGGGGTGTCAAATGGCATTTTAGGAACATGGGAGAGGGATGGTGGGGTACCAGCTTTAGGGTCAGGGGAGCCTGTGTGACACTTCATACACCTGCTCCACATTTCCTCCTGAACCTGATCAGGTGAGCTGAGGCTTCTCTGGAGGACAAGAGCAAAGCCTAGGGTGTCAGTTTTACACAGGGGGCAATGGGATGGTTAGGATCAACCATAAGAAGGGTCTCGGCCGGCAAACTGGGCAATGAAGATCACTGCGCTTCTGGGGACAAGTTAGTTAGCTGGTGGTGGCCTGGGCAGCTTCATGCTGCAGTTTGCAGAGCTCCTTTCCATAGATACTCAGCCCTGAAGCCGGTCTCTTTAGACAGATGTAAGGGGCTAGACTCGGTCTGGACTTGGAAGTTCTACCATTCAGTCTGTTTAAGGGAGGCGTTGGCAGAGGTTTTTTTTTTTTTCTACAGAGCTGGAGAATAAACAGTTTGGGCTAGGTCAGTCTGTGGCAACGGTTCAGCTCAGCTACCACAGTGAAACAATGCAGGTGTGTTCTAAATACACTTCACAGGGACAGGCGGCATGGCTAGGAGGCTGTCTCAGGCGGTCACAGCTTACCTCGAGTACGCAAAGACCCGAGGTTAATCCTAGAACACGTGCATGCTTGTGATCCCAGAGCGAAACAGGGAGGGTATGGGTGGGCAGAATCTCCGGGCTCTCTGGCCAGAAACCAGCCAACTAACTGGTGAGTGCCAGGTCAAGGAGAGAGCTAGTGAAACCCTAGATTGTTTTCTGTTCTATACATGCTTGTGCACACTCATGCACCTTCACATGGGAACATGCACACCAATCTGTGCACACACATACATTAAAAAAAAAAAACCCAAAAAGCCAAACCAAACAAAAAAAGAAACAGAGGAAGGAAGGAAGGAAGGAAGGAAGAAGAAACAAAGAGAAGAAACCAGGCAGTGGCTTAATGCTAGGTAGCCTGCTGTATACAGAGGGGAAGCAACAGAAGTCAGCAGGGAAGCACCAGTCTGGGTACAGACGAAATGAAAAACATCAGCCCCAAGGAAATAACAGATTCTGACATGAAGGCTGTGTGGTGCTAATGAGCTGAAAATGGGCTCTCAGGGCGTCTGCACGTTTTAAGACCAGCATTAGCCATCCCGCCTTTGACTGGCATCCTAAAGATGCACCTCCCTTCCTTCATCATTGTCTGTTTTCCCTGTGGGCAACAAGCATCATTTCACCCAAATGTCTAAAAATAGCTTGTTTTGAGCCGGCTCTAAAGGATCTGGGATTCTTACATAGGAAACGACCCAAGGGTAATTGCCAAAGCCTGGCACAAACAAACGTACTTAGTTTATGTGAAAGAACTTTCCTTCAATCTCGTGAATGGAAACTCTTCTTCTAAAACTCCTTACTTCCTGCACATGTGAGGTCTGGTGTTATGGAGGGGACATTCGGGGAGTTGTGCTGAGTTTAGACCATAGCCCGCCCCACTCACAGGAAGGTTCTGTGCTCCATGATAGGGCACCAGTCACATAACTCACCCACCGAATGCACAGGAATATGACATTGCCTTCCTCCCCCTGCAAGCCAGGCCACCTCTGCACAGTGCAAGGACTTTGCACACCCATCACTACTTTTCTATTCGAGGTTTTTCCAGTTCAGCTTGACTTAATTCGTTTGCCAAGTTATGCCCTCAACTAACATAGAAACACAGATAATTTGCTTCCTTAAACACAAGATGAAGAAGAAGAAGAAGAAGATGATGATGATGATGTGTGTGTGTAGTCTTGTGAGTACGTTAGGGTATGTGTTCAGGCTGGAGGTGAACCTTCCAGGTTGTACCTCAGGCGTTGTTCATCTTGTTGTCTGAGACAGGGCTCACCCCTGGCCTGGAGTTGTGATCTCAAAACTTTCTTTCGAGCCCCATAGAACCACTAGTCTCTACAACCCATCCCCTGCACAGGGGTTACAAACCGGTACCACCATGCCATGCTTTTCTAAGGATTAAGCTTCTTTTGGTTGCATAGCAAGTGCCTTTCCTAGTAACCTATAGCCCCAGCCTAGACACACAGCTTTGACTCAACTAGGTCAAGCTCTGTTATGTTAAGCAGAAATTCAGTGTGGCTTAGCATTAGCTAAAGAGCTGGTTGAGGCCAGGCTGAGTACACACTTCTTGGAGCTGTTCTTTAAATATCCACATGCCTGTTCAGATATTAACTCAGGTACTAGGAAGACATTAGGCAATTTGATCCCAAAGCTGAGTCTGTGCAACAAAATACTCTTCAACAGAACTGGGTGCATTGTATTCTGACCATGACTTATACCCCGCTGCTCTGTGTGTAGGGTTACTAATTATCTCCATTTCGCAGACTGGAGAACCACGGCGAGGTGGCCCACCTTAACCCTGCATATTATCAAGCACAGGCACATGAGCTAGTCCACCAGCATCTGTGGATAAACTGTTTGCAAGCTAGAATTTTCTATCCAGCTTCTCTTTCAAATTTCCAGGTTTCCCTTATTACTTTTTAAATAAGAATAGTATTGAATTAATGTGTGTGCGTGTGAATGTATATTTGTATGTGAGGATGTGTCCATGTGTGTGTGTGTGTGTGTGTGTGTGTGTGTGTGTATAGGTACCTGCAGAGTCTGAAGAGGGCTTCAGATCTTCTGGAGCTGGAGTTATAGACTGTTAAGGGCCACCTGGTGTAGGTTTTGGGGTCTGATCCTCACGACTGCTCTTCAACACTGAGCAATCTCACCAGTCCCAAGATTTTCCAAATTTTCTTTATGGTATTACCCCAACATTGCTGAAGTTAGGTTAAGAATTTTCTTCATAAGCCAGCTGGTAGTGGCACCTTTTATCCCAGCACCAGGGAGATAGAGGCAAGCAGAAAAACTCCGCATTCAAGGCCAGCATAGTGTACAAATTGAGTTCCAGGACAGCTTGGGCTACACAGAGAAACCATGTCTTGAAAAAAAAAAAAAAAACTGAAATCAGAAACAAACAAACAAACAAAGAGTTTTCATCCTGGGATTAATTAGCAAACTGACACATTGGGGTCTCAACAGAGGTGAACAGTGAACCACGATGAGAACATTTTACAATGTCATATGGTAGACATCAGACATCTAGGTGGATCTGCTGAGATCCAAGCCCATGGCAACCGCATGGAGAGCAAAGCGAACAGTGACTAACTGCTCTGGCTCTGAGAGCCGCTGGGCCACACATTTCACATCTGTCTCAAGACACGCATCACCAAGGTTCCAAGGTGGCCTGGCTCCTCGGTGACCTCTCACTTCCTACTCTGCTGGCCCACGTGGAAAGTCTGTCTTTTTGTATTCTTGTACTTCAACAAAGATGGATTTTTTTTAGACTTGTTACTGTTGGTGCTAGAAAATTAACAAAAAATAACTGGAGTGGAGATTTGAGGTAATACCATCATTTTTGTGTGCATGATATAGGATGAGGACCTCAAGTGGGAAGCCATTTCTTTTGAAAACGCGGGGTTACGTGGCAAGGATTCCAGCTCTGTTAGATGTGTCTGAACTAGGTGAGGCTGGGCCAGATGTTCCTATGGGATACAGATCTCTTTGGTTCTTGACTTCCTAGCCAGGTTCTAGTCAACAGTATCCATGTGCCCCTATGTCTCCTACAGCCTTCACTCAGACAGCACTGCTCACAACCTGGGAGATGGCTTAGCAAGTAAAGTGCTTGCTGCGTAAGGATGAGAACCTACGTTTGAATCCCCAGCACACACATAAAACTGGGTGTGGTAACATGTCTGTAATCCCAGTACTCCTACAATGAGAAGAAAGGTAGAGACAGAAGAGTCCCTGGAAGCTTGAAGACCAGCTAGCCTGGGACACACTGTGATGAAAATCAAGGGGCCTTAACACTAACAAGGTGAGGACTGGTACTGGAGGCTGTCCTGTGACTTATACAGCATGCTCTCACACACATGCATGCTTGCATAGAGCATCACACACAGTAGCTCTGGGATGGAGCTATTCCCGGAAATCGCAGAGGGCGTTATTCCATCCTGACAGCAACTCTAGCGAGCATCTGCCCACTGTTTCCCCTTTTGGCTACAGGGGGTAGACTCACGGATAGGACCCACACAACTACGAACTGCCATTATGTATCTGTCTGCACACAGCATTAACAGCTGCTGTCACAGATGAGCAAGCCAAGGTGGGCGAGGAGATGCAGGCGCCAGGGGTAGATGGAAGGTTTGAGGCCCTTTTGTGCTGTGTCTAGTAGTCTCTTGTCTCAGCTACCTGGTAGGTTGAGAAAGAAGAGTCTCAAGTTCAAGCCCTGCCTGGATGACTTGTTGAGACCTCATCTTAAAATTTATAAGAGGCAAAAGAAGGCAGTGGGTCTAGCATGTGCCTAACATGTACAAGATCACGGTGACATGAAAAGGAAAAAGGCTCAGGAGATAGCTGGGCTGGTGATGTGATTGCCCCCCAAACTTGAGGTTTTGAGATCGCTCCCTGGGACCCACATAAAAGCCAGTTGTGATGGTACACACCTATAATCTCGGTGCCTGCCAGGGTGCAGGATTTAGGCATCTCTAGGGGTCTCAGCAAGCTAGTCTAGTCAAATCATTAAGTCTGAGTTCAATGAGAGACACTATCTCAAAAAGTAAAGTGTGAAATGACTGAGGAGATCAGAAAGCTGACCAATGTCCTCTACGCGAACATGCATATACACACATGCCCCCCCCACATAAATACATGAACATATACAGGCCACACACTCACTCCCCCCAAAAAAATTAAGAAAAGAAAAAAGATGAAGAAATAAGGGCTTTTTCTTCTGGGGATGACCTTGGGTCTTACTGGGGTTAAGCAGAAGGACCCAACCTAGCAGCTGGCCAAGTCCTGGGGAAGAGGAGACACATCTGGCATCAGGGCTGGAGGGTTGATGATTCCTGTGGGTAGGGGTGGTGGGATAGCAGTTGGGGATGGTGGATATGACTTTTTGAACTCTTAGTGTCACTTTTATAACCTGGAACTGATATCATCTACATGGGGGGCATTGTGGTTGAATGAAAGACTGTATATGTCTCCCTGAGTTGGATGGTGTGGGCCTCTGCCATGTGCCACTGCTTCTTTTGTGTGCCTAGGCTAAGGCTTTGCCCATATCTGATTGTGGTGATTAAAATGTGATCATCCCTTACAGGCTTGGTCCCTCACTGGTGCTGTGTTGTGGTAAATATTAAAAAGTTGAAACCTTTTACCATGCTAGTGCCAGCACTTGGGATCTTTCTCTGCCACGCAGTCCCCACACCACCCTCTCTCTGCTACCAGTTCCTGTGCGGAGTTGCAAACCACCACACTGAAACCACTCCTCCCAGCTGCTCCTCTACCAGCTGAGAACTTAGCCCACATTCTTCACAGCCAGGTAAAAACATGACTCCACAGCCATTAACTTATCAAACTGGTTTTTATGTTAAATTCTCAATCCACAAACCCTCTACACAATAAGCTTATGACCAGTGGACAAAGATATAAACTGCCCATCCAAAAAAAGATAAATTAGACCCATAGAAACCCTTAGAAATAATCATAACAACCTTATCAAGCTAGAGAAACAGACACATCGGCTTCCATCTTGCCTCTGGAATCCCCACCTACCTCTCTACTGTCCAATCATATATCACCTTAACATAAACCTACAGTGCTGTTTTAGATGGTTGTGGACCCTTAAAAGAACTAGGTCACTCAAGGACTGTACTGCACTGAGGTTTATAGATAGCCCTTCCCCACTTCCTGTTAGTGCTCATCTGCTTTCCGACTACAGTAGCAATGTGACTAGTTTTGCCCTGCCTCTATGCCTTCCCAACTGTGAACAAATCACCTTGAACTGGGAGTCAGAAGCAGTTCTTCTTGCCTTAGGTGACTTTTTGTCAGAAATAATCAAAGCAATAGGAAAAGTAGCCAGCACACTAGACTATGCACCAAACACATGTGATCAGTGTAAACCCTAGACTCTACCCATTGGTCATGAGCCCTCGAGGGTCACATATCAGATATCTGCATATCAGACATTTACATTATGATTCATAACAGTAGCAAAACATAGTTATGAGTTAGCAATGAAATTATTTTGTGGTGGGGGTACCACAACATGACTAAATACATTAAAGGGTCCCAGCATTAGGAAGGTCACTGCCTATCAGGACTCTCTGCCAGTTCTTTCTGCCTAACTCTCTTTTAACCTCCTTTAGTTGTTGCTTGTGTGTCTCCTAAGTATTTTTGAGCCACTGTCTTTCCTACAGAGTGTCCTCTTACATGCCATCTTCCAAACACTGACCTACAATACTTAAGTCAATATCATTGTTTCTGGAATAAAGAGCCACAAGTCTCAAACTTTTAAATGAAGAGTAACCCAATTTCATCAGTTAACAAGCCAAAGAAGGCCTCATGAGATTGCTTTGTGGGTAAAAGCACGTGTAGTATTAGCTTAATGAAGGAAGGTTGGATCAGCAGAACCTACCAGAAGACAGATGTGGTGGCTCATGTCTGCAATCTAAACACTTACAGTGAAAGAGGAGGCTTTCACTGCCCCGGCGGCCTGTGAACCAGCCGGCCTGGAATACACACTGCAGCAGAAGAAAGAGATCCCTGTGCCTCAATGTGAAAGGACAGACCTGACTGCTGAGAGTTGTCCCCTGACCTCCACATGCTGTCTCCTGGCCTCTGGATGTCTGCTGCAGCATAGTGTAGTCCCCTCCATTCAACAGTAACAAACGATTCTTTACAGAAGAAGTCAATAAAGAGAAAGAGGGAGGTATACAGGCAGGCAGACAGAGAGACAGAGACAGACAGACAGAAGGACAAACAGGTATGGGATAGTAGCCCACCCAACCTTTGGACTTCAGGTGCCTACCACGGAGACACAATTCTTTGCTCTTGGGGATACCTTCTTGCTGACAATATATTTTATAGCTGTAAAGACAAATGTCTTAATGGATTATTTTCTCCCTTCTGGTTTTGTGATCCTCTGCTCTAGCAGCACTGTGAACTCTGTGTCCTAGGGTGGGCGGTCTTGGCTGAAACCCTCATCCACACTCTCAGTAAAATTGGTGAGCAGACAGGAGAGGAGGAGAGGGCAGGCAGGGCTGTCTGCAAAGTCCCCTGTCACCTCACTGGCTTCAGTGCCATCACATGCAAAAGGGAGATAAAAATACCTCCCCTGGGGCTGCTCAGGGATGAAATGAGATAACTGTTCACAGGCGTGTCTCCTCTCTGTTTTGAGTTATGTAGCCCCTTGTGAGAGGAGGAAGAGAAGGAAGTGCCAAGAGAGATATGGCTTTAAGAAAATGAGAGAAACTGACAAGGAAAAAGAAAAAAACCTTTCAGGCATCCCTGAGATTCATTTTCCTAAAATGAGAGGTTCTTCAGAAATGGAAGGAGTGCCCTTTGGAGAACATCACAGACCTCCCCCCCCCTCCCCAGGGGCAAATCCAACAAAGCAAGGGCCTGGCTCCCCTCAGAACCTCTCAGGAGCCTGCTGTGTGGGCAAGAGGAGAGGGAAGGAAATGGAGAGGGAGGGGAAAGTAGGAGGAAAGGGGGATGGGGGGGAAGCAGAGAGTGTCATTCCTCAGGAAGGGGAGGAGGAGGAGAGAAAGAAAAGGAGGCATTCTTTAGGAAGAGGAAAACAGTGATTCCCAAAAGGAGAAGGAGGAGGAAGGAAGGAAGAAAGAGGAGGCAGAAGGGAAGGAGGGAGGAGAAAGGAGGAGGAGGAAGAGGGGGAGGTGGGAGGGGGAGAAGGAGGAGGAGGAGGAAGAGGAAGAGGCCTGCCTCTGGCGAGAAAGAAGCCAAAGCCTGGGGCACAGCTGTGGACTGCTCAGAGCACTTCACAGAGGAACAGAGAATAAAGAAATGCTGATTGAGAAGACACGGAAGGGCAGAGGCCGGGTCAGGAGCCGGTTGAGTCTTTACTGTGTTACAGGCGACACCCCAGTACTTCAAAGGGCGGGTTAAGCAGAGCCAACAGTTGGTCACAGTCCTTTTGGGCTACTGAGGGGCAGGGTGTTGCATGGGGTTGGGGATGACTGATCTAAACACAAAGGAGCATCTGGCTTAGAGAGAGTGCTGTGCTGGGCTGTGCTGTGTGTGCTGTGCTGTGCTGTGTGTGCTGTGCTGTGTGTGCTGTGCTGTGTGTGCTGTGTGTGCTGTGCTGTGTGTGCTATGTGTGCTGTGTGTGCTGTGCTGGGCTGTGCTGTGTTGAGCTGTGTGTGCTGTGCTGGGCTGTGCTGGGCTGTGTGTGCTGTGTGTGCTGTGCTGTGCTATGTTGTACTGGGCTGTGTTATACTGGGCTGGGCTGTGCTGGGCTGGACTGTGCTGTGCTGTGTGTGCTGTGCTGTGCTGTGCTGGGCTGTGTTGTGCTGTGCTGTGTTGTGCTGTGCTGTGCTGTGCTGTGCTGTGCTGTGTGTGCTGTGTGTGCTGTGTGTGCTGTGCTGTGTGTGCTGTGCTGGGCTGTGCTGTGCTGTGTGTGCTGTGTGTGCTGTGCTGGGCTGTGCTGTGCTGTGTGTGCTGTGTGTGCTGTGCTGGGCTGTGCTGTGCTGTGTGTGCTGTGTGTGCTGTGCTGTGTGTGCTGTGCTGTGTGTGCTGTGTGTGCTGTGTGTGCTGTGCTGGGCTGTGCTGTGCTGTGCTGAGCTGTGTGTGCTGTGCTGGGCTGTGCTGTGTTGTACTGGGCTGGACTGTGCTGTGCTGTGTGTGCTGTGCTGTGCTGGGCTGGGCTGTGTTGTGCTGTGCTGTGCTGTGCTGTGCTGGGCTGTGCTGTGTTGTACTGGGCTGGGCTGTGTTGTGCTGGGCTGGGCTGTGTTGTACTGGGCTGGGCTGTGCTATAGGAAGAGGGGAGCACTTCAGTGAGGCCGCTCTCCTGTCTCAGAGGGAACACTGTCATTCCATTGGACAGGGAGGACACTGTGGGGAGGTCTTCCCTGCCCACTCTACAGGACCTGATAGTCTGTATACTCTTCCCTTGGAGGCAAGTTTTCAGTGAACATCGGAACAGCTCAAGGATGGAGCTGGTGCTGGAGAGAGAGTGGGCACTCATCAGAGCAGTCATGAGCTTGTACCTGCATCACACTATGAGAAACCTGTGTGGTGTGTGTGACGGGTACACATGTGTATACATGAACACAGAGGCCACAAGTTAGCTTTAAGTATTGTTCCTAGAGTAGCATCCACTTTGTTTTTGAGGCAGGGATTCTCATTGATCTAGAACATTCCAGGAGGAACTGGCTGGCCAGTGAGTCCCACAGCATATACCTGTCTGCATCCCCACTGTGAGCCACCGTGTGCTACTGTTTCCTTTTCTGTTTTACATGAATTCTGGGGGATCAAACTTATGCTTCTGTGCTTTCAGGACAAGTATTCAACTGACTAGTTTATCATCCCAGCCAAGGAGATGTTTAATCTATCAGAAGATCTTCAATACTCAGAATATACCCTTCATGCAGAGTTTGCCCTTATCCCCTTAACTGGATAAAGACTATAACATGTTGGGACTCAGGGCAATATGACATGTGGATCCCTGATAATACACGGCCCAAACAGTAGCAGAGCAGGGGATAAGTACAGTGTCCTCTGCATTCAGGTTCTTGTTAAGGCAGGGTCAAGAGGAGTCTGTGGTCAGACGGTCTAGACTAATTGCTGAGGTCAGTGAGGAGATGGTTCAGTGTGTGTTTACCACACCTCTATGAGTTTGGGTCATCAGAAGCTGTGTGAAAACCATAAAAGTCAGAGGTAGAGGTTTAGGCATCTAAGCCTACAGGGAGACAGAGGCAGAGACAGCATTCCTGGAAGCTCTTGGGCCAGCATGAGAAATCTTGTCTCAGAAAAGGTTGGAAAACCAACACCCCATGTTGTCCTCTGACCTCCATATCATGGGACTCATGCCATCTGTGCCTGTACACAGACATGCATGCACACGCACACACATGGGGTGGGGGGATCAAGAGCAGACACACACACACACACACACACACACACACACACACACACACACGGGGGTGGGGGACAGGGAGATGGATGAGAGGTGACAGATGGAGGTGAGGGTATGGCATACCAAGGCAATAGAAAGAGCAAGGGCCTTAGGGTTAGAGGTCAAAGGGACAACAGGCCCTTTCCCAAGCTCGGGGCTCCCTATGACATGGAAACAGCTATGCACAGGGATTTCTAGCAGCTGTGATGAGGTTCTGTCCAATCCCCACCTACCCCCAGATGGAATCCAGAGCCTTGGGTTGGGTTCAAGCCAGCAGGCGGGAAAGAGGCCATTGTCTCTTTCTACCATAGCTAAAGGACTGTACAAAAAACATTGTTTTAGAGGAATGCACAAAAATTAAAATTTATAAACCTGAGGGCAGCAGCCAGCACTCCCCCAGAAGGTCAGATTATATATGGATCAAAAGGAAGCACCAGGCCAAGCTGAGAGGTGGGCCGGGGTGTGGGGGGGTGCGGGGAGATAAGCCTGCAATCCAGCTGTTGTGTGCTTTGAATGCCTTGCATTTGGTGTGGTCTCTGCCTGTTGCAATGCTTTATTTACTGGCCTTCCAGTATATGTCAAGTTCTGGCCTAGGAGCTATGGGGATGCGCTTCTCAAAGACACCTGAGGGGGCTTTTGGCCCTCAAATGATACCAGCACTGAGTGTTAGTGTGGTCTACATAATCATCACCTGTCACTGAATGGCTCACCTGACAATTCTTTGTGCCTGGCCCTAAGCAGAGAAGGTAGACACAGAGCCACCCAGGACGTCAGATTCCCAAGAAGGGGCAGAAGTAGTACCCACTGGAACAGCAAAGTATCCCCTATGTAGGTTTGTTTAGTGGTTGTTTTCCAAGGATGGTTTTTTTTTTTTTTTTTTACAAGCGAGCCCCTGGTAGACAAGCAGATGTGTTCAGGGGAGGGCGTCCTGACATCTGGGTGCATGGGGAGGTGGTCTAGACACGGTCCACACCAGGGCTTGGCCTAAAGCACTAATACTGTTGTCACACTGTCAAGAGCAAGAAGTAATAGCCACCTGCTGATGGGAGGCAGCAGAGTACCCACGTGGGCAAGCCATTTTTACCATCTTTAAAGCCACTGCCAGGCAGGCTCCAGGTTAATACTGTCAAGTTGGTTGCTCTTCCCACCAACAGGAGAGAGCTGAGAAACTGCGATATTGTGATTCCTCCCAAAACCAGTGAACACCCAGGTGTGACACCCCACGTGGACAGACAGGGAGATGGCTGGACTGAGCTCTGGCAGGCACTTCCCCCCAAAAGTAATAGTATGTCTTATTAGAGCTATAAAGCATGCTTAGACGCTCTTCTAGGTAGAGAGGCATATTCCGAAGTGACCACAAGTCCCACCCATCAGTTTAGCTAAGATGGTGAGACCAAGAAAGCACATACTGATGTGCTATACCTGTAAGTGGTCGGGACATTACGAGCTGGTGTAGGACTGGAGAGATATCTCTGTTCCTGAAGTACTTGCTACACAAGAAAGAGCCTGGGTTTGATCTCCAGGACCCACGTGAGCATGCTGGGAGTGGCAATCGTATATTGAAATCCTGGCCCTGGGGAAATAGAAATAGGAAGACCCCAGGTGCTCACAGACAAGTCAGTCTGCCCAGTGAGTTCTCACTACTTAGTGAGTTCCAGAAGAATGAGAGGTCATGTCGGAAGCACAAGATGAACAGCTCCTGAGAAATGACAGCAGAGGCAATCAACTGGCTTGCTTGCATGCCTGCATAGACAGGTGCACCCTCATGTATGTGAATAAACATGTATACACACACACACACACACACACACACACACACACACACACAAACTGGCATGACCTTTAGGAGAACAGTTTCTGAATATTTAACATTTTAAACACATACAATATTTGACTCATAGATTACACCCTGGGAAGGGCATTTTATCCCCAAATCTTATGATCACATAAGAATGATCACTTATGAAAATGGCTGCAGCAGCCACCCAGAGATCACCCACTTGGTTCACCTAAACACTCCCCACCCGCCATGGAAGCAGTTACCCACTTCCCACGGCACACACAGGACACTTCTTACCCATAGTTCCCTGCTTTCCAGAGTGTTTTGCAAGCCTCTAAAATCCTTGCCCAACCAAGGGTACCCTGGGAAAGGTCCAGGGCATTTACCGTGCCAGTCCCATGAGACTCAAAATGTTCCCAATATCTAGAGGGATTGCACAAGGCCTGAGATGTAATTTCACTTGGCACATCTCCTCACACTCTCCGCCTCTGCCAGCAACAGCAGATTCTATATAAAGCTGCCAAACCTGGCATCTCTACACTGAGCAGTGACCCCTTTCAAGCAAGGGCAAGGCACCAAACTGCCTGTGCATAGCTTGCTGGTGGTAATAGTGACAATCAGGCCTAGAAGAATCCCTGAGTCCTGCTAGGTCAGGGCAGGCCTGACACAGGGACATCCATTCTCTCTGCTCTGAGGTTCTGAGTAACTATGGCTTTATCATGGAGACAGGATATAGATACATCCTGTCTGAGTTAGCAGCGGGGAAACAGGATCCCAGGGGTCTCCCACAGCAGGGACCTTGCAGCTATTTCAGTGGGTAAAGTAATCTGGTAAACTACCTAAGTAAAGGTTATAATCCTACCAGCCCTAGCAGAAAGGTGTTTGCCCCTCTGAGCCAAGCAGGGTCTGAAATGGAAATTTCAGAAAACTGTTTGGGGGAATCAGTTGACTCTCATCAGCCCCGAGTGTCTGCAGCCTGAGCTTCCTTGGTGCCAGAGACGAAAAAGATCCAGTAGTCCTAGCTTCCTGTTCCTTAACACAGGCCCTAAGCATGTGTTCACGAGTGCTTGTGTATCCACACACAATGAGATAAATGTGTTCACACAGGTAGCTGTGCACCCACACACAGGAACTTGAGTCAGATACACACAGAAATAAATACATGCGAGGCCCATATTGCATACTCCCTGGTGAAGTTCATCTCAGGACGATAGGCATTCGTAAATACCTTGTATCTCTCGGCCTCCCCTCGAAAGAGTTTACTGATATGTGTCTCAGTCTTACAACCCACATGAGAATATTTCATGAAGACTCTTTGTGGATGCTGGAGCTAAGAGATATCATTAGAGGTGCTCCTAATGCATGAAACATATAGGATAGCATGTACTGGTGACACACATGGGGCACATAGTCACAGAGCACACGACCCTCAATGTAAGTACATCCCCCAAGCCACACAAGACAGGGGTCCCAAGAGGCCTCCACCACTTGTATTTGCAGGATCAGAGGTGTGGTTCAGTTGGTAGTGTGCTTGCCTCATATGCATAGAGCCCGAGTCCCCTCTCTAATACGGCATAAACTGTGTGGTACCACATCCACATAATCACAATACCTTCGAGGTGGGGGTAGGAGGAACAGAAATTTAAAGTCATCTTTGACGACAGGGCCTGGTCCAGTCTACAAACTAGTCTGACTTACATATGACTGTGTCTCAAAAAAAAAATTTAAATTTAAATTTAAATTTAAAAAAGGTTTCTAGAATCTTATCGTTGTTTTAGAGAAAGGACAGCATGTGGGATCTGAGGAATTCCTCTCTGAGGTGAGGAGTGAAACGGATAGACATTCGTGTTCTTTTAAAAACAAAACTTCGGACTGCAAAAGCCCCAAAGAGCAGGGCAGGGAGGCCCATCAAAGTTTCCTATATCCGGCGACTCTAAGGGCTCCAGGCACCAAGAGGTTAAAGCGTTTAAAAAGACAGTCTTGTTTGTTTGTTTGCTGTTTCATACTCCCGAAGAATTAAGGAGAGTGGATCCAGCAGGGTCTACGCCTGTCCCGGGGCCAGTGGGCCAGAAAAGAACTGTTGAAGTTTCTTGGAATTTTCTTGGCATAGGCCCGGGCTCCGCGGTGCAAAGCGGACCCTGACCGCGCGACTTTCCTGGCAAATGGGGGTGGGGTGGGTGCCTGGTTGCTGAAGGCTCGGCCTCTCCCTCCCTCAGGTCCCAGACCCTTCCCAAGCCCCACACAAAGAAACAGCGCGCCATCGCAGGGCTGGTGGCCTCTCTGGACCAGGGGACATCTACCGGACCAGCGTAGTTGTGCCAGGCCAGCGGTACCCCTGGCTAGGACTCCACACGCTCAGTGCGCCACAGTAGGACCCACGTCTGGCCGGGATCGGGACAGTCCCGGTACTCACCGAGGCGCTCGGGAGGCGGCGTGCTGACCTGGTTGCTCATCGCCACGCGGCGGGGCGGGGAGAAACGCGGTGGGGGCGCACTGTGGCGAGGGGGGGGGGAGGATGGGGGAGAGGAAAGGGTCACCAACTCCCGGACCGCGAACCCAGCTACTCCGTTGCACCTAGGGCTTCCACTCCGCGCCGCTAGCAGAAGGGAGGGGCCCCGCTCCAAGATAGGCACACTTCAACTATTTTTTTCTACAACTTGGCCATGAGGTTTCCACCCATTTTTTTTTTTTTTAAACACACACCCGCCCACTTCCGAACGTTTGCTCTGCGCTCTAACTTTCTGCTCACAGTTCTCCGTGTTTCTGTTTCCATCTGCCACTATCAGATAGAACGCCTGCGGTTAGAGGTTAGAACCTCCCCCATGAAAGCCCCAGAGGAGACCCCAGTGGCCTGGCTGGGCACTGTGCAAATAGGGGCACACAGGCCTTTCAAGTCTGGGTTGGATGCTGTATGACCAGAACTAATCTAAACATTTCTTTTAAAATTTATTCCTCTTAATTAGCATTAATTGTGTGTATTTACAGGGTTTGTATGGCACAATATTTCAGGACAGGCATAGGCTGTATACTAATGGTGTAGGTTAGCATTCCTAAGTTTTAACACTTTTATTTTTGGAGACCTCCAGCTCTGTGCGCGTGCGCTTCTCTCTCTCTCTCTCTCTCTCTCTCTCTCTCTCTCTCTCTCTCTCTCTCTCTCTCTCTCTCTCTCTCTCTGTGTGTGTGTGTGTGTGTTTAGTATAGCTTACCCAATCTTGCTCTCTTTTCCTCTTTGTCACTGGCCATTAATAATTGCTACTGGACTTTCCTACTTTAAGATGACATTTTAGATTCTACAAAACAGACAATGTTTTTTATTTGTTTCTCTGTCTGGCTTAGTTCACAAAATGTCTCTCACTCCCACCCTTCACCCGGTTGCTAGCTTGTATCGTTATCTAAATAGCCCTGCTGTCACCTTGCAACCGTGAGGACCCGAGTTCAATTCCAGTGCCTTAGTTACTTTTCAGTCGCTGTGAGGAAATAGGACTATTGCTGATTTGTGGTTTGGGGGTACAATCCATGTAGGGAAGGCGTGGCTGCAGAAGCTTGAGGCAGCTGGCCATACCGCATCTCTGCTCCGGAAGCAGAAGAGAGAGGGATGCTTCTCCCAGGCATTTCCAGATGCTAACTTAATCGATTAAAAAAGGAAACAACCAGATGCAGGGGTGCACACGTTCCACCTCAGTGCTGGGAAAATGGAGGCAGGTAGATTCGGAGAGCTGGCTGGTCAGTTAGCCCAGGTCACTTGGGTGAGTTCCAGGTCACTGAGATATCCTGTTAAAAAAATCAAAGTAGATGGTACCTAAGGAACAGCGGTTGAGGTTGACCTTTGACTTCTATTCACGCATGCACCATGTGAACTTAAGCATCGGCATCTTACATTTCTCCTTAATTTGTCATCTCACGGGTGGCATTCCTGCATCAAGGTTAGAAGTACCTTTAAAACGTCTGATATGCTAAGGTGTTGCCCCAGACACTCGTTTCAATCAAGATAATGAGCCAGCCTCGGAGCTTCTCACCAGAATTAAGTACTAAACTTCACATTGATGTCAGTTCTTTTGGAAACATTGGTAGTTGCATTAGTTTCTGATGTGTTTATAAAAAGATAGAGGGGGGATATGTTTTATAGAGGTGTGGTGAGGTGTGGGGAAAGGGGGTTCCTCAGCGGGCCCATGCTGAGGCACTCCTTCCCCCTGAGAGACCAGCCACACAATGGTATATTATAAAATAGAGTTTATTTAGGGCATGGGAAGGGGAGTTAAAAGGGTAATAAAGGCAGAGAAAGGCAGAGAGAGAGAAGTAGAATCATAGAGGCCATGAGCACGTGGAGAGAGAGAGCTGGGAAGGGAATGGGAAGAGAGCAGGAACAAGAATAAGAGAGCAAAAGAGAGAGGGGGCGGGCAAGCAGCCCCTTTTATAGTGAGTCAGGAATACCCGACTGTTGTCAGGTAACTGCGGGGCGGAGCTTAGAACAAAGTACTAACATGCTAACAGTTTCTGTTCCTTTGCTGTGATAAAATACCCGGGTAAGAGGAACTTAAGGAAGGAAGGGTTTATTTGGCTCACAGTTCGCAGATACAGTCCATCCCTGGGAAAATCTTGGAGGCAGGAGCATGAGGCCCCCGAGTAAGTTCATCGCGGTCAGGAAGCAGGGAACAATGAGTGCTGGTGTTCAGCTCATTGCTTCCTTCCTGTGCAGTTCAGGACCTGCCCCTATAGAGTGGTGCCACCATCCTGAGGGTGGGTCTTACCACCGAAAGCCAACCTAATCTAGATACTTTATCACAGGCATGCTTAGAAGCCCATCTCCGTGTGATAACACTGTCAGGCATGTAAATACAGTGCTAGATCCAAACATAATTATACTCTCAAAGTGATGGGGTGTGGAGGTGGCGGCAGCAGGTTTAGATGATGTTGACCCTTAAGTCTTACATCTGACTAAGGGATAACAAGTCCAGGGCAGGGGAAGGCACCACTGGAGCAGGCACAGATAGACAGCACCGGCTTCTTGCACAGAGTGAGTGGTTAGAGAATAGTATCTAGTGAAGCTAGAGAGAATGGCAAGGAGGTAGGACCCTGGGTACATTCCACTGTGGTGAGCCCTGGAGGCAGTGCAGGGGACTGCAGGGCTTTAATTTGGTACCAGAGGCTGGACGACAAGAAGACCTGTAAAATCCTAGAAGAAAGTCAAAAGAAAACAACACAGTCCAGCTGGATGATCGTGAGGCAGTGCATACCTGAGAAACATGATGAGGTCTACATTGCTTTTCTGCAAGAAAAAAAGGAAAGAAAGAAAGAAAGAAGGAAGGAAAGGAAGGAAGAAAGAAAATAAAAAGAAGAAAGAAGGAAGGAAGGAAGAAAGGAAGGAAGGAAGAAAGAAGAAAAGAAGGAAGGAAGGAAGGAAGGAAGGAAGGAAGGAAGGAAGGAAGGAAAATAGAAAAGAAGCAAATAACCAGAAAGATACACATGGGGCTGGAGATACTGCCCAATGGTTGAAAACACTTACTATTAACCTGTGAGTTTGTATCCCATGACCCACGTAACTAGCTGGGCATGATCCTTAAGACACCTGTGACCTCAGCTTCAAGATGTTAGGAGTGTAGGCCTGAACAACATATGAAAGATGAATGTGAGGCGCTTTTTCTTTCTTTCTTCCTTCCTTTCTTTCCTTTTCTTTCTCTCTTTCTCTCTCTTTCTCTCTTCCTTTCTTTCTCTCCTTCCATTACTCCCTCCCTCACTTTGTGTGTGTGTGTATGATGCATGGGGTTCTCATGTGCACACATGCAGAGGTGAATTGAGATTACATGTTAACCTTGAGTATCTTTTTCAGTCACCTTTGAGACAGGGTCTTCAGTGACTCACTGAACATGAATATTGCTGACTTGACTATACAAACTGGCTGGTAAGCCCCGATGCTCCTCCTGGCTCTGGCTCCCCAGTGTTGGATTACCAGAGTGTGGTACTGGCCCAGCTTTCATGCGGGTGCTGGGGATTGAACTCAGGCCATTGGCTAAGCAAGCACTTTACTGGCTGACCTCTCTGTGGCCCCAGGAGATGCTTTCTTAAGGGGATTTCCACTATGGTTATTTTTGGAGACAGTGAATCAACTAAGCAGAAATTCTACATTTTTAACTCTGTTTTGACTAATGAGCTTATTACGGTGATTCCAGCTCAGAGATGTTGGTATAGATACAACCAAGGCCATTGGAATTGATTAGTTAATATCAGACAGTCTTCCTAAACGTATTGGTTTCTGTTGCTGTTAGAAGTACATAGGGTTCTCAGTTGTTCTATCTTTGCAACATTTTGGTGGTTTGGTTCTTTTACATTTACTGACTGTTAGTGTTGGTTTTAACTGACACATGTCCTAACATGGCCAGTAAGCTGAAGTACTTAAAATCAGTTAGACATACTGGGAAGTATGGGCTTTGGCATTGTGGTGGCTGGTTTAACTGTCAACTTGATACAACCTAGAATACAACTGGGAAGCAAGTCTCGGTGAGTTACCTCGATCAGGCTGCCTCGAACGCACGCCTGGAGGGGATCTCTTGATTGATTACCTTAACTGACTGATGTAGGCAGCCTCATTCCCTGATTTGGGGACTGTGTAGAGCTGTCTAGCTGTACAGGCATGCATGTATTCACCCTCCCTGCTCTTGGATGAGGTGTGACTGGTTTCTTTGAATTGCTGCCTTGACTTCCCTACACCGGACGACAGTCTATAATCCAGGAAAACCTTAAGCTGATGTTCTCATGGCTGTTTTAGTCACAGCAGCAGAAATGAAACCAGATTGGGAACTGACTCACAGGGTGATATCAGATTTGTTTATCTGTCCCCGGTATACAGTTTTCTCTTATGGACTGTATCACACAGAAAGTGGTTTGGAAGCAGTAGGTAGTCAGTAAAAGTGGAGGAGGAGGATGACGTTAATGGTTTTGCTTAGGGAGCAGCGAGTAAGTATCAGGGGTAACAGAGTTTTCTGCTGGATGAGCCCCATTGGCAGTTTGTTATATCATCCAACAAATATGTGCTCTTCCTGTCCTCCGCAGGAGCTCTGCAGCCAACCCTTGCTGCCTGAGATCTGCTGTGCCGAGAGGAATGTTAGTGAATCTCCCTCTGCATCCGCAGAGGCCTGGAATGTTCTTGTGTGTGTGTGTGTGTGTGTGTGTGTGTGTGTGTGTGTGTGTTTAAGGGACAGTCTTGGCTTTCTGCTTCAGCCCTCCCCTCTGTGCAGAGCACACACAGCTGGCCACTGTTTCCCTGGCCCTTTGGAGTGTGACTGGCTCTTCCTGCACTGTTCTGATGCATGTAAAACCTCAGTGGGAAGCGGCTGGAGATGACCCTCTGAGGCTTAGAGTATCAGGACTTCTTGTCTGCACAAGAGTTAAAAACCAGTGAGCATAAAGAGGGTGTTCTTTTCAGGTGAGCCTATGACAGGGGGCAGACCCTGAGCTGCTCAGTTTTCTCTGGAGCACCAGACAGTTAATGCACAGGAGAAAAGAGAAAATGGTACTTACAGGAAATATAAATGCCATAGTTTTCTCAATACAAGGACACTTGAAATGTGAAAACTGGGCTCGAGTATTGGGGAATGGTAGCAGACCGAGTGTGACTATAGAAATATTTATAAACCAGCAAACTATAGACAGCATTCTTCATACACACAGGAAAGGATTTATATTAGCTGTGGAGTGTTTTGTTCTTTATACTGCACCCTCCCCCTCCTCTCCTACCTTCCCAGTCTCCCACTCTCCCCTTCACCCGTTTCTCCATACACTTATCCAACCTGTCATTTATTCAATAGTTGTTCACGGATGACCCAGGGAACTCATTGTAGGGACAAAGGGTGACTAATACAGAGTCGATGGGAGCAAAAGCAGAGTCAGAACTAGACATAATTAGTTCAGAGAAGAGATTATCTCAACCAAGTTAAAGTGGGGATATCCACCCTAATGTATAATTTTGTAGACTGTGGTTGTAGTTGGCATAAAAGGGACAAGGTGACTGCCAACAGTCATCTCTTCTGTTTCTGGCTGTGGATGCAACGTGACCAGCCACTGTGCCTTATCTTCCCAGTTGTGGACTGTACCCCCTGCAATGTAAGCCACAATAAACATCTCCCTTAACTTGTTTCGGATAAGAATTTTGTTGCAGCATCAATAAGATTAACTAAGACACCAATCCTCTGAATTCATGTATGGTCTATATCCAAATGTTAACTTAATAAAACAAGCAGTTTGTATTAACTCCCCAAGGCAGTAGCAGATTGTCCCATAGCCTAGTCCTCTTCTGGCCTCCTACCTTATTGCAGTTCACGCTGGAATACGTCTGCAGCCTATATATGCCAATATGTCTATGTCGTTATGAGGATTAATGGAATAACTCATACACAATGCTAGGAATGATGTCTGGAAAATAATGTAAAGACTTCAGTAAAGCAATTCCAGGAATGGAATTGTTGGGTGATGGGTTAAATAATTTTGAAATAACCGAGAGCTATCAGACAACTGGAAATTTTCAATTGAACTTTCCCAGTATATAGAAGTCCCATTTTGAGGGACCAAGGGGATGAGTCAGTGAGTCAAGCATTTAGTCACACAGCGTGAGGACTTGTGTGAATATTCTCAGAACCCACATCGAGCCCAATGCAGAAGTAAGTGCATCTGTAATCCATGTGCTCCCACGGTGAGAAGGAAGGTAGAGACAGGAAAGGTCTCAGAAGCTTGTGAGCCAGCTAACCTGGTTTGTGGGAACTTGTCTCAAAGGAGGTGGAAGGGGAAGACCAAGACTGTTTATGTGCCATGGTATGCATGTGCCTGCACACACACACACACACACTCAGGCACGCACAGCATATGTGTGTAACACACACATAAGCATAGAGTGTAAAAAATTATGAAACTCAGACACGCATTAAGAAAATTGGCTTGAGGTTATAGAGAATTATTAAGGCTGGCAATTCCGAGGGATCCAAAATTCTGTAGAAAGAAGGGAAGGGAAGATTTGACATTTGGCACCAGTTTCCCTGCTGAGGCTTTTGTGTGTGGACAGTCATGACTGAGAAACCTGGAAAGAGTTAACAGTATTCTTTTGAGGCTGAAGAGAAAATAGAATTCAGGGCCCCTGGGAAGAGGGCCTCTGGTAAAACTCCAGCTTCTGCGTGGGCTTTCAGAGCTGTTAGTGAGCATGAATGGGCTGCGTGGGCTCTGTGGCTTGTTAGTGGGCATGAATGTGCTGCATGTACAATGACTGGGTAAAGTAATATGACGAATTATTTTTCCCTGTGTGAGTGTGTCTGTGTATGTTTGTTGGTATGCACACACATGTGTGTGGAGGTCAGAGGACAACTTCAGCTGTTGTTCTTCAGGTTCTGTCCACCTGTTCTTTGAGACAAAGTCTTTCGCTCACCTGAAACTCACCAAGTAGGCTAGACTGCCTAATTAGCAAGCCCTAGAGATCTGCCTGTCCCACTTCTCCAGAGCTGGTGCTACAGATGTGCACCGGCACATCTGACCTTTCAAACTGTACGTTCTGGGGATCAGACTGAGTTCCTTGTGCTTGCAAGGCAAACACCTTACCGACTAAGCCATATCCTAGCCGTATATGCATTATTATTAGGGAAGTCTAATTTATTTGCAGCTAAATGGTAAGGGAGGCTAAACCATTGACTTGGGTCATGAAATTCCATAGGTTTTGTTAAATACAGCATCATGTATCTCCTATGGCAATGTCTTTTTTTTTTATTGGCTAGATTTTTTTTTTTTATTTCAAATGTTATCCTCTTTCCTAGTTTCCCTTCCATACACCCCCTATCCCATTCTCCCTTCCCTTGCTTCTATGAGGGTCCTCCCCTACCCCTCCTGCCTTCCTGCCCTGACATTCCTCTACACTGGGACATCGAACCTTGACAGGACCAAGGGCTTCTCTTCCCATTGATGCCCAACAAGGCCATCCTCTGCTACATGTGCAGCTGGAGCCGTGAGTCCATTCATGTGTACTCTTTGGATAGTGGTTTAGTCCCTGGGAGCTCTGGTTGGTTGGTACTGTTGTTCTTATGGGATTGTAAACCCCTTCAGCTCCTTCAATCCTTTCTTTTACTACTCCACTGGGAACCCTGTTCTCAGTTCAATGGTTGGCTGTGAGCATCATCTGCCTCTCTATTTGTCATGATCTGGCAGAACCTCTCAGGAGACAGTTATATCAGGCTTGTGTCAGCATGTACTTCTTGGCCTCAGCAATATTGTCTGGGTTTGGTGGCTGTATATGGGCTGGATCCCAAGGTGAGGAGTCTCTGAATGGCCTTTACTTCAGTCCCTGCTTCAAACTTGGTCTCTGTGTTTCCTCTTGTAACTACTTTTGTTCCCCCTTATAAGAAGAACTGAAGTGTCTTAGTTGGGGTATCTATTCCTGCACAAACATCATGACCAAGAAGCAAGTTGGGGAGGAAAGGGTTTATTCAGCTTACACTTTCCATATCTCTGTTCATCACCAGAGGAAGTCAGGACTGGAACTCAAGCAGGTCAGGAAGCAGGAGCTGGTGCAGAGGCCATGGAGGATGTTACTTACTGGCTTGCTTCCCCTGTGTTGCTCAGCCTGCTTTCTTATAGAACCCAGGTCTACCAGCCCAGGGATGGCTCCACCCACAATGGGCTGGGCCCTCCCCCTTGATCACTAGTTGAGAAAATGCCTTACAGCTGGATCTCATGGAAGCATTGAGGCTCCTTTCTTTGTGGTAACTTCAGCTTGTATCAAGTTGACACAAAATCAGCCAGTACATGAAGCATCTGAACTTTGGTCTTCCTTCTTGGACTTCATGTTGTCTGTAAATTGTTTCTTGGGTAATCCAAGCTTTGGGGTTAAAATCTACTTATCAGTGAGTGCATACCATGTGTGTGTATGGTGGGGGGGGGGTGTCATGATTGAGTTACCTCACACAGAATATTTTCTAGTTCCATCCATTTTCCTAAGAATTTCATGAAGTCATTTGTTTTTAGTAGCTGAGTAGTGCTCCATTGTGTAAATGTACCACACTTTCTGTATCCATTCCTCTGTTGAAGGACATTTGGGTTCTTTCCAGCTTCTGGCTATTATAAATAAAGCTGCTATAAACATAGTGGAGCATGTGTCCTTGTTAGATGTTGAAGCATCTTTTGGGCATATGTCCAGGAGTGGCATAGCTGGGTCTTTAGGTAATTGTCTTTGATATGAGCCTGCAAGTTTTTACCTGTTCTCTCCCTTGAACTGTTAGCAGCTATCTACATTTTACTGTTGTAAAAGGTATGAGATATTTTACTTTTTAGCTTTCTGTAACTGTGGCAGAGTCTCACTGTAAGGCCAAAGATAATGTAGAACTTTTCACATAGCTAGATTGTCTTCAAACGCCACATTTTCATTCTTCTTTTCTTCCTCGTGCTGGGGTTGCAGTACTTAACCAACACGCTAGGCTACCTGATGGCTGCTGCAACAACTTAACTTTAGCAAACAATTGAACCCGAGAAAGAGATGAGAAAACCTCTGATGCTTAGCTAATTTGGATAGAAACAGTGTGTAATCTTCAGAATCCTGCGATCAGTATCTGAAGTGGGATACATCCTGTAAGATGGTGCTATGGGCTTTTCACTAACCAGGAAGTAGCAACATCAAGCAGAACTAGCTCTAGTCTGCAGGAACTTGGAGAATGACTTGGGGTGTGATTAAGATCCATATTTTTGGTCACTGAATGTTTATTTATTGATTGCAATTATATAAAAACACTCTTTCAGCTTTCAATTTCTTTCTCTAACAGTCTTCCAAAATAGTGTTTTTGCTTTTCAATGCATTCATGTTGTATAGACATGGCCCATGAAGGGCAGAAGAAAGCATCAAATCTACAGGAGCTCGAGTTAGAGATGATTGGCATCCATCCTGTGGGTCCTGGGAACTGAACTCCAGTTCACTGCAAGGGCAGCCAGTGCTCTTTACCTCTGGGCCGTCTTTTAAACTCTGACTCAACCAAGTTTCTGATCTCTCTAATTTTACATATTCTGAATAGCTCTATAAAACCCCCTTGTTTTTCTACCATTCTTTATGCAAGAAATTCCCTTTGTTTGTAAGACAGTCTCATCACATGGACAAGTCTCTTCAGAAGCAACTGCTTTGCTTGGCATCTTAACATTTACTTCTGGCTTTCTTGATTGTTTCACTCCAGAAGATAAACCTAATGTTGTTTTTAATCTTTGTTCCTGCATTGACAAGGTGTTTCTCCTGTGACTTCTTTCAAGAGTCTCTGACCCATTCTCTCTGGAGCCTGAGATGGGAAACTTCCAACATCAAGGTCTTTATAGGTTCCAAGAGGAGTGTTTAAGGACAGTCCAAGCTACATAGCAAAATCTGCCTCATAAAAATTAAAAAGAGGACAATGGCTGTAGCTTGGTGACACTACCTAGCCCGTCTGAGGCCTTAGATTCAGTGAGGTCTGTGTCTGTGCAATGTATCTGTTTCTCTTGGTGTCTCTTGCTTTACTACACTCATGGCTTGATGCCAGTCCATAATTTTGAAAATTTCTCAGGCATTATTATTTCTAATGACTCCTTTGTTCCTTTCTGAAAAATGTTTTTTAATCCATTCTTTTTACTTATTCACTTTACATTCTGCTCACTACCCTCATCCTGGTCACCCCCCCACATCTTTCACCCATCCATTGGGGTCCCCCTAGGTATCTCCCCACTCTGGCATTTCAAGTCTCTGTGAAGCTAGATGTGTCCTGTCCCATGGAGGCCTTACAAGGCATCCCAGCTAGAAGAATATAACCTACATGCAAGCAACAGTCTTTCGGATAGCCTCTGCTCCAAAGTATCTGAGTATTTTTGGTTTAAGTGATTGAAAATACTTTTCAAAGGTATTTTAGTAATGAATCAGCTTTCATCTTTAATTTTTCATTATGTTTTTATTTAATTTTAATGTGGTCTGGTGTATGGGTTTGTATGCATATGTACACGTGAATGTACATGCCACAGTGTTGGGTGGAGGTCAGAGGACAGGCGTTGATTTCTCTGTTTTCCTCGTATGGATTGTCCTGGGGGCTGAATTCAAATTAGCTCATCAGTCTTGGTGGCAGGTGCCTTTACCCTGACCCATCCTATCAGACCAGGTTTCTTTTAAAAACAAACAAGCAACGGAAAGAAGAAAAACCCTTCACATCGATAATTTCTGAGTTTCTTTCTCACAGGTCAAGTTTTTTTCCCAGGGATGATTTCCCTTCAGTCCCCAAGCCGACTATACTGTTTATTTTTGGAGAGTTTATATTCAAGCTAGTTGATGATGACTTCTTTAGCTTTTCTGTGTCTTTTAGAATCTGTATTTCACTTTTTGGAAATATAGGTATATATTTTACTAAATTTTCTAGAGTACATTAACATTCTTTTTCTTTTACCATCTTAGAAACCTTGGTTGACTCTTAATAGATGTCTGCTGTACCAACAAGGAAATATCTACCCTTACTTTTTTTTAAAAAATATTTTTATAGCATTTAACAAGACTCCCTCCATCTTCCAACTTTTGTGTTTCTCCTGCTCCCTCCTCCACGGTATCTCCTGCATCTCGGAGTGTGTGGTAGGCATGCCTTGTTTAGGGGTAAGCCCTCAACAGTCTCTTATTCTCAGCACTGACCAGTTGTGGGTCTTCATTAATCACTGACCACTTCAAAAAGATGTTTCTCTGACCAAGGCTGAGAGCAGCATTGTGTATAGAAAATATTGTATATTTTATGTGAAATGTATCTTTGTATATAAGCATTAATGTTTTCCAGGTATTTGACATCTGCTCAGCAAACAATAACAGGAGGCTCCTCCCTAGGACCTATGGCCTTTCCAGCTATGGTCTTTTGATGAGTTTACTGTATTAGGCATGAATCTTTTTTAATGGAATGTGCACCACCTCTAATCAGAAAATGACAGTGGCGCTGTCATCACAGTAGGAGACACCTGCGATTCTCCGTGAGAAATGAGACTTTTCTTCTCTGCCACTGGCTTTATGATCTCCAACGGTGATGCACATTGCTCTCTCCCTTTTTGTGGCTTCTTTGAACTTAGAATCCTGGAGGGCTCATGCACTTATTGTTCACATTCAACTTGTATATTTTAGGCACTGTTTTCAAATGTTTATTTTTTGTTTTCAACTCTTTTCTCTTTCTGCTGTTCTGATTACATATTAATTAATTTTCCAGAAGTTGTTTTATTTTAACCAGTTATTTTGTATTATTGTTTCTGGTTTTAAAAAAAGTTTGTATTGTATAGTCCACTGTTAATACTACCATATGATACAATCTTAACTTACATTTTATATCTGGTAGTTCAGTTTTGGGCTTTTGTAGATTTCAGCATCTCTGTTAAACATACTCACTTTCTTTTCCTTCTCAAACATATGGAGTCCAATATGACAAGTGACAGGATTTTTATCTACTAATTGCATTGTCCTTGTCACCTCCAAGTCTGTCCCTGTGCATGACATTTTCTCCTCCCACTATTTTTTTCCTCTAATCATGATCTCTTTGGTTTTAAGGGATAATTAGACTGTAATTGTGTCAGTACTTTGACAGTACAGTGGAAATATTAGGAAAACACAAATGGTCTACCCTGAGAAACAAGGAAAATATCCTAGAAGAGCGTAAGACACAAGCTAAGTAAAGCAGATAATGGACCAAAAAAGGTGGAGAAAATTTCCATGACAAAGAAGAGCACACACAAAGACACACGAACGGGAGAGACACTCATTAGGAGGTGTGCTGGCTGGTTTAATGTCAGCTTGACACAGCTTAGAGTCACTGGAGAGATGGGAACCTCAATAGAAAATGCCTTGATAAGATCACGCCATAGGCAAGCCTGTGGGGCATTACTTTTTAAGTTGGTGACTGAGGAGGGCGGGCCCAGGCCATTATGGTGGTGCCACCCCTGGGCTGATGGTCCTAGATCAGTGATTCTCAACCTTTCTAATGCTTCAACCATTTAATACAGATCCTCATGCCATGGTGGCCCCCAGCCATAAAATTAATTTGTTGACACTTCATAATTGTAATTTTGCTACTGCTATTAATCCTAATATAAATATCTTATATGCAGGATTTCTAATATACAACCCCCCAAAATTTGTGACCCACCGGTTAAGAACCTCTGTTTTATGTTTCATAAGAAAGCAGAATGACTTTCCTCTCTCCCCACCCCGATCCTGAACCCCTCATTCTCCTCCCCATCAGGCGAGGGACATCCCTAGGACTTGTCAGAGACCTGCGATGGGGAGGCCCCCAGGAGTCTATGGGGTGACTTTACGTGAAACTCTTAGCAGTGGGAATATGAAGCCTGAAGAGGCCACCTCCTGTAGCCAGGCAGGACCCCGGTGGAGGGATAAGGACACCAGTTCATTTTTGGCCACAAATTTGTCCTGTCTACAAGAAATGGGGGAACAAATATGGAGCAGAGATTGAGTTTATAGCCAACCAATAACCGGCCCAACTTGAGACCCATTCCATGAGCAGCTCCAACCCCTGACACTATTAATGATACTCTGTTGTGCTCACAAACAGAAGCCTAGCATAATTGTTCTCTGAGAGGATCCGCCCACTCTCTCTAAAGCTCTTGCCTGTCTGTGGATACTGGGCACCTAATTGGGCTGTCTTGTCTGGCTTCAGTAGGAAAGGATGTGTTTAGCTCTGCAAAGACTTGATGTACCAGAGTTGGGGAGATACCTAGTGAGGGCCTCCATCCTCTCAGAGAAAAGGGGAGGGGGTAGAGAGAGAGACTGTGTAAGGGAAATGAGAGAAGGGGGACAGCAATTGGGATGTAAAAAAGTAAACTAATTAATTAATTAATAGAAAAAGAGAGAGAAAGACTAAGACAGCCATGAGAGCAAACCGGTAAGCAGCATCGTTCCATGGCCTCTGCATCAGCTCCTGCTCCAGGTTTCTGCCCTTCCTGTGTTCCTGCTCTGGCTTCCTTCAGGGATAAAGGAAATGTAAGCCATATAAACCCTCCCCAAGTTGTTTTCGGTTATAGTTTCTCATCACAGCAGTAGTACCCCTAACTAAGGATACTGGAGAGTTCCTCCTTTTCTTTCTGCATTCTCTTCTTTCCTCCTCCTCATTTTCTCCTCCATTTCCTCCCCTTCCGGTGTCTTCTCTTCCTCTCTCTCTCCCTCCCCCTTCCCCCTCTCATTTTTGGACTGGCTCTCACCATTTGTCTTGGGCAGCATCAGTCTCCCTGCTTCAGCCTCTTGAGTCTTAGATCACAGCATCAGCAGTGTCTAGCGCTTGTCCTTTATTTACATTTCATTTGGCTTAGGATTGTTCACTCTTTACATGACACACCTGGACGGCAGCGGGAGCCTTTCCTCACTGCGGTCAGTGCTTACTGCTTGGAGATGATGCTTGAGCAGAGCTTCCGCTGCACTGGAGATGTGAAGGGGTGTTTGGTTAGCTGCACAAAAGCTTTTCCCCAATGTTCCACCCTGAAACTGATAGAGGAACTAATGATTCAAATCTATTGCAAGGGCAGGTCACGAATCCCGAGTTACCATCCTGGCACAGCCATATCCACTGGGAACAGTGAGAGTCATGAAGCCAGCAGAGCTGTTTAACACAGTTGCCCCAGAGCTGAGCTGAATGTTGCAATTGCTGTCATTCTGCCGCTCACTTTTTGGTTTTCAGTCTCTGAGTGTTACGTTCTTGAGAGCTTTCTTCATCACAGTCCACTTTATGTCATTTCCTGAGAAAATTATGTCTGAGTTTTTCTAGAAAAATCCCAACATCAACTTTATTTGGCACTACTTAGCAACCTTCATATACCTTGAAGACCATTAAGCGCGGATGAGCACATTCAGTAGATGAAGCTATTGAGCCAGAACTCTCTTTTTGGTGATGCCCTGAGGAAAATCAAGTGGTATACTTGGTGCAGGTAAAGAGACAACTGACCCTGTCTGGCTGGTCAGGAGGATAGGTTACAGATTGAAGGTCTCCATTTACAATATGCTTAGACCTCTCTGAGGACATGTAGAGATGGGGGTCATACAGGGCACCCCTCTGGAGGAAGAGAACTCAGCAAATAAAAGAGATCGGCTAAAATAAACATTGTCTACTTTATAACATAGGCGATGAAACAATATTGTAAAAAATGTTAGGTGTCAGTATTTGCTGTTCATAAGAAGACCAGTTCAGATGCTTTCTGTTTGTCTGGAATGTGTTGAAACGGTGGGAGCCTAAAAGCAGGCTGTCATAGTCAGAGCTGCAGAAGTGGTCTGATTGCCCATCAGTCTGAGCTGCAGAAGTCTGCTGACCACCACTGCACCAGACTCCCTCCTTTTGCCTACCCCTTATCTCCTCTGCAGGGCAGCTCAGTCAGGAACACTTGCCAGCTGGGGAAGGTTCCCTGGACTAACCACTAATAATTTCTCAGTGGACGGATCAAGGATCAATCAATGACATTGTTGTGGTCCTTGCTGAAGACTAACTTGTACCCAAGATAAGAAAATGCAAGTGTCGAATGCTGATCAGTTGGGCACAAAGTCTAAGTTTCTCATGTTCTGCCAGCAACCACCAGGGTCCATGCCTACTTCTAAAGGAATTACTACCATCTCAACGAGCGTCAAGTTTATCAGAAGGAACAACTTAGTAACGGCAGTCATTGGAATGAGCCCATTTGTTCATGAAGAGCAAAGTGAAGTCAAACCTATGACTTTCATTTAGAGAGAGGAACTGAGTTAGATAAGCCCTGCAGGCCGGGTGGAAATGGAGTCGGGAAAGTTGGTCGTATGTTCCCGTAATTTATCTTGCAAACTCATGTGATCTCTCCATGTGTGCTTCTTCAATCTAATACACATAAGATGGTGAGATCTTTCTATCTTTTTAAGTTTTCTTTCTTTTTCTTAGATACTCTATGTATTTACATTTAAAATGAGGTCCCCTTCCCCCACCCTGCTCCCATCCCCCTCCCCCTCCACTTGTCTTCCCTAAGGTGCACTCCTCTCCACCTCAGTGCCTTGGCATTCCCCTACACTGGAAAACACACCCTCACTGGACCAAAGGCCTCTTCTCCCATTGATGCCAGACAATGCTACCCTCTGCTACATGTGCCACTGGAGCCATAGGTCTCTCAATGTGTGCTCAGGGGTTGATGTTTTAGTCCACGGGAGTTGAAGGGTTTGGTTGGCTGATAATGTTCTTTCCATGAGGTTGCAACTCCCTTCAGCTCCTTCAGTGCTTTCTTTAGCATCTTCATTAGGGTCCCTGTGTTCAGTCCAATGGTTAGCTGCAAACATGCTCAGCTATGTCTGTATGACTCTGACAGAGCCCCCGAGGAGGCATCCATATCTGGTTCCTGCCAGAAAGTACTTTTTGGCATCAGCAATAGCGTTTGGATTTGGTGGCTACATGCAGGATGGATTCCCAGGTGAGGCAGCCTCTAAATGATTTTTTTTCTTCAATCCCTGCTCCTCTATTTGACCTTGTATTTCCTCCTGTGAGTGTTTTGTTCTCCTTTCTAAGAAGGACTGAGGCATCCACATTTTGGACTTCTTTCTTTTTGAGCTTCATAAGAGACCTGTCTCTTAATTATACTTTAGGATTAGAGCATGAGATGAGCTCATGTCACAGGTTTGACAGGTACACAAACAGAAATCCTTCAGTGCTCAATTCTGAGACTCGAAGGCCTTCCCAGGCCAGCAGGAGATTTGCGGCGACACAGCAGGGTGATTATATTGTTATATGATCTTAGATGAATTAGAAGACACAGACAGAATCTTTCTTCAGGCCAAGAATGTTATTTTATCTAGAGAGAATGTGTTGGAAACGGTGGGAAAGGAAAGGATTTGTAACCACCAGTCTGCAAAACCATCTATTTAAGTCCTTTGGGGCTGAAGGAAGGGAGGGAAACATCTTCCCTATGGAGAAGTAAGAAAGGAATCTAGTTGGTCATTGGCATTGGGGGCAGCAGCAAAGGGGTGGCCTTAGCTGTTTCTGAGGTCCACTAGTTCTTTGGCACCTTCTCCTTAAATCTGGGTCCTTGGCAACTTTGCTTTACAAATGTAGAGGGCTGATCTGCTGTAGCTGAGGAATCTCAGAGTTAAGGAGGAGGACCGAACCAACAGAAATAGAGAAGGCTGCTTTATATGCTGCTGGAACTGCAGCATTCATTTCCTGGAGTCTTGTAACCCAGAGGGCCCACTACAGACCTAGACATACTTGTCATGATCACAGACTGTCATGATACAAGGTCAGAGCAAGAACCCCAAGGCAGGAACTGAAGCAGGGACACAAAGAAATGTTGCTTGCTGGCTTGCTCCTTGGGGCCTGATCAGTTTGCTTTCTCATATAGCTCAGGACCAACTGCCTAGGTTTAGCACTGCCTACAGTGGAATGGGTCCTCCCACATCAATTAGAAATTTTAAAAAATGCTCTGACAAATTTGCCTATAGGCCAATCTTACCAAGGCACCTACTCAATTGATGTTCTCTGATTCCAGATAATCCTAACTTGTGTCAAGTTAACAAAAATCTAACCAAGACAACAGCTGTAGTTCAGGTGTCTGCTGGTGTTTGTGAGCTTGCAGAGAAATTATTCCGATTATTTCCTTGATTAAATCTAACCTTTTTGAGAGCCACAGGCCAAGAAAAGGCATACAGTTTAACCCATCCACATATTACTACTAGTGTGGGGAAGCATAAAGTCGCTCCTTCTAGAGAAAAGTATCCCCTGTTCCCTGTGTACCTGTCTAATCTTTATACTGTCTATAGGATTAGACAGACAGAGAGACAGACAGACAGACAGATGGAGGGGCAGACAGACAGACAGACTGGGTCAGGGATAGACAGAGGCTGATATATGGATACAGCTTCAGACATTCTACAATGCAGTCAACTGTGCTTGCCTAGATGAAAAGGATTGCATTGTTTCCCCTCTGCCTACATTATCCACCTGCTGAGCGGGCAGTAAGAGCAGGCCTCCTCTGGCAGCTGTATCCTCCAAAATGTCCCCACTAGTACCTTCTGGAATTTTCCTTTTCTAAGTTCCCTCCAATCACTACCATGGCATCCACTTTCTACTTTTCCGAGAGGAGAACCCTCATTCCACTTTTCCCTTTTCTTACCCACTTTTCTCCCTACTGTGTGGCTTCCCACAAGGGCTCCAGCTCAGTGTGCACAGCAGGTTTGTAGCCTGACAGATACTGTTTGGAATCTTGATGTTGTAAGTTCATAGATGTCACTTCACGTGACATCTCATTTTCATTTTCGCCTCCATACGACAGGGGCGTCTCATCGAGCTTGAGGTATGGTGGCACTGCCCGAGAAAAGCAGCATCAAAGGGTCTCTGGTACCCGAGGTTGTTTGCAAACAGGGGGGGGGGGTGGTGGAAATTATCTCACTGTGTATTAAATAAAAAATAACTAGAATGGTGGCAGTGCACGTGTCTGTCTGCACATAAATGGACTCAAGTGTCATGGGTGTTCAGTGAGGTTGCTGGTCATTTGTCCAGGTGAACAGAGCAAATATCTCTTTATCACAACCTACCCCATGAGAGTCTTTGGCATGGTGGAGAGAAAATGAACATTTCTAAATTAAAAACTAATCTCAGTTGACTACAGCTCCTTCGAATGTGAAAGAAGCAGCAATCCACGTGAATGTCTATTTTGATGGAAGTTTTTGGATTCCAACTATATTCCTTTGGATTATTGATAAAATTTTGCCACTCTCACTCCCACCCAACTCCCCTGGGATGGGACTTATGTGTGACATGAGCTCAATGTGTTCTTGATTGTGGCCCACACTGGTCTCAAACTCATGGTATTCCTCCTTATTTAGCTTCTCAGAAGCTAAGATTACAGCCCTGAACCACCACACCTGGATTCCTTTGGAATTTGGTACTATTATTTCTCTGCTTACTGTCCCTTTGGACCTTTGGTCCCTGACTTGGCTGAGGGCATCCGCTGTTACTCATCTGGTTCATGGAACTTTTCATTATAGGATGCTCAGGGTGGGTAGTCTTACTTAGCACACAGAGTATGTATCATTTTTGAGCACGAGTAGGACCCTTTAGAGTCCCTAAGCAGTTACTTACTTCTCTCACTGCTATAACACAATCCCAGATGATCACAGTTTTAGAAAGAGGGTTTATTTTGCCTCTCAATTTGAGACCACAACCTGTCATGGCGGGGAAGGCAGGGTGACCGGAGCAAAAAGCAGCTGGCCACATTATGTCAGCATTTAGTGGTCAGAGAGAGATGACAGCTGGAAGCCAGCTCACTTTGTCCCTTTTATGAAGCCCAGGACCCCAGATGATAGTGACATGGACTTTTAAGATGACTCTTTCACCTCAGCCCAGCCCAGAGACTCTCCCAGACATGCCCAGAGGCTTGTCTCCATGGTGTCCAGTTGACAATTTTCTTTTAAGTATGAAGACGATGTTTATTGCAGATGTCAGAAGCAAGCAGACAGAAGGAAGAGGCTGAACATGGCCAGAAGACTACTAACCAGGCCATGAGAGGAGAGGCAGGGAGGGAAAGCAAGAGAGGAGCAGGTGACCAAGAGAAGCCAAGAGCAGTCGACAATCGTAACCGTCACCGTGCTCACTTCCCAGCTGGGGAGGCAATTCTGGTTCGACTACAGAAAGAAGACAACTGAAACATCCTTTGGGAATATTCATTTCCAGGTTGTCAGGGGTTGTATTAGTCAGGGTTCTCTAGAGTCACAAGACTTATGGAATGTCTCTATATGTTGAGGGACACTATTAGAATAACTTACAGTCTGAAGTCTAATTAACCCAACAATGGGCAGCAATAGTCGAGTAGTTGCTCTGTTCCATGAGGCTGGGTGTTTCAGCTGGCCTTCTGTATAAGCTGCAATCCTAAAGAAGTGTTCCAACAGATGTTCTGGCAAGTAAGAGTAAGCAGGCAGAGAAGAAGGAAGCCTTCCTTCTTCCAATGCCCTTAGATAGGTCTCTAGTATAAAATGTGGCCCAGATTAAAGGTGTGTACTACCATGCCTGGACCTAATTACGTGGAACTTGCTCTGACCCAGGCTGGCCTTGAACTCAGAGATCTGCTTGCTTCTGTCTCCTGGGATTAAAGTCATGTACCATCTGGCCAGGGCCTAAACTTTTCACCACCACTGTGCCTCAAAATCCAGATCAAAAGCGTGTGTCTTCCGGTCTCAAGATCCGGATCACAAGGTGTGCCCTCCATTTCTGGATTGTAATTCACTCTAGATAAGTTGAACTGATAACTGGGAAAAGCCATCACAAAAATATTTAGAACTTAATACATGTTTCTAAAAAGCTTATTGAGGGAATCCAGCAAAACTCCATTCAACCAAAGAGATCCCGTTAATGCTATGTAGTCATGTAAAATTTTTTTTTTTCTTTTTGGGATTAAAGAAGCTTGTGTATTCTGTTAAATCTGCCACTTATCATACATATGTCAAAGGGACTGGTGCTGAGGAATGACATTCATAACAGATGAATGGATGATATCTTCCCCTGCCACCCACCACAAGTGTGGTGAAGGAATTTGGATGTGGTTGCTGAGGCCCATGCAGATCACTTGCACTCACACTGCAGGGAACAAAGACGTTGGAAGCTTTCCATAAGAACATGCCAGGAAGGAAAGTGAAGAACAATGTGATGAGCCACGGTGCTGGGTTCTGCTGGTGCTCATTGGGAACCAAGGTGATAGCTCAGTTGACAAAGTACTCCCTCTGCAGGCATGAGGACCTGAGTCAATCCCCAGAACCCATTTTGAAAGTTTGGAGTGGATCCTTTGTGGACTGTGAAGTCTCACTGTAGCCTTAGGCTATGAAGCAGCTGAGGACCCTATGCAAGCGTAATGAACTGAAAAAAGAGGCAGTGAATTCACAGACCGGAGTCACAGGGCTGTCCCCGAAGTCTTCTCTGAGTGAGAAGACAACCTTTCACATCAACACTCAAGAAAGCAGAGTTCCATCTTCCCGTGGCATTTGTTAATGATAAACAAGTCTATAGTAGATTTTGTTTTCTAATATAGGGGGGAGGGCTGGTGCAAATGCATGGGAAATCTAGAAGACAAACCTGGGGTGTCCTCCTCCGAACAGTGGCTGCCTCCTTTGAAACAGGATCTCTCACTGGCTGGGAACTCACTAAGTTAGACTAGCTACTAACCAGGGGTCTCTGATACTCTACCTGTCTCCGCTTTCCCAGTGCTGGAGTACACATGGGCTGACACTCCTAGCTTTGTACGTGGCCTCTGGAGATCAGAGTCTGGTCCTCACACTTGCAAGGCAAACTTTAATCAAACACTGTCTCCTAGGCCCATACTGTTAAAGACTTTTAATTTTATGGCTTCCTCTGGAGTTGCCATAAAAGAGTTGCAGGCTCCTCCTATTAGTGAGTGACAGAGCTTGGGTTTCGACTCACAATGATGAATGCCAGCCAGAGTGCTCTATTTTCAAAGCTGTGCCCTCTCTCCTGGATTGCAAGCTGCAAACCATGGAAAAAGCAAGCAGTCTTACCAGCTTCTTCTATTTAAACATTTTGTTTTAAGTAAAGCAAATGTGTGTGTGTGTGTGTGTGTGTGTGTGTGTGTGTGTGTATGTGTGTGTATGTGTGTGTATATGTGTATGTGTGTGTATGTGTTTATGTATGTGTATGTGTGTGTGTATGTGTATGTGTGTTTGTGTATGTGTATGTGTGTGTGTGTGTGTGTATCCTGGGAGAGCACAAAAGGAAACTGTATCCTTTGAAGTTGGGCTTATGGGGCTGTGAGCTGCCTGCAGTAGGCTCTCCGGAACAGCAGCAAGCACTCTTAACTGCTGAGCCTGTTTTCCAGCCCAGTTTTATAAACTCCCTTTTCTGTTGCTAGGACAGAACGCCAGGACTAAAAGTCACTTACAGCATGAAGGGTTTGCTTTTTACTGATGGTTCCAGAAGGACCGAGTCCATCATGGAGGGAAACGCACCTCAGCAGAGCAGCCAGCTGGCAAGTCACCTTTTCATCCACATGGAGGAAGCAAAGAAAACAGGGAGGGGATGAGACCATGAACTCTTAAAGCCTTCCACCACGTAAAGGCTCAGTAACCTCCTCAAACAGTTCCTCCACTTGGGAACCAAGTGTTCAGATAAATGAGCCTTTGGGAGACACTCTCATCCAAACCACAATGTATTACATACTTAAAGGACAATTTAGTCATTCTAATAACTATAAATTATTGTAGTTATTAATACTAAACACTACAAATTAAATGCTTTGTTTGATTTATTAGCTTTACATCACTTTCATTTTTTGTAAGGGATAAATTCTTTCTGTGTTTCTCTGCCTCAGTTTCTCTCTGTCAATGTCCACCCCTCCCCCCTGTGCCCCTGTGTGTGTGTGTGTGTGTGTGTGTGTGTGTGTGTGTGTAGGCCAAAAGATCAATAGATTGCTGTTTCTAATACACCATCCACCTTATGCTTTGAGACAGTCTCCCATTAACTTGGAATGCACCACGTAGTCTTTGCTGGCTGGCCAGGGAGCAGCTTGGCTCAGGCCCCCAACATCAGGATTATGGGGGCAAACCATCATTCCTGGACTCAAAGTTTTAAAACTGGGTCTGAGGATTGAACAAAAGTCCTCATCCTTCGAGGTAAGCATCTTACTGAGTGAGAGGTTGCCTAAGCTACTAAATGCTTTTGAAAATAACTTACTCTCAAAGTACACGCTTGTTTCAATTGATTGAAGATTGGAAACTAGAGCAGACGTTACCTCAAAGTCGACCTTACAGCATTTCTTACCCAGTGTCATTGCCTGCAACAGTTTCCCCATCAGCCTAAGTCTCCCTTGCCTCACAGGAGGTGGAGAACTCAGTGCTTCAGTTAGATAAAACCTCAGTGTTGAGATTTGACTGTGAACCGTCTTCCATGGACTGAGTTTTTGAACACTCGATCCTTAGCTTGTGGTATTGTTCTGGAAGGTTGTGGAATCCTCTGGACCCTTTCTGAAGAAGTGAGTAACTGGAGATTAGGAAGAGACTCAACTACAGTGGGGTGCTCCCTCAGAGACCCCAAATTAGGCACCTATTTTCACAGAGAGAGCCTCCATTTAATAGCAGGTCTCTGATTCAGGAAGGACACAGCAGCGAATGACCTGGCAGGTGTGGTTTTCAAGGGGAAAAAGTAGATACAGCGATGGGTTTTGATTGAGCTTTTGATAGCTGGAGCCTATGGTCATCCTCAGGAGGAAGAAGTGACCAAATAAGAGAATGGATCTTAGTGGCTAGCTTTAGGAATGCAATCTAATGTGTGTGTGTGTGTGTGTTTTTTGTCTGTTTGTTTTCTTTTTTATTTTTCAGCAAGGCATAGGGAATGGGGTAAGGGAAGGCCTTCCAAAGCTGTGTTTCTTATGCTTGGGCCTGTTGGAGTCCCTATAGAATAGACTTCATGTATGCCTGCATAATGTCTGCACATGAGCATTTATGATACAATGCATGCATGAATGCCAGAAGCCAACCTTGTACTTTACTTCTATCTTTGTGTGGCCTTTGGAGATCAGACATTGCTGGGTGTGCATATCCTACAAGCCATTGCACTGGAGGTTGAAAGCCTGTTCCTAAGTCCAGGCAATACTTTGCTTTCTCACTCTAAAAGCAATGAGACCAGATGCCCCCCCACTCCTAACATCATGCTTGTGAGTCAAAAAAAGCCCTTATTCCCTACAGTTGATTCTTGCCAGACACTTGGTCACAGCAAGACCTTCATTGTCTCTGTGCCTGACACATGGAAATGCTCAGTTCTTTTGTCATGTGTTCCTTGTGGATTAGAGACCTTAATTTTCAATTCCTTCATTGCCTTACTTTCCGGTATGGGAATTTCTGTGTGTCAGTGTTGAAGGCTGGCTTTGACACTACAGGGTAAACCGAGGAGGACTGAGTCGGTGACTGATCACTCAATAGTCTTTCCTCTGAGGGCATAAAGCTTGATTCACTGAAGCCAACACTCCCTGTGATTAGTGAGAAAATCTCTGAACTCCGTAAATTTTCAAGAAGGAGAAGAGAAGGGGAAAGTGTGCACATGTGCACACGCATGCGCACACACACACATACATATACCTATGTGTATACACACACATATTTGGTAGATAGGACAAACTCAAACCAGTTGACTCCAATTTATTTTATCTCAGCCTTTTTATGCCATCTAAGACAAAATTCTTTATGTAAGAAAAAGATTACCTCATAACCACAAGTTACATATTCTCTAAAAACAATTACCACAAAACATAGTCTTACAAAGCAGATTAAAATCATTACACGAAAGAGAGTTACAACAGGCTTGTTGATTATATATTCATCTTTTGAAATTTATACCTAACAATATTTCCCACCTTTCTCTCTACAAGTTCAACATAATCCCAAAGCAATAACCCTTCTGCCATGATTAGCCAGGTCTGAGCATGCCAGCAGCAAGGCCTTTTCCGTGTGTAGCTGCCGACAATTTGTACTTACTGGGAAGCAGATCATCGTCTGTCTTACATCTTAGTTTTAAAATCTTGTTCAGCTAAGATGGCAAATCAGCTATTCTCTATTCTCATATTCACAACGCGATTGCTTACTCTTGACATATAACCCTGTCTTTTCATGGTGCACACTGAAACCTGTGGCCATAGTTCTAGATCACAAAATCCAGAAACTCAGGAGCCACCTAGAATGAAACTTTTCTTTGGTCATTAACTCGTCTCAAGAGTATTTGTCTCTTTCAAGTACAGTTCCACGCTTGTGTCACATGGAAGCTTACCACACTCCCCTGCTTTTCTCGGTTATTTTATTTATCTACATTTCAAATGTTATCCCCATTCTAGTTTCCCCTCCACAAACCCTCTATCCCATTCCCTCCCCCTGCTTCTATGAGGGGGCTCCCACTCACCTCCCTACTCTCACCTCGCCACCCTAGAATTCTCCTACACTGGGGCACTGAGTTTCCACAGGCCCACGGGCCTCCCCTCCTGTATCCTGAGAGTCCTCTGCATCCTCTGCACAGCCTGTAGACAGTTAGCTAGGCCTGTCAGGGGATGTCCTATCCCCAGCAATTGTTTACTATTTTTATAACATTGGGGATAGGACTTGTAAATCTCAGGAACTTTCTGACCCTTGAGTTTTGTTCACTTCCTGAGTCTCCTGAATGCTCTCCTCCCCAAGGAAGGAGTGTGTCAGTAGTGAGGAAATAGCTTCATAGGAATGGACTTAAATTCAAAGGGCAGACACAGTTGCTTTGAAGAGCAAGTGCTTTAAAAAATTATTGTATATTCTCTGTATTTACATTTCAGATGTTATCCCCCTTTCTCTCAATCTCCTCCCCCCAACCCCTTCCCCCTCCCATTGCCTTCATGAAAGTGCTTCCTGTCCCAACCACCCTCTCCTACCTCAGTGCCTTGGCATTCCCCTATACTGGGAAAACAAGCCTTCGCTGGACCAAAGTCTTCTCCTTTCACTGATGCCAGAAAATGCTATCCTCTGATGCATATGCACTTGGAGCCATGGGTCTCTCCATGTGAACTCACTGGTGTTTTAGTCCCTGGGAGCTGTGGTGGGTTTGCTTGGTTGATAATTTTGTTCTTCCAATGGGGTTGCAGACCCTTTCAGTTCCTTCAGTCCTTTCTCTAGCTCCTTCATTGGGGTTCCCATCTTAGTCCAGTGGTTAGCTGTGAGCATCCTCCTCTGTATCAGTATGGCTCTGGCAGAGCCTCTGAGGATGCATAAATATCAGACTCCTGCCTGTAAGCACTTCTTGGCATCAGCAATAGTGTGTGGGTTTAGTGTCTGCATATGGGATGGATCCCCAGGTGAGGCAGTCTCTGAATGATCTTTTCTCCAATCCCTGCTCCTCTATTTGTCCCTTTATTTCCTCCCATGAGTGTTTTGTTCTCCCTTCTAAGAAGGACTGAGGCATCCACCTTCTGGCCTTCCTTCTCTTTGAGCTTCCTAAATTCTGTGACTTGTTTCTTGGAAATTCTAAGCTTTTTTGGGGGGCTAGTATCCACTTATCAGTGAGTATATACCATGAATGTTCTTTTGTGACTGGGTTACCTCACTCAGGATGATAGCTTCTAGTTCCAGCCATTTGTCTAGGAATTTCATGAAAAAAATGGATCCTGTAGACCTTGCAATACAAATATGTTCTTGGGAGATCTAGTAAAATATGCTTTGTAAAAACTGTAGCCTCTAGAGAAGTTATATTGAAGACCGACTATTCACTATTCACTGCTAATTATTAGAGTAGGAATTTAGCTGCTTGATGATCTTTTCTTGTTCTTTTTACAATTTACTTTTAATCCTATGAATGCTGGTGTGTCTGTGTTGAGGTATGTGTGCAAGGATGCAGGTAGCCACAGAGACCAGAAGGGGATATTGGATGTTCTGGAGCTTGAAATATGAGCTGTTGGGAGATACCCGATGCTGGTTCTGGGAATCGAATGCAGGTCCTCTGAACGAACAGTACTGCTTCCTAACCTGGGTTGAGGACACCATGAGAACACGGCCCACAGAATCAACTAATAAGGCCCATAGGGGCTCACAGATACTGAGGCTACAGTCAGGGAGCCTATGCTGATCTGAGATCGGTCCTGTACATATATGTTATGGTCATGTAGCTTGGTGTTCTTGTAAGACTCCTAACAGTGGAAGTGGGGGTGTCTCTGACTCCTTTGCTTGCTCTTGGGACCCTTTTCCTCCTACTGGGTTGCCTCATCCGGCCTTGATATGAGGGTTTGTGCCCAGTCTAATTGTAACTTGGAATGCCTCGTAATATCCCGGAGGAGGGGTAGATCTGAGGGAGCTGATAGGTGTACAAGTCAGGGGGCTGGGAGGAGTGGAGGGAGAGGAAACTTCAGTTGGGATGTAATGTATGAGAAGAATACAGTTTTTAATTTTTTATGTGACAACTGTGCTTATTCCAATGCATTGAGAGGGGAGGAAAGTCCCCCTACTGCTAGACAGACAGATTTCTGAATGGTTGTTTATCAAGAATCAATTACTGAGGAAGAAGAAGGCTAGCCTGACATCCGTGCACACAGAGATGAGAGAATTCCCTCAGCTCGGGATCCTCCCTGCCAGACCTACAATGGCTGGCATTAGAATCATCAAGGATGCTTTTCTCCAGGAAGGCACTGAAAGCGAAGAAGAAAGCTCCTGCCCCTCCCAAAGCTGAAGCCAAAGCAAAGGCCTTGAAAGCTAAGAAGGCAGTGCCGGAAGGCTTCCAGAAGAAGAAGAAGAAGAAGAAGAAGAAGAAGAAGAAGAAGAAGAAGAAGAAGAAGAAGAAGAAGAAGAAGAAGAAGAAGAAGAAGAAGAAGAAGAAGAAGAAGAAGAAGAAGAAGAAGAAGAAGAAGAAGAAGAAGAAGAAGAAGAAGAAGAAGAAGAAGAAGAAGAAGAAGAAGAAGAAGAAGAAGAAGAAGAAGATCCGAACATCACCCACTTTTCAGTGGCCCAAGACTCTGTGGCTCTGGAGGCAGCCAAAATATCCTCAAAAGAATGAACCCAGGAGAAACAAGCTGGACCACGGTGCTATCATCAAATTCCCACTGACCAGTGAGTCAGCCATGAAGAAGATAGAGGACTACACACTTGTGTTCACTGTGGATGCCAAGGCCAACAAGCACCAGATCAAACAGGCCGTGAAGAAACTCTATGACGTTGATGTGGCCAAAGTCAATACCCTGATAAGGCCAGACCATATGTTCATTTGGCTCCTGATTATGATGCTCTAGATGTTGCCAACAAGATTGGGATCATCTAAACTGAGACCAGATGGTTAATTCTAAATACACGCCTTTTTGTTTTCACCATAAAAGAAAAAAAAAGAATCACCAAGGATATCTTTGAAAAAAAAATTATATAGTCCTCTTTAAAAATCATAACTCAAACATCTGGACCATTAAAACATCAAAGCAATGTTGATTTAAAATCTCTATCTGGATAATGTGTGATGATTAGGTTTTTTTAATCAAGACTTATTTACTTTTATTTTGTATGTGTTGATATAATTTTGCCTCCATACATGTCTGTGTATCAGATGCATGCAGTGCCCATGAAGGTCAGAAGATGGCATCAGATCCTCTGGAATTGGAATTAGGGTTAGCTGTTCACTGTCTGTGGGTTCTGGAGACCAAACCTGGGTCTTCTGGAAAAAGAAAGTCATATTTTTCACCGCCGAGCCATCTCTCCAGCCCTTGATGATCAATTTTAATTGTCAACTGAGCCCAACCTATAATCACCTGGGAAGAGAGTCTCACTAAGGTTCTAGATAGGATCAGTTCGTGGCTTCTCAGTGGGGTGTTCTCTCACTTGTGTTTACTGAAATCGGAAATACCCACCCGTCCTGAGAGGCTCCATTGCCTGCTTGTGTCCTGAACTGTGTAACACAGAGAAGGGGCTGAGCACAAGCATGCATGCGCTCCCTCTCTACTCTCGACTGTGGAAATGATGTGAGAGGCTGCTTCAAGATGCTGCCTTGATTTGCCCAAATGACGGACTGTGATCTGGGACTCTGAGCTAGATGGGCCCTTAAAGTTTCTTTCATCATTATGTATCAGACTCACAGAAATGAAGCTAGGACAAGATATTCATATAACCTAGACCTTGAGTAACAGAAACCCTTCCCCCTTCCCATATGTCTCTTTGCTCTTCCCTTGCTCCTCCCTATTTTTTATCTCCCTCCCCGTTGCCTACATAGCCCTCTATCTATGAACAAATTTGTATTTTTATTTAACGTAAGACTAAAAATATAAAATGTTTGAGTCAGTGAAAAATCCATTTTTAAGCGCCTACTCCCTTTATCCATGGGAGACCACTCCCTCTAATACTTGCCTGCCATCTTCATTTGTTTGCTTGATTCTTGCTAAGGATTTGTGAGGGAGGAAACTGAGTCCTCCATCCACTACTGAGGTCCTTTATATTTTTAGCTTTCTGATGCCTCTTCCTTAGTGGATTGGATTCTGATTCTGGTCAATTAATGACATCATATCCCATCATCACAGACAGACCTGTTTTATAGGGGACATGTTAGTTTCCTTTTGTGAGCTTTTTTTGGGTTATGTCCTTGTTCTGGGGCAGGTTAGAAAGAAAAAGTGCTTATGGAGGCGTAGGAAGAGAAGGGGATCTCATGTTGCAGTCTGACTGAAGCATGCATTTCATTAACTGAGAATCAAGATCTGTAACATAATTAACATGGGATTAATGCTCTTCTTTCTTCCCAAATATGAACCTGTAATTTTCCAAAACTCTTTCCAGAAACCTCATTTACAGTAAAAAAAAAAAAAAAAAAAAAAAAAAAAAAAAAAAAAAAAAAAAGACACTGTTTTCATACTCCTTGTTAAAAAACAAAACTCTAGTTTTCATTTTATCTGACTGTAATTGTACACAACGTATCTTTGGAGCCATCATATTGTCTCAGTTAGCAAGAGTGAACAGAGAGAGAGGAAGGGGTAGTTCTCCAAACCATGGAACAATGAAATCCCCACAGCTTCTAAAATCCTACCTACATTCACCACTAGGTCAGCCTGCAAAAACACAACTCTTGGATCTAATGGCTTAGGTGTTCTTCCCAAAGGAGAGTTCTGCCTTGCTGGCCTTCCCTCCTGAGTACAACTTTTCCTATTAGCACTGGTACTTAAGATCTATTTTTTAATACCCTTTAATAAATCCTAGTTCTGCTTTATACTGGTTTTGGCTGTTTCTTTCCTATGATGAGGTAAAGGACGCAGCTTTACCCGATTGACTATCTCTTCAGGATGAGTGGACCCTTTAGGATGCCAGCAACAGTCCTGAGCTGTTTCTCTTGCTGCATAGTTCATTCAGGCAGATGCAGGAACCACCCTCCTTATGCTGCAACGGGTGAGGGACAGGGCCAGCTCTCCTGCTTTCATGACCCCAAGGCCACGTCTCTCTCCTTCCTGCTGCAGGTGGTGAGGGGTAAGAAGAAGAAAGTATCTGTCCCTTGTCATTGCCACTTTACAGAGATGAGTGGCAGGGCTAGCTCTCCTGCACACTTATACACTTGGGGCTCACTCACCTAAAACTCCTACAATGTGCAGGGGTAGGGGCTAGTCTCCAGAGTACTATAGCTGACTAGGGGCAGCTCTCCTGCCTGGTCTTTGGTGATAATAGACCCTTGCTGCTGCAGGGCACAGACACAGATGTGACCTCCAGGAGCAGCACAGGCTAGGACCCCACCATGATTTAGATGGCATCACTACCTCATATCAGGCTGTTCCTCACTACCCTTGAGTCTCCAGCTCTACCTCTTTTTCTTGCACCCACATCCTTTCATTTCTCTTTTTCTGCTATTTCTCTGCCACTTACTTGCAATTTTTAGTGGTACCCGAAGTCTCTGAGTGTCAGGAGTTATCTCAAGAGTGGCCTCAGGAGTGCTATGACCTGCTTGTGCATTATGGTATCAGATAGGGGTCATTTTGGGCAAAGTCTGTGCCCCAAGGTCTGCCTGGCCACAACTGGTGGTAATCCCTTGTCAGAACCCATGGCACCACCAATGTAATGAACATCTAGGACTTATGTCTCACCTGGCCCATTCTAATGGCTCCACAAAAGGGTGGTTGGTCTCTGGTTCACTCCTGTTTAGCGCCTATGGTCTCAGCCAGGGTTCTTTGTTGGGGGTTGGTTTTGTGTACTGTATATTCTGTATACTCAGATGCTGATTTCTGTGCCTAGAGATCTGGTTATAGTAAGGACATCATCTTTGTCATGGTTAATAAACCATCTCCTGTATCAACGCTGTATAAAAATGTTCTCTACTTATCTCTGATTGCTTAATAAAGAGCTAATTCATCCTATGACTAGTCAGAGTTGGATTTTAGATCACAGCTTGGGGTCCAAAGGAAAGGGGAGAAGAAGAAGGACCATAGAAGAAGAAGTAGAGAGACCACGTGGAAAGATCAAGAGATGGCCATGAGGCAGAGCAACCAGGAGGAGTTGTGAACTGGTCACCAAGGGATTTATCACGAGGACAGGCATGAAGCAGAACAAGCCGGAGTGAGACTGATATTGAAGGAAAAGGACCACAGACCGAGAAATTGATAGTTTAGAGGGTTAGAATAGATGCTGCCCAGCCTGGGCCTGCAGCTTACTGTCAAGTAATTACTTATTATTAGTAAACTCAATAGGTCTTAATAGGAACTAACAGAAACACATAAAGGTTTACATCCTCAAATTACAGTTACAGTTTTTCTAGTCTCTGGCTTGTTACCCTCCCTAGAAGCCCTTCTGGGGCCTGGGGGGTGTCAAGCTGGTGGTTCTCGCAGGCTTGCTTTTTTTTTTTTTTTTTTTCCAGAGAATGTTAGGCTGCTAATCCTTCAGATGTTCACAGGTCAGGACACTGAGCATAGACACAGCCTTTCTGCCACCTACTGATGCACATGTGACACAGCAGCCACACCTGCAATGACTCTAGGGACAGGGTGAGCTGATCTTTTAAAGGCTTACATTTAACATCTGGTAAACACAACGTGTGTGTGTGTGTGTGTGTGTGTGTGTGTGTGTGTGTGTGTGTGTGTTAGAACATCATAATCAGCTAATCTGAGCCCTTTTGTTTGTTCAAGGCAGAACCAGACTATCCCTGAAATCTATTTGTATCAGAGAATAACCTTGAACTTCTGATTTTCCTGCCTCTACTTTCCAAGTATCGGGTTTACAAATATACTCCACCACACTCAATTTTATGAGATGCTGGCAGAATAGCAACACAAGAGTGACAAACATTTGGCAGAGGAGATAGTTTCAGCCCAGGTCTCATATCAAAAGCTAGTCATGGGGTGATGGAGAGATGATTTGGTGGTAAAAAGCAGTAGGTGCAGATAACCTGAGCTTAGTTTCCAGCACCCACATTAGGCTGCTCACACCTGTTTGTAACTCTAGGTCTGATGAACCCAACAGCATTTTCTGGACTTTGCATGTTTAAGTGCACATATGTACATATAAACAAAAATAATAAAATCATTCTAAAATGCCAGGCATACATGCCTAGAACACCAGCACTGTGGGAGCAGAGAGAGGAGGACGGAGGGAACCTGCTGCTACAGCCCAGCTACAGGCCCAGTGAGAGACCTCACCTCAGAAAAATAATGTGGAAGTCTTCACATGTGGTCTGATGTGTACACACACATACACGTGTGTGCACATACCACACACACAGTGACTAAAGCGCACTGCTCTGCTATTGGGTGGTGTTCTCTCCTGTCAGCAGGTTTATCCCTACCGCTCTTGATCAATGTTTCTTTGAGTTCCAGGTTTCTGAGATGGCTGATGGGGGAGTTATTTTTTATGACCTTTATTAGCAGTGACTTGTTCTGGCATTCCTCTTGGGAATCAATTCAAACTTCAATCAGGTTACCTTCATGTTACTTTCTAATATAATTGATAGCCTTCAAATGCCTTTTTTCTTCATCTCTAATCTTGCCAACATTGTTATGTACCTTATATGTAAGATCTCATTCTTCTACTTATGTGTAAGACCTCACCCTTTTCCTTATGTGCAAGACCTCATCCTTTTCCTTATTTGTAAGATCTCATTCTTTTCCAGATTCTTGCATCACGTAACTATGCAAGGGTATCTGATTTGATAGACAAAGTAACAACAGCAAAAACTAAGAGGTTTTATTGATATTGACCATATATCAAGTCAGACTAAGCTTGGTCTATCTACCTATTTATCTTTCTGTCTGTCTATCTATCTATCTATCTATCTATCTATCTATCTATCTATCTATCTATCTATCTGCCCGCCTGCCTGCCTGCCTGCCCACCCACCCACCCACCCATCCACCCACCCACCCACCCACCCACCCACCCATCTATCTATCTATCTATCTATCTATCTATCTATCTATCTATCTATCTATCTATCTATCTATCTATCATTTATTTACTTTTATGTGTATGTATTTGAGCTTACATAAGTTTTTATATATTACATATGTACAGGAGCCAGATGAGATTAGCAGAAGGCATTAAATCACTTGGAACTGGAGTTATAATCAGTTGTGAGCTGCCTCGTGGATGCTAGGAACCAAACCTGCGTCTCAACATGAGAACAATAAATGCTCTTAACTCTGAAGTCTTCTGAACAAGTGTTTTGATTCACCCACATTTTCCGTTGTTCCAGTCTGATCGCTGTTTGTCAGAACACCTTCTATGTTATTGTTGGTTAACTGAGTATACATTGCAACTAAACTCTTCTAAACTAACTTGTTTAAAGCAAACACTTATCTTCCTGGGTCTGCATTGCAAAGGTTTTGACTGTTGTGAGTTGGGATGTGTTCTGATGGTTTCTGTTCTGGGTTGAAAACTATCAAGTGCATGAAGAAAACCTATTTCTCAGTCACCATAGAAGCCAAGAGAACAAGATAACTGTGAGTTGGTTCTCAAGCCTTTAGCATTGCACCTTCAAATACACATGCACACACATATTCACTGACTCCATGAGGAGGTTACAGATCCTTTGGAACTGGAGTTCTGGGTGTCCATGAGATGTGGAACTGGCTATGTGGATGCTGAGAAATAAACTCTGGTTCTCAAGATTGCACAGCAAGTTCTCTAACCTGTATGACTCTGGCAGAGCCTCTGAGGAGGTATCTCTATCTGGTTCCTGTCAGTAAGTACTTCTTGGCATCAGCAATAGTGCTTGGGTTTGGTGGCTGCATATGGGGAGAATCCCCAGGTGAGGCAGCCTCTGAGTGACGTATTATTCAATGCCTGTTCCTCTATTCGACCTTGCATTTTGTCCCATGAGTGTTTTGTTCCCCCTTCTAAAAAGAACTGAGGCATACCCATTTTGGCCTTCCTTCTTTTTGAGCTTCATATTGTCTGTGAATTGTTTCTTGGTTATTCAGAGCTTTCTGGGGGCTAGTATCCACTTATCAGTGACTGTATACCATGTGTGTTCTTTTGTGACTGTGTTACCTCACTCAAGATGGTATCTTTAAGTTCCATCCATTTGCCTAGAGATTTCATGAAGTCATTGTTTCTAATAGCTGAGTAGTACTCCATTGTGTAAATGTACCACAGTTTCTGTATCCAATCCTCTGTTGAAGGACATCTGGGTTCTTTCCAGCTTCTGGCTATTATAAATAAGGCTGGTATAAAGACAGTGGAGCATGTGTCCTTGTTATATGTCAGAGCATTTTTGGGGTATATGCTAAGGAGTGGAATAACTGAGTCTTCCGGTACTATTATGTTCAATTTTCTGAGGAACTGCCAGACTGATGTCCAGAGTGGTTGTACCAGCTTACAACCTCACCAACAGTAGAGGAGTGTTCCTCTTTTTCCACATCCTCTTCAGCATCTGCTGTCATCTGAGTTTTTGATCTTAGCCATTCTGACTGGTGTGAGGTGGAATCTCAGGGTTGTTTTGATTTGTATTTTCCTGATGACTAGGGATGTTGAGCGTTTCTTTAGGTGCTTCATGGCCATATAAAATTTCTCAGTTGAGAATTTTTTTTTAGCTCTGTACCCCATTTTTAAATAGAATTGTTTGATTCTCTGAAGTCTAATTTTTGAGTTCTTTGTATATATTGTATATTAACCCTCCATCAGATGTAGGATTGGTAAAGACCCTTTTCTAATCTGTTGGCTGCAGTTTTTTCTTCTTGACAGTGTCCTTAGCCTTACAGAAAATTTGCAGTATCATGAGGTCCTATTTGTCGATTTTTGAGCGTAATTGTGGCTTTGAGGAACGAGTTGGGTAGTGTTCCTTCTGCTTCTATTTTTTGGAATAGTTTGAAAAGTATTGGTATTAGGTCTTCTATGAAAGTCTGATAGATTATTTTGCTTGGGAGGCGTTTTATTTACTGCTTCTATTTCTTTAGGTGTTATGGAACTGTTTACATGGTTTATCTCATCCTGATTTAACTTTGGTATCCAATATCTGTCTAGGAATTTGTACATTTCCTCTAGATTTTCCAGTTTTGTTGAGTATGGACATTTGTAGTAGGATCTAATGATTTCTTGATTTTTCTCTGTTTCTGTTGCTGTGTCTCCCCTTTCATTTCTGATTTTGTTAATTTGGATACTCTCTCTTTTTGCCCTCTAGTTAGTCTGGCTAAAGGTTTATCAATCTTGTTAATTTTCTCAAAGAACTTGCTCCTAGTTTTATTGATTCTTCTTATAGTTTTTTTTTTTTTTTTGTTTCTACTTGGTTGATTTCTGCTCTGGATTTGAATATTTCCTACTGTCTACTACTCTTGGGTATATCTGTTCCTTTTTGTTCTAGAGCTTTCAGCTGTGCTGTAAAGCTGCTAGTGTATGCTCTCTCCAGTTTCTTTTTTCTTTTTTCTTTTCTTTTTTGGAGGCACTCAGAGCTATGAGTTTTCCTCTTAGCACTACTTTCATTGAATCCCATAAGTTTGTATATGTTGTGATTTCATTTGGCTAAATTTTTAAAATTCTTAATTTCTTTCCTTATTTCTTCTTTTACCATGTTATCATTGAGTAGAGGATTGTTCAGCTTTTATGTGTATGTGGGCTTTTTGTTGTTTTTGTTGTTATTAAAGATCAGACTTAGTTCATGGTCTAAAATGCATGGGAGTATTTTGAATTTCTTATATCTGTTGAGGCCTGTTTTGTGATCGACTATTTGGTCAGTTTTAGAGAAGGAACCATGAGGTGCTGAGAAAATATATTCTTTTGTTTTAGGATAAAATGTGTAGATGTCTGTTAGTTCCAATTGGTTTATAACCATTGCTAGTTTCACTGTGTCTCTGTTCAGTTTCTGCTTCCATGATCTGTTTATTGATGACAGTGGGGTGTTGAAGTCTCCCACTATTATTGTGTGTGGTGCAATATATGCTTTGAGCTTTAGTGAGGTTTCTTTTATGAATGAAGGTGCATTTGTACTTGTAGTATAGATGTTCAGGATTGAGAGTTCCTCTTGGTAGTTTTTTCCTGTGATGAGTAACAAAAAAAAAATGTTCTTCCTCCTGGCTGGAGCAATTAGACAGCAAAAGTAGATCAAGGGGATACAAATCGGAAAGGAAGAAGTAAAAACATCACTCTTTGCAGATAACATGATAGTGTACTTAAGCGACCCCACAACTTCCACCAGAGAACTCCTACAACTGATAAACAAGTTCAGCAAAGTGGATGGATACAAAATTAACTCAAACAAACCAGTAGCCTTCCTATATTCAAAGGAAAAACATGTGGAGAAAGAAATTAGGGAAAAGATACGCTTCACAATAGTCACAAAAACTATGAAATACCTTGGTGTGACTCTAACTAAGCAAGTGAAGGACCTGTATGACAAGAACTTCAAACCTCTAAAGAAGGAAATTGAGGAAGATCTCAGAAAATGGAAAGATCTCCCATGCTCATGGATTGGAAGGATCAACATTGTAAAAAGGGCCATCTTACCAAAAGCAATCTACAGATTCAATGCAATCCCCATCAAAATTCCAACCCAGTTCTTCACTGAGTTGAAAAGATCAATGTGCAATTTCATCTGGAATAACAAAAGACCTAGAATAGTAAAATCCATCCTCAACAACAAGAAAACATCTGCGGGAATCAATATCCCTGACCTCAAGCTATATTACAAGGCAATTGTGCTGAAAACTGCATGGTACTGGTACAGAAATAGGCACATGGATCAATGGAATAGAATAGAAGATCCAGAAATGAGCCTTCATGTATATGGTCATCTGATTTTTGACAAAGGAGCTGTAAACATTCAATGGAAAAAGGACAGCCTATTCAACAAATGGTGCTGGTCCAACTGGCACTCAGCATGCAAAAGAATGAAAATAGACCCTTTCTTATCTTCTTGTACAAAGCTCAAGTGTAAGTGGATCAAAGATCTCCACATTAAACCAGATACACTGAAACTATTAGATGAGAAAGTAGGGAAAATCTTAGAACACATAGGCACAGAAGAAAATTTCCTGAACAAAACACTAATGGCTCAAGCTCTAAGGTCAAAGATTAACAAATGGGACTTAATGAGATTGCAAAGTTTCTGTAAGGCTAAGGACATTGTGAAGAAAACAAAATGGCAGCCAACAGAATGGGAAAAGATTTTTACCAACTCCACATCAGATAGAGGCCTAATATCCAAGGTATACAAAGAAACTCAAAAAGCTAGACACCAGAGAATCAAACAACCCTATTAAAAATGGGGTACAGAGCTAAACAAAACGTTCTCAATTGAGGAATATGGAATGGCTGAGAAACATCTAAGGAAGTGCTCTACATCCTTAGCCATCAGCGAAATGCAAATCAAAACAACCCTGAGATTCCACCTTACACCAGTCAGTTTGGCCAAGATTCAAAACTCAGATGACAGCAGATGCTGGTGAGGCTGCGGAGAAAGAGGAACACTTCTCCAGTGTTGGTGGGGTTGTAAACTGATACAACCACTCTGGAAATCAGTCTGGCAATTCCTCAGAAAATTGGAAATAGTACTACCTGAAGATCCAGCTATTCCACTTCTGGGCATATACCCCAGAGACACTCAAATATACAACAAAGATACATGCACCACAATGTTCATAGCAGCTCTATTTATAATAGCCAGAAGCTCGAAAGAACCCAGATGTCCTTCAGTAGATGAATGGATACAAAAATTGTGGTACATTTACACAATGGAGTACTACTCAGCTATCAGAAACAATGACTTAACCAAATTCTTAAGAAAATGGTTGCATCTAGAGAATATCATCCTGAGTGAGATAACCCAGTCACAAAAGAACAGACATAATATGAAATCACTGATAATGGGATACTAACCCCAGAAACCTCAGCCTACCCCAGAAACAACTCACAGACTGTGTGAAGTTCAAGAAAAAAAACAAAACAAAACAAAACATTATACTCAATCCTTACACACCAAGAATACTTTGACTAATTCTGGGTTACATCCTGTTTTACATGTACTTTTTGCTCATTGTAACTAGTAAGACCTTAATGCAGAATATCAAACCTTAAAAAAAAAAAAAAGCCAAGCACTGACAAAAATCTATTTGTATACATTTATGCAAAAATGCTTAAAATTTGTTCTTTTATTTTTGTTTATTTTAAAAAATAAAGTTAAAAAAACAAAAAACAAGAACACTATAAACAAAAATATAAAATTTTATGTAAATATTTAAAGTGACCAAGTATGACCAAAATATCAAAAGGAAAACCAACAAGGAGAAGGAGATTATTTAGATTTAAAAGTGATTAATCATAATTAACAAATTATTTGTTTATATTTATGTGATATATTGCACTTTGATTTAAAAAGCTAACTTACATATCTGTCACTGAATATTTATTACTTATTACATTTTTGCATTGAGAACATGTGAAATTTATCCTCAGATTTGAGAGTTACAGTGGTTTCTATGAACGTTTATTACATTACCTGGTTTATCTAATTACCCATTTTTCAGTCCTATGAAGCAAGAACCATGCCTGCCTGTGTGCTTGATAATTTTGTACACTGCCTCTTAATTTTCTCCTTTAATCATCATTCTAGCATGAAATGGATCATGTTAATTTCATGATTATCTTGATGCTGGTGTATCTATACCTAGCAAAAATACCCAGCAGGGATGTGCCACCTTTTGACATTGACAAATGTTATTTGTAATTGTGCAGTTAGGGCTGGAAAGATGGCTCAACAGTTAAAAACACTTGGTCTTGCCGAGGACCAGTGCTCTTTCTGGTGAACTCACAACCACTTGTAACACCAGTTCCAGGAACCGTACACCCTCTTCTGGCCTTCTCGGGCCCTGTGCCCAATTTACTCAAGAAACTAGTTTCTTCCTCTAAGTCTTATGAGTCTAAGATGTAGTTTTGGAATCTGTGCTGGGCAGTGAAGCTGCGTGGGCTTGGCACTTCTCTATGTTTACTGTGCTCAATAGCTCAGCAATGACCATGCCCACCACTTACCACTTTTTGTAGTGGAAGGCACTTTGACCAGCAACCTCTCTGTGCATGCCTGTCCATTTCCTCCATGGTATTCTCTTCCTCTCTGCCCCTCCTTCCCTCCCAATCACATTGGTCTTTGCTATCTCTTTCCGGGGCCATTTCATTTTGAACAGGCATCTGAAACCAATTCTGATGCTCTGGTATCTTTGGCTGTGGCTGCACTGCAGCCCAGGCTGACAACATACTAACCACAGCCCCGGATCTAAACAGCAGAACGTTTTGCAATCAGAGCCACTCATCCACTATAAGCCAATTTCAGATGAAATTGATAGTGAAGAGAAAGATTTATTTAATGTGAACACCTAGGAAAGCGGAATACAGTGATTCTTTTATTCCCAAGCCCATCCCCTGGGCTCTAATGTGGTTTGGGTCATATGAAGTTTGGCTCTGTTCTACCTGAGATATCAATGATAATTTTTGTCCAGTGTTGCTACTCTGCATGCATCGCCTACCTGCTATTCACTTAGAACCCTTTTAATTACGAAGTTGATTGTTTGAGGTGGCATACTTGTGCTTAAATGGCTCCACAGTATGATGTCAGAGGAAAGATGTAAAGTGCCTTCCATGTGTAAACAGGTAGAGCTTATTGATGTAATTAAGGGAGGCAATAAGTAAATAAATAAAGAAGCATGTTAAGGTCTCTAAGGTTTACAGTAGGGATGATTGTCCACCCAAGAACTTGTGAAAGAAAGAGAAACATTGAGCTTTGACTAATATAGCTATTCCGTCATACACTACAAATGCTAGTGTGATATGATGATTCTTTACCAATTCTCCCCAGGCCACAGCACTGCACTATTCCTCGGTATAGAGTGACCTTCAGAGGTCCCCATGTTTTTGAAAGCACACCTTGAGACCAGTTGCTCAGCACTCCTCTCTCAGCATCGCCACAGAGCAAAAATGTATGCCTTTCTTGAGAGAAGACTAGGGTGAGATGTACAGTCTCCACAGAATATTGAAGCTTTGTGACATCCTAGAACCTGAAGGCAAAACAGTCGCATCCAGCCCATAGAGGAAGCTTGTAATGTTTTCCATCTGCTCTACTGAACTTCGTGTGAGACCTAAAAGGCCAGCATTAGCATTTAACACAACAGGAAACAAATGAGCCAACCAGATGGGCCACACCTGAGACCTTTGCCTTATTGTCCCTTCGGTATTTCCTACTGTGTGTTTCAAGAGAGTTTGAGTGTGAGGATTACTCTAAGCCTCTACACAGGGGCAACATTACTTTGGAATAGTAAAAAGGTTGAGGAAAAAAATTAGAGTTAAGTCTAAAAAGTTGAACTTTATTAACAACAGAATGGACCATAGGTACACTTGTATACTATTTGTTGATTATCTGAAATTCAAATGTAAACTAGATGGTGTAGGTCTTATCTGTGTTATGTGAGACTTTTCCTGGGATGACATCACAGTTGTTTACTAATCCCCAGTGGGGAATGAAAGACACAGCAAAGATACAATTCTACCAGACTGTGGGGCAAGTGGACTGTGCTTACAGACAGAAGAAATGGTAATGTTGAGCAGGTTCAAAACCCCAGGGAACCTCAGAATTGGAACAGCAAACATGGAAACGGCTCCATGCCAAGATCTACCTGTCCTGGAACACAAAACCATGATGCCTCACAGAGAGGACCACGACCATCAGTCCCATAAGGACAACACCTGCCTTCCTTCCCCATGCAAATCGAGCATCTTAATATCTCAGTCTGAGCCAATGGGAAGCATCTACCCTTGGGTTCTACCCTACTCCCAAAATGTTTATGAGGTCCCCAGCCACGTGGAATAAAGTACAGGAATTATTTCACCAAGACTAGTCTGAGGGTGGCTGCTTACGTGAGTTGTAACATTCTGGGGAAGAGTTTTGTTTCCCCAAGCATTCATTGCTAGACCTCAGATCAGCTCTTCCTGCCTCCACGTGTGCTGTGGTTATCAGCTACTGGCAGCTACTAGCTGCCCTTTGCTGTTGGTTGTAACTGCTCCCAGCCACTTGCTTAGTGGCTTGCTTGCTGCTGCTACTGTTAGCATTCGCACTGCCATGGTAGTAGGACCTGGCTACCTGCCTTGCGAGGGCTTCCATTCAGAGATCTGTAACACTTTGGCTGGTCCAGCCAAACTGGAGCCCCTTGGAACCTTTCATTATGGCCAGACAAGACATCCTTGGATTTTGTTCTGTCTCCCCTGATCTTGCTGGTGGTGCTCAGGTATCCCAGAAGTGAGGCAATCACACATCCTGACACCAGACTCCAACTGCACAATTTGAAAGAAGAACATCAGGACAGACATTTTTCCCCAGGCAACTTAACAGAGATGAATCTCCCATCCCCAGCAATGCCATCCTGCTTTATAGCCATGGGGGGCGTTGGGGTGGTATTAAGGCTCTTGTTAGTGTCAGGTGTCCTGAAATTGTGATATCAGTTTACTTCATTAGTCTCACAAGATGCCACCCATCCCACAGGAAGGAATGTTTCCATTTGGATGGAACTGCTACAAAATAAAAATCCTTTAGTTCTTATGGGTTCTGCCCCTGTGTCATGGTGTTTCCAAGCCTATGGGATCCTAAGGTAGCCTGATATCTTAATCTATTGTTAATAACACACAACTACAAACCGAGTAAGTTACAGAGACAATAACCTTGTTTGAGCTCATGGCTCTAGTCCAAAATCAAGAAGTCATGTCTGGTGACTTTCTACCTGCTGACCAAGGCCCACAGTGGCTTAGAGAAGGAACCCCATGATATGGAACGAAGCACATAAGAAGACAGTCCATGGATATGGCTGGCAGCAGACCCACTCCTGAGATAGGCCATTAGCCCATTCACCCATCAAACCATAAATTAAACTGCTCATCTTAAAGGTTCCACTTGGTACTACACCATGATGTTTTGTAGAGAGTGAATCTTAATGTGAGCTTCAGCAAATTAGATCCATGTTCAAGTGATAGCACACAAATATCTAGAGTGGTCCAGATGAAAATCTTCTCAGCAACTCTAGAGAATGACTCCAGCATTCCTAAGAACCACTCTTACTGTGTTATCCGGATGTATCACACCATCATACTTGTCTAGCCGGAGGACCAAGTTGTATTCATCCTAAATTGAAGAACAAATAGGGCTTGTCTTATTCCACCCTCTTCTAATAGGTTGTTATTGTGTGCCTCAGGTTATTTCCTATTCTGGTCCAATGAGTCATAGTCAGGAAGAAAGGCAATGACTGTTTATTCATGAGAGAGTCTCCTCAAGGAAATATTCTTTAGAAGGGCTGACACTTAGTACCTCTAGGGCTATAATGGAAACCCTGTTCTGTGTGACACCTAGAATCTAATAGGAAGTGAAAGCAAACACAATGCAAAGGATAGAGAATGTTATGCACAGGAAGTGCTGTTAACAGATCTAGACTTTACAACCTAGATCTATGGACTTTAGATGCCATGATGCCTGGGTCAGGCACCTCTTAGGAACCCTTACATTATGTTTATGGAGAAGTCAGTTGGCTTCTCACCCCATGAGATTGGTTTTGTTATGGGCAGGAATTTCATTTCTCTGTGCAATGACACACCTTTTTAAGTACTTATATCTCAGCAGCACAGTTAGTGTACACAGGTCATATTTAGCTCAAACCTTGTGATGTTTTTATGTTTTAAAAACTTAAATCATGTCTTGAAATCGAACATGGTGACTCTGGTGCCAAATTTCCTCAGTGTCCTAATCAGCAAGTGCCAGACATTGGTTCTGGCCAAAGTCATGAATATCTGCTTGCTCATTGTTCACATCATTCATCTCACTGCACTGACCACCAGGATCCGTTCTTCCTGTCTCAGCACCATTCCCATCAAACCCACCTGGGTCCAGGCAGCTCTCTCCATCCCTTTTAGGCTATAAGCCTCTCTGTTTGTTCGTTTAACACATTGACAGGGAGCACATGTTGTACATGACAGTCCCAGACGCATGGTATAGAATGGATATCAACCTGAGAAGTATGTGAGCTATGAACATCTGAATGACTAGTAGCCTAAACTTTCCTGGAAAAAAACAAGCCTGGGATGACCACAGGTCTGGCACAACACAGACTGCTACAGCTTCCAGAACTGGGAGCAAGCCAGAGACTAGAAGAACCCTGCCTGAGGCTAAGGGATCCAGGCAGGAGTGAGGATGAGACAGAAGACCTTGGCAAAAGAACACTCTGGTTGGCTTGGGAAGGAGTAAGCCTGAGATGACCACCAGACCCACACCATGGGGCCAGGACTGGGAGTTAGCCTGAGATGACCACAAAGTGGGCACCACACAGGCTTGAGGGTGCAGACTATACTTGAGATGACCCCTTCCCATCACCATACTGCATAAGCGAAACTTAGCACTCCTGAGGCTACTCCTGTGACAACCCAGACACTCAGAGATCCCAAGTGCCACTAAAAGGAGCAAGTAAGTGTTGGGGAAATGGAAGGAGATTAAGGACAATGGAACCAGTGATATAGCCTCCTATCTGCACTCCTGCAATTATGTGCCTGCCTCGGGATGGGAACAAACATACGGCCTTCTATGTATGAAGAATGCTTTGGCTTGTGCTAACTTACAATCACCCAAAATGACTCTTCATGGAATTTCACTGAAGGACAAGCAGACTTTGAGGGATGTAGTGAAAGGTGGTGATTTGGGCTCAGGAGATACAGTGCTTACTGTATGAAAAGCATGAGAGCGTTCATATTCCCAGAAGCCATGTAGAAAGCACAGCATGCCAGAATGTTAGCTGATCTCAGAGATGGAGGATAGACAGAGCAATCTCCAAGGCTTGCTGGCCAAATGTGCAAGCAAAATGTGACATTCCAGGTTCAAGAAGAGACCCTGTTTCAAAAAATAAGGTGAAGAGAGATACATGAAGTCAACCTCTGACCTCCACACCCCATACACAGATGATTGTACCTGCACACATGTGTGGGTGCACATACATCACATACATATAAAAGAGCTAGCCAGAGAAAATGCTTTCAGGCTTGAACAGTATGAACTGCACTTAGCCTAATAAACTGTACATGGAACATTGAATGAGAGTAGATTTAATCTGAAGGTTCTGTTTGAGTGTGTCCCATGGTCAAAAAGCAATTTAGGAAGTAGAAGGAACTAGAAACACCGAGAGTAGGCATGAAATATGGTGCCACATCAAATGATTGCATATAACCATCTTTAGTCAGGACGGATGGCCCATTCTGATGAGATATTTTTATGTGTTTGTGCAATGTATGGTGTTCATGCATGTGTGGGTACACTTTTATGTCTGTATGTGCACATGTGTATGTCAGCCAGAAGTGGATAGTTGGGCATTGTTGGGACATGGTCTAAGAATGGACTTATGTGAGGAGAATTCTGAGTGCTTGTGAGAAAGCTCTAAGAAAACAAGACTCTAGGACCTTAGTTTTCAAATCAAAATTGTTCTTGAAATGTGCTTTAATAATATTCCTGGGTGAAGCAGATAGTGAGGAGTTTATTGGTGCCTTTGCTCTTCCTGTACCTCTGTGGGGAAAAACATGTATTTGCCACTTGTGGCTTCTCCTTGAAGTCTTTCTCATGTGATTCTTCTTAACCCTCAGTGTATCAATTTTCTAATGCTCTGAATAAAGTTGCCTATCGCATGAGACATTAGTCTGCCTCATTTTTAGGACCTGCTCTCTCAGGTTCACACCACCAACTAGACTGGTAAACATGTGTCTTTTTCAATCATTTAACTTTATATTTTGAGACAGGTTCTCTCATCAGACCCCAAGTTTATCACTTTGGTAAAAATGGCTGGCAGATGAGCTTTCTTGTTCTAAGTTCTGAAGTCACAGACATTCAACATCACTTCTATTTCTTATGTGGGTGCTAGGAGTTCAAAGTCAGGTTCTCAGACTTGCATGTCAATCACTTTATGGACTGAGCTATCTCTTCAGCCCCTCTAGTGGGACTTTTTAGAAATTGTCTAAATATTGTCTAAACCAACACATAAATTCTGCAAACACAGTTGATGTGATGACATCTAGGAAGGCAAAGGGGCAGTTAAATGTTACAAGGATTCTTTGTTGCAGGTTTGAAGACTTATTGATATAATTTGAAAATTGACTTACACAAAAGTTCTAGGGTCGTTTATTAGAGCTTTTGAATATAATAATAACAGGCCAGGCAACTGTAAACACCAGAGATAGTGGCCACAGTAAAGGGGGAAGATAGTGTTCACAGGAACACCAAGAAAGCAGTGTCAGGGCAAGCATGCTTAGGAAAATGGCTGGTGTTCAAGAAAAAGGTGAAAGTATGGGAGAAGTCATGACTTTTAAGTTAAAACATGTTTATCAATGAAGATCTGTCAGGAACTTGCTGGAGGAAGACATTCCAGGATATGTAAATCCATTATCTCATAAGGAGAATAATTATTCCTCCCATTTCCTTAGCATGATTTCCTATGAATCAGCTTTTCTGAGGTGTTCTCTTGATCAGGTGATTGACAGACTCAACTGGATTAACTTTTAAGAAGGAGACACATAGTGTGTAATCTTCTAATTTTTGAGGCGAATTAGAACATCATTTTTCTGCCTAAGGCCAATGACAGAACTGGCAATCTATTCTTTTGAGCAGGAAAAAGTAGTTTCCTCATAATATGTCTCAATAAAACACAGATACCTCTATGGATTCCCATGCATTTTAAATGTTAAGCGAGTAGTTGTGGAATTTTCCTTTCTAGTGTGATCAGGGAAGGGGGACATGGTATCTAAAGCTGGTTATGAAAGAAGAGTCTGTCTTTAATGACCCCAAAGCTTATTAATATCTGTCTACTTAACAAACAAACAAATACTTTTTCTTTGCCAATGAGGTAATCAGGTACAAACTTTCTTCAATTAGGAATAATGTCTTCCCCGTTTAAAGAGGAAAATACCATTTCACGATTCTGTATTATTCTCATAGATTGTTATAATGAGGAGCTTATTTAGTTATAGGTAGTGAGAACCTTACTGTGGAATACAGACTGGATCAATGGTTTAGACATTCAGTTTATGGCACAGACCTTGAACAGGAGCAGCTCTGGCTCTCATCCTGGACAATTAGCTTTGTCTTCACTGGAAGTCAGAAATATCACTGATTCTATTGGCAATTAGGACAATTGTGTCAAAAATTTTTAAAGGCATTGGTTCACATTCTGATTTTTTTGTCTTTCATCTTTCTTATCCACTTACATATCAACTTAATGAACACAGATGCAGAAAGCTGTGCATATCAGAGACTTTATTGATCTTTCAAGATATACCTCAAATGCAAGCTTGGAAACCAGGATGGGTCAGTTCAGTGAACAGCTTGTTGGATCTATGGTTGTACTTGCTGGATCTACTAGTTCACCTCCCTATGTCTGTGCACAAAACCCTTTCTAATCTCTACACAGAGACTTTCAGTGGAAACCCTTTCTTGACCTGTTCTTGAGGCATGGGAGCCCTGCTTACTTCATTTCTCTCAAGTGCTTACCAACAATAAAATTGTTCTGGAACCAGTTTACAAAAAAGAAACTATTCTTCGAGGTTGTGAGACAAAGTCCCATAAGTTGCTTTTCTGGAGTAGCTTTGGTAGCCTTTGATTATCTACCACCCTAGCCTCTTTCCCCATGAACTATTCTCACCCAAGGCAAAAACAAACAAACAAACAAACAAAACCCCCCTCTGTTTTATTCAAATACATCCCATTCCACACATTTCACTGGGTTGTTACTTCAGGACAATATTATAAAATAAAATCAGCAAAGAGGCTTTGAAAGATAAATCCCACATGCTCCTACACTGAGAAAAGGCATAGAGTTGGCAGGAGGGGAGGAATAAAGAAAGGTAGGGAGAAGAGGGAAGTGATAAGACTTGCTTTGCCTTTTTACTCAGTTTACCCTTTGCTGTGAGCTAAGGGATGCTTTGTGAGCCATCCATTCAAACATGGAGGGCACATAGGTGCTTTACTTCTCTGGCTTCTAGACTTGAGAATTCTTTGGGCCTTGTAACGCTGCCCTGCATCTCATGGAGGCAAGTGTGAGGAAGAAGGATACAGATGCTGCCAGGGTTGTTAGGGTGAGACCTGGGCTGGAAGCCCTAACAAATCAGGATTGGTTGATTGCCAATTAAACACACTGAGTACTTTGTGAGGAACAAGCCAATTTTGGGAAAAGGAAATTTACTTAATGTGATCACATTGGGAAGAGGAATAAAGAAGTCCATTGACACCCTACCCCTAAGCCAGTGTGTGGCATTTAGAACACCTTGTAAAGTAATTATGTTTCCCATCATTGACCCAACATTGTCTGCACTCCTGTCTCTCCCACTGGGTGTTTGATAAATTGTTGAAGATGAATGAAACCTCTTCCTGGGATAGAAGTGCCTCTGCCTCCTTCAGTGTTCTATTGCTGTAAGGAGACACCATGACCAATGAACTCCTATAAAGGAAAACATTTCGTTGGGGTTTGGTTACAATTCTGACTTAGTTTATTATCAAGAAACAATGCAGCATGTAGGCAGACATGTTGCTTGAGAAAGATGTGAGAGTTCTACATCTGGATCTGCAGGAAGCAAATAGAGACATTGGGTCTGGCTTAAGCATTTAAATCTGAATGACACACTTCTGCCAACAAGGCCATACCTACTCCAATAAGGTCACACCTCCTATTCCCTGTCAAGTAGTGCCACTTCCTGATGACCAGACAGTCTCCTCTTCTTCATCAATAATTTCTGCTTATAAAACCTTAGGGTGGGGACTTTTGAATCTTAAAACTGAGTTCCCCAAGGCTGATTAGTTGTATTAACTTCTCCTGGATTTTGAACCTTCTTCTTATCTCCACAGGAGAAAGTTTTCATTTAGAGCCAGACAGCATACATTTATGTATGTATGTATGTATGTATGTATGTATGTATGTATGTATGTATGTATGTATATATGTATATATGCATTTATTTATTTTTGGTCTTTTGAGACAGGATTTCTCTGAGTCACAGCTTCTCTGTGTAGCCTTGGCTGTCCTGGAACTTGTTTTGTAGACCAGGCTGGCCTTGAACTCAGACATCCAACTGGCTCTGCTTCCCAAGCACTGAGATTAAAGGCAGTGCCACCACCACTCAGATAGCCAACAGTTTGTAATATTCTCAAAACAAAACAAACAGACAAACAAACAAACAAACAAACAAAAACCTATGATAGTCAAAGCAATGGGAACTCTCTTCACAAGTTCTAGAGACAACTCTGCTTCTCTGGGCTTCTGTATGCCTTAAAATTCTCACTGGACATTATCCAATGGTTACTATCAGTCTACCAGCATGATTCTCAGACATCAATCAGCCATGGAATCAGCACTCTTGAGGCTTATCGCCTAGATAGACATTTGGGAAGAGGAGCTCTCAACAACTGAAGTGAGTCTCAGGAAGACTAGCCTATAGGCTTGTGGGACATTTTTTAAAAAGATTTATTTATTTGTTTGTTTATTATAAGTACACTGTAGCTGTCTTCAGACACACCAGAAGAGGGGCCTTATTACAGATGGTTGTGAGCCACCATGTGATTGCTGGGAATTGAACTCAGGACCTCTGGAAGAACAGTCAGTGCTCTTACCCACTGAGCCATCTCTCCATCCTGGACATTTTCTTAATTAGTGACTGATATGGATAGAGCTCAGACCATTGTGGGTTTTTTCACCCCCAGTTAGGTGGTCATGAGAGTGTATAAGAGAGCAAACTAAACAAGCTGACCCCTAAGCAACATTTCCTTACACCTCCATAGCCTCTGCATCTGCTCCTGCCTCTAGGTCCCTCTGACTTTCCTCTTTGACGGACCATTTATCACCCAGAAGTGTAAGAGCAAGTATAACTCCCTACTCCTGAAAGTTTCCTTTAGTCACGGTGTTTCATCACAGCAACAGAAACCCTAAGACACTAACTAATGCAGCTAAAACTATAAACTCTAGGTTTAGTGAGAGGTTCTGTCTCAAAGAAAGAGTCAGAAATCAACCTTTGGTCTCCACATAGACACACGCACTTTGCAACTAATTGCTGTCATATTGGCAGGCTCCACTATGCTCTGGAAATAGCTAATCATTTATAGTTGGAATCCCCTGGATTTTACATTCTTATACTGTGAATCACTTATTTTACTTGGTTCTCTTTTAGTTGTTAATAGTGTCTAGTTAATTAATGACTTTTCTAGATATGTTGAATGAATTATGACATGTTCAAGTACCACTGTTAATGATGCAACAATTGTGAATTCTTTCCATTCCTATACCAAAACTAACATTTACTCTCTTAAATTGACTTATCACTTAAGATAGAGCTGACAAACACATTTCCCAGTGCTCTGGAATAGCTGAGGATTAATTTGCTCCTGCCAGTATTCTCACCTCTTCTGTGGGCAGTAAAATACTGAGTCACTACACCACCCTTAGGTCAACCACACCTCTGAATGTGTGTGTGTGTGTGTGTGTGTGTGTGTGTGTGTGTGTGTGTGTGTGTGCGTGTGTGCCTGTGTGCTGTATACATACACGTGCTTAGAGGTATACATGATTGTCCATCTGCAGAAACCACAGGAGAACTTCAATACCCTTTTCTATCATTCTCAGCCTTATTACTTTGACAGAGTCTGCCACTTAACTTGGGGTTAGTTCCAGTATCCTTTCAGCCTTTGTCCTCCCTGGCACTGGAGTTACAGGCATGCATGAAATCAAAGAGGCCACTAAGTGACTTCATGTGACTTTATATGATCTAAGTTTGGCTCCTAACAAATTGTGCAGCAAGCATTTTACCAACCTAATCACCCCTCAGGCCCAAACATCTGCTTATTTTAAATTAATTTTATTTGATTTCATTAATTTTAATTGTGTCTGTCTGTGTGTGTGTGTGTGTGTGTGTGTGTGTGTACTGCATTCCTTACAGCCATGACTTGCCACCACGTGGTAGGGATGTATGTTTACAACCTGTCTAGTGCTAAATTTTTAGTCAGGTTGTTTAAAGTTCAGGCCTTGGATTCTCAGGGGAGAATTATGAAAACACTGCTCCCTGTATTCTTGCCTAAGAATCGAGGTTCACCAGGGGTGTTCAACTTGCAGATCCATTGGATTAGATAGAGTCACTATTTTTATTTTCTTAAACATTTTAAAAATGCTGGTGAAAGAATTTTGGGTAAAAAAATATCCAATTATTGTAGTAATTTATCAAGCTTATACATTATTTGAACGTTCACCAGAAATCCCCAAGTAACCAGCTCCTTTGCTCTATCTCTCCCCAGTTTTTTTTCTTTTTCTTCCACATATTCCTTCCTTCCTTCCTTCCTTCCTTCCTTCCTTCCTTCCTTCCTTCCTTCCTTCCTTCCTTTCTTCCTTCCCCTTTTCCTTTACTTAGTATCTTAGCTACTCTTCTATTATTGTGACAAACACAATGGCTGAAGCCACTAATAAAAGAAAATATTTAATTTGGGGGCTCAGGGTTCCAGCAGGTTAGGGATCATGACTCTTTCCTCCATTCTTCCCTTTTTTCTTCCTCTATCGCTCCCTTTCCATCCCCCTCTCTCCTTTTCCTTCCCTCTTTTCCTCCATCTCTTTCTCTCCCTCTCCCCTTCTCTCCTTTTCTGCTCCATCCCTGGTCCGATCCCAGAAACAGATTTAACATCTCGGATGCTCAGTCACCACATTTTGAGGATGCACTCTTCCTTTCACTTAGTAATGCTGAAATCTGGCGTCTGCTCAAGATTTCCTCTCACAGACTGAGGCAGGCATCCCACTGAGATGTTGACTGTGAGTCACTAGCCAGCACAGACAAGATTTATCACCTGGAAGTGAATTTTTGACAATATTGGCACTACCTACATCCTGCCTGGGAACCAAGAAGCCTGACTTCAGGCTTTGCTCTGAAGCTTTCCAGTCCTCAGATTGCGTCAGCAGACACACCCTTCCTGGCCACAAGTGTTCTGTCTGCCTTCAGAGATCCTGGCATACTGTGCCCCTCTGCCTGTCTGTCCATGCTAATGCTGTAGTTCCCAATAACATATCTTTTGTTCCCTTGAGCCATTGGCACCATCCATAAACCAACACCACGATCTTGTGTTTTTCTCTGTGCTGCCTGAAGCCCACACTCTGTAACTGGCTTCTGTATTTCTTCATAATTTCAATCATGTTGGGAAGTTAAAGATGTATCAGGAGACCAGAGAACCTACAGCAGTGGTTCTAAGAATGTCTCCTTACTGGAGACCAGAAATGAAGGGAGAGCTGTGCTCGCTGGTTCCTTTTCAGACCTGACTCTTTCCCTGGAAGCTGGATGTGAGGCTGTCACTAAAACTGGGCAGCTCGTGATTGAACCAACTGCATGGACTACATACCCTCTCTGTGTTTCTAAGTGCTTTAGAACACCATAGAACATCAGCTCCTCTTCTCGGTCTTCAGGGACTCACTCTTGCTGTATCTTGCTCTATCTTATTCTCTCTTGTGCCTTTGCCCATGAATCTAATAAATGTCTTCCTAAAACTCACCTTCTGTGGTACCTGACTTTCAGTCTTTGCATTTGTAAACGACAATGCAGAAACGGCTGGCTTTGGGCAGCTTTGGTGGCTGCAGGGTTTTCTGGAGCTCTGGCTGCCACCTTACCTCCACCCCCACCACACTCCAGCACAGCTCACCAAGACCGGAGAGGGGCTCCACATCCGCAAAGATCCATCCAAATTCCCACTTATCAGTGTGATTTATGAAATATGCCCATAAGTAATCAGCCCTCGAGATGTTTCTCTTCATTTCGCATAGTTTGCCTCGTGCCAATAATTCATATATAACTAACTTTCAATTATCTTTTCAAGAAAATTGCTACAGCACTCTGATTATGTGTAAATTTAATCTTCCCACATGGTTTCCATAGGGGTGGCATGACCAAAGCTATCGGTCTGATCCTCATAACACAAAGACTTGGAGCATGGTAATGTATGCATTCCTAGCACTAAAAAAGTGGAGGCAGGAGGATTACAAGTTTAAGATCATCTTCTGGTACACAGTAGTTTAAGGCCAGCCCGGGTACTCAACAGATAACAAACAAATGGACATCTAATGGTCAAAATAAATATTCTTATGCATAACGTTATCTAGGCCCAGGTATTTCACTGTACTAATGAAAACACGTGAGTGTAAGTGACAACTGTGAGCTAACTTATTGAAAATTGGTGTTCTTATGGCAGTACAGGTCAAAATTATAGAAGCTCAGCAACTTGAGGGACAGCTTCTTTTATTATTTTTTTCACATTTAATTAGGGAGTGTGTCTGACAAAGTTAGAGAACTGCTTGTGGGGTTGGTCCTCTCTATCCACCCTGTGGGATCTGGGGATCAAACTCACATTCTCAGACTTGGCAACAAGTGCCTTTACAGGCTGAGGCATTGAGTCAACCCAAGTGATATTGTTCATTGGCAACCAAGCCGGAGGACACATTCCTTAAGGTCAGAATATGGGAGGCACAGACAGGAGGATTATGGATGTAAGGTTGTCTTGTGTCGTACAGTGGAAACAAGCAAACAACCTCCCCCCACCCCCCCCCAAAAAACACACACACACAGAGTGATGTAGAGTGATATGCAGTGATATATACAGTGGATACAGAGTGATATATAAGTGATACATAGTAATTGATATGCAACAAGATACAGTGATGGATGGAAAGTAATATACAGTGATGGATATACAGTAATAAACCATAATAAATCTGGACCAAAACAGAGTGATATATACACAGTGAAATAGAATAATAGATACAAAGTGGTCTACAGTGACGGATGCACAGTGGTCTACAGTGACAGATGCACAGTGGTCTACAGTGACGGATGCACAGTGGTCTACAGTGACGGATGCACAGTGGTCTACAGTAATGGATGCACAGTGGTCTACAGTGACAGATGCACAGTGGTCTACACTGACAGATGCACAGTGGTCTACAGTAATGGATGCACAGCGGTCTACAGTGACAGATGCACAGTGGTCTACAGTGACGGATGCACAGTGGTCTACAGTGATGGATGCACAGTGGTCTACAGTGACGGATGCAGAGTGGTCTACAGTGATGGATGCACAGTGTCTAATGAGATAGATGCATAGTGATACACATTAATGTGTATAGATAACCGCCAGCATCCAATAGTTTCAAGAGCTGGACCATGTGCATCCTGTCTTAGACAGGGATGCCTAGGAAGCTGTCCAGATATCTTTTACAGTTACTGAATCAAGCAGGCTTGGGGTTATGAGTGCAAAACTATGAGTTTGTAAAGCATGCTTGCTAAGTCAAGTCTAGTGAGGGAGTTTCCTTTATTTGACTATTTGAAGTATAAAGACCCCACCCTGAATCTGGATATTTTGAGTTGAGATCTACCTTAAATCTGGGCCACACTATTTGGGGACAGACTACATAAAGAACATGGAAGAAGGAAGCATTTACCTTTTGATTTTGGCCAGCCTGTCCTCTCTTTTGTCTAACTGACATTAGAGCCTGCTTTTAAGGGAATATGATATAATTCTGAGACATCATCCTGAATTCTTGGATTTCCCTTGGGAGACAGGTGTTTTGGAGTACCTGGACTGACTGCACCTGCCAGCCACACTAATAAACCACAATATATGCTGTATATATAATATACACATAAGAAATTGTATAATGTATAAATACAATCAGTTCCATTCCCCTAGGGAACCCTGACTAATATACACTGTGGGACCAGAAATAATTATAAGGAAATAGAAATAGAAATATGAATTTCTCCAGTATTCAAGCTTGTCAACTTGCCAATACCAACAGTTACTGAAGACTTCCCTGCTAGTATGGAGAACTGTTGATTAGAAATATTTGGAAGTCTTGCTATGCAGAACAAGGAATTTAGTGACTCTGTACATAAAACTTTTGATAATCTGTGGAGAGATAAGAAAAATAATGATGCTGGCTGTTTGCTTCAAGCATTGCTGGATGAACTGGCTAGAGGAAAGAATGAGTTTAGGGACAAAATTAACCAGATTCTGGTGGCTCATAGTACAGTGGCAAAGAAAATGGGGAATTTGGTGAAATAACTGTCCAGGTCCAACACACAGAAACAATCTGCACAGGTTTCTATTCGTGCCCTGGAAGAGAGTCTTTTCCCGAGCAGCCATAGAACTCAAAATGCAGAAAATCAAACCAAAGCCCTCATAGTAAGATTGGCTGAATTACAGAGAAAATAGATCCAGCCCCACAGAGTTTCTGATTAGTAGGAAATGAGATGCTATAACTTGGGGTGGAAATCTATTGGAGGACCCAACTGAGGCTGTGGCTTTTGAACTTGAAGATCTGGAGAATTAATCTAGCCTAAGAAAGTTGTCTCCCCACTCTTAGCAGAAAGTATATCTCAACCCCCACCTTCTAAGGCAATTAATCCTTATTGTCTGTTAAACCAGCAGTAACCAGCTCCAGGCAAGACAATACTGATATCCCCCAGGCCTTCCAAAAGGTTAAACAGACTCTTCGAGGGGGATAGAAAGTGTAGTCTATGAATATGTGAGCTATAATACTAAAAAGCTTAATGAATTTGCTAATTCATTCAAGCAGAAACCTGGGAAATAAGTGTAGGAATGGATTTTAAGAGTGTGGGATGATGGTGGGAGGAACATTAAACTGGACTTGATGGATAAAACATAAAATTAAATCAGGTGGAATTTATTGATATGGCCAATGGAATGGAGATTCTAGGTTTACTATGAAAGCTCACATGGTTAAAATGGTGTCAAAAATATGAATAGCTGGCCACAGCATTTGTCACAGATGTCCTACTGAAAAGGAGTTGGAGATGCCTGCTATCCGGTGTTTTAGTGTTAATGAAGGGATTTTGAAGCTCAGGGAAATTGAAACACTAGGGTGAGTGCACTATGTGAAACCTAATCCTCCCTAACAACAAAGCTCAGAAGATATGCCCTTCATTAATCCTATAAAACATGAAGTTGTAAGAGAGAACCAGCAAATATGAGGAGCTCTGGCATTGTACTTTTCCATTTGCCAGACCCAGGGTTGCAGGTGCTGTTACTCAGGGGATGATTAAATGCAATGGATTTAACTGGGCTTTGGGGTAGCAGGGGTTATTTATCTCAATGGGCAGGATACACAGAGTAATGCTCATAACAGTCTGACACATTATAGACAGCATGGGCAGTGATTTTTTTAAGGTGGGATGACTTAAATGGACTTTGGGGACTGGCTCAGCAGCTATGAAATAGATAAGAGGCCTAGTATATTTTTGTTTGATCTATACAGGTAGAAAATGTCTCAAACAAATGAAAGTTACATTGGATCATGGGAAGAAAAGAGTTTCAGCCAATGAACCAATTTTCAGGATTGTGCCAGTCTAGAGACCCAGAATCTCTTGAATAAAGGGACAGATAGGTTCCCCTGAAGAAGGATCCTGGTAAGTGTTTTACTGTTAGCCTTTCTCTGGGACTTTCTCTGGGAGGGACCTATAGACCTCCACAGTGGGAAATGTACACTGGGGGAAAAGAAACTGAGTTTTAAGAGTCTATTTGTCATGGCTGTAAATTGAAGCTGTATGTGGGAGACCCCTCCACCCCAATATTACAGCCTTTCAGTTAAGGTAGAACTTGTAGCACTCAGATGGACCAATGGAATTTGGGAAGGGACCATTTTGGATTTGTTGGTAAATCTTATGCCCATCAGAGGATGGGAAATATATCCCATCAAATATATATTTGAAAGTCAAATTCAAAGGATTTTTACCCCAGCAAATTTGTTAGCCTAAGTAGAGTGGGACATTCCTAGATATTCATTTCTCAGGGCATCCTGAGTGTCCCTTCATTCGAGAAGTTCTAGGTCTGCAAACTGGTTCAAGTCTAGAAATCAGCTTATTCTCCTGAGGAAGGGCCTTGATAAGACACCTGAGAGCTTTGCTGTTTGCCTTTCTCCCATCCTTTCCAGAGGGACATACTGGTCTTTCACCATCGAGAAGAAGCACAAATCTTAGTGGGCCTATTTGAATCCTACAGACAGCATAGTTCTCAATTTTGTATGCCACTCAGGCTCATACACGAAGTAAATCAGAAAGCTGCTTACTTTCAGTCAGGTCTAGAATGGGAGAAGGTTGTTCAACAGGTCCAGGCTGCTACGCTATTTAGATCAAATGATGTAACCGACCAGATGACACTTGAGGTGTCAGTGGTAGATTGGGACTCTGTTTGGAGCCTTTGGAAGTGAGTGAATCACAGAAGGCCTCTGGGTTTCTGACGCAAGGCTGCACTGTTATCTGCAGACATCTAATCTCACGTTGCTATTGCTAAAGAAGCTCCATCTTATGCTAGGTATCCATCTTGGTACTCACCAGTCATCTGCCTCTGACTCCAGATGCTGGAAGATAAGGTCCCAAAAATCCTGACTCAGTGACCCCTCCCCCAAAGATGTCTTGACTGTCTACTTGTTATCACATGACTAACTGCTTTCTTTAGCTTCTGTAACTTGTTTATGCAGACACCCAAAGATTTCAGATGTCTTTACTTGGCAGGACAGACTAGTTTTGTTTACTTGCATAGAGATTGCATACATAGGTCTTCTTGTGGGTTTTCTCCTTTAAAAATCCTTTCCTCAACTAACTCCCTTTACCTGGTGATCCCAGATCTGACTCAGAGATTATTCATCCTGCTAGAAGTTAATCAATAAATCTTTTAGCTATAGGGCTTTGGGGGCAGTGAACTTGCCCAAGGGCAGTTTCCCAATGAACCTTCATTTAACCGAATCTAATCTGGTTTGAATTGGCTCATTTCAATGGCGGAGCAATACCTTATTAACAATGCCTAACTAATATTTCTACTTCGACGTCTTTTATTTTTCTACAACATGTTTGCTTTCAGAATTTTGAACAAGGACTTATTCCCAAAAACATGGCAATTTACTACTCTGGTTGGCAGCGGGAACCTGGGAGAGTGGGCCCTAAAATGAGGTGCACTAAAGTCTCATAAAATGGCCAACCTCATTTAGAGCATCAGACAATTTATACTCTGAGTGTTAAGAAGAATCACATGAGTGAGGTGCTCAATTGCAAGGATAAGACACATGAGCAAAAACATGCTTTTTCATAGAAGAACATGAATAGCATCAGCTCAGGTAAACTTATTCCTAGGTGCTAAACCTGGGAGAAACATGAAAACACATTCCAAGAACACTTCTGTGGTTAGAAGAAGAAGAAGAAGAAGAAGAAGAAGAAGAAGAAGAAGAAGAAGAAGAAGAAGAAGAAGAAGAAGAAGAAGAAGAAGAAGAAGAAGCAGCAGCAGAAGAAGCAGAAGTAGTAGTAGTAGTAGTAGTAATAGTAGTAGTAGTAGTTGTAGTAGTAGTAGTAGTAGTAGTAGTAGTAGTAGTAGTAGTAGTAGTAGTAGTAGTCACAAGACTCTCGGAGTTTTCTCCCAAGCATTCAGAATTCTCATACGACTCCATTCTTGGACCATATGCCAACAACCCTCTAACTTTTTCTTTCTTTTCAACTCCTATTCTGCACCATACCCCAAACCTTGGAGTGGATGATATAAGGAGTGAGTTTTACATGAGACATTATGGCTCTCAGATGCCATTAAAGCTTCGAAGATTTAGTCAAGACCCAACCCGAAGCTGGAGAAAACAATCTTAGCTGTGGCAGGAATCATGGCTGCTTGCAATGGGTGCATCCAGGTCACCAACTTTCCCAAGTGCTACCTCTATGTAAGACTTGCAGCAACCTTGGCGGGGCTATTCGTCGGTGACGGGATTTGCTACATTTTAGGTCAAGGGAGCAGGCTGGGGATATGGTTAAGAGCCTAAACTGCTTTTGCGGAGGATTGAAGTTTGGTTCTCAGGACTCCTGGCAGTCAGCTCAGAGGCAGCCAGCAGCCTCCTCTGACCTCTGTGGACATCTCTATTCAAAGGTACATTCTGCATACAGACACACAGAAATACATGTAATTAAATAATATACCCACAGAAACAAGCCAGGTAACCAACTTTAAAGCCTTGGAAACCAAGGCACAGATAGCCCAATCTACTCCTACTCGATGAGAACCTCAGGGCAGATGATGGCGCCTGCTGTAAAATCCAGGCAGCCTGGCTGTTGAGCTACTGCTTGCCACACTGGCTCCTATGGCTGCACATTCAGATTGCCAGCAGGACTTCTTTCACTCCCCAGTCTGATTGCAAGCATGGTGCATTTGCTTAGACCTCCAATTATGACTTGGCTTCTGCTCATCTCGGCTGGATGCCATGAGCGTGCTCTCCCCTGTGGATGCCACTCTGTGTGTCAGACACAGCTCATGTGTTCATAGAAAGTATAAAGCACATCACTGCTCCAGCCCTGCTGTGTTTGCTCTGGCTCCTGACCCAGGAGATAACGGAAAAAGAGTCAGGAAGGGACAGCATCATTAGGAATGAGTGTATCGGTCCATAGGGCACCTGTCGAGAGTTCCAGGCTCTTATGCTATAGGCAGGTGGACCCGTGAGCACATGGGCACGCATGGACAGTGACCGATATAATTTATCAACAAAGAGAGATATTATTGAAAATGGAACCCTGCCAAAGAATGGCAAGAGCTTCGCTTCCAGCTAGAAGTATAGTGAGGCTTGGTGCATTATTTATATAAGGCCAGCCTTCTCCTGCATGTGGGCATTACATTTTATTATTGTTTTTCATATGTTCTGTTCTTGCATGTAGCCCTAGTGGGGCTAGGGTGGTACATTATGTTAGGCTAAACCCCTGCTGATCCCTCACAAGCTGGGAGACCCTGTTTATCCTCCTTCTACCAACTCCACCTGCACAGAGAAAACTCCCCTGCCGCTCAGAGAAAACTCAGGGCTAACACGTAATCACTCCTGTCTCTGAGTTTCCAGCAATCCACCTAAGAGAGCCCACTCAGGGGCTCATTTTCTGACCATGTATGGACATAGCTCCAGTTCTTAGCTGACACGTCCTGACTCCTTACCTCACCTCTTTACAATCCCCTTGCTTTAGTCCAGATGTGTGACCTCACTGACCTCCACCTGTGAAATGGGTGAACCCTCTGGGGAGCTGCCTCCTAATAAGCCTGCCTTTATCTACCTGTAATCTGGTGTGAACTGGCCTGTATCTGATTCACTGAGGGGGAGAAAAAGCCTGTTACATTACGTTGGAAATGTTCGTGTGCTGTTTAAGCTTGATGAAAGTAGACCCTGAAAATGATGAGGCCTTTCTTGGTTTCACGCAAACCCTCATGTTCTGGGCCAGGCTCACCCTCTACCTGTGTAACAAGTACAGAGAAATACACCAAGCAGCTGGGAGTATTAAATGTATTGTGTATCTGAGAACAGCAAACTCTTCCAAGGAGAATTGCTATTGTTTATCTTGTGGCATAAAAATGTCCATAGCAGAAAGGAAAATCCAGAAGATCAGTGAAGAGAAATCTTGTACCTCGCTACTAAGGTTGTAACCTACCATGTACAGTCTTCCTGAGCTCAGTGAAGAGTGGAGGATTACTTTTCTAAGCAGACTTCCTCTTCGGGGCCTGATCCTGGGAAACCAACCCACACTCTGGGTCCTGGAGAATGTCATGTAATCCCTGACAGAAATTACGGGCTCAACTTCCAGGAACTCTCTCCCCAATGGCCCCCGAGCATGTGCATGGATCCCAGCAGAGACCAAAGAGGGATCACCTAGAGCTGGGATTACAGGCAGTTATGAGCCATGTGGTGTGGGTGCTGGGAACTGACCAAGTGGGTCTAGGTTTCCTCCCACTTCCTCATCACTATCAGGCCTTCTGAGTAGAGTAAGAATGTTCACCAGAGTTTTTGTCATGTTAGAAGGCTCTGTGCACAGAGGAGCCTTCCTTCCCAGGACGTGAAGGTGAGTCCCAGCCTTTGCTGTCCTTGGCAGCAAGCAGGTGCCGGGGCCATTCTAATTTCCCAAAGTGCTGAGATACTGCTATTTTTGTCATTTCTGCCCTGTTGCCTTGGAGAAAGTTTAGCTACAGTCAATAACAGGAAAAGGCTGCTTCCTTCTAAAACTCTTAGGTGCTGTCACCAGGAAACAGAAGCAGATGCTAGCCAACAAATCAGATGACACTGACTCTAGTAGTGATTTTCCCCTAAATTATTTGTGTGTGTGTACATGTATGCATGTGAATGTAGAGGCCACAACTTGATGTTGGGTATTTTTCCTCAATCCTTCTCCACCTTGTTCTCTGAGATGCAATCTGTCATGGGACCCAGTTACCTAGGTTGGTTGGCCAGCGAGTTCTGGAGATCACCAGCGAGTTCTGGTTCTCAGCACTAGGTTGATGACATGCCTGATGACTATGCACCTCTGCAGTCTAGATCCAGTCCTCGTGCGTGTAGTGTGCTGATTAAGTCATCTCCCCAGCCCTCGGGTCAGCTTTACTCATGAGTTATATCACAGTTCTTGGCATCAAATCATTCACAGTTTATGGAAGGGATTCACAGAAGAGGGATTCATGTGATCTTGTCAATGGAGGGCCAGCTTCACACAGTCACCCGCAGACACCTGGGCAGTTCCATTAATCTTGTAAGGCTCTTCTCCCCTCTTCTTGGGTAAAACTAAATTTTTGGCCTTGAGACAGAAAAGGACTTCATGGTCAACCAGTATGAAGCAGAGTTGAAGTTATTAAAGCAGATTTCAAAAGTATGTACTTTATTTATTATTAATGTATATGTGCAGTGTGTGTGTATGTCCCATTTGTGAAACTTTGAGGACAACTTTTAGGAGTTGTTTATTTTCTTCTGTTGTGAGGTTTGTGTCCCAGAGATCAAACTCAGGTCATCAAGCTTTGCGATTTTTTTTTTTTTTGGTTTTGTTTTTTATTGTTTAGCTACTGAGCCATCTTGATAGTCTCGTATTTTTGAATATAGATTTTTTTAAAGCACATGTACTAGGAAAAAGAAAGAGGTCATTAAGAAGACAGTGAGTGTGGACCTCTCTGAGAGAGTCACAATTCAGTATCTTTACAATGCTTATTTATAGGTTTTTTTTTTTGAGGGGTTTGGAAACTATTTTCTTCTTTAAACAGTGGCTTGGGAACCTAAGTGTGATCACAAGAGGATCATGAAGGGAAGTGACAGGATTATAGTCAACAAGGAGAACTGTAGGGGCACTCAACAGGATTATGGGAGGTCAGTTGATCTTTAGGGAGACTGACGAGGTTACAGTAGAGATGTACTCTAGGGGAACTGTCAGGCCACAGTGAGTAAGGTATACTTCGGAAGGACTGATGGGGTTCCAGCCCAGAAGACAAAATCTAGGGGTACTCAACATGGTCACAGTGGACGAGGCGAACTCTACATGACAAGAATACAGGAAACTGAGTGTCTACTAGAAACCAAGTTGATGGATTTACTTGAGATTCATGAACTGTATCTGGAAAATGAGTGATGTCTTACACAACCAAGTTTATGTAAACTCAGACCCTAAGCTGGTTCTTCTAGGAACACACACACATATACACACCTCTGTGTCTGCAAACAGCAAATATAAATAATGTTGTAATTCTTGCTTCTCAGTTGGAACAGGTCTTCCAGAAGACTCCAGCCAGGGCTCCTTCTCCTTGGGTGCCATGTCTTTCCATCTTCCTCCTGTGCTTCAATCTGATCTTACAGTACAGAGATACATTAATACATAAAAGAAAGGGGCTAGTGGACCTGCATGGTCATACTCTAGGAGGCAGAAGGGCGTGGGCAGTGCCACCCCCTTGCCCCACACTTTGGCTACTGTCCCAAACCTGGTGTCACTCTCTATAGCAACTGGAGTCAGTGTGACTGAGCAGAGATGGATTGAAGCCTGAGAATCACCTAAGACCAAAGAGGCAGAACTAACTGTTCTTTTATAAACTACACCAAATAAATCACCTTGGTTGCTGATGAACTGCTCTGTTCTTGGACCATGGGAACTCCAAAAGTTATTACTGGCTAACAAGAGCTTGTTATAGTCCTTGGGCATGAAAGAAAAAAAAGAATGAAACTATACAGGGCCAAAAGAATTGGATCAGATTAAAGAAGGGGTGCATTTCAAGCAAGGACTGTTGTCTCGTGCTGCTCTGAACATTGCTGCTAGTAACTGGAGGGTTTTAGTGAAACCCCCAGCCTAACTAGAATCCTGATCCTTATCAACTATACAGAGAATGACACCTTTGATGTGCACTAATTGGTGATTATAAGGAAAAATACCTCTGGCCAGGAGGACTCTTCCAGGTAGCTCATCATATTCACCATGCTCCCCTGGGAAGGAGATTCTTCAAATGGCCCTACTCACTTTTCTTAATTGCTTTCTTTTTCTTCAACCTCAGATTCAAGTGGTATCAAACTCAGAGTGATTTCTGTGAAATCCCAGCAGGAGAATAGGAGAAGAGGAGAAGGGGGGAGGGGGGAGGGGAAGGGAGGGAGAAGGAGAGGGAGAAGGCAAGCCATAAAGATTAGCATAGAGTCAGCTGGGGAGATGACTTGGCAGGTACAAGTGTTCATTGCTATTTAGAATTCAGTTCTCAGCACCCACATTAGGCAGTTCATAATTGTCTGTAAACACCAGCACCAACAGATCTGATGCCCTGTTTTGGCCTCCACAGAGGCATTGGCACTCACCCAGTAGACACACAGACATGCAAACATATTTAAAAAAAAATAACATAGGAAAGAAGTCACTTGGCAGACAGACTAAGAGCCCTTCTCTCCTAGGGCTGTATGTTAGGGAGAGAGCATGCTTGAGAAAAGCCCCGATATGCAAATACAGGGGACAGGGCTATGTTTCTGACCACAATGGTTTGTGATTCTGAGTCTTAGACTTTTCTCAGCTCTCTGACCTCCTTCATTCTCAGGGTGCCTTTCTCTTCCTTCATAGCCTTTCTCTGTTCTACCAGTATTCCTGTATCTCTCTGGTCTCATTCTCTGTGGCAGGCTGCAAGAAGCTGGAAATTTCTGCAGATGCCTTCTGGACTCTGTGCTGTGTGAGACTTCCGGGCAGACTTTAGACCCCAGAGAGCAAACTGATGGGAGACTGAAGATTGCATCAGTGTAACTCGGTGAGCTGATGAATTACTTCACAGGGAACGGTGGGGTGAGAAGTTACTTACAGGAGCATGGGTGACTCAAAGGTAGCTGTGTCACCCAAAAGCCTGCTTCAACTTGAGTGATGAGTCAGAAAGGAGGTTTGTCAGGAGTGCTGTTTGACTCCACTGCCTGGGCTCCCCGGTCAGCCGCCTCACAGCACCCGGTCGCTTGCTTCTTTTTAAAAGCTGGAACACAGTTGTAGCAAAGCCCTAAGTTTTAGCTTTTTCAGACCTGTGAGGTTTGTTTACTTCTGAAGTCTTGTGAGTCATTTTGGAAGGAATATTTCATTTGAAGAGAAATGAATCATAAAACTCTGATCTACAGTATCGTGCTCGGACAGGAGGGTTTCTAACAACTCCAGGCTCACCCGTGTTTGTCTCCCTTCCCTGGTAATTGCAGCATCTTCCCTGGATGGCTATGACTTGAACAGGGCAACACAGGGACAAGGCAAATCATTTATAATTATTCTTTTCTTTACTTGGAGCCCGGTAGCCAGCTCACTTCAGGGATTCACTAGGTAACTATTACATGGGTATCATTCATTTCTACAATGCTATCTTTCAGGTCCTTCCCTCAGTTTCCTCTCATGAAGCCTTTGCAGACCACTGTATTCCACAGGGATCCCTTCCACACTTGGTGATTTCCATGTGGGGTCTGTAGCTCTGCATCACAGGGCCCTGCATCCCTGTATGTGCACTTGTGTGCATTTCTCTGGGCTGCCTTGAAGAGTTCTCGCCCTATACCTTCTTGGCTTCTGTCTGCCTATTGAAACATTCTCACAGCGCCTGCTAACTTCTCTTGGGCTTGAAAAGACACACACATACACTTGAAGGCTGCATCATTTTAGAATGCTTTTTATTTACTGACAGTTTTGCACAGGTAGCCAGTATGTATGAATGCAATGTATCTTGATAATATCTAATCTCTCCTCCTGCTCTGCTGGGATCCTCAACACAGCCTCCTTCCCTCTGTGTCCTCATCTACTGTTATATTAGGATCTATTTTCCTATTGATAACCCCAAGTTATTTGTCATATGAGAAACACAAATAATTAATTCATCCTCTTGTTAATAAAAAGGAGGTTCTAGAAGGGCTGGTCTTTGTAGCTTAGAAGGAAAGCTTACAGACTCTCAGATTTTATTTGCCCAAGCATTCTAGGATGACCTCTGTAGTATTCTAAGAGCAGCTAGAACGTATCCCTCAAACACATTTTAGTATATATCATGTTATTAACTATAATCCCCATGCAACAAATGTTCAAGTCTTTATCTGTTTGTGATGTGTTTATGCAAGAGCGTGGACTTACAAACACTACATTGTACATCCTGGGGTCAGAGGACAATTTTGAGGGAGTTGGTTTTCTCCCACTTTGTTTTGAGGCAGGGAGCATCTTTCTGGTTATCTCTGCCGTAGCTTTATGCACAGAAACTTTGCAGCTGCGTCTCTTCTCTCTACCTTACATCTCACTGTGGGATTGCTGGGATACCGAGGCACACCACCACGTGTGTGCTCTTCACATGGCTCTGGGAACTAAACTCAGTCTGTCAGGATTGTCTTTGAAGCATTTGGCCAGCCAAACCATCTTTCTGGCCTGAATGCCCAAGTTTCTTTATTCTACAATATTGCAAACTTAAATCCTTTGACCTCTTTCTTTCTTTTTTCCTTCTTCCTTCTTTCTTCTTTAAAGAATTATTTATTTAATGTATATGAGTATATTGTAGCTGTCTTCAGACACACCAGAAGAGGGCATCAAATCCCTTATTACAGATGGTTGTGAGCCACCATGTGGTTACTGGGAATTGAACTCAGGACCTCTGGAAGAGCAGCCAGTGCTCTTAACTGCTGAGCCATCCCTCCAGTCCCCCTCCCCCTCTTTTGGCCTAGTTTTAATTTTACTGTTTGTCCCTGGTGACCCCTGTTCTTAGTGTTATCCGACTGTTTAGTCTGTATGTGGAAGTGGGCTCAACAGTCTCCTCCAAACCCCCACCCAAGTTTTGCTTATTTCACATAAACAAATGGTTTCTAGGTTTGTCCATTATTATAAATAATGGCATGTCTTATTAAGACTGAGTAATATTCTACTATATTTGTACACTACCATTTATCTACCAATCCCTATGTGAATGGGCATTCAGGATGCCTCCATGCACACTCACAAACACACACACACACAAACACAAACACATACATGCATGCACACACCATGTGACCATGAGAATCCAGAATCATTAATGTCACTACTGCATGTGGCACTTCTGAAGAATTATTTAGTTGTTGAGTTACTTATTTAGATTTTTGAGGGGTTCATGTAGCTAAGGCTGGTTTCAAACTTGCTGTGTAGATGAGGATGACTTGGAACTGCTTTTCTGTACCCACTTTCCATTTGCAGGAATCATGGGCATGTGCCACCACACACAAGTGAATTTCAGGAATCAGGGGCATGTGTCAACACATATAGCCCAGTTGCAGGAATCAGGGGCATGTGTCAACACACACAGCCCAGAAGTATCATAAACACTGTGGTGTCTGTCTTCTTCTTCCCATTTTCCACAGTGCTGGCACAGAAAACCTCAGCTTTTCCATAGGTGACGGGGTCACGCTTGTGTAGTGACTCATACCCAGCTCCCAAATCCTTCTTGACTCCTTTGCTTCTGGGCACGTCCCTTTTGCCTTGTGTTTACTGATCCAGTGGTCTGGGAAACCATCTTTTGCTTACTTTATAGGTCTAGTGTCCAGTGTTTTTATATTTTACTCCGTCTTCCATGCTCAGCTGTTTTTGTTGATCTTTTCTTGTCTCTTCAGACCTCACACCCCAGTTTTCAAGCCACGGTTTAATATTTTCCTCTCATATTCATGAGGTCATAGGTGGGTGCTTCTTGCCCTGTTGTGCCATGAAAGCTGTCATCATTATATATTTATTTACACCAAGAAAACTTTGACTATTTCCATGTTAATTTTGTTTTATATGTACTTTATGCTCATTGAAACTAGTATGTTTCCAATTAATACTATCAAACCTTTAAAAAATCAAGTACTGATAAAAATATTTATATAGTTTTATGCAAAAATGCTTTTAAAATCCATACATTTATCTCTCTCTCTTTTTTAAGTTGTTTAAAAAAAAAAAGGTGACAGAAGATACGAATGAGAATGGAAAAGAGCAAAAATGACTTTTGCTTCATATAAATGATGAAACAAAATCCACTGAGATGTCCTAAAATTAATTATAGAAGCAAAAATACAGAGCAGGAACCTGATAGAGTAAGGGGTGGTAACCAATACAGAGCTGCCTGAGGCCAGGGGCACCAGAGGGTCCTGTGTCCTTGTCTCAATCATGTCACTTTTGACCATACGTGTCAGCACCATACCCTGTTCATAATAAGCTTTCTGGGCTGTTAATTCTAAGCAATCAAGACACACAAATACTTGCTTGTGGATAGTCATCTCCAAAGCTTCTCTACATTCCACTGTCCAGCTCCATGTGCACACAGCCGATGCAGGTTACGTTACTTTCTAGATGTTTATGAAAATTCTCAGCTCTGACCCTGTGGACATAGTGAAACAACTACATCTCTCCCACCTCTGGAAGTTTCTAAACCTAGTTCTTTATTCTGACTAGTATTTGACATGATTCAATAAATGCTTTACTTCAAATTATTTTTTTTTAAAGTCAACGGATGACAGCCACTGAGCCTGGGGTTCAGGAATCTGTAGTTTTTAGTTTTCCAAAGGGAAAAATATTATTTTCTGAACACCTTTATCAATATAATTATTTATTCTGTGTGGGCCAGTAATCCAGGGTATTATGAAAGCATAGTTATGTCTTTGAGCATTAATTATTTTGCAAATTATTCTTGTGAAACCCTTACAAAATATTAAAAGAATTTTTTGAAAGTGGGCTGAGGCATTAAAGCACTGTCTGTAGAGATAACTGTGCGAGGTACCATTTCAGCCTTTGTCGGATGTCACAGTGTCAAAAATGCTTGTCTTTTTTTCATAGATAATTTAAAAAACCTAACAGATAATTATATGGATGAATGAAGTATTGTGTGAAGTTTCACACATGCTTGACTTGTGCCATAAACACACCAGAGTAAGTGGAATGTGGGGTTTAGGGGGAAGCTTGTCAACAGAAACAAAACTGATTCTAAAGGGGAAATAAATTCCAGGGTTATCTTAAAAAAAAAAAAAAAAAAGAAAAGAAAAGATGAAATTGGGACTCAGCGGTTAAGAGCACTGACTGCTCTTCCGGAGGTCCTGAGTTCAATTCTCAGCAACCACATGGTGGCTCACAACTATCTGTAATGGGATCTGATGCCCTCTTCTGGTGTGCAGATGTACACGTAAATAGATCACTCAGATCTATGTAATACAAACAAACAAATAAATATTTTTAAGAGTCTAATGAGCCAGCTCAGTAGGTAGGATTAGTCATTGCTCTCCTGAATGTCCTGAGTTCAATTCCCACCACCCACATGGCAGCTCACAACTGTCTGATGCTGTCTTATGGTGTGCAGATGTTCATGGAAAGTACTTATACACATAAAATACATAAATCAATAAATCTTTTAAGAGATATGAAGTCATCCAAAGTGATCCATACAGTGATTATTTTAATATTAACAGTAGTATTTAATACAAATATTGCACTATAATCCAGGCACCCAAGTGTACAGGAATATGTACATTCAAAAGTCAGAGGAGGACATGGATGTCTGCTTTTATCACTGTGCACATTACTGCTTTGTGAGAGGGTCTGTTACTGAGCTGTGAGCTTGCTGCTGTTGTTTTGGCTATACTTGCTGGCTAGCAAGCTTCAGAAATCTGTCTCCGTTGCCTTCCTAAATGGTAGTATTAGGAAATTACAGCTGTGTCCCAGCTTTTTCATAGGTGCTGGGAATTTGAACTCAGGTCTTCATGTTTTGCACAGGGTTTACCCACTAAATTTTCTCTTTAATTGTCTTAAATTTAAAAATGATGATCATGCATATTTATAAATACAATATGCTATTTGTATATCATACTGGCTATCTTATATGTTAATTTGACATAAACTGGAACCATTCCAAAAGAGGAAACCTTAGTTGAGAGAACTCCTCCACAAGATTGGCCTGTGGACAAGTCTGTGGTGAACTTTCTTGATTATTGGTTGATTTACCAGGCTCCAACTCACTGTGAGGGTGGGGTCACCCCTGGCTAGTGGTCCTGGTTGCTAAAGAAAACATGCTGTGGGGAGCAAGCCAGTAAGCAACACTCCACCATGGTCTCTGCATCTGCTCCTGCTCCAGGTTCCTGCCCTGCTTAAGCTTTTGCCTTTGACTTCCTTCTGACAGACTGTGACCTGGAAGTCCAGGATAAAATAAACCCTTTCCTTACCTATGTGATTGGCCATAGTGTTTAGTCCCGTAGAACCCCTAAGTACAATAGGCACATTTATGGTGGAGAAACAAGGTTGTCTACCACTCAAGCATGTAGCATTTCCTTATGTTGGACAAACGTTCTGTGTGTTGGCTATTTTAAAATCTACAACTGTGGTACAGCATTTCCCCTGAATTAAAACATCTCATCTGGGATGACATGAGGATGCTTATGAGACTCAGGACTGGGAGAGGTGACACTTTCAAGATTCACCAGGTCCCCTCCCAGGCTTAAGTAACTGCTCTGGGAAGAGTCTCTGAGTAGAAGAGTGGCCTGAACTGGGCACAGAGAACACTGGAGCTTCTGCCTCCCTGAGTTGTCACTGAGTGTAGATAGTATAGTTGTATTCTCTTTCAGAGCTGAACAGGTATGGTGTGGTGTGGTGTGGTGTGGTGTGTGTGTGTGTGTGTGTGTGTGTGTGTGTGTATGTGTGTGTGTGTGTGTGTGTGTGAGTTTGTGTATGTGTGTGTGTGTGTTCCCAGTAAAATTTTCACACACAACAATGAGCTGTTGGTTAATATTGTGGTTCTACTTTGCTATAGGACAGTCATTCTCAACCTGTGGGTCCCAACCCTTAACCTGTGCACTGGGGTCACCTAAGGCTGCTGGAAAACACAGATATTTACATTTACAGTTCATAAGAATAGCAAAATTAAAGTTCTGAAGTAGCCATGTAAAGGATGCTATGACTGGGGTCACCACCACGTGAGGAGCTGTGTTGAAGGGGTACAGTGTTAGGGAGGTTGGGCAACACTGCTATAGTCTACAGGAACTTTCTCCTCCACGGACCTGGAATTTTGTACTTGCTTTTTGTTCCCCTCTCCCTTCACTCTGTTCAGGCTTCATGAGCCCTTTCTATATTCCGTTTCTATGAGCAATCAAGTTGTTCATCTCCTGCATGTAAGAACTTACTTTTCTGAGTCTAGCTTTGTTTATCAATAAAACGTAGCCTTCTTTAGTTCTAGTTACATTACTCCAAATGGTAGTGATATCATTTAGTGAAACAGGGGCAGGCTCCTTCTCTCAGCCAATCAAATAATTAAAAGATAGGTATGGTTTGTTACAGAATCTTGATGAGTCACATCACAGTCATTACACGATGCCTGGGAAATTGGTGTCCTTTCTTGGGTCTCTTAGTGTCCTTAATAAACAAAATCAAGAGTGATCACAAACAGAAGCTCAACGACTAAAAATAAATATAATCGAAACTTGAGGAAAATTTCTTAGAATTTAAAAGAAAAGCCCCGGGGCAGGTAGGCTGGACATCTTGTGGCTGCCTAGAAGGGAGGGAGAGAATGAAGAAGAGGAGAAACAGAAGCTGTGGAGACAAGACACCATCAGGCACCCTCTAGTGGGCAGCCATGTGGAGAAAAGGGCTTTAGTAGGAATAAGGAAGCCCAGAGTCTAAGGTAGGAAGTTTTAAGGCACACTTACACTTGGACACCATCAGAATGAACAGAAGAGGAGAAAAAAAAGTAATGGTTTTCTAAGTTAAGCAAATGAAAGATGAGCTGACCCAGCCAAACCTCATGGGTGGCTCATGAAAAGAGGCTGCCCTAGAGAAGAGAAATTCTGAGGAGGAAAAGCATCTTAAAGTGAACCTGCCTTTCTAGGAGTGACTCCTAGCCTGGTCTTCCATGGGCCCCACTGCATTAATCCTTAAGTAGGAAGTGTCCACACATAGAGGTTGATTCTCCTTATAATAGAATATTATCAGCTGTAAAATATCAATAATATCACTGTGCTGATTATTATCTACTACAGAAGCCACTCTGATACAGCTTGAGAGACATTTTAAACTATGTGTATAATAAGTCCGTCAGAGTTGGTTGAATACCATGTACATTTAGCCCAATAATGGTAGTAGGTCCCTTACAGCCTTTTTCTCATCTAGCCATAGATTCTTGGTCCAATAATGGTGCTAGGTAATGGGTTTCATTCATCTTGTGGAGGAAAACTTAAATCCAAGTAGAGTGGTTGGTTATTCCCGAGATGCTTTTGCCACTATTCCACCAGTGGGTATGTTGTGTCAGGTCAGTCATTATTGTCACTCTCAATGTTCACAGCTGAGTGGGGCTGAGGGTGTCCTAGTCAGGGTTTCTGTTCCTGCACAAATGTCATGACCAAGAACAAAGTTGGGAAGGAAAAGGTTTATTCAGCTCACACTTCCATACGCTGTTCATCACCAAAGGAAGTCAGGACTGGAACTCAAGCAGGTCAGGAAGCAGGAGCTGGTGCAGAGGCCATGGAGGGGATGTCACTTACTGGCTTGCTTCCCATGGCTTGCTCAGCTTGCTGTCTTATAGAACCCAGGTCTACCAGCCCAGGGATGGCACCACCCACAATGGGCTGGGCCCTCCCCCCTTGATGACTAGTTGAGAAAATGCCTTACAGCTGGATCTCATGGAGGCATTTCCTCAACTGAGGCTCCTTTCTCTGTGATTAACTCCAGCTTGGGTCAAGTTAACACTAAACCAGCCAGTACAGAGGGTTACTCTTTTCTTCTAGTAGTTTCCATAACACCTTCCAGAACTATGAAAGCTGACCAGCAGGGATGAAGCTTCCAAGTCAGTACCAGTTTAATTGTTCCATGTCCCGAAGACGCTTAAAGATGCAATGTCTTCAGCAATATGGTTTTATTGTCAAGTTCCAGATTGTAGCCTAAGAACACTGGCAATATATTATAATGTCTGGGGGCCGTTAGTACCTTACTAGCCTCCAAGAAGTTACCTATTCCTGGTAGTAGGATTTTCATTTGTTAACTGCTGGTATCTAATAGGGTCATTATTGTCCTAGTATGAGGGGATTCCACTTCTTTTTAAACTACATATATATATATATATATATATATATATATATATATATATATATGTATATATATGTATATATATATGCTTCTGCAGTAGTAGATTTTCAAATGGACTTTAAAAAAAGTCTTTAGTGTTATTTATTCACACACACAAACACACACACACACACACACACACACACGCACACACACACAATTAGCCCAGGATCAGAAATCAGTGACTGCTCAATATTCAGCCCCAAATGGAACAGACAGACCCCACTCACACTTCTCCAGGCTCAGGGATCATTGCAAAAGATGGAAGAGAAAGAGTGTATAGCTAGAGCTGGTGGATACATACAAAGAAGCAGTATTTTCTGGACCTAGCGGGAGAGCTGCAACTCACAGTGACCACAGGGACTGTGGTCGACACACAGAAGACCTGTGTGACACCTAGCCAGATATGATCTCAGCATGGAGAAGAGTTTGGCCTGAGATCCAACCCACATCCGTGAAGTTATTAACTGGTTTTAACTTCTGGGAGAAGGGGAATCTGTTTTCTCCAAGGGTGTAGCCCTTGTCAAATTAAGCACACATCCAAGAATATTTGAGAAGCACAAATTGTGAAGGACACAAAGTTAGGTTAGGGAGTGGAGAAAGATCTGAGAAGCATTTGGGGAAAAGAGTGAATGTGATAAAAGTATGTTTTTATTATACTCTCAAAGAATTAATACAGTTGAAAGCAATGGGAAAGAACTTTTGCCAATATAAACTGTAGAACATAATAAAGTGTTCAAGAATTTGATTCTTACTGAAGAATAAAATGCCAAGGGTGAGTAATTCAGCTATGATTAAGATTAAAAAGCTGGGTGAAATCCCTGCTTGAGCTGATAAAGAAATTTGTAAGTCTTGTGCAAAAACCACTTTGCCTGCTAAGAAATCAGGAAGCATGGTAGGTGAGACAAGAGATCCACAGGTGGCAGACTTTAGAAGTGCAGATCCGCAGCCGGAAAGGCGGCTCGTACAGGCTGAGCAAGTGGTGAGTGGGAGACCTAGGCTGCGGGGGAGCAGAGGGATCTCTGCGGAGTGCACACGGAAAGGGCACCCCCTGCCCTGACCTGCCCTGTCCTCCCCGATCCAGGGACCTGAAACAGATCTTAGGAACTTCTGTTCCTACCCGGAGACGACTTCAGGACCCAGAGCAGAGCCTGGCCCACCTGCCAGCCGGAAAGGTGGCTTGGAGAGGCTGATCATCTGTGACCAGGAAAAGATCTTAGAAACGTCTGTTCCCACCCGGAGGCGACTTCAGTACGCAGAGCGGAGCCTGGCCCAGCTGCCACCCAGAACCTGGGCTGCCGGGGAGTAGAGAGATCTCTGCAGAGTGCACACGGAAAGTGTACCAGGGACACAGACCAGATACAAGGGAAAGTCAAGAACATATCACTGACAACAAAATGGCAAGAGGAAAGAGAAAGAGTATATCCCAAGGAAACCAAGACAATCTAGCAACACCAGAACCCAGCTCTCCGATAGTAGCAAACATCGGAATTCCAAACACTCCAGAGAAAGAAGACACAGACCTGAAATCATGCCTCAAGACGCTGATAGAGTTACTTAAACAAGAAAGGGAGGAAAAGCAAAAAGATTCAGAAGCTTTTAAAGAAGAAACAAGAAAAACACTCAAAGAACTCAAAGAACGAGACGAAACAGAACCAAAGAAATAAAGGAATGGAAGAGGGAAATTAAAACAGAAATTGACACAATAAAGAAAGTGCTAAAAGAGATAACCCTAGAGTCAGAACACCAAAAAAAGAAATCAGGAGTCACAGAAGCAAGCATTTCCAACAGATTACAAGAGATCGAGGAGAGAATCTCGGGGGCAGAAGACAACATTGTAAACATAGACAAAACAGCCAGAGAAGATGCAAAAAACAAAAAGCTCCTAACCCAAAATGTCCAGGAAATACAAGACACAATGAGAAGACCGAACCTAAGGATAATAGGAATAGAAGAGGGAGAAGAGTATCAACTAAGAGGCACAGTAAATATCTTCAACAAAATCATAGAAGAAAACTTCCCTACCCTCAAGAATGAGATGACCACGAGCATAAAAGAAGCCTTCAGAACTCCAAATAGGTTGGACCAGAAAAGAAATACCTCCCGACACATAATAGTAAAAACATCAAGTGCCCAAAGTAAAGAAAGAATACTAAAAGCAGTAAGGGGAAAAGGTCAGGTAACATATATAAAGGCAGACCAATCAGACTCACACCCAATTTCTCAACAGAGACTATGAAAGCTAGAAGAGCCTGGACAGACATCATGCACTCCTTAAGAGAGCACAAGTGCCAGCCCAAGCTGCTATACCCAGCAAAACTATCAATCACCATTGATGGAGAGACAAAGATATTTCAAGACAAATCAAAATTTACACAATATCTGACCACAAACCCAGCACTACAACAAATTATAGGTGGAAAACCCAATACAAGGAGGGAAAATACAGCCAAGTAAAAACAAGAAAACTCCTAAACAAGAAAAATAAAAGAAGAAAAAAACACAACACAACTCAACCCAAAAAAAGCAAAAATGGCAGGAAACAGAAACAATTATTCCTTGATATCTATTAACATAAATGGTCTCAACTCCCCAATAAAGAGACATAGACTATCAGACTGGATACATAAACAAAATCCAGCCTTTTGCTGCATACAGGAAACTCATCTCAGAGACAGAGACAGACACTATCTCAGAGTAAAAGGGTGGGAAAAAAACTTCCAAGCAAACAGCTCCAAGAAGCAAGCTGGAGTGGCTATTCTAATGTCGAATAAAGTAAATTTCCAACCAAAAGTTATCAAAAAAGATAAAGAAGGACACTTTTTACTCATTACCGGGGAAATCTGTCAGGAGGAACTCTCAATCCTTAACATATATGCTCCAAATAAAAAATGACCCACATTCATAAAAGAAACTCTACTAAAGCTCAAAAAATACATTTCACCCCACACAATAATAGTGGGAGACTTTAATACCCCACTCTCACCAATGGACAGATCAGGGAAACAGAAACTGAACAAGGACACTGCAAAACTAGCAGAGACTTTGAACCAACTAGAATTAATAGATATATACAGAACATACTATCCTAAAGTAAAAGAATACACCTTCCTTCACCACCCCATGGCACCTTCTCGAAAATTGACCACATAATTGGACACAGAACGAGCCTTCATCCATATAAGAAAATTGAAATACTCCCATGCATCCTCTCAGATCACCATGGTCTACGGCTGGTCTTTAACAACAACAAAGACAACAAAATGCCCACATACACATGGAAACTAACCAACGCTCTGTTAAAGGATAGCAGGGTCAAAGAAGAAATAAAGAAAGAAATTAAGGACTTTCTAGAATTCAACGAAAATGATAACACGACATACCCAAACCTATGGGATGCAATGAAAGCAGTATTGAGAGGAAAACTCATAGCCCTAAGTGCTTCCAAGAAGAAACTGGAGAGAGCTCACATCAGCAACCTGACAGCACAGCTAAAAACCCTAGAACAAAAGGAAGCAGATATACCCAAAAAGAGTAGACGGCAAGAAATAATCAAAATTAGGGCAGAAATAGACCAAATAGAAACCAAAAAAAACCATTGAAAAAATCAACAAAACAAAGAGTTGGTTCTTTGAGAAAATCAACAAGATTGATAAACCCCTAGCCAGACTAACTAAAGGGCAAAGAGAGAGTATCTAAATTAACAAAATCAGAAAGGAAAGTGGTGACATAACAACTGAAACTAAGGAAATTCAAGAAAATATCAGATCCTACTATAAAAACTTATACTCCACAAAATTGGAAAATCTGGAGGAAATGGACGAATTCCTAGACAGATACAAGGTCCCAAAGTTTAACCAGGACCAAGTAAACCATCTAAATAACCCTATAACACCTAAAGAAATAGAAGAAGTCATCAAAAGCCTCCGAACCAAAAAAAGCCCAGGTCCAGACGGGTTCAGTGCAGAATTTTATCAGACATTTATTGGGGATATAACACCAATACTCGCCAAACTATTCCAAAAGATAGAATCAGATGGAATATTACCCAACTCATTTTTTGAGGCTACACTAACCCTCACACCTAAGCCACACAAAGACCCTACAAGGAAAGAGAACTTCAGACCAATCTCACTTATGAACATTGATGCAAAAATACTCAACAAAATCCTTGCAAACCGAATCCAAGAACACATCAAAACCATCATTCATCATGACCAAGTAGGCTTCACCCCTGGGATGCAGGGATGGTTTAACATAAGGAAATCCATCAATGTAATCCACCATATAAACAAACTTAAAGACCAAAATCACATGGTCATCTCACTAGACACTGAGAAAGCATTCAACAAAATCCAACATCCCTTCATGTTAAAAGTCCTGGAAAGAACAGGAATCCAAGGCCCATATTTAAACATAATAAAAGCAATATACAGCAAACCAACAGCCAACATCAAACTTAATGGCAAGAAACTTGAAGCAATCCCACTAAAATCAGGGACTCGACAAGGCTGCTCACTCTCTCCCTACCTATTCAACATAGTACTGGAAGTCCTGGCTGGAGCAATTAGACAGCAAAAGGAGATCAAGGGGATACAAATCGGAAAGGAAGAGATAAAAACATCACTCTTTGCCAATGACATGATAGTGTACTTGAGTGACCCCAAAAATTCCACCAGAGAACTCCTACAGCTGATAAACAAGTTCAGCAAAGTGGCTGGATACAAAATTAATTCAAACAAATCAGTAGCCTTCCTATACTCAAAGGACAAACATGTGGAGAAAGAAATTAGGGAAAAGGTACCCTTCACAATCGTTACAAAAACTATGAAATACCTTGGTGTGACTCTAACTAAGCAAGTGAAGGACCTGTATGACAAGAACTTCAAACCTCTAAAGAAAGAAATTGAGGAGGATCTCAGAAAATGAAAAGATCTCCCATGCTCATGGATTGAAAAGATCAACATCTTAAAAATGGCCATCCTACCAAAAGCAATCTACAGATTCAATGCAATCCCCATCAAAATTCCAACCCAGTTCTTCATGGAATTGGAAAGATCAATGTGCAATTTCATATGGAATAACAAAAGACCTAGAATAGCGAAATCCATCCTCAACAACAAAAAAACATCTGCGGGAATCACTATCCCTGACCTCAAGCTATATTACAAGGCAATTGTGCTGAAAACTGCATGGTACTGGTACAGAAATAGGCAAGTGGATCAATGGAATAGAATAGAAGATCCAGAAATGAGCCCTCATGTATATGGTCACCTGATTTTTGACAAAGGAGCAGTAAACATTCAATGGAAAAAGGACAGCCTATTCAACAAATGGTGCTGGTCCAACTGGCACTCAACATGCAAAAGAATGAAAATAGACCCATTCTTATCTCCTTGTACAAAGCTCAAGTGTAAGTGGATTAAAGATCTCCACATTAAACCAGATACACTGGAACTATTAGATGAGAAAGTAGGGAAAACCTTAGAACTCATAGGCACAGGAGAAAATTTCCTGAACAAAACACCAATGGCTCAAGCTCTAAGGTCAAAGATTAACAAATGGGACTTAATGAGATTGCAAAGTTTCTGTAAGGCTAAGGACATCGTCAAGAAAACAAAACGGCAACCAACAGAATGGAAAATGATCTTTACCAACACCACATCAGATAGAGGCCTAATATCCAAGTTGTACAAGGAACTCAAAAAGCTAGACACCAGAGAATCAAATAACCCTATTAAAAAATGGGGTACAGAGCTAAACAAATCATTTTCAGTTGAGGAACACCGAATGGCCGAAAATCATCTGAGGAAGTGCTCCACATCTTTAGCCATCAGGGAAATGCAAATCAAAACAACCCTAAGATTCCACCTCACACCAGTCATATTGGCCAAGATCCAAAACTCAGATGACAGCAGATGCTGGCGAGGCTGCGGAGAAAGAGGAACACTTTTCCACTCTGGTGGGGTTGCAAGTTAATACAACCACTCTGGAAATCTGTCTGGCAATACCTCAGAAAATTGGATATAGTACTACCTGAAGACCCAGCTAATCCACTTCTGGGCATATACCCCAGAGACACTTTAATACACAACAAAGATATATGCACCACAATGTTCATAGCGGCTCTATTTATAATAGCCAGAAGCTGGAAGGAACCCTGATGTCCTTCAAAAGACGAATGGATACAAAAATTGTGGTACATATACACAATGGAATACTACTCAGCCACCAGAAACAATGACTTAACCAAATTCTTAAGAAAATGGCTGCATCTAGAGAAGATCATCCTGAGTGAGATAACCCAGTCACAAAAGAACAGACATATAATATGCAGTCACTGATAGTGGGATGTTAACCCCAGAGGCTTGCACTCCCCCAGAAACAACTCACAGACTGTATGAAGTCCAAGAAATAAAGAAAACAAAAAATATACATATATTCACAAAACAAGAAGACTTTGACTATTTCCATGTTGCGTTTTGTTTTGCATGTACTTTACGCTTATTGCAACTAGTACGTTTTCAATGCATACTGTCAAGCCCTTGAAAAAAATCAAGTACTGACTAAAAAACATATTCACATGATTTTATGTAAAATTTATTTTAATGTCTGAAAAAACAGTACTGACAAAAATGTATAATTTTAAGCAAAAAATGTTTAAAATCTTTACATTTATCTTTGTTTTGCAAAATAAAGTCGTTAAAAAAAAAGAATCAAAAAAAAAAAGTGCAGATCCACATAGTTGGGATCCTGAGGCAGTAGAGTCCTAGCTCTGTGTTTTGGAGGGGTTCCTTAGGCTATGAAACTAAGGTTACATACAGCTTTAAGAAAGTCCAACTGATTCTTCACCTTGTACAAATAAAAGACACAATGATCAAAAAAGGGTCCCCAATGAAGGAGTTAGAGAAAGAACAGAAGGAGCTGAAGGGGTTTGCAACCTTATAGGATGAACAACAAAAATATCAACCAACTAGACCCTCCAGAGCTCCCAGAGACTAAACCACCAACCAAAGAGTACACTTGGAGGGACCCATGGCTCCAGATGCCTATGTAGCAGAGGATGGCCTTATACGTTATCAATGGGAGGAGAGGCCCTTTGTCCTGTGAAGGCTCGATGCCCCAGTGTAGGGGAATGCCAGGGTGGGGAGGCAGGAGAGAGCAAGTGAGTGGGTGAGCACTTTCATAAAGGAAGAAAGGAATGGAATAGGAGGATTCCAGAGGGGTCTTGTGTTCACCATGTCTGAAAAGGATTAATTTCTATCATGAAACAGTAGATTAAGTCTAAAGAAACTGGTTTAGTTACTTTGAATGCAGGTTGTTTGAAAACAAAGCCACTGTCATGTTCAGCAACTTAAGATATTACCCAAAAGGCAAATTTTGCATGAAGCTTATGTGTGAGGGCTCTTCAACTTGGAGCACTGCCGGAAGCCATTCTGCATTATCACATGGGATGCGTCTCTGTATATTTCTCCAGAAGCTTGCAGAGTTTCAACAGGATGCTTTATTTAGGATTTGAACTCTTCTCTGAAACCTCAAAATAGAATTAGCCCTCAACTTTTAGGTTGCATACCTCATTTCAAGTATATGGTATTGAAATCGTCTCAAACAGCAGTGTAAGGCAAATTGAAAGCAGGCTCTAGAACTCTCTCTATCAATAAATTCTGAAACAGCAACACATAAATGTATACATGTAAATATGAAGCTAAGATGTCCTTGCTCCTTATCCATACTCCGTTCTCAATGCCTTGACTCAGCTCCTGTCAACTCTTAACCTAAACAACTTGTCCTCAGGCAAGTGTCTCAAATGTGTAAACTCCTTTCCACAGGCTCTCCAGATTTCTAAATCTAAATCTGACTGTGTTTCTCCCATGATTAATATCTTAACATGATCATGTCTCTTGTGAGATTATGGTAGCTAGCCATCAGATAGCTCCCAACTCTTTAATATGACTTGCTGATGACCCTAAGGTACCCTTCTAGACAAAGCTGTTCAACTCAGACACCCCCTCTTTAACACATCATCTGCTGATCCTCCTGTAAGCATCCCACTCCTGGAAACACTAACACACACACTCTTTGCAAACGGTCAATGTTCCCTTCTGGAATCTCTCAGTGCTTTTCTGTAGGAACTCCCCTTTTCCTCCCCCAGCCCCTCACATGTGTTCAGAGCAGTCATGGTGTTTTTATACTTGTAGCTTTCAGAGGCTGGAGCTCCTCCAAAGAACGATAATGTCTTTTGTTCTTGGATTTGGTCCTAAGATCTAAACTATGCCTGGCTTATTTTTTGGTCCTTGGCAGGAATTGGTGGTGTGAGTAAATGGCTGTTGTATTAAATTGTGCATTTAGATAGTCATAATCAAAAGTGAGAGGCTGGAAATTTTTCATGTTTTGTCAATCAGGACATTATGAGCAGTGCGATTGTGGGATTAAATATTTAGATATAAAACTGTAAGCTCTTGAAGAATGAGTTTGATCAAGAAAGGTTACATCACCAGAAGCCCATAGGCAAATGCTAGGCGTAACTCTGAGAATCCTGCAGAAGAGAGGAGGAAGGATTGTGGGATCCAGATGGGTTAAGGACACCACAGAAATCCCCACAGAATCAATTAATCTGGGCTCACAGTGACTTAAGTAACAGCCATGGAGTCTGCATGGTTCTGACCTAGGCCCTTTGCATATATGCTATGGCTGTGTAGCTTGGTCTTTTGGGAGGACACTTTAACAATGGGAATGAGTTGGGGCTGTCTCTACCTCTTGCCAGCTTTGGAGACCCCATTCCTGATACTGGGTTGCATTGTCCAGCCTTAATATGAAGAGAAAAAGTCTAGTTTTACTGCTACTTCACTGACCATGTTTGGTTGATATCCCTGGAAGGCCTGCCCTTTTCTGAAGGGATCTGGGGGACCTGGGGGGGCGGGTAGCAGAAATAGAGGGAGGGAGTGGGCTGGAAAAAAGGAAGGATAACTATGGTCAGGATGTAACACAAGAAAGAAGAATAAATAAATTAAAAGAAAAAAACCACATCACTTTCTGTCATATTGTTTTCACTCAAACTGCTTATAGCAATTATTTTAAAACTGTGTGGTACTTAATAGTTTTCTTTTAATTTTTAGATTATCACATAATCACATTATTTCCCCATTCTATTTTCTCCCTCCTAACCTTCCATTATATTTGTCCTTTTTCTCTTTCAGTGTCAGGCCTTTTGAATTAGTTGTTGTTATGTGTTAAGTGCATACATGTATATGCATATATGCTTCTAAATAAAATGTGCTCAGTCTGTAAACTGCTACTTGTATGAAAACATACATTTTTGAGACTAACCATTTGGTGCTGGATAACCAATTGATATGCTCTTCCCGGGAAAAGACTTAATTCCTCAATTCTCAGCATTACTTAGTTGCATGTACTTCTGTTTGTAGGGTGAAGGTCTCTTGGGGTTTCCAGTGTCCACTTTGACATGGCTATTACTGGTGACCTTGTGAACTCATGTTTTTATAGTGAAACTTTATTATGAGTATAGCTTCTGATACATTGGGAGATGCAAACTACCCATTCCTCTGGCTCAGAACAATCCATCTAACTACCACCTCTTTCTTAATACCTTTGGTAGAAAAGGGTTATGTAGGTGTGTCATTTGGGACTGGAATCTACAGTCTGAATTTTAATTGGCTGTACTTTTCTGTAATGATCTCTGCCTGTTACAAAGAGAAGTTTGCTTGAGGAGGGGTTTCCTAGATTTATTCATGAGTACAAAGGCAAATATTTAAACTGTTGTTAGGGATGTTTGCCTAGTAAAGTGGTGGTTGCAGGATCTCCTCAAAGAGCTGTGATTTTTATCACCCTGAGTAGTTTACTGTGTTTCCTTTCTTCTTGTGCGAATGGTCTTAAGTCCAGTTAGTGAGCTGCTGGTTACCATGAAGGGTCATGTTACTCCATTACTACACCTTTAGTGTTATCATGACCTTGCCAGTCACTGTTGGGGTTCATATCTGGGTAGAAATGTTGGTTGCTGCTCACCTTTGTTAGTTTTCTTTGTGCCTTCTGGTACCATGAAAGCAAGTCCTAGAGAAGGAGACACTTACTGCATTATTTTTAATTTTTTTTTTTGATCCAGGGTATGTAGCTTTGGCTGTCCTGGAACTCATTATATAAATCATGCTGCCCTAACACTCATAGAGATCCTCCTGCCTTTGTCTCCTGAGTGCTAGGACTAAAGGTGTGTGCCATCATATCCAGCTCATTTAGTACCTTTTACCTAAGATAAAAGAGGACACTTTACGTACTTAACTTCATATAACTTTATAGGATGTGTTACACTAGGGGAGAGTCAGAAATGGCCTAATTGTATATCCTGTTTGAGGTAAGCTAATTTATGCAGAAGAATTATTAATTTGTGTTGTCGCCTGATTACATAAATTCACCCAATTACATCTGAACACCTGTGATCCCTGATTTACTTTAAGGTCTATGGACACTTATTTACTTGGAATTTAAATTAATCAACATTAAAGATTTAAATTATTTCTAATAAGCTGGACTCCATTTATTTAATTTAAGGTTACAGCCTATGTAGGTTCTTTTAGACTCAAATATCTGTACAGGATCTTTGTATCACCTGCACATTTCTTTCTAAATGACTCAAATTTGTATCTTTTAAAATTATTTGAAAACTAGATATTACAGACCAATAAAACCTATTTATTTAAACATGCCTCTCAATTATCAGTGGGCTGACTTTCACCTATACTGCATGCTCATATAACCAATAGTCATTGGGAAAGAGAGAAATGATCATAGTCCAGATCTTGACTATGGATATGTGCATGACTTTTAGAAAGAAGATAGGGCAGGCAAGAATTTCAGAAAACCTCAGAATAATTACAATATATAACTTGTAGCACATAGTTACTGCCTACAAACTCTGTAGGCCCATCAAGTTCATATACTTGTTCAGGGAAAACATTGATTATTTAAACTACATAAATGAAACACTTTTATTGATGAAAATTTACTCATACAATTTTAGGGTCACAAACATCGCCTAAAATGTTTTTTCTTATGATTATACCTGTATAAAATGTATAAATCAATTTATAAATCAAATACAGAAAGTATTTAAACAGATGTTAACTGGCTTTTGTTTTTAAGTACTGTTCCAGGTAACAGCAAATTTAATCTTCTATTTCTTAATGACAAAATCTTCAATACCATTGGCTTATGCTATCTCTTACCTTATTGTCGCTACCGTCTCCGACCAGCAGAAAAAGAGTGATGACACAGCGTTCTTCTCAAAGTGGTTTATTCAGGAACCTTACAGCCTGAAAGTGAAAATCTTTCTCTCTCCCTCCACCCCCAAGCGCAGTCCCTTTTATCCTCTCTCAATTCCACCTCCTTAGTCCATGTTGCATGGCTGCAGTTCATAGGTCCGCATCATCTGGCCTGATCTCATGTCATGGGTGTGCCTGTGCAGCTCGTATGGTGGGAATGGCTAATCTCGGGGGGGGGGGGAGGAGGAAGTCAGGTGCTAGTCACAAGACTTGGCCAGAGTCCCAAGCACCATCTTGGGACTGCCGCCACACCCGCTCTCCACATCTCCCCCTTCTTTATTATTTTGGCCGAGAAAATGTCTGTCTTAGGTTGATCCCTGTGGCAGTGCCCCTTACCCATAATTGGGGAATGAACAGCATTGGTTCTAACCCTGTCTTAGGTTGGTGACATGCCCAAAGAGTCTTACCCGTCACTGACTACTTCTCTAGCACTTGAGCAGACTGCCCAGTCTCCACTGCTGCAAAAGCCTGTATCATTAAGGCTTGAGTTCTGAACTGTCGAAATTGTATACGGCACATACACCAGAACGCCAGGATGCTTATGAGGACCAAACAAAGGGCTAATCCAGCTAGTCCAGCCCATACTTTCAGCCTTGATCCAAAATCCCTTTTAGGCCTGAATAAGGTCATAGCTGAGGGGGCCTGTACAATCCAGGGAACAAAGCGCGGCATTCTAGTCTCCACAGCCAAATGATGCATGGATGCATTCCAACACATGCTATAAAAACAATTATCATTACTACAATTCAAAATCTTATTCTCATAACTACCATTACAAATGATAAACACAAAAGGAGGCAACCTGCAAACAGGCATAGTCTTAAAGGTAATATTCTGTCCTCCAGCACACTGAGAAACAGAGGTCCCAAATCCCACAGACCCGTTCCAATGAAAGCTTGCATTACCCCAACCCCCACCCATCAACATACTCAAAGCAGAAAGATCTGTACAGCTACCATTCACTCCTCATAACAACCATACATTAAAAGGATTGCTGGCAGCGACCTGAGCAGGATTTTGATATGTCTAATTATATCCTGAAAATGATCTATTATGACTGATACTAATATAGGAAGAAAATGTAAAATACTTCTTAACAGCCCAGGCTGCCTTCCTGGCCTGGCATCCTGTCCAAGGTGGAAGGGAATCACAGGAACCCTTGTAAAAGGGAACCCATTTAGTCTGAGAAGGTATACTATCATTGTCTTTAGGAATCATGACAAGCCACACCCCCTGAATCCAGATAACATTGGCTTTGGTAGAACCATTAATGGGCAAATCAAACCAGGCTGCAGACTGATTATACAATTGAATGCAATAACTATTCTGAGAAATACTGGTAATCATCTGAAAACATAACAATCCTTTAAGGGAGAATATTGCATCCTCAAGGGGTGCAATATCCTCATCCCAGAGTAAGTAAGGCAATTGCAAGGAGGTATTAGATGCAAAGAATTGAGGGAAAACTTGTGCTGAGTGTGTGAGAGGTAAAGGCTTAGGGAACACTGATAGGAACCCCCATCGCAGATCTTCAGTCTTCACCAACAGGAGCATCAGCAGCATCAGGCTCATCCACAGGGTCATTTTTCCACTCATCCTGGACCACTCTGGTCAACCTCTCTGGGACCCACAGTGGCTGTCGATGTTCCTGAGGAAACATACAAACAGACCCTCTGGCCCAAACCAACACCGGATCGGGACCCTGCCATTTGCCAGTCAGGACATCTTTCCACATAACCAGGCCTTTGGAAGAAACATCAGGATTGGCATGACGCTCAGCAGCGACCCGCCCATGCTTGTCTTCATTTAAAAAAATTAAGGTAAAAAGAGCAATAGCCAGTCTCTCCCTAGGGGAAGAACCTGCAGAGGCATTTCCCCCCCTTTTGTTTAACTAGACACTCCTTGAGGGTGTGGTGAGCATGATCAATGATTCCTTGTCCTTGAGGATTATAGGGCAATCCGTGAGTTACTCAAACGCCCATCATTTTGCAGAAGGCACAAAAGAAGCAGAAGAATAGGCAGGCCCATTATCTGTTTTTAATTCTTTGGGCTGCCCCCAGGTGCTCCATGCTTCAAAGTAATGTGCAATTACATGATGTACCTTTTCTCCAGTATGTAGAGATGCAAAAATAATCCCAGAGGCCGTATCAACAGAAACATGGAGATACTTTAATTTTCCAAATTCAGGGAAATGTGTGACATCCATTTACCAGAGGTATAGAGGGCACAATCCACATTGGTTAACCCCAAACCCAATCTCAGGTAGCATAGGGGCACACTTCTGACACCCTTTTACAATATCCCGTGCCTCATCGTGCATGATCTTAAAGCATGAGGACAGGGTCTTGGAATTAACATGGAACTGTGAATGAAATTCTTGAGCCAATGAAATAGGTGATGCATCAAAATGAATCAAGGAAGCCCTGGTGACTTTATCTGCAATATCATTTCCCTCTGCTAGGGGACCAGGTAAGTTAGTATGGGCACGGATATGCTGTACAAAAAAGGGCGACGTTCTTTTCAAAATAAAGTCATGCAAGGTGACAACGAGATGTCCAATAGTAGATTTTGAATTGATTGTACCCACTACTTCTAAGCAGAGCAACATGTTAACAACATACTGGCTATCAAAAATCAAATTAAAAGGACATGGAAACAACTTAAATACCTTAATCACAACTTGCAATTCAATAACTTGGGGTGATGCAGGGGAATATTGTATGGCAACCGGAGAGGACCCTGCCACCACATATGCTCCTTGTCCTGTCTTGAAACCATCTGTAAAGATAAGTGGGGCATCTGGCAAAACATCCTTTGAAGTGATGTGAGGGAAAACTACAGGATGAGTGGCAATCAACTGTAGGATAGGATCCTTAGGGAAATGATTATCAAAGTTACCCTGAAAACAACACCTCAAATTGCCCAATCATCTATTGAGGCTGATAAAACTTCCAACTGTTTTACATTATAGGGAACTATTAAATCCTTAGGTGGGATGCCAAAGCACTGTATGCATTGTTGGATGCCAAGAAAAGCCAATTGAGCCACTGAGGTGGGATAATGAACAAGTACCCTGGCCGGGGAAATCTTTGGATGTATCCATAGCAAGGGGGCTCCTTGCCATAAGACTCTTGTGGGTTGGGCTTCTGTTGGTAAGATGCACAGCACAATAGACTGTGCCTCATCTCAGTGCCTTAAGGCTGCTACTTGAATTCTTATTATTTTTTTAACCAGCTGTAAGGCTGCTCGGGCAGCATCAGTGAGTTGCCTGGAAGAATTTAAATCAGAATCACCTGGCAAAATATCATACAATGGCTGCAATTGCTTATTTGTTAAAGATAAATAGGGTCAAACCCACTGAATATTTCCCAGGAGTTTTTGAAAATCATTTAATGTAATCAACTTATCAGTACGGATATGAATTTTTTGTGGGGCTACTGAATCTGCAAAAGGCTCAGTGGGCCCTTGGAGGATCTTGGTCAAGTTCCCACTCACCCTCCCTCTATTGGGTAGAGATTTTCATGCCCTGAATCCTATAATGTTAATCTGTTCATACACCTGGACTGGATAATTTATCTGTGCTGCTGCAAACCTCCCTTGTCCCATTAGCATGTCCTGATCCCAGGTGGGCTGACCATTGTGAGTGTTAAAAACAGCCTCCTCCGTGGCAAATTCAATATAGTATGCCTTCCAATCTAAATATTGACCAGAGGTCAGGCAAGCATGAGCCAAATTTTGCCAATCACTAGGGGTCATGCAATGCTGGTGTAGGTGTTCTAATTGCGCCACAACATACACAGCACTAACTCCAAAGGTGCGCACTCCTTTGGCTAGCCTCTGAATGATTTTCCAGTCTAGTGGCTCAGGATAACGATTACCCTGTGCATCCTGAAATACAGAAAAGCACTGGGCTCATAGCTCTCTCCAAGTTTCAGGATGCAGACTATGCCCTTCCACTCTGCCTGGGGCATAAGGAGGCAGAGTTGGCAGCCCCAGAGCCAACGGTTCAACCCATACTTTCACTTTCTCCAAACTGTCAGCTATGCTCTCCAGATTGTCTTCCGACATTTCTCCCTCACTAGATACTTCTCCCACCTCTGAATTCTGGGAGCGCTCTTCCTTAACCTGATTCAGAGCCTCATTTCACTTCTCCAGCTCTGCACTACACTGTTCCTCATCTTCCTATACAGTTCTTCACCAATTTCCATACTGGCAGCACTCCTTTAGCTAGTACCCCTTGCTCTTCAGCAAACCGCAAATCCTTTCCTAATTTTTTCAATTAGACATTGTGAGATACCAGGAACCAGGGAGCTACCTGGTCCACTGCTTTTAAAAAGTTCTCTACAGTCTCCTTTTGTTAACCCGATTCCTTTCGCTTTCAGCAAATCCTTCAGAGCTTGGCGAACTGTCTGAACTGATGTTGTGTTTCCCATAGTGCTGGGTGCAACTTGTCCCTGTACCGGGAACTTTATCATCTAAAACCAAGAGCCTTCCTCATCCCCTTTACCAGGGAGCTTTATAGTCTCAAACCGAGAACCTTGATTGTCCCACTTACCGACTAGTCACCCTGACCGCACTGAGTTCTGAACGCCGAAAGGGAAGTCCCTATATGGGCCACCACTTGTCGCTACCATCTCTGACCAGCAGAAAAGGAGCAACGACACAGTGTTCTTCTCAAAGCGGTTTATTCAGCATGCAAGTGAAAATCTCTCTCTCTCCGACCCCAAGTGCAGTCCCTTTTATCCTTTCTCAACTTCACTTCCTCAGTCCATGATGCATGGTTGCAGTTCATAGGTTCACGTCATTTGGCCTGATCTCATGTCATGGGTGTGCCTGCGTAGCTCGCACGATGGAAGTGGCTAATCTTGGGGGCAGGAGGAAGTCAGGTGCTAGTCACAAGACTTGGCCGGAGTCCCAAGCGCCATCTTTGGACTGCCACCACACCCGCTCTCCACACCTTATTGCTTGTTTGATATTTTAGACTTTATCTATGCTAACCTTGTCTCCAGTCAAAACTGGATTGCAAACTCTGCATTAGCAACCCTACTTACATCACAGGCACAATAACCACAATGACAACTGCCAGAGCAATATAATATGGTAGTAATTTAATTACTAATTTATAATTAGCGAATATGACCTAGTGGTTTAATCACTGATTTCATTTCTTTTTCATAATATATACACACAATTTTCCCCTCTGTGAATGAGTTGGATAAAGTTTATGAGTCTTAAAAATTTCGACTAGGAAAAAAAATACAAAAATTTCTCTTATCTTTCCTATTTCCACTGCCTACACATGCACCATATGTAGACTTAATAGTGTTGAAAGTTTCAGGATGGAAGATATGAATTGACTCTATTATTAGGGAGAAGGTACCCTCTGCCTTTAGAGTCCTAGAATGTAAGATATACAGATATAGGTGTGCTATATATCATACATATGATAACTGTTTAACTTAAAAACTTCAATGTTCACCCAAGACAAACTATTCTCAAATGACACTAAACATCTGAGATCTCATCTTCTTCTTGATTGGCTCCCTAACTACACACTTCACTGGATGCCATTTAAATCACTGCCTGGTATAATTATCAGTGGATAGGTTCTATGTAAGTCAAAAATAGAGCAACACTTTAAAACAGCCATTAGTATAATGTCTAACAGGACAAATTTCCTTGGGGAAGACTAGTTATCACAATTATTAATTTTAAATTAGGTTAGATTAGATGGAAGAAAATAATGTTGAACCATAATATCTAGAATGATTAGAATTCTGTCGAGCAGCACACCAGAAACACGCATTTGTGATACTTAGGCATCTGTGAATAAAATATATCTTGATTCGTGGATCAAGAATATATCTGCCCATGATCACGTTAGTCAAAATTTTAGCTTGGAGGATGGAGCATTCATGAGCCTCTACCTGTGGCTTAGGAGCTATGGACAGTTGATGGTTTCCTGGGGAGGGAAAGTAAGTCTTCCCATGGGGCCTCCAAGGATGTGGACCCAGGTTAGAGGACTATGAATGGTTTCACATTCACCAAGGACAGAATGTCCCACCACAGAGGCTCCATCCTACAGAAACACAAGGACAATCCCAGTAGCACAGCAATGACCTCATGTATTGACAGATGTGTTTGATAAAATTTTAAATATTCTAGGAAAGTTTCTGTCCTTCGTTGTTTTATACCTACTGACAGTGATTATAAGTGGATTTAAAGCTATAACCATCAACTGTTTTTAATGTAATTCTTTTTTGTTGCCTACTTTAAGAGAATAATTTCTTATGTTCCTGATTTAAATTTCTCTTTTTTCTTAAATGATGAACTCTATTTGAATTTTAATAAAATTGCGGGAAAAAAGGCATGTTTCTGTTTCTTCCCAATTCTCTTGAGAATTGTAGAGGTCTTTTGCTATTTTCTCATATTAAAGACTTAAATATTTCAAATCTAACAAAAATGCATGAGTCACAGTGACTATAAGACTTAACAAATCAGCTTCCTATGTGAATGATGACTTCCATAATACAATCCATTTGTTTTATGAATAGGGCGAGTAGGCTGAAAAATTGACTTAGGCCAAGCAATCGTAGCTTTGTAGTCTTAATGCTTATGGGAAGAAATTGCCTAGTGAGCTAGTCCTCGGTATACAACAGTGTTAGCCCAAGGGTGGGTAGCTCCTGTGCTTGAACTTTGTGTGGTTTGAATATGCTTGGCCCATGGAAAGTGGCACTATTAGGAGATATGGCCTAAGGAAGTGGGGCTTTGAGGATATACTCAAGTCTGGCCAGTATGACACAGTCCTTCTGGTGCTAGTGGATCAACATGTAGAACTCTGGGCTCCTCCAGCACCATGTCTCCCTGCACAGTGCCATGCTTCCTTCCATGATGATGATGGACTGAACCTCTGAGACTGTGAGCCAGCCCCAAACAGTTGCCTTGGTCTTCATGTCTCTTCACAGCAATAAAACCCTAACTAATTTAGACTTCCAGAACTAGATATCCTGCCCCGTGGACTAGAGTCTTAAGGTGACAGGACAGCAACCAGAGAGTGGATATAAGACATTGCACAGAAAGATTGCATAGAAAATTCATCAGGCCTTGAGGAGGGAAAAGATAAGTGAACCACTTGTCTCAAACATTCATTCAGAAGAGAAGAGACAGTGATGTGAGGACTCAAGAGTTGGCACTCCATTATGTCCTCCAAACCATGAGTCAACGTTCTGAGAAACTCCTTGTCCTTTGAACAGTAATGAGATGTAGACACACTGTGGAATTATGAAGTAACAAAGAGCAGCCACTTGCTTTCACTTTGTTTATGATTTCCTTTGTAGTAAGAAGCCTTTTAATCTGCACAATCCCGTTTGTCAGTTGGTGGGAGTTTCTCTTGTACCATCATGGTTTATTTAGAAAGTCCTCTTCTATACTTGTGTCTTGGTCTTGCTTGTCAGGAGATAATCCATTGAGACTGATCAGAACATTGATGATCAGAACATGATCCATTGAGACTGCTGTGTAACTGGGACCTTGGTAAGCATGTGGTTCCTATTATAGAGAAAAGTTCTGACCAGTCCAGAGAGAAGAAGCCAAGTTTTCAACCATGGAGACCTTTGTGAGAAAGGCCTTTCCTTTAAAGTAAAAATCTACAGCTTTACAGAAGAAAAAGAATCAGACTAAAGCTGGACTCAAAGCCAACAACTGTGAGCAGCCGCTGGTTTCTGTTTCTATATTGCTGCTTTCTTGTTTGCCTTCGCCACCCACTCCTGGCTCAGAGACAACTGCATTCTCAGTTTCCCAAGGGTTCATAGTCACATACTACTTCCTTCCTTCATCCTGCCTTTCCGGGCTTTCCCAAGGACTCGTTTTCATTTGGCATATTTAAAAGGTTAACACAAACATGATTCAATGATAACATTTTAACTGCTGCTTCCCCTTGACACTCCAACAGCCATGAAACCACAGGAATATCCCCATAAAATAAATACAAACTAGCACTTACCTGTGACCTATGTGATATGTTTTCAAAGTAAATATCAGATATGATGGGAAAGGTCAACTTGCTGACATGGTTAGAAGGCCTGGGTTTCGTTGTCTTTTTACATTTGTGGTAAGTTCCTTAGAGCTTAAAATTTTACACTGAATAATCTGACCTGCTGTTTTAAAAGACTTATTCAAATCGCTGTGTTTGCTTCTTTTCAATATCTCTTTCTTCCTACTATTTTTCATTGAATTTATATTTCCAAAGCTCATTAATCCAGACTAGCGATTTAGGACCACAATTTTCTTCTCTGTCCTGGGTAGTTGATGTGATGGCCAGAGGAGTGGAAAGAATAATTAATTTGCTTTATGTAAAAAACAAACAGGAAAGGTTGCAGCATGTGAGATTATTCTATACTTAAGAGGGACTTGGGAGAAAACATAGGGTTGTCTGAGCCAAGAGGTATCACTGTTCTATCTCGGTTATGGGCTGAAAAGTTATGTGCCCTCTAGAAAACAAAAATAAAACACACTTTGACTTCAGAGAATCACGAATCTCTCATTTGCTACTGGAAACTCACAAACCTAAAGTGATTTATTGGAGACTAATCACTTTATCAAAAAAATAATTTTTTTCAATAGTTACAGAGTTGGAGATAAGATAAGGCATGAATCATTTGAAAATAGGTGTATGTTCCCTGTGCAAACAGTCTACTACCTGGAGTTAAATTGAGTATAAGGCCAACTCCCCAGGGGTCAAACTGGTAGGAACAGATGTCTGTGTGTTGTAACAGAAACAAGGAAGTTAATTCTCTGATGTGCTTCAACTTAATTAGAAGATTAACATTCAAGTAGAATTTCCTAAAAGTCATGAGAAGATTCTAAGTGCCCACTGGAAAACCACCAATGCCCAGGGAAAGTTCCACTGGGTTTCACTTATTAACTGAGAAAGGTATAGGTCCGAGGAGTAGACTGACTTGTTCTGAGGTTGAGTCTAATAAATGGTGAGTGCACTGTTCTTTCTGATTCACCATAATAGTGTCTCTTCCACACCCCTATACGGACGCCAAGACCAGGCAGAAGTGGTTGAGAAGAAGAGAACCCTGTTTTCATTTATTTGCAAGTTTCTTTGATTCGCTGTTGATACCCAAAGACAAGCATCCCGTGATTATGCCACGATCACTTTCCCCACTCTGCACCATTAATTCTTTCCTCTGCACTGGAGAATTCATGACTGTAAGCACAAGTGATCCTTCGTATTAACCATAGTAAAGCACAAAACAAACGAAACAAAATCTCGTCTGATCTTTGAACTTTACTTGATCTTACACTTTATAGTCCTTCACTGAGGGAAGCCAAGGCAGGAACTGAAGCAGGAACCACAGAGGAATGCTGCTTACAGGCTTACCCTGGCTTGCTCAACTACCTTCTTTCTACAACCCAAGTATTGGTTTTCCTTGCAGCGGTTTTTGTGGACACCATTATAATTTGTTTTTTTCTTGATTTCCCACTGGTCTTCCAGACCTACCTGTCCTCACCCCTCTTCTTGGTCTCTCTCTTTTCCATAATTAGTGCTTCTTTATGACACACACCCTCTCACCTCCTCACCCCATTTTAGAGTCAGTCACCTTCACCCTCCCACCTCCTCACCCCATTTTAGAGTCAGTCATTGTCAACTTTACATATCTGGGAAGAAGGACCCTCAGCTATAGAATTGTCTCTATAAGACTGGTTTGTAGACAGGCCTGTAGGGAATTTCCCTTTTAAAAACATGTTCTTATTATGCATAGAGTTGTTTTGTTTTCACACTTGCCTGTGCAAAACTATTTAGTGCCTGTGAAGGCCAGCAGGGGTGTCAGATTCCCCTGAGACTGGAGTTTCATAAGCTTGTGATCTACCAGGTAAGCTTATATTGGTGAGTTGAACCCAGGTCTTCTAGAAAAAGTACCAGTGCTTGTACCCAGTGAAACATATCTCTAAAACCATGTAGGGAATTTTCATAATTGCTAAATGATACAGGAGAATTCAGCCCACTGTGAGCAGTGCTGTCCTTGCATAGGGGGTCCTGGGTTATGTACAGAAGGGATCTGAGCCAGCAAATGAGAGAACCAGTAAGCAGCACTCCTCTGTGGTCTCTGCTTCAGTTTTTGCTTCAATGTTCCTGTCCTGCTTTCCCTCAATAATGGACTATAAAATGTAAGATCAAATAAGCCTTTTTCCTCCACAGGTTGCTTTTGGTCATAGTGTTTATCACAAAGAAAAGACCTCTTCTTTCCCATTCATAGCCCCTTTCTCTTTCTTGTATTATTTAAATATAAGCACTTTATACTAGGAAAATTTAATACTAGGCTTGGCTTATTTCACTTAACATAATCTCCGGGTCCATCAAATTTTGTTCGTCTTTGTGGCTGAATGAGAACACATTGTGTTTTGTTTTATTGAAGACTCTCATTCACATTCAGTGCAGGTGACTTCCTCATGTTTTACTCTTGGCTTCTGAAATGATGCAATGTTTGCTTTGACTATCATTTATAGTCTCTTTGTTTTTCTCTCCTAGAGTCTAGTTATTATAAAACCTTCTAGAAATTACCTTTTTAGTATGAAATTTCTCCCTAAGTAATCACATCTCATCTTGTGAATTTTATTTTATTTTTAATTTTATTTATTTATGTATTTTATGTATGAGTGCTCTGTCTGCATGTATGTCTCAATGTCAAAAGAGGGCATCAGATCCCATTACAGATGGTTGTAAGCCATCATGTGGTTGATGGGAATTGAACTCAGGAACTCTGGAAGAGCAGCTAGTGCACTGAGCCATCTTTCCAGCCCCATTTTGAATTTTAAATACTTAGTATACAATGAAAACTTGATCACAACCTCTGACGTTTCCCTCTGAGTATTCAAAAAGAATCTCAGTCTTAAAATTGGTAACATAGAATGCCTGTATTCTCCCTGGTTTAGTAAGTAGTTAACTCAGTGAACCTGGGCATCAGCCCCATGGATCAGAAAGGTCTTCAGGACTATGCCTTTGCCTAATCTGAGGACCTGAGATCTGAGTGGTGTCTTTGTAAAGCCTAGAAGTAAGTACTGGGTTGAATTTTGAGGGCTATACAGGCACAGGCTGGGCACTGTACGTTGGTATGCCCCATTTCTTATAACTGACTGTCAAGGACAGGATGAGCTTCCTTAGTTAGGAATACATGTAGGATCCTTCAAGATTGCTGAGAGAACTAAACACTGCCCATAAGAACCCACCGGAAGAAGGCAAATGAACATGTGAACTACTTCCTCCCAGCCCCAGTCCTCTTCATTAGTTCTCCCCATAATCTAGAGTCCAACATAGTAATAAGCAACAACTACTGGTATAATGGGGTTTATTACTGAGTCCTTGAAATGGATCCAACCTAAGACTTATCTTAGGGTCCTGCCTTCACTTGTAAATTAGTATTTCCCTATTTTTCTCACATCAGTAACTGTAAACACACACACTTGTTGAAGGCAAACCCAATTAGTATACTCTGGGTCATCTTTGTCCTTATGACATCTACCTAATCACCAAACTCTCACTGTCCAAACTTTAAGCTACATTTCAAATCTCTGTGCTTCTATCTCAGATAATGCCATTTCAATACAAATAATAACTATCAGTGCCCTAGACCTCTGTAGTGCCTCTAATGTCCCCACAGGCATCCTACAAGTGTTCCCCATATATCACATTGAATGACCACTTAAAATCTGCAATAATTTCTTCTTGTTCTTAAAGACTAAAATTCTAATATTTATTAGGTCAACAAGTACTATATGATTTTTGTCTTACCTAAATAATTTATCATTGAGTACTCGCAAAATGATTAGTCTTCTGTTTTTTTTTTTTTTTTTTTTATCTAACCAATACTCTAAAACATTTTTTTTTTATTTCTTAAAATTGAGATCTCCTTTCTGATTCTCCCATTTCTCTCGAGGGTAATATTAATATTGTTCAGTTCTAAGATTTAGAAGTTTGTCATCTTAACTTCTCTTAACTACTTACATCCCTGGGAGGAAATAGTTTGTCCCTAAATGTTTCAAATTAAGTTGCTTGTTTATTTTAATGATAGGACTACTCTTAGCAGAATGCATGAAGAAACCAAAGGAACAAAAGATAGTGATAAATCCTGGGACAAACAACAGGAAACTGTTGATAACTCTGAGAATGAAGGATGAGAGAATATAGTGCAGATTAGGTGTTGAAATGTGTTCGCTGGCCCCTTGCAATAGCTACCGTGGTGGTAGGAAGATAGTCATCAGCAGAACACACACCCAACTGTACCTCTTGCAGTCCTTATCATCCAGGCTATTGTTTCTTCCATGGTCTGGGAGATGAGAAGGGAGCTCAAATAAGGCAGTTCACAAAGGTAGTCTCCGAAGCACAGAGCATAGTAGAAAGAGAAGAATAAGAAAGAAAAAAGAGAGTAGGGCAGACTCATCCACTACATCCACTTCATTCACCTCATCCTCCTCATCCACCACATCCACCTCATCCTCCTCATCCACCACATCCACCTCATCCTTCTCATCCTCCTCATCCACCTCATCCTTCTCATACTCCTCATCTACCACATCTTCCTCATCCACCTCATCCATCTCATGCACCTCATCCACCATATCCTCCTCATCCACCTCATCCACCTCATCCACCTCATCCTCCTCATCCACCTTATCCTCCTCATCCACCACATCCACCTCATCCTTCTCATCCTCCTCATCCACCTCATCCTTCTCATACTCCTCATCCACCTTATCGACCTCATCCACCTCATTTTCCTCAACCACCTCATCCACCTCATCCACCTCATCCATCTCATCCTTCTCATCCTTCTCATCCTCCTCATCCACCTCATCCACCTCATCCACCTCATCCATCTCATCCTTCTCATCCTTCTCATCCTCCTCATCCACCTCATCCACCTCATCCACCTCATCCATCTCATCCTTCTCATCCTTCTCATCCTCCTCATCCACCTCATCCACCTCATCCACCTCATCCTCCTCATTTTCCTCATCCTTCTCATCCACCTCATCCACCTTATCGACCTCATCCACCTCATCCTCCTCATCCACCTCATCCTTCTCATCCACCTCATCCTTCTCATCCTCCTCATCCACCTCATCCACCTCATCCTCCTCATCCACCCCATCCTTCTCATACTCCTCATCCTCATCCTCCTCATTCACCTTATCGACCTCATCCACCTCATTTTCCTCAACCACCTCATCCACCTCATCCACCTCATCCTCCTTATCCACCTCATCCTCCTCATCCTCCTCATCCACCTCATCCTCCTCATCCACCTCATCCTCCTCATCGACCACATCCACCTCATCCACCTCATCCTCCTCATCCTTCTCATCCTCCTCATTTACCTCATCCACCTCATCCTCCTCATCCACCACATCCACCTCATCCACCTCATCCTCCTCATCCTCCTCATTCACCTCATCCACCTCATCCTCTTCATCCTCCTCATCCTCCTCATCCACCTCATCCTCCTCATCCACCTCATCCACCTCATCCTCCTCATCCTCCTCATCCTCCTCATCCTCCTCATCCTCCTCATCCACCTCATCCTCCTCATCCTCCTCATCCACCTCATCCACCACATCCTCCTCATCCACCTCATCCTCCTCATCCACCTCATCCTCCTCATCCTCCTCATCCTCCTCATCCTCCTCATCCTCCTCATCCTTCTCATACTCCTCATCCTCCTCATCCTCCTCATCCTCCTCATCCTTCTCATACTCCTCATCCTCCTCATCCTCCTCATACTCCTCATCCTTCTCATACTCCTCATCCTCCTCATCCTCCTCATACTCCTCATCCACCACATCCACCTCATCCACCTCATCCACCTCATCCTTCTCATCCTTCTCATCCTCCTCATCCTCCTCATCCTCCTCATCCTCCTCATCCTCCTCATCCTCCTAATCCACCTCATTCACCACATCCACCACATAGAGAGATGCAGGCCCTCTTCAAAAACTTTTACACTGACAAAACTGGCCACCACCTACATTCTCTTGTGTGTATATGGATATTCTTGTTTTCCTACCTTTCCTTACTAGCTTTCCCTTTCCTGAGGAGAATTTCCTCTTAGGGTACCTTCACAAAAAAGGAAAGAAAGAAGAAAGAAAGAGAGCAAGAAAGAAAGAAAAAATAAAAAGGAACAAAGGAATGAAGGAAGGAAGAAAGAAAGAACCCGATTCTATTCCTCCTTCCTTTGTAACATCTTCCATAACTTCTTAAGCCTGTAATCATCTTCATTTCAACCACACAGGTTAACACAGGGGATGTCTTTGATTTAAATATCCCTGCAGCCTGTTTCTCTGAGATAAAGTTTTAAGTTGAATATGAGGGTAGTGATCATGTTAACCAATAGTAACGAGTTTGGCTGCACTTAAAAGTATCCTTTGGGAAACTGAGAGGTAACTCCATTGGTAGAGAGCTTACTGGGCAAGCATGAGGCCCAGTGTTTCATCCCTAGAACCCACATACACAGTGCAAAGCTGAGAGTGGTAACGTGTACTTGGAAGCCCAGCACTGGGGAGACAGAAGCAGGTGGATCCCAGGAACACACAGGCCACCTAATCCATTCAGGCAGCAGTGAGAATCCCCGCTTCTGTGTGTAAGATTGACAGCACCTAAGGAATGGTGCCTCTGGCCTCCACATGTATGTTTGTATGCACCCACATGAGCACATGTGCACACACACACTTACACATACATGAGAGTTTGCACTGGTAAAGAGTTTTAATCTGGACACATTAGCTATTATGCTGCCTGCACTGCCAATGTGAAAGTATTGATGGAGTAACAGTGAAGGGGTAAAAGGTACTTCAGCGTGCTTCAGGCGGTCAATACTCAACACTCATGGAACAAACAAGTTCTATACGTAGTTATTGTCGCCAATGCGAAATTTAACTTAGAAGTCATAAGGACCAGTGTCTTCTTTCGGTCACCTGAAGTGCCTTGGAGACAGATGCGATGCTGAGTTGACCAGTCTGTGGTGACTCATTTTTCATTCTCATCCAATGCCGGAAACACTCAAGCACTGGCCCCCGTGATGTCTCAGACTTTTGGCTCCTCTTAGTTGGTTTCACGTTTTTTTTTTTTTTTTTTTTTTTTTTTTTTTTTTTTTTTCATGTTTTTTCAACTAGACAGACATCTCAGGGCAAATTTTGATTTCTTTTGTATTTCTATGCACCACTGTTAGCTTTTTAAACTACAGGTATGCAAATGGCTAGGCTAGGAAGGGCACTATTCTTTGGGCTCTGTCTGCTAGTTTTCTGCTGTGACAAGGTCATCCCAGGAACACTGAAGAAAGTTAGTTTAGGCACTTGGCTGTAGCCAACTCCTGTTGCTGGAGCCAGAGCTAGCACTGTAGCATGCAAGAACTGGCAGGTCTCGGGGCTCTACCTGAAGCAATGCTTGGCCCTACCTTAAGCAAACTCACAGAGGTGGGAATAGTCACGGGTTTCTTATATCTTTATTAGTGATCTTTTGGAAGAGGGGTGTGGGGGAAGTGCCAAAGTCTTTAGTAAGACAAAACCAAGAATAGGCATAAAGGAAAATTTTCTTCTTCTCAGACCTTTGGCATGACCTCAATTTAAAAGTTACAAAATAAGAAGAGACAGGTGTGGTGTCTCACATCAATAATTCCAGTACTTGGAAGGCATTGGAAACTAGCCTAGGCTATAGCATAGGATCTATTCTGTTTCATAAACCAGGAGAGGGTGGCTTATAACTGAGGAGTCTTGAAACCGAGAGCAAGAGCTATAGCCATCTGTAAATGGATTAGCCTGTAAGGAAAAGGCAGAACCAGGTAACACTGCTCACAAGTGCTCCTCCCATACCAGTCAGTGTCTCTCCTTATATAAGGAAAGGGATGAAGCACCTGCCTAGTGGGACTCAACAAAGCAACTGTGATGCTCATCAAACAGATTGCTCCTAGTATTACTCGAAATTTCAGAAGCTTGCAGTTTTAACAGCAGTGTTCAGAACATTACTTTCTGTAGGAGTAGCATACTGAAAATTAATTAGTACACATCCTCAAATTCTGTCATTTAAAAGGACGGCAGAAAGTCTGTTATCCTGAGACAGAGTGTGAATTGTGGTTCACAAGTTTGCCTCTTTTTGTTTGTTTGTTTTTGTTCATTTTTAGTTTTGCTTTGAGATTCAAACTGACCTGTGAATCTCTCCTTCATCAATGTAAAACTTAACTATGAAAAGAAAATTACTTGAAGAAACTATTTTCTCTTCAAACAATTAGATAGTGTTATAAGGTTAAGTTATTAGCTAAGATAGTGTTAGCCAATATATATGTATATGTATATACATATATATGTATATATGTGCACACACATAAATTAGCTTAGGTCTGGTCTACACTGTCATACAAATTTCCTCTGCTGGCCTCACTTCCTTGCTCATTCTTTAAATATGTCACAAAGCCAAATACTTAGTGGAGACTTAGAAGAGTAGTGAACATGGATTGTGTTAACCATCCCCACATTAGAATGTTACTAATCTTGTTTCAGAACAAGATTCCTTTATGGTTGTAGTTGCTGGAGAGTCTTTATGTTCACAAACTGAGTAATTGCATTAGCTAAGCCCATATTGCATTAGCTAAGTCCATCAAAGTCTTCTAGAAACTGGAATGTGAAAGGCAGAGCAACAGCATAGCATGAAGACCCCCAGTTACCTCTCCTTAGAAACATGGATTTGAGCCTCTTTCCATTTATAAAGACACTGTTACAAGGGTTAAGAAACTGGGTGAGAGACTGGAATATGGTCATGCTTGTAGGAGTATAATAAGTAAAGAGACATTGAAGGGGGTAGGAGCAGAAGTTTTACATCACCAACATCTCCCCTCCCAAACTCAGGTCAGCATAGTATCAGGATACCAGTCAGATACCAGGACCCAACACTGCAAAGATATCACTGGGTGTATCCCATGGATTCTGATACCTTGGCTTGCACCAATGAACTGTGATCTCAGTTCTGCCTTGGCTTCAGGCAGAGACAGAAACCTCAACAAAATGCAATCCATCTGCCTACATCACTTCAGCCTTGGGCTGTATTGAACCTTGCTAGTCACAGACTCTCAACCACACCCCAACACTGTGTCAGCATCAGCATGCCCAAGATTCCATCTCAGCACTTTAGAAACTACAGACAGGCTATGCTTAAGACAGCCCCACTGCCACCATGGCATCACAGTCCAGGTACAAGGGACTAGCAGATAGCTTGCCTGGAGTGTCTGAATAGACTTAGTGTTGAAAAGTAACACCTACAGCTGGTCTGTAAGAAGAGAGGTGGGTTGCAGACCAAGAATGGTAAACTTCTGTAGCACAGACGTAATAGCAATAGGCAGGTAATTAACAAGGAAGAATTAGACGTAACCCCAGCCAACTAGACCTAAAATACACCCACAGAAGATTCCATCAAGTGGCTCAAAAACATACATTCTTCTTCGACATTCTCCACGATAGGTTACATCAGGCCTCGGAATAGTTTTTTTTTTTTTTTTTTTTTTTTTTTTTTTTTTTTGGTTGTTGTTGTTTTTTAACAAATATCACAAATACAGCAAGATTGAACTCATGCCAATTATATTTCCTAACAAAAAATGTTATACGATTAGAAATGGGTCAATGGCTGGCTTGATACAGGGATCCAGGAACCCGGCAGTGGCATTGGGCCCTCTGTTGCCAGCCGGCGGCTTCCAGGGTGCACAACAGGCACTCGGAATATCCGCCACCAGGAACAGCAGAGATAGAGGGACACAGGCCAGGTACAAATGAAAGGCAAGAACCAATAACTGAAAACAAGATGGCAAGAGGAAAGTGAAAGAAAGTACCCCAGGGAAACCAAGACAACCTGGCAACACTAGAACCCAACTCTCCCATCACAACAAATAGCGGAATGCCAAACACTCCAGAAAAAGAAGACTCAGACAGGAAATCCTACCTCAAGATGATGATAAAGATCCTTAAACAAAAACGGGAGGAAAAGCATAAAGAATTAGAAGCTTTTAAAGAAGAAACAAGAAAAACACTCAAAGAATTCAAAGAACTAGAAGAAAACAGAACCAAAGAGATGAAGAAATGAAAGAAGGAATTTAAAACAGAAATGGACACAATAAAGAAAACACTAAAAGAGACAATCCTAGAGGTAGAAATCCTCAAAAAGAAATCAGGAGTCACAGATGCAAGCATTTCCAACAGACTACAAGAGATGGAAAAGAGAATCTCTGGGGCCAAAGACAAAACTGAAAACATAGAAAAAAACAGTCAGAGAAGATGAAAAACCAAAAAGCTCCTAAACCAAAATGTCAAGGAGATCCAGGAAACAATGAGAAGACCAAACCTAAGGATAATAGGAATAAAAGAGGGCGAAGAATATCAACTAAGAGGTACAGTAAATATCTTCAACAAAATCCTGGAAGAGAACTTCCCTACCCTTAAAAATGAGATGACCACGAGCATAAAAGAAGCCTGCAGAACTCCAAATAGGTTGCACCAGAAAAGAAATTCCTCCCGACACATAATAGTCAAAACACCAAGTGCCCAATGCAAAGAAAGAATACTAAAAGCAGTAAGGGAAAAAGGTCATGTAACATATAAAGGCAGACCAATTAGAATCACACCTGATTTCTCAACAGAGACTATGAAAACTAGAAGAGCCTGGACAGACATCATGCAGACCCTAAGAGAGCACAAGTGCCAGCCCAAGCTGTGATACCCAGCAAAACTATCAATCATCATAAATGGCAAGATGAAGATATTCCAAGACAAAACTAAATTCACACAATATATGACCATAAACCCAGCACTAAAATGAATTATAGGTGGAAAACCAAATTCAATGAGGGGAACCAAATCATAGTAAAAACAAGAAAACTTCTAAGCAAGAAAACCAAAAGAAGAAAGACACACAGGCACAATTAAAGCCACCAAAGCAACAATAGCAGGAAACAGCAACCACTATTCCTTGATATCTATTAACATAAATGGACTCAACTCCCCAATAAGGAGACATAGGCTATCAGACTGGATACATAAACAAAATCCAGCTTTTTTTCCTGCATACAGGAAACTCATCTCAGAGACAAAGACAGACACTATCTCAGAGTAAAAGGGTGGGAAAAAAACTTCCAAGCAAACAGCCCCAAGAAGCAAGCTGGAGTGGCTATTCTAATATCGAATAAAGTAAATTTCCAACCAAAAGTTATCAAAAAAGATAAGGAAGGACACTTTTTACTCATTACCAGGGAAATCTGTCAGGAGGAACTCTCAATCCTTAACATATATGCCCCAAATATAAAAGCAACCATATTCATAAAAGAAACCCTACTAAAGTTCAAAAAATACATTTTACCCCACACAATAATAGTGGGAGACTTAATACCCCACTTTCACCAATGGACAGATCATGGAAACAGAAACTGAACAAGGACACTGCAAAACTAGAAGAGACTATGAACCAACTGGAATTTATAGATATATACAGAACATATCATCCTAAAGTAAAAGAATACACCTTCCTCTTAGCACCTCACAGCACTTTCTTGAAAATTGACCACATAATTGAACACAGAACGAGCCTCAATCGATACAAGAAGATCGAAATACTCCCATGCATCCTTTCAGATCACCATGGTCTAAGGCTTGTCTTTAATAACAACAAAGACAACAAAAAGCCCATATACACATAGAAACTAAACAACGCTCTATTAAACGATAGCAGGGTCAAAGAAGAAATAAAGAAAGAAATTAAGGATTTTCTAGAATTCAATAAAAATGAAAACACGACATACCCAAACCTATGGGATGCAATGAAAGCTTTACTGAGAGGAAAACTCATAGCTCTGAGTGCTTCCAAAAAGAACCTGGAGAGAGCATACACTAGCAACCTGACAGCACAGTTGAAAGCTCTAGAACAAAAGGAAACAGATACACCCAAGAGCAGTAGACAGCAAGAAATAATCAAACTTAGGGCAGAAATAGACCAAATAGAAATAAAAAGAACCATTGAAAAAATCAACAAAACCAAGAGCTGGTTCTTTGAGAAAATTAACAAGATTGCTAAACCCTTAGCCAAACTAACTAGAGGGCAAAGAGAGAGTATCCAAATTAACAAAATCAGAAAGGAAAGTGGAGAAATAACGACTGAAACTGAGGAAATTCAAGAAATCATCAGATCCTACTACAAAAGCCTATACTCAACAAAGCTGGAAAATTTGGAGGAAATGGATGAATTCCTAGACAGATACAAGATATGAAAGTTAAACCAGGACCAGGTAAACCATCTAAATAATCCCATAACACCTAAAGAAATAGAAGCAGTCATCAAAAGCCTCCCAACAAAAACAAAGCCCAGGTCCAGATGGGTTCAGTGCAGAATTTTATCAGACATTTATTGATGACATAATCCCAATACTCTCCAAACTATTCCACAAAATAGAATTCGATGGAATACTACCTAACTCATTTTTTGAAGCTACAATAACCCCCGTTCCTAAACCACACAAAGACCCTACAAGGATATAGAACTTCACACCAATCTCACTTATGAACATTGATGGAAAAATACTCAACAAAATCCTTGCAAAGCAAATCCAAGAACACATCAAAACAATCATTCACCATGATCAAGTAGGCTTCATCCCTGGGATGCAGGGATGGTTTAATATAAGGAAATCCATCAATGTAATTCACCATATAAACAAACTCAAAGAAAAAAACCACATGGTTATTTCACTAGATGCTGAGAAAGCATTTGACAAAATCCAACACCACTTCATGTTAAAAATCTTAGAAAGAACAGGAATCCAAGGCCCATACCCAAACATAATAAAAGCAATATACAGCAAACCAACAGCCAACATCAGACTTAACGGTGGGAAAATTGAAGCAATCCCACAAAAATCAGGGACTCGACAAGGCTACCCACTTTCTCCCTACCTATTCAACATAGTACTGGAAGTCCTGGCTGGAGCAGTTAGACAGCAAAAGGACATCAAAGGAATACAAATTGGAAAGGAAGAAGTAAAAACATCACTATTTGCAGATGACATGACAGTGTACTTAAGTGACCACAAAAATTTCACCAGAGAACTTCTACAGCTGATAAACAAGTTCAGCAAAGTGGGTGGATATAAAATTAACTCAAACAAATAGTAGCCTTCCTATATTCAAAGGACAAACATGTGGAGAAAGAAATTAGGAAAAAGATACCCTTCACAATATTCACAAAAACTATGAAATACCTTGGTGTGACTCTAACTAAGCAAGTGAAGGACCTGTATGACAATAACTTCAAACCTCTAAAGAAGGAAATCGAGGAAGATCTCAGAAAATGGAAAGATCTCCCATGCTCATGGATCGCAAGCATCAACATTTTAAAAATGGCCATATTACCAAAAGCAGTCTACAGATTCAATGCAACCACCATCAAAATTCCAACCCAGTTCTTCATTGAGTTGGAAAGAGCAATGTGCATTTTCATCTGGAATAACCAAAGACCTAGAATAGCAAAATAAATCGTCAACAACAAGAAAACATCTTTGGGAATCACTATCCCTGACCTCAAGCCATATTACAAGGCAATTGTGCTGAAAACTGCATGGTACTGGTACAGAAATAGGCATGTGGATCAATGGAATAGAATAGAAGATCCAGAAATGAGCCCTCACATATACAGTCACCTGATTTTTGACAAAAGAGCTGTAAACATTCAATGGAAAAAGGACAGCCTATTCAACAAATGGTTTTGGTCCATCTGGCATTCAGCATGCAGAAGAATGAAAGTAGACCCTTTCTTATCTCCTTGTACAAAGTTCAAGTGTAAGTGGATCAAAGATTTCCACATTAAACCAGGTACACTGAAACTATTAGATGAGAAAGTAGGGAAAACCTTATAACTCATAGGCACAGGAGAAAATTTCCTGAACAGAACACCAATGGCTCGAGCTCTAAGGTCAAAGATTGACAAATGGGACTTAATGAGATTGCAAAGTTTCTGTAAGGCTAAAGACACTGTCAAGAAAACAAAACTGCAGCCAACAGAGTGGGAAAAGATCTTTACCAACCCCACATCAGATAGAGGCCTAATATCCAAGGTATACAAAGAACTCAAAAAGCTAGACACCAGAGAATTAAACAACCCTATTTAAAAATGGGGTACAGACTTAAACAAAAAGTTCTCAATCGAGGAATATCGAATGGCTGAGAAACATCTAAGGAAGTGTTCAACATCCTTAGCCATCAGGGAAATGCAAATTAAAACAACCCTGAGATTCCACCTCACACCAGTCAGATTGGCCAAGATCCAAAACTCAGATTACAACAGATGCTGGCGAGGATGTGGAGAAAGAGGAACACTTTTCCACTGCTAGTGGAGTTGTAAACTGATACAACCACTCTGGAAATCTGTCTGGAGGTTCCTCAGAAAAATGGACATAGTACTACCTGAAGACCCAGTTATTCCACTTCTGGGCATTTACTCCAGGGACGCTCCAACATACAACAAAGATACATGCACCACAATGTCCATTGCAGCTCTATTTATAATAGCCAGAAGCTGGAAAGAACCCAGATGTCCTTCAGTAGATGAATGGATACAAAAATTGTGGTAAATTTACACAATGGAGTACTACTCAGCTATTAGAAAAAATGACTTAACGAAATTCTTAAGCAAATGGATGCATCTAGAGAATATCATCCTGAGTGAGATAACCCAGTCACAAAAGAACAGACATAACATGCAGTCACTGATAGTGGGATACTAATCCCAGAAAGCTCTGAACATCCCAGAAACAACTCACAGACTGTGTGAAGTTCAACAAAATAAGAATATATTTTAATTAAAATAGAACTGTATCACATCCCCCTTTCCTCCCTACAGCCCCTCCTAGTCCCTCTCCTATCCCCTCAAATTAATAGCCTCTTTTCCTATATTATTGTTACATATATACATATGTGCATGTATATGTACCCACAAATACTTAATTACAACCTTAAAAATGTGTTTGTATACTTTTATGCAAAAATGCTGAAAATTTGTATATTTATCTTTGTTTTTAAAAGAAAGTAAAAAAAAGAAATGGGCCAATGGAGAAATTTGATTTCTGGAAACAAACAAAAAATGAAAACACAGTATGTCAAAAATCTTTGGGATTCAGTAAAAGAAATTCTGAGAGGCAAACTTAAGGAAACAGATAACTTCAATCCAAAAAGAAACATCAACTATCAGTTCATTTCAGTGTAAGAAATTAAAATGAGAATAAACTAAGCTCAAAGTTGTGAGAAAGAAGAAAATGAATATCAGGGTAGAATGAAGGAAGCAGAAGGCAGAGACAGTGAACTGAGGAGTTAAAAAAGATAAAAACCAAGAAACACTTAGCTGGGTGGGGGGAGAGAAAACTCAGATGAAAACTCTTTAATATATGAAACTTACCAGTCAAAGTATAAGATGGAAATTCTGAACAGAATAACAAGTTGCTCTTTGTGAGACAAAACAAAACAAAAGAACCTAGGGCTATCTGACTGCCTCGCTGCCAACTTCTACTAAGCCAACCAAACCAAACACAACACAACAGATACAGTAATTCTTGTGAAATTCCTGAGAAAATGTAGAAGAATGAAATACTTCCAAATCATTCATGAGGGAAACATTATCCTAACACCAAAACTAGCTAAGGGGACAATGAGAGGTAAGCGGGGGCTGCAAACAGAAAGGGGAGAGCAGAAAGGAGAGAGGAAATAGAATCTACAAATCCAATATCTCTGGTGAACATAGAAAATTCCAACACAATAGAAAATTAAACCCAACAATAGTAGTCCCACAATTTGGTTCAGCAGGTAAGGTGTGTGCCACCAAGCCTGATTAGCCACAGAATCCCCATGGTGAAAGGAGAACTACCTTTACAGATTTTCCTCTGACCTTCACATTTATGCTGAGGCAGGCTTGCCATACCTTTCTCCCCACTATACACACATATTAAATACAATTAAAAGATGTAAAAGAAAATTTTTTACCCACAGTTGAAAGGGCTTATTTCCCATAACCAGTGGAAATGCATCCCTTAGTTATGAGTGATTCAATAGAGGCAAACCAGTAGACAAGATATACCACCTCAACAGAACAAAAGAAACACACCAGCAGTTCAACAAGTACAGAAAAGGGTATTAGACAGAATTTGACATTCTTGCATCGTAATATCTCTCAGTGAGTTAGGTAGAAACAAAATACTTCCACACAACAGAGGTGATGTCCTTGCAGATGTCAGAAGTGCCAGAAGTCCCAGCCCGGGCTATTAGGCAAGGGAGAAGACATCCAAGTGTGAAAAGGATTAAGTGGTCTCTGTTTGTTTGTAAGTATGACCTTACATAAATAGAAAGCCTAGGCATATTACATTGGACAGGGGGAACTGTTAGAGCCAATAAATTCAAGAAAGTTCCAGAATACCAGGTCAATATTTAAAAATAAACAGCCTGTGCATACCTTGATATACATGGGGAAATACTAAAAGAATCCCATTTACCGTGGCCGCAAAATAATCCACTATTTAGGAATCAAATTGTCAAGGAAATAAAAGATTCTTTTACTAAAACCCATAAACCACTGATGAAAGACACTGAAAAAGACACAAAAGTATGGGGGGGGGTAGTGGCTCCTCCTGTTTCTGGATATAGGCAGGGTTTTCTCAACTTGGGCAAGGCCATGACATAAGATGACATCACAAGAGCTGGGACTCTTGTGGGAGAAAAGAAAAGCAACTCTGCAGACAAGCTTGCCTTAAGGCAACTGTCCCTAGAGGAGCTTGGGCTGTCACAGAGATTTGATGGGCAGGTCCTATGGTGATCCCCCTTCCCCTGAGCTCTATTTGCTAAGTCCCATCACTTCTTAGCATCGCTGCATTGAGGACTAAACATCTAATGCAGGGGATCAAAAGAGCCAAATTCAGATCTTTGTAAACCACAGAGGTAGACAAGGCAACACAGAATTGGCATAAAGACAGACATATCTGCCAACACATTTAATAGATGGCCTAGGAATAAAGCCACATCTTTAAAGCAAATTGATTTTTAACAAAGGAACCAAAGACAGCAATGGGGGAAGGAGGTGTGGTCTGTCCAATAGATGATATTAGAAAATTTGAATAACCGCATGGAAAAGATTGAGGTGAAGCCTCAACCCCATAATATATGTGAAAGCCAAATAAGATGAATACATCTTTAACTATAAAAGTATAGCTATGGTATTACTTAAAGATACAGGGGGGAACTTGGTTGCACTGATCTGGACTTTGAGTATTTGGGTGTGGCCCCAGTGCACAGACACCAGAAACCAAAACCAAATAAGAGTAGATAAATCAAAACACTTCTGCCTGGCACAGAAAATAGCCAGCAACGTGAAAATGAAGCCTACAGAATGTAAAAAGACATTAAAATTATACATGAATTAACAGCCAAAATATATACCAAATCAATGGCAAGAAATAAATAGCCAAATTACTTTATAAAATATGCTAAGGATCTAAGTACATTTCTCCAGACAAGATAAATTGCCGATATATTTGTAAGAACAGGTGCTTGCTTCACCATCAATAAGACTGAGGTAAATGAAAACCAAAACCACAAGAATGCTAGTAACTTTAACAAGAGTGGCTACTAACAAAAGTTAAAAGATAACTGGTGTTAACTAGTCTACAAAGAACAGGGAACAGATATGTGTTCTTGACAGGAGTGTAAATTAGTATTATTGTTATGAAAGCTTTACAAACAATTAAAATTAGAACTACCATTATATACATATGCATAAACACATACACATACATATATAGCAGATGAAATGTGTATGTCTGCAATATCTTCTTTCCAATATTCATTATGGCACCATTCACAAAATCCAAGGTATGAGATCAGTCTATACGCCCATTAAAGAATAAATTGAAAAATAAGATATGGTCTGAGACTTCCGAGTCCCTCCCAGTTGGTGTAGCTCGTTGTGGGCACTGTGACACTCCTGGGTGGCATGTTTGGCTTTTCCCTGCACTGCTGCAGCTCTGGCCTCAGGTCTGATGTGCCACAGCATGGCTTCCACTTTGGAGCAGTTGCAGAAAGACCTAAAGGAGGTCAACAGGATACAGGATGTGCCCTCAGGAGGCTGAGCTCCCAGATCAGCTACACAGGCACTATTCCACCTGGACCAATGGTGAGCCGTTCACACAGGCCGGAGGAGGGAACACCGGGAGTTCTCATGGCACAGGGAGCATGGTGCTCTCTGGAAGAGGGTCCCTTCCAGCCCACAGAGAGGGCCAGGTCTGTCATCAAGACTCAGGATCTGCCCAAGAAAGGTTGAGCTTCCAGAACAGCTACACAGGTGCTTTTCTACCTGGACCAAGGATAAGCCTTTTACACAGGCCTGGGGAGTGAACACCAGAAATTCTCAGAGTAGGAGTAGGGTACTCTCTGGAAAAGGGTTCTTTCTGGCTGAGAGAGAAAGCTGGGTCTCAACCATTAGGACTCAGGAACGGTGGACAGAGGGATAAGCTCCCAGAACAGCCCCACAAGAGCTCTCACACCTGAGGCCACAAAGACAGAACTGAGTCACTGCCATGAGAACTCACTGCTTGCCCACAAAGAGCTGAAGGAGCAATCTGCCTCCTGAGCCCACTGTCCTTCAAACCCACAGGAGAGAAAAGCACTCATCAGAAACAAAAAGATCACCTACAATCACTGACAATAAGATGGCAAGGGGAAAGTCCAAAAACCCAAGCAATGGAACCCATGACAGCCTGGCAACATCAGAACCGAGTTTTTACATCACAGCAAGTTTTCCAAACACCCCAGAAAAACAAGATTTAGACATAACATCATACTTCATGATGATGATGAAGATCTTCAAGAAACACATGAATAACTCACATAAATAATTACAGGAGAACCAGGAGAAATCACTCAAAGAACTACAGGAAAACACAACCAAACAGATGGAGGAATTGAAAAAGGAAATAGAAAAAATAAAACACAAAAAGTGACAACCCTGAAGATAGAAAACCTAAGAAAAAAATCAGGAGTCATAGACACAAGCATCCCCAACAGACTACAGGAAATAGAATAGATGATCTCAGGGGCAGAAGACAACATAGAAAATATAGACAAAACAGTCAGAAAAGATGCAAAAACCAAAAAGCTCCTAACTGGAAAGTCCAGGAGATCCAGGACACAATGAGGAGACCAAACATAAGAATAATAGGTGTAGAGGAGGACGTAGACTCCCAACCAAAAGGCACAGTAAACATCTTTAAGAAAATCAGAAAACTTCCCTACCCTTAAGAATGAGATGACCGTGAACATACAAGAAGCCTATGAACTCCAAATAGAGTGGACCAGAAAAGAAATTCCTCCCAACACATAATAGTCAAAACACCAAAATGTTCAAAACAAAGAAAGAATACTAAAAGCAATAAGGAAAAAAAGGATAAGTGACATATATAAGCAAACCAATCAGAATTACACCAGACTTCTCAGCAGAGACTATGAAAGCTAGAAGATCCTGGACAGACCTCATACAGACTCTAAGAGAACACAAATGCCAGCCCAGGAAACTATACCCAGCAAAACTCTCAATTATCATAGATGGAGAAACCAAGATATTTCAGGACAAAGCCTAATTTACATGATATCTGACCACAAATCTAGCTCTATTACAAAGCATCTATTACAAGGGATAATAGATGGAAAATCTAATACAAGGAGGGAAACTACACCCTAGGAAAAGAAAAAAAGTCATGCAAGAAAACCAAAGCAAGAAAGATACACAATCATAATTTAATCACCAACAACAAAAATAACAGGAAACAACAATCACTATTTCTTAATATCTGTTAACATCAATGGACACAATTCCCCAATAAAGAGATATAGACTATCAGACTGAATATGTAAACAGGATTCAGCATTTTGCTGCATACAGAAAACTCATCTCAGAGACAAAGACAGACACTTCATAGTAAAAGGCTGAAAAAAAAAAAAAAAAAAAAAAAAAAACCTTCCAAGCAAAGCGTCCCATGAGCCAACCTGGAGTAGCTATTCTAATATGGAATAAAATAGATTTTCAACCAAAAGTTATTTTTAAAAAAAGATATGGAAGAACACTTTTTACTCATCACAAAAAAAATCTATCAAGATGAATTCTCAATCCTGAACATCTATGCTCCAATTAAAAAAGCACCTATATTCATAAAAGAAACCCTACTAAAGCTCAAAGCATATATTGCACACCACACAATAATAGTGGGAGACTTTAACACTACGCTCTCATCAATGGACAGATCATGGAAGCAGAAACTGAACAGAGACACAGCAAAACTAGCAGAGGTTATGAACCAACTGGAATTAACAAACATCTATAGAACATTTCATCCTAAAACAAAATAATATACCTTCTTCTCAGCACCTCACAGCACCTTCTCCAAAACTGAACATATAATTGGTCACAAAACAGGCCTCAACTGATAAAAGAAGATTGAAATAATCCCATGCATCCTATCAGATCACCATGGACAAAGGCTGGTCTTTAATAACAACAAAAAGCCGCATACACATGGAAGCTGAACAATGTGCTGCTCAACAATAACATGGTCAAAGAAGAAATAAAGAAAGAAATTAAAGATGTCTTAGAATTTAATAAAAATGAAAGCACAACATAGCCAAACCTATGTGATGCAATAAAATCAGTAATAAGAGAAAAACTCATAGCTCTGGGTGCCTCCAAAAGGAAACTGGAGAGAGATTATACTAGCAGCTAAACAGCACAGCTGGAAGCTCTAGAACAAAAAGAAGCAGATGCACACAAGAGGAGTAGATAGCAGAAAATAATCAAACTCAGAGCTGAAATCAACCAAATAGAGACAAAAAGAACTATACAAAGAATCAACAAAACCAAGAGATGGTTCTTTGAGAAAATCAACAAGATAAATAAACCCTTAGCCAGACTAACCAGAGGGCACAGGGACAGTATCCAAATGAACAAAATCAGAAATGAAAGAGGCAACATAACACCAGAAATTGAGGAAATTCAAGAATCATCAGATCCTACTAAAAAAGCCTATGCTCAACAAAACTGGAAAATCTGGAGGAAATGGACAAATTTCTAGAGGGATACCAGATACTAGAGTTAAATCAGGATCAGATAACCCATCTAAACAGTCTGATAACCCCTAAAGAAATAGAAGCAGTCATCAAAAGCCTCCCAAACAAACAAAAAAGAAAGAAAGAAAGAAACAAACAAACAAAAAATTTTAGAACTAGATGGGTTCAGTGCAGAATTCTATCAGGCTTTTATAGAAGACCTAATAGTAATACTGTCCAAACTATCTCACAAAGTAGAGACAAAGGTAACACTACACAAGTCATTCTTCAAAGCCACAGTTACACTCATACCTAAACCACACAAAGAACCTACAAGGAAAGAGAAATTCAGACCAAATTTCGTCATGAAAAGGAAAGAGAATTTCAGACCAATTTCCCTCATGAAATGAACATTGATGCAAAAACACTCAATAAAATTCTTACAAACCGAATCCAAGAAGACATCAGAATGATCATTCACCATGACCAAGTAGACTTCACCCTAGGATGCAGGGATGGTTCAATACAAAGAAATCCATCAATTTAATCAACCATATAAACAAACTCAAAATAAAAAACCACATAATTATCTCACTAGATGCTGAGAAAACATTTGACAAAAATTCAACACTCCTTCATGTTAAAGGTTATGGAAAGATCAGGAATCCAAAGCCCATACATAAGCATAGTAACAGCAATATACAGCAAACCAGTAGCCAACATCAAACTAAACAGTGAGAAACTTGAAGCAGTTCCACTAAAATCAGGGACTAGACAAGGCTGCCCACTCTCCCCTTACCTATTCAACATAATACTGGAAGTCCTGGCTGGAGCAATTAGACAGCAAAAAGAAATCAAAGGGATACAAATTGGAAAGGAAGAAGTAAAAACATCACTATTTGCAGATGACATGATAGTGTACTTAAGTGACCCCACAAATTCCACCAGAGAACTCCTACAGCTGATAAACAAGTTCAGCAAAGTGGCTGGATATAAAATTAACTCAAACAAATCAGTATCCTTCCTGTACTCAAAGGATAAACAGGTTGAGAAAGAAATTAGAAAAAAGATATCCTTCACAGTAGTCACAAACAATATGAAATACCTTAGTGTGACCCTGACAAAGCAAGTGAAAGATCTGTATGACAAGAACTTCAGATCTCTGAAGAAGGAAATTGAAGGAGATCTCAGAGAATGGAAAAATCTCCGATGCTTATGGATTGGAAAGATCAACGTTGTAAAAATGGCCATCTTACCAAAATCAATCTACAGATTCAATGCAATCCTTATCAAAATTCCAACTCAATACTTCATGGAGTTGGAAAGAGCAATTTTCAAATTCATCTGGAATAACAAAAAAATTTAGGATAGCAAAATCTGTTCTCAACAAGAAAGCTTCTATGGGAATCACCATCCCAGACCTCAAGCTATATTACAAAGCAATTGTGCTAAAAACCGCATGGTATTGGATAAGCAGGTAGATCAATGAAACAGAACTGAAGATTCAGAAATGAACCCTCACACCTATGGTCACTTGATCACAAAGAAGCTAAAAACATTCAATGGAAAAAGGACAGCCTCTTCAACAAATGGTGTTGGTTCAACTGGAAGTTAGCATGCAAAAGAATGAAAATCGATCTTTTATCTCTTTGTACAAAGCTCAAGTGCAAGTGGATCAAAGATCTCCACAGAAAACTAGGTAAACTTAAACTATTAGACAAGAAAGTGGGGGAAAGATTAGAACACAAGGCACAGGGGAGCTTATCCTGAACAGAACACCAATGGCTAATGCTCTAAGATCAAGAATTGATAAATGAGACATAATGAGATTGGAAAGCTTCTGTAAGACTAAGGAAACTGTCAAGAAAACAAAATGGCAGCCAACAGATTGGGAAAGGATATTTACCAGTCCTACCTCTGATAGAGGTCTAACATACAATATATATAAAGAAATCAAGAAGTTGAACCCCAGAGAATCAAACAATCCTATTAAAAATGGGGTAGAGAGCTAAACAAAGAATTCTTACCTAAGGAATACTAAATGGCTCAGAGAAGCATCTAAAGAAATGTTCGACATTCCTAGTCATCAGAGAAATGCAAATCAAAACAACCCTGAGATTCTACCTCATACCAGTCAAAATGGCTAAGATCAAAAACTCAAATGACAGCAGATGCTGGCGAGGGTGTGGAGAAAGAGGAACACTCCTCTGCTGCTGGTGGAATTGTAAGCTGGCACAACCACTCTGAAAATCAGTCTGGCAGTTTCTCAGAAAATTGAACATAGTCCTAACTGAAGACCCAGCTATACCACTCCTGGTCATATACCCAAAAGATGCTCCAACATACAAGGACACATGCACCACAATGTTCATAGCAGCCTTACTTATAATAGCCAGAAGCTGAAAAGAACCCAGAAGTTCTTCGACAGAGGAATGAATACAGAAATTATGGTACATTTACACAATGGAGCACTAATCAATTATTAGAAACAATGACTTCATGAAATTCTTAGGCATGTGGATTGAACTAGAAAATATCATCCTGAGTGAGGTAACCCAATCACAAAAGAACACACATTGTATGCACTCACTGATAATTGGATATTAACCCAAAGCTCGGAATACCCAAGAATCAATCCATAGACCACATGAAGCTCAAGAAGTTGGAAAACCAGGGAGTGGATGCTTTAGTCCTTAAAAGGGAGAGCAAAATATTCATTGGAGGAAATACAGAGATGAAGCGTGGAGTAGAGACTGAAGCAAAGGCCATCCAGAGACTGCCCCATCTGGGCATCCATCCCATATATAGCCACCAAACCCAGACAATATTGCAGATGTTAAGAAGTGCATGCTGACAGGAACCTGATATAGCTGTCTCCTAAGAGGCTCTGCCAGAGCTGGAGAAATTCAGAGATGAATGTTCTTAATCATCCATTAGACTGAGAGCATGGGATAGCAAATGACAGAGTTTAAAAAAGGACTAAAGGAGCTGAAGGGGTTTTTAACCCCACAGTAAGAACAATACCAACCAACCAGATCCCCCAGCATTCCCAGAAACTCTACCGCCAAGCAAAGAGTACACATGGAAGGACTCATGGCTCCAGCTGCATATGTAGCAGAGGATGGCTTTATCAGGCATCAAAGAGAGGAGAGGCCCTTTACCCTGTTGCACTGGCTGGTTTGTGTCAACTTGACACAAGCTGGAGTTATCACAGAGAAAGGAGCCTCAGTTGAGGAAATGCCTCCATGAGATCCAGCTGTAAGGCATTTTCTCAACTAGTGATCAAGGGAGAGGGTCCAGCCCATTGTGGGTGGTGCCATCCCTGGGCTGGTAGACCTGGGTTCTATAAGAAAGCAGGCTGAGCAAGCCAGGGGAAGCAAGCCAGTAAGCAATCATCCCTCCATGATCTCTGCATCAGCTCCTGCTTCCTGACCTGCTTGAGTTCCAGTCTGACTTCCTCTGGTGATGAACAGCATATGGAAGTGTAAGCTGAATAAACCCTTTTCCTCCCTAACTTGCTTCTTGGTCATGATATTTTTTGCAAAAATAGAAGTCCTGACTAAGACACCTGTGAAGGCTCAATACACCAGTATAGGGGAATGCTAGGGTTGGGAGGTGAAAGGGATTGGGTGGGTGAAGGAACATTCTCATAGAGGAAGGAGGAGGGGAGAGGGAGACTCCAGAAGAGAATCCAGGAAAAGGGATAACATTAGAAATATAAGTTAAGAAAATATCCAATAACAAAAAAGAAAAAAAGAAGAAGAAAGTATATGTATTTAAACAAACAAACAAAAGAATGCAAAGAGAAAGAAATGCCTTTCTATGACCCCTGAGGCAGATCCTAGTGAGGGATTAATGACTGTTCTAAAGAGAATTTATGAAGACAGAGATGATGACAGAAAGCAAAACATTAATAAAGCATGGATGGGATCCAGTGAGAAGCAAGCCAGAGAAGACACAGAGCTTTGAGGCTTTGAAAGTTCTTATGGGAACTGTTCCGTGGAGTGCTCATGTTTCCGGTAGGGGATGTTGCTGAACTGCACATAGTTGTTCATGTGGGTATGTCCTTTGGACAGATAACTATTTACACAGCCTTCTAAGTAAAGGGAGCAGTTTCTCCCATGTTTTACTGCAGGATTTGATTCAAATAAATATGCTTATTAAACTTTTTCCTTCATTAGCACTGCAGACATTTTTGTTTCAGAAAAAGGTTATATGGCTTTCTTACTGAAATATAAAAACGTCTTACATAATGAAAATATCACGCCACAGATTTTTGTTCTGGCTGGGAGTTAGAAAACAGAAGTATTTGTCTATCTGTAACTGACATTAGGTCCCAGTAATGTAAAAACTAAAAGCAAAATTTTTGCATAAAATCTAAATTTGTACATGAGCTTGCAAGTTAGGATAGAGTTGTTATCTGTTATTACCAGCTTCCGCAGGATGTGTGCCTTGTGTTACCATACATTAATTGATTTAAACATATTTATGAATATAAAATTGAACAAAATACAAATGACAAAGAAAGAAACTATGGTCTATCTATATAAAGACATTGTCTTACTTAGGGTTACTAGTGTGATAAACATTATGACCGGAGCACCTTGGGGAGGAAAGGGTTAATTTGGCTTATGTTTCCATATCACTGTTTACCACTGAAGGTAGGTCAGAGCAAAAACTGAGACATGTTGGGGACCTGGCAACAGGCGCTGGTGCAGATGATGAAGGAATGCGTCTTAATGGTTTGCTCCTCACGGCTTTTCCAGTCTGTTTTCGTATAGAGCACAAGCCCAACAGCCCCACAATGGACTGGGTGCCCCACCTATATCAAGCACTAATTTCAAAAAAGGTCCCACCTCAGACAGTGTGCAAAGAAATGCCTTGGGGGAGGTGTTCTCATATCCGCCAGGGACAGAGCAGAGGGCAGTCCTTTGTTCATTCTAGTTTGATCCCTGGCTTGGTGGCCAAAGCTGTTTTATGCCTAAGGCTCATAAAAAGCAAATTAAATCCAGGCAGCACAGTACGGGAGGAGGAAGCCAGACAGCGACCTACAGAGCCATACTACGCACAGACCTGCCCCCCAGCACATGGCACAGGCAGGCCATAGACACCCACGTGCCGCCATGACACAAAGCACCGACTGAAGATGTCCCTCTGTGGCCTGCCGGCCGCAGGGCCAGCCTGTCACGGAAGCCACCACAGTGTGTGAGTATGTGATGGACAGAAGGAAAGAAAGGGAAGTGGAGCATCTTGAGCATTATGAGGAGCATTTGAGTCACCTAGTGAGTTTTGAGAGTAGAGAGGAGGAGCCTTCTGCTAGTGGCTAGCCCTGCCACCAGGGGCCATGTTGAGGTCCCAGCATGAGCTGCTACTGAGGGCTATGCCTGCACCCCTGGCTACACAGTAACAGGAATCACGGTAGATGCCTGTCACCTCTAAAGAGCATGAGGACATCTCTGGTTAGGTCTGCCACTGGGGACCACATGCAAGTCCAGGAGCTTTGCAGAATTGGTCCCGAGTCTCACTGGCTGCAATGCTCTGGAGAGCTAGCCCAATCTCTCATCTGTGGCAACACACAGGAAAGCAGGCACTGTGTCTAGGCCAGGTATGGTAGAAATGATTTGACCCCAACCCCATACCTTGCCACCTCAGTCAAAGCTGACCTCAGCATCATGAGCTAGAGAGAGCTATCCTTGTCCCTCCCCAGCTGTAGCACTTAGGAGAGGGGGCCCTGCACCTCATCTGGACATCACAGCCAAGCTGACATGGTAGTGGGGTGCAGGCAAGCCAGCCGCACAGGTAAAAACGTAGAAGAGCTGGCCTCACCACTAGTCTGTAGTCTGAGGCAGCATAGGTACCAGGGTGATACCCTTCCTTCTTCCCCTCCCCTCACAATCTGTGGCAGTTGAGTAGAGCTGGCCCTGCCCCTCACCAGTTGCAGCCCTCAGGAGAACAGGCCCTGAGCCTCGCCTGAGCAGCACAGCAGGGCTGACCCTGGTCCAGGGAGCGCAGGAGAACTGACCTGCTACTACTGCCATGAGGTAGCCATGAGTTGTAGTGATGCCTTCCTGCTTCCCTTTCCTGCCACCAGCAATGTTGGGAGACCTGGAGCTGGCATCATGAAAGCAGGTGAACTAGCCCTGCCCCTCACTGGCTGTAACACTCAGGAGAGTAGACCCTGCACCTCACCTGAGCAGCACGGTGGAGCTGAGCCTGATAAAAAAGGCACAAGTGAGCCAACCCTGAGGGTTCAAGAGTGGGAGAGTTGGCCCAGTTCCTCACTGGCTGCAGTACACAGGAGAAGGGCACACTATGGGGACACACTGATGTACTACAGCTTCCACAGCGAGATGTTTTCTATGCTTAACAACAACAACAACAACCAAGCAAACGACAAAATGCCCTACAGACATTCATTCCTACAGCCCAAACTTATGGAGGCATTTTCTTAATTAGGGGGTTCTTCTCTCTGACCAGTCTGGCTTTTCTAAAGTTGACATAAATCTAGTCAGCATATAGATATAGAGTGGAGTTCTAAGCCTTTAAAATTAATAGCACACATCATTTTCAGCAACTTAGATCAACCCAGAGGACAGATTCTTGTGAAATACGACAGGCAGAGAAAGGCACATGTGACATCGTTAAAAGATGCACCTCAGAGACAGAAAAATGGCGGTTGATGGGGTGAAGGATGTGAAAGCTGAGAAAATGTTGGAACGAGTATAGAAAATTACACTGAGAAAGGACAAGTCCAAGATATCTACCGTGCTTCATGGCAGTTGACGACAACATGTCCTGGAAGAATGCTCAATGAGTTAGGGTTCTTCCAGGACATGTTTTTACTCCATTCAACAACTATGCTATTAATGGAAACTATCAAATCATTTCTGGTTTGTTGTTATTACAAGTACAGCTGCTGTAACATGTGTGTGTGTGTGTGTGTGTGTGTGTGTGTGTGTGTGTGTGTGTGTGTGTTTTAAACCCAAACTTGGAACTAAAGGCTTCTATCCTTTCTGGCAGCAAAGCTGCTGTTGTTAATGGCTCTGGTTCTAAACACAAGAAGAAAACTTCTCAGACATTAATTTAGATCAAGAAGGAAAATGGAGTCAGAGAACAGGCACCTTCAAGCTCCAGAGCATCCAGGGGCCTGCACTGTTTCTCTAAGTAGCCCACTGACTGCCAACACTCTCTCTTGTCTGACCTAGTTACTTCTTGCCTTCTCATCTGAGAACAAAATATCATGAACTATCACCACTGCCACCCAAAACAACTTAACCCATAATTGAAACTTCTTTAAAGGAATTATTTGGGAACCTTTTGAATATTTCACTATTACCCCCATACAAAGTAGCCCTGTGCATATGCAATTGCTTTGAAAAAAATTCTGTTGTTCACTAAAGAAAACAAAAATAATCATTTGCCACCAGCACACACTTGGAGAACAGGATGAAAATAAGTTGTTCTTCAATTCACTCAGCAGAAACAAACTTAGACACTATCTACAGTTTCAAGTTATCACCCTTTTCATAAGTAAGTCTACCCCCAAATTTCGTAATATTTATAACAACATTCTTTTCCTCTCTGACTAAACTGGTTGCTATTGGGATGTCTGTATAAATGAGTAGATATACTCAGGTTTTATTGAAAGACTTGGAAGACACTGTAAATAATATAACAATTGCATGGTTACTTTACATAAGAATACCCAGACTGGAGAACTCATGGCTAAGCAATAGTCTTGAAAAGATTAAATTCTAAGTGGTCAATAACCACTTGGCATAAATATAAGTTCAGAGAATATTCATGAATAAATTCACTCCAAGTCACCAGCCTCAGAATTTGACCTTTATTCTTTTCTTTTAAATGTCTGTGTTCAGCACTTAGCTTCTTGTCTCATCATCAAAGCCACAATAACTTTTCTAAAGATAAATATTAATACCATAGCCAAATGCATGTGCTCTGCAGAATTTAGAGAGCTAAGCATTAGTCAGGACTCATCTGTAAATACTCCAACCTCAGAGCACTTAGGATCAAACAGGACACAAATGAGCTAACAGAGGATGAAATCACAGGAGTGGATTGATTAAAACAGAAGAGTACGCTGTACAACAATGACACCTTTGGTGTTGGAGTAATTATTACCTGGCAAATGCTTCCTCAAAAGTTTGCAGCATGAATAGGATTGTCTTTGTTGACTGGAAAAGGAACTTCAGACTTATGTGGTTAAGCGATTTACCAGAATATTATGCAATTATTAACTGTAAGATAAATATCCAACTTTTGGTCAGTTGTTTATTTTTGTTCCTCAACCTAAGAACAATCTGTAGTCATCCTCCTTAACTTCTATTCTGTTTCTTAATGTTAATGTCCAGGTTCATATTTCATATATACATGCGATATATGTTTACTTTATTTACTTTCTACTTTGGAACTTCAGATGTATCCAGAAATAATTTACAAATCTTCTTCTCTGTTTATACAACTTTTTATCAATGTAGAAAGACTTGGATATAAGAAAATCAGCTAAGGTCTAAAAATATATGATGATTGCAAAATATTCAAGTGTATAGTGCCAAGGGACCCATATTTGTGGATTTTATAGCAAGTATATAAAATGGTACATTGTATAGCTGTGTTGGTTTGAATGAAAATGGCCCCCATAGCCTTACAGAAAGTGGCACTTGTTGATATTTTATATTTTGCTTTTGAAGAAATACTTTTATTTATCAATAGAAAAGGACTTCAACAGAGTGGTAAGAAGAGTTACTGAAACCTAGGAGAACTCATTAGGAGTTCTAGGTTTGGGGTGAAGAGGAAGATGATAATGCCAGATCATATTGTCCCAAGAGTCACAATTGGCAAGGGACCCTGGAGATAGAATCTTTGGTGGTAGAGAAATACAGAAATGTTAGCCAGGACAGTCAGGCAGGGAGATAGCAGGGAAGTACAAAGAGGCTAGACTTTGATTGACTCTTCTGTCCTTCTAATCTGAACTAAAGATAGGAAATGAAGGAACTCCTGTTGAGTTCACAGAGGCCAGGCCTCCACAACTGTGGTGGTTTCAATGAGAATGGGCCCATTGGCTCATATGATTGAATGCTTGGTCAGCAGGGAGTGGAACTGTTTGAAAGATTATAAGGATTAGGGGCTGAGGCCTTGTTGGAGGAGATGTGTCACTGGCTTTGAGGTATCCAAAGGCCTGGACCCAGTGTTTCTTCCTTCACCCTCCTCTAGCAGATCACGATTGTAGCTCTCAACTACTTCTCCAGCACCATGGCTGCCATGTTTCCCACTATGAGGAAATGGACTAAACTTCTAAAACTGTAAGCAAATCTCCAATCAAATGCTTTCTTTTGTAAGAGCTGCCTTGCCCATGGTGTCTCTTCGTAGCAATAGAACACTGACTGAGACAAAGACACAGGAAGGAAAGACGGGGAAAATGTGTTGAAGACACAGGACTGAGACAGAATAAGTACATTAGAGGTGTGTTTCCATGGGAATCTGGGCCTTGTTTTACACCAAATGTAAAAGAAGAACAAAAATATTTTCACGAAACTATAAAATTACAGATATCTTCTCAGGTTTGATGCTCTTAATATCTTTTTTTGTTGCTTCCAGACAACCTTCTTGAAGAAACTTTGTATAAGATAATAAACACAGGATATGAATAAGCTTTGATCCGCGATGGGGAACACCAGTCTTGTTCGCCTTTATGACCCGCTGCTCTGTAGAAAGCACTTTTGCAAGAAGAGGCGGGAAGGAATGTAGGAAGGGCTTTCACTAAGAGAATTTTTCAGTTATAATGAATTGCTCCAGTTTGCAAAAACAGTGGCTGGAAATGGGATATAACTCCAAGGGTGTTATACATTCCTACTATTGGCCTCTTAGAAAACTTCATTGGAAACTGTGAACTGCGGTCCTTATCCTCCTGATAAAGACAGATTTGTCTCTTTGTGTGATTCCATGTACCAGTCAGAGGACTGTCATCAATAACACTTCTTTCAATGGGAAGGGAATAAAACTGTGCTCTCTCTTCCATCTGTTCCTCCTTTAAAGTCCTTAAATGCATATAGGCCTGTTTTGTTTTCTTGTCTTGTCAAGGCATGGTTTCTCTGTGTAGCCTTGGCTGTCCTGAAATTTGATTTGTATACCAGGCTCTCCAAGAACCCACAGGTGTTGACTTTGTCTCTTTAGGCTGAGATTAAAAGTGTGTTGGCACACACCTGGCTGTATATTAATGCAAATTTTTAAACACAGATCCATAATGTTAAAAATAAGGCATCAGTGTCCCTGAGTAACATCAGAAACTACACCCATGAAGTTTCACCACCATAGCCACCCAAGAACACTGATGAGCAAGCCAGACAGAACTGGGAAAGGCCCAAGAGGTCTCAACCCTGCACAAAGAACCACAGGTGACTGAGGAATGCTAGGAGTAGGAAAGGTGGTCCTCCCAAGAGATGGACACACCAAGTAGTTGTCCAGTGCCAAATAGCCCTGAGAACAAATATAGAAGTAATGTTATGTAGACTCAAGAGATTATAATTGGGAACACACACATACATGCATATATATATATATATATATATATATATATATATATATATATATATATATATATATATATATATGTATATGTATATATATATATATATATATATATATATATATATATATATATATATGCACATAATGACAATTGATGAAAAAAGAGAGCATAAATTCAAAGAAATTCAAAGAAGAGTGGGGTTTGGTATATAGGAGGATTTGAGACCAGAGAGAGGAGAAATGTAATTAAAATACAATCTCAAAAACTGAAAAAAAAAGTAATAAGGAACCAAATAGCATTTAATGAAGATGTGATCAGTTAACAATTACATGTTGTTTCCTAGGCAAAACCAAACTATTTGTTTTAAAAATTAGGATTTTCAACAAGTTTATTTTGAAAATATAAGAAGGCTCCCGTGAGAATCATCAAATGATGTCTGGCTCAGATATCATAGTGTAACTGAAGTTTTGAGGTTATGAAGTTATGATGTATATGATGATTTTTATCATCTTATTTTTTCCAGAGACTATTTCCCAAGTGATATTAGAGAAGTCATAAGACTTTAATGATATGCATAGTCACCTTTATAGATAGAAATCTTATCAACTGGAATTTATGTGCCTCTATCACTGCCAGAGACACTGTTTTTTCCATGAAGATATAAATGTTTATTCATTCCCTCGGGGAACTCGAGGAAAGTCACACTCATAGGACAAGCAGACACATACAGGTTGCCAGCCCCATGTTCAACAGGACTTAGGATAAGGCAGTTTAGAACTTCTGTCAGAACCACCCATAGCTGTTGTGTGGTCAAAAGTGGTCTGAACAGAGGTGTACTCCAACATCTGTCCTCTCCTGCCCTCCTTGCCTGACTAATATGGAATATCAAACCCTAGGTGGGACTGCACCCATGTTCCTGCCATTAGCCATGTTACTGCCTAGGGTGATTCATCTCCACCACACACAAAAACTCTTGTTTGTTACATGGAGGGTGCAGACCTCTTACACTACATGTTATCAAGAGATTGCAATAGATGAGCCTGGATATTGTGCCCTCTTGTGGCAAACACAGTAAGGTACATAAAGCACAGAGGGCAGGCCTGAAACAAGAAGCTCAGAGGTGGAACAGAGCAACTCCCCTGGATTGCCAGACCTCTGTGATGCTTTTCCTGGGGGCTGTTGTCCCACTGTGGTGATGAGTTGGTCCAAAATATGGTTAATCTACCTCCTAACTGTGCTTCCTTCCTACACAGGATCCCCATATGGATGCTGAACAAGCTTCAGATGTATGTGACCAGCAGAGGAAAGCACAGCCGCTTCTATAGCTAATTCTGCCTCTGCTCACAAAAAGGAAGATTCTATTTCTTTATATCAACTACAAATTCATAATAGATTCATATTGCCTCTCTTCCTACTCAACTACATCTTTGACATTCAACAGAAACTGGTTTCGAATATTATCCTTCGTTTTAAGAATATGATAGACAATTGGTAGGTTGAATGGTAAATAGATAGCTTATATCTAAGGGTTTCTATTGCTGTGAAAAATACCGTGACCAATGCAACTTATAAGAGTATGTTTTTAATTGCACCCACAGTTTCTGGGGTTGAAGTTCATGATGCGGAAGCAAAGTCATAGTGGCAGAACACCGAGAGCTTTCATCTTGATCTGCAAACAGGAGGCAGAGAGCACACTGGGAATGACATGAGATTTTGGAACCTCAAAGCCCAGTCCGAGTGACACACCTCTTCCACATGGTCATAGCTCCTAATATTTCCCAAACAGTCCCATCAACTGGACACAGGTTGTTAAAAACTCTTGAGTCTGTGAAGGTTATTCTCCTTTAAGCCATCACAGGATGATAATGATGATGATAAAAATGGACAAACAGAAAGACAGAGAGACATACAAATTAAATGGTAGATACATGATAGATAAAGGATAGAGAGATAGACAGATATATAGATAGATTATTTGTCCTTTAGAATTTTCTGCTACATGCATTGAATAGAACACAATGGAGTACCAAACAAATATTAAAAACAATGACTTCATGAAGTTCTTAGGTAAATGGATGGAACTAGAAAAATATCATCCTAAGTGAGGTAACCCAGTCACAAACAAACAAACAAAAAACAAAACAAAAAATACACTCATGGTTTGCATTCACTGAAGTGGATATTAGGCAAAAAGTTTGGAACATACACGATACAACTCACAGACTATATGAAGCTCAAGAAAAGACCAAAGTGTGGATGCTTCCTACTTAGAAGAGGAAACAAAATAATTATCAGAGGTAGAGGGAGTGAGGAACATAAGAGGGAGAGAGGAGGAGGAGGTAAAAAGGGGGGCAGGATCAGGTATGGGAGGAGACAGGGGTGTGTGATATATAGAGGGTCAGGAAATTGAACAGAGGTGTGTAGCAATGGGGGATAGGAAATTGAGGGTAGCCACTAGAAAGTCCCAGATGCCAGGAAAGTAAGAAGCTCCCAACAGATGAAGGAGAAATAACCAACAAAGGCGAGGGAGAATCTGAAGAGACCATCTCCAGTAGATAAGCACAGCCCATGGTTGAGGGATAGGGCCACCCATTCACCTCCAAAATTCTAACCCAGAATTGCTCCTGTCTAAAGGAAATACAGAGGCAAAGAGTGGAGCAGAGACTGAAGGAAAGTCCATCCAGAGACTGCCCCACCTGGGGATCCAGCCCATATACAGACACTATTGCTGATGCCAAAAAGTGCTTGCTGGCAGGAGCCTGATATAGCTGTCTCCTGAGAGGTTTGGCCAGAGCCTGACAAATACAGAGGCAGATGCTTGTGGCCAACCATCGGACTGAAAACAGGGACCCCTGTTAAGGGAAGAACTGAAGGACCTGAAGGGGATTTGCAACTCCATAGGAAGAACAATACCAACCAACCAGATCCCCAAGAGCTCTCAGGGACTAAACCACCAACCAAAGAGTACACATGGAGTTGGGGGGACCTATGGCTTCAGCCACACATGTAGCAGAGATGGCCTTATCTGGCATCAATGGGAGAGGAGGTCCTTGGTCCTGTGAAGGCTCGATGTCCCAGTATAGGGGATGCTAGGGTGACAAGGTGGTAGTGGGTAGGGAAGCACCTTTACAGCAGCAGGGGAAGGGGTGAGATAGGGGATTTGCAAAAGGGAAACCAGGAAAAGGGATAACATTTGCAATATAAATAAATAAATATCCAGTAAAAAAGAAAACAAAAAAGGATGAGGGGAACAAGCTGAAATGGAGTTATCAGTTAATGGGTTTTCCTAAAGCTCTAGTTTTTCCAAAAAGATTATGTTTGGCTGAACACCTGAATTTGTTTCTTATTTGATAATTTGTCCTTTTTATGGCCTTAAAATAAATAAGGCAGGTCATAGTCTACTACTGCCTTCTGAATCACCCCAACCCAAATGTCACTGGCGGTGATTTGTTTCCTTGGTGGTAATGTAATTCAATATTTGAGTTAGGCTCAGACACTGTTTAGATTATAGTGATCAGAGGAGAGCTCAGGGAAAATAGAATGTAAATCTTGCTGAAGTAACAAAAGCAAAAACAAACTTCTAATGCTGTCAGATGAAGGCAAACTGCTGCGGGTAATTAAAGTGTCTTGTTCTTGGGAGGAACATTCCCAGTCTTCTCAAATTTGGATAAAAAAAAAATCAAGCACTGTACTTGACACATTTGGTGATATTTCTGTCATTTCCAGGAGTCAGTGGTTATCTTCCTACATATGAATTTTGGGGGACCAATTGTGTAATCATCAAGGGATTCTGGGAAACAGCACTAATCTATCCTCTGATCTGTTTCTTCACATTCCTTTGCAGAGCTCGGCTTCCTTGGCCATCTGGGTCTCTCTATGCTGCCTCTGTGGCTCACTGCTGCAGACCTTCCCAGAGTCACAGACCTTCCCAGAGTCCCCACCGTGGCTCACTGCTGCAGACCTTCCCAGAGCTGCTTCTCCTGGTCTGCGTTCTATGAATCTATACCTTAAATGAGGTTTCCAGTTTTGGGCAACCATCTTGTCAACTGCAAGTCTTTTCCACAGAGGTCTATATCACGCTTGTCATGACAGCACACCCTGTGATTCAAGTACTTTCCTCATCTCTTTCCACGAGCGATGAATTCCCATTAGAGTCAGTTTCCAAAGGTCATAGTTTGTCCTGACATCCATGACTGTCATTGTTTGTCCTCCATAACACACATCTCAGATCTCCCCAGGTGTCATCTTTGAAGACTTTTGAAGAGGGGAGAAGATGAGGTTATTTTTTTAGAGTTCTTCAAATCTGGAAATGGACAAATATGTTTAGATTTGTTTAATTAGAAAAATATTACAAAGGGCTGGGAGATGGCTCAGCTGTTGGGAGCACTGAATGCTTTTCCAGAGGACTTTGGGGTTGATTCTTTGCACTGATATGGCCCTGTATGCACATGTTAGCAAAACACCTATATACATAAAATAAAAATCAGCATTTCTTTACATTTTTAGAAAAAACCTGAAACATTATAAAATTCAAATATCACAGCTAGGTCACTTCAATATGTCAGAAACAATACCAACCTTAAGATTTTCAATTTTTTCATATTATTTTGTGAGTGTATGTGGGTGAGAGAAATTTTTGTACATGTATACAGATGTTCATGCATGACTCAGGACACACAGAGGTCAGGAGATAATTTCTAGGGAATCAGTTCTCCCTTTCCATCATGGGTTCCCAGAGATTTAACTCAGGTTACCAGGTTTGGGCAACAATCCTGCCAGCCCCAAATCTTAATGTTTTGACATATTTACTGTGCTATTCTTTATTATCCATCTAGATTTGTTCGAGTAAACTGTCTAGTGTAACTTTGCTTCTGGTAACAGTATTTCATTGTTATGGTTCCAAGAATATCATGGAGCTGATGTTTGTCAACCAGTTGTAATCATATTAATGAAATACTGGGCTTAACTGAGTGTTATCTATGCTCTGAATATTATTCATGTGTATCCCCTCAAATTTTGCATGTTAGTAGCTTCAATGTAGTACTGTCGCCACCGAAGAATCTTTTGGAGGGAGGGCTTAATGGTCATGTCAGTAGAGGCAAAACCTTTAGAAGGGTTTAACTATTATTCTTGTGACACATTAGTTGCTGTGAAGTTGTGTTGTTATAAAAAGAGGAAACCTTATTGCTGAATCCCATACGACTACTCTCTTGCAGGGGTTTCCACCAGAATGTCATCCACCATGCTGGGATATAGCCAGAAGCCGCTCCCTAGAATAGATCTCTATTCTTTATATAGTGCCCAGCCATGGGTATTTTGTTACAAGAAAAAGCAGAAGGACACTGAAGATTTGAAGTTGTGGTATTACAGAATCAACTGAGAAAACCCAGTCACATTTGGTTCCATTCACTGAGATCAAAATATTGACCCCCATGAAGTGTTTCTCCTTATCATTCTCGTCTCTAGTCCTACCTTAGCACAGACTGTATGGAGAAGATGATTAACACTTTCTGGTGAGAATAAATCAGGTAGTTTCTTTGCATGTCAATAAGACTCAAATCATGTAGGTGGTTGACAAAAACCTGTTTTTACTGATCAAGACAGCAGATATTCGTGTAGAGATCTTATTCATCTCCATGACATCCGGCTCCTGTTGTATAGACGTTCTTGGCTAGGGATTCCTACTTCCCAGATATGAGTAATCATGACCAACATCTGCTTATTTTATTTATATTATAGATTATCAGTTTTCTCCAGTGTGTCCAACTCTTGCAGGGCACACTGGGGAGGCTTTGTTAACAAGCGTTCATGGCATGTCAGCGATAGACTTTATAAGTCTAAGCTGTGGAACAGATCTAGTCTACGGTCGTGACATTTCAGAAAGTTCTTGTTTGAGACTCGGGAGACAAATTTGCATGAATATAACAAAGCTGCCACTTCTGTTAAAGGAAATTCGTTGATGTCATTCGTGCCCGAGCTGACTGATAATGATCGACGCTCATGATGGTGCCTTTCACATGGCACCGAGAAGGTATGTTTGCATCATTCTCTGACACATGGAATGGGAAGTCATGACTGTAAAAGCACAGGACAAAGCATAAATGTGTGCCAAACCCCACAAAATTACAATAAAAATAAAGTAGCCCAATTCACGCTTTCTTAGCTTCTTCTCAGCAAACTCATATGCTCAGAACTTTAGGAAGAATTATTATGTGGCTAGTTATTATTTGATGGCTGAGAATTTTGGTGAGGTGAGTTAGAAGATGTCTTGAACTCCAGTGAACTCACATTCTAGGTTTCCCTCAACTATGAAATACTAACAATTTGACTAGTGTAACATTTTATTGCCACTTCTTGCTTTTCAAAGGTGAACTTTTCAAATGGTATAATTTGTCTTTTTCATCAGGGCAGGGGCCTGTAACTATTTTCTCTCAACTCTAGAGTTTAGATCTAAAAGTAGGAGGACACAGCATTATAAAGCATCTTGAGTAATTCAGTCATCAAAGATCCAGGAAAGACAAGGACACTGTCCTGTCACAGAACAGAGAGTAGAATCCACTGTGCTGGACCATAATGGTCAACACTGAAGACACTTTGTGAAAATCAGCTTTTTGCCAAGACTGCGTGGTTCTCTTGTTGGAGAGAAGTAATGAAGGGTTTAAAAGATGTGGTCAGATGTATGTCATGGATTAGGTCTACTTAGGCAGTGAAGTAGAAATCTCATTTCATCTATAAAACGGTGAGGCACAGTGCTATAAACTGTGTCCCTAATAAAACACAAGCAGAGTGTTAGACGCCAACATGAGAAAATGTATTTTTAATATTCACGTCATGCATCAAGTCACCCTTTCATTCCTTTTCTCTCCAGCAGAAGGACCGTGCGGTCTTGGTTGGAAACCAGTTCCCACGAAGTGAAGTTGGTAGAACCCAGTGTGTTTCTCTCTCCACGCCTAAGCTGGGATGGAATGAGGAGAGTGGAACTCGAGAAAGAAGCACAAGGGTGGTGCGGCCAGTTATGGTGGGTACCATCAGCAGTATGGACTATGCTCACTCCAGCAAAGGCTAAGTAAGGAGTTGGTGGACATGTCTGGGTGAAAAAAAAGTGTTCCTTTGTTTCTTGTTTTAACACACAAAGTATTTTGTAAAATAGCTATTGTTTGCTTTGGAATATTCCAAAGCTATGAGCATTTCTCCATTCCAGTCATGACAGTTAGTCATGGACCTGGTCAAGTTTATTACTATGGGTTTCAAAGAAATTATCAAATTTCTATAAAGTGTTTGAGCTGTAAATTCTATGCTCTTATAAATTATACTGCTATGGCAGAAACTTTGTTTTTGAAAAATTGCTATGTCCTCCATATTGACTAAAGAGATCTGTCATTCGGTGGTAATCAGATTTTATCTAGTGTCATTTACGACTGCTCATAGGTCAATCATCTCACACAGTGACTATGTGTTAGTTTTATTTAACATAGTTCTACTCCAACTTATTATCCAAGAAAAGTGATATCCAATATCCTATTAACTATTATCAAAGCTATGGATTAAAGCTCACAAGCTACTTCCCTTCCTTTCCTCAAAGAGAAAACACACTCATTTGTGATTCAAACATCACCTGCTTTTGCCATAAAATGCTGTTACTCACACAGGATGTGCTGGTCAAAACCTTCTGTCAACAAGCATTTCATGAATTGTTGTTATGTGGTCAGTGATGTAACAGTAGCTGATTTTATATTTCTGTTAACCAGAAGCACTTACAAGTGTCACTGAAAGTTTAAAATGGCATCTTTTATGGATGCCAGGAGAAACCAGTCACTGGATATCTGATTTCTCTTTCTTCTTGGTTGTCAAGCCTCCTCTCTGTCCACCCGAGCCAAGAAAGGTCCTGTCATACTTTGGTCTCTCTGTTTCAACACCAAATTCTTCTAAAAGAGAACATTTGGATCATTTAAATCAGAAGTGTTCACAGCCCCTGACTCATTGTTTTAAAAAGGTGGTTTTCCACAGTAAAGACATGTTTGTGATAGCAGCAAGGACCTCTTTTTAGTGGAAAGTATCCCTAAGGTTTAGGCTGCAGGTCAGTGGGAGAGTGTGTAGCTAGCATGCAAGGGGACCTCGGATCAAGCCCTAGCACAGAATGTAAAAATCCCCAGGGAGAAGACGACCTATTCTTGAATTGAGACTGTGTGCACATAAATTATTTATGCCAATATATACTCTTTTATATAGATTAATTTTATTACCTTCAACAAAAATGTTTCTTACTAAGCTATAATTTATACACAAGATCAACCAGATTCAAGGACTCACTAATGTCCAACAAATTCATTTCTAAGTAGATTTACAGTATTTTGGTGGTGGAAATGTTGCTTCTTCTAACCTCAGTTTTCAGTAACTTACAAAGAAAAAAAATCTCATATGTACAACATTAAAGAGAGACAGAATTAAAATGTATATAAGACAGCTTATGCTACATTCCCAGTACTAAGTCTCCATAAATTTTCTCTCACTATAGTTTCTGTGAATTCATAGACTCAGTACAGCACTAAAGAGATAAAATTAAAAAGTGTATGAGACAGGTTATGCCAAATTTTTTTTGGCCAATATAGTTTCTGCATAAACTTAACTTCAGGCAAAATAGGTTACAACATCCACACTTTCACTTAGATAGAACTGATTAGGTAGATGTTTCCAAACATCCTGTGCAGCTGATTTTAGAAAAAAAAAATCATAGAATAAGTAAGTTGAGACAGGAAATTTGTCAGAGTCTCACCATTATTGCTCAGACTTCTTTTTCTTTTTCTTTCCTTGTTTGAATGAACTGTATTGCAATATTATTTGCTGGATGTAGTAATTAGGTATTTATGGATATATTGCTGTAATTTCTGGCATCCCAAAAATAAAATCTTTCTGAATCATATTTGATAAGTCTGTATCAGCACCACCCCCAACCCCAGCCTCAACTACATGCAGAGTTCCACTTGACTGAACTGAGCTGGCCAAAACACTTGCCACGCCCGGCCTGCAGTCCTTGGGCAGGAGAGAAATATGGACAGAAGAGAAAAGGTGGAGGCTGTATGGCTGACTTCTGACAAAGACAAGTAGCAAGCTCTCCACTCCGCAAATGTTCCACACACCCTTCTCCTCGCACTCCATCACACATGGAACATAGCAAGGGTTTGCAGACCAGAGGCCTCTGGCTTAGTCCTGAGACTCAGAGCTCTCAGAGGGCTGGAGGTTTGTGCACAGTTTATACATGTGGTTGAGGGCCTGGTTGAGGAAGGCCCCACTGGTGTTGAACTCCATCAAGCTCGTTGTCTAACTTGGCATGTGCCTCCTGCTGATGCACAAAACTCTCAGCAGACACCAGGAGCTTGGACATGCATGTGTTCCACAGATCTTTGATCTGTATCCAGATGGTGTCTGTATTGGGAATGTTGTCAAAAGTGTTCAGAAGAAGCTTTGTGATCTCCATGTAGTGCGGGCTGGGCACTGGTGTGAATATCTCCCCCTTTTGCTCCTCAACCCGCATCTGTTCCAATGTCTCCACACTTATCCACTCTGGAGGTAGCAGATGGCACTTCTGTCTCTGTTTCAGGCTAACGGCCAGCCACAGGGGCGCCTCCATGGGTAAGTTAGGGTTAAAGGGCCCCAGGTACTCCCACACCCCCTGGTCAGGTAGATCTGGTCCAGACTGCTCCATCTTGGCCAAAAACTCCACTTTGGCCATGTCCATGATGAAGAGCAGGCATTCCAGGTCCATCGCCACTGGTTAGTCTAAAATGAAAAAAGCCTTTGAGAAGTGCCATCTCCAGTCTGTGGTGCACTAATGTTTTAATAAAACAAATTGATTTCATAATGTGGTCCTGGGATGCAGAACAGCAGATTCTAAGAGTCTGGATCTAGTATGGTTTAAAACCCCTCTATTGTGATTAGGTCTCTTTATGCTTAGGTGTTTCTTGACTTCTGTGTGCTCACATGATGCTCTGGTCTCCATAATCTTGGACCTAGTATAACAATAAACTTTATCGTTCACAAGACTACACATGTCAGTTTTTTTTTTTTTTTTTTTTTTTTTTTTGGAGGTATAAATTTTACTGAAAAAACAAATGAACAACAACAGAACAGACTAGCAGAACTGTGTCCTATGTAAAAAATAAAAATGGTTAAAGTCCATACACAGCTCACTTCTGTTCCATGATGCTCCCTCTTCTGGGGGTTCTGCCCTGCAACTTGCCCTGTGCAGAATCCCACCTCCTGTTGCCCACTGACTCTGCCTGTGGTGGTCTCAGTTCATCTTTCTCAAAGTGGCTCTCTGGATGCAGAACACTCACTGACCACCCTCCAAGTATGATGGCATTTAGATCCCTTCAGATGCTCAGATTCCATCTAAAGTGTTTTCAGAAGATTTCTTCCAAATAATACAATTTTTGCTCAAAAAATTGTTTCCAATTGTAAAGATAATATTTTCCAATTCTCCCCCCCCACACATAGAAATACATACACATACATAATTAATATATATATGGGCTATATAGAAATACACATTGGCAAAATGATTCATAAATAGTTTCACTTTAAATTGAACAGATATGTAGAACTTATTACACTTCGTCTATGTTCAAGTCATTGCTCATGAACATAGATATATTTACTTCAATTAGATAATTGATCATATTAATCCTGATATTTACCTCTCCTATCAAAATAATTTTAAGATAAAATAATACATACATATAGATGTTATCATGAAGGAGAAGCAGGAGTAACCACAGAGTCTGACAGAAGAGCTGCAAAAGAGTTAACTGTTTCTGGTTTAAATGTCAAAAAATAAACTTCATTACTTTTTCAAGTTCAGCTCTTAATTACTATAGTTATCAATGACTATATTTTATTACGTTTATTTATTTATAAATTTATTTTACATATTAATGACTACATTTTAATAAATATATTTATTGATTTATATTTCTTTATTACTGTATTTATTAATGACTATAAAGATTCAGTAAGTCTTTGGTGAAATTTATATATTGCCCCTTGAGAATAATTTCTAAAAGAGAAATAATTCAAGCAGGAAGAACCTTCTACAAACTAGTATTTTTGGAATGCAACATTCAAAAACTTAAGAGTAGCTTTGGAAAAATTAAATTGGAGTCCTGAGTCATTAATGAAAGTTAGTAGAAGCTTGAGATGAAGGAAACTAAGTTACAAGTGGGCTAATCAGTAAGCAAATATTTTGTTTCAAAAGTTGTTTAATTTGTTTACCTCAAGAAGAGAAAGAAGCCAGACATCATAGTCACACACCAGCACTTGAGACAGCAGATTACATGTTCTAGTCAACCTGGGATATATAGTAATGATCATTCCTCAGAGAGAAGGAGGTGGGGAAGGAAGGAGATGGGAAACAGACAGACACAGAGGATGCTTTTCTCTGTAGTAAAAAAAAAAAAAAGTAGGTAAGCCAGACACAAAACTCAGTAATTATCTTTAGTGACTTATCTTCACCAAGTTTCACGATTTACTTGTAGCTCTGCCAAGTACATTAAAGTGAGATGGGGAGAAGCCATACAATATCAGACAGTCATCGCTAAGCAGGATTTTAAGGAAGAACCCAGACATCAGCATACAACTTCTACTATGTAGGCTTGTGACCCACAATATAATTATAACTAGAGCTATTTCAAAAGAATTAGCTGTTAGGACAATAAATATAATGAAAATATGACCTCTATAATTTCTAAAACTACCATGTATTACCAAAGACGAGCCATTACAGGGACTCTGGGGGCAAGACTGCATGAATAGCAACTAAATCACTGACTAATACAATCTATGTCTTCCCTTTTCTTTCCTAGGATGTGTGCCATGCAACCTAAACACCCCAGACACTGCTAATGGCATCAGTGATGGATACCTGTCAAAAGTTGGCTTCATCAGCATTTCTATGCCAGGAACTTAAGACTGGAATGTAGAATCCAGGGTTCCCTTAAGGGTTAACTCTTGAACACAGCTTAAAGAAACTCACAAGCTGTGGTGTGATCATTTATGTGAGGACGTTCCAAAAGCCACTGCAAAGAGAGGGAGGAAAACAGAAGTAGAAGCCAGAGAGATAGAGAAGTGGGGCCTACCCAGGTGGCCCGTGACCTTTCTTTTCTTGGGTGCAGTGGTATGCATGATGCTTTGAGGTCCTTGTGCTATCTGCTCCCTAGAAACTTACCAAATACCACTTTCTCTACTTAAACTAATCAGTTATGTCTGGTTATGTGTGGTCAAAAGGAACTTGACTCAGACACTTCAGGCAGTGTAGTTAATTTGCACATCAAGTCCCCGGAAGGGAACACATGCCCATGCATTGAAACTCTATATATCTAAACCGTGCCAAGGGATTTTTACAACAAGAAAGGCAGGCATATATCCTATTCATTGTTTTTAATCTGAAGAACTTGACATAACTCTTGGGACATACATGGAACAACTTCTGAATGAGTGAAACTGAACACACTCTCATCACATTTACAAATAAATCCAGTGGTAGGAATTTTGCTGAAGACTTTGGAAGAGTGAGTTCAGAAGCTTGTCTGATCTCATGGCTCAATGGATGCTTATCAAGCAACTTCATCATGTCCTGCAGGACACAAGGTCTATAATCAGATCTGGTTGGCAGGCAATGAATAAATTCACCCTTTCGACCAGAGTAGAGAGAAAATGGTCTTTTAAGTGCAAAGCCAGCAAAGCAGACAGTGACAACCCTGCCACCTGCATAAGGTAGTGGGGGTGCGGGTGTCAGCATTTTGCAAAGGTATTTGTTCTACAGGGTTGCTTTGTATGCAGCTGCCCCTTGTGTAATTCTCACCATATGAATGAAGGTAGTCCAGATCGACATGTGTGCTCTTCCTTGGGGAATACTATTTCTACCATGCTCAGTTTTCCTTAGTGGTCTGTGGTTATCTGAATAGGGTTGGGGCCTATCCCCCACGTCCAACTCGGTGCATCTACTATTGTTGTCTTTGTTCGGCTTATGTTTAGGAACTCATTTTGGTGAGACTCTTTGGGTGTAGTTTCTGACATTCCTAAGAGACACAATCTCACAGCAAACTCCCCGAGCCTCTGGCTCTCAGAATGATTCTGTGCCTTTGTCTAAGCCTTGGTCCCTGGAATTGTTTGTAAAGCTGTGTATCCATTGGATCCACAAGTCTGCATTCTGATTGGTTGTGGTTTTCTGTAAAGTTCTCTATCTGTTGCAAAGAGAAGTTTCCTTGATGATGAGAAAAGAGGACTACACTTATCTGCGGGTATAAAGATGGATATTTAGGATAGTTAGGGATTATGCTAGTTTAGTAATGGTTCTTTTCCATGATCCATAACTTCCCTAGGCTAGGTTCCTAGTGCCATAAATGATTTCCCTCTTGTTGAGTTGGTCTTAAGCTCAGTTGGTGATTCACAATTGTCATAACTAGGTAGGACTTTGCGTACTTTCCTCATTTGGAAGATTGTATAGTGGCTTCTGGTACTGTGAAAGGAAGGAAGCATCCAGATAAGTTCTAACTAAAGGACCTCTGGGCCTTACACCTGAAGCATAAGATGTCTTCAGCAATAGAAACTTACCTTCCATCTTTGGGGGAGGGGCTGTAATATTTGAGGGAGTCTTTTGGACACCCCTTATCAGCAACTCAAAAGAAGGTTTCTTATGCTTGGATTTTTATTAGAAGGTCTTTGGCTCTTGGAGTATTGTCACCCCAAATGAGAAAAATTCATTTAAACTACACATGTATATTTATTATTGTAGGGGTTTGTGTAGATAGTTAGTAGTATGATTCCTTGTAACATTTTCAGACATTCTTATTGTTAATTTACCCTTCCTATATGTTCATCTTCCTCCTCATCTCTAATTAAAGAACCCCCTTTTTTCATTTCCCAGTCAGATTGCTTGAACCCTGCTATTCCCCTCTGTACTGATCCCCCGAGATTCCCATGCACCGGTGCCTTTTTAATTTCCTGGTTTGTGTAGATCTCTGGGCCATGTACTCACATCCAAAGGACTCCCCAGTGAGAGAGAACATGTAACGTTTGTCTTTCTGAGTCTGGGGTATTCCATTCAATATGAACTAATTCTTGACAGCTGAAAGTTCCCCTTAGAATATATATGGAGTGTACTGTATATTCATTATTCGTGAGAAAGTTAAGGAACATCTGTTGTTTCCATTTCCTAGCTACTGTGAATAAGGACAGTGAACATGGCTGACCATGTACCTATGGAGGAGAATGCTGAGTCCTCTGGGCACTTGCTGAGGAGCAGTCTATCTGGATGATAAGGGAGATTTACTTTTAGTTTGTTGATAATTCTCCTCACTGATTTTCACAGTGACTAGATTAGTTTGTGATTCCAACATTGAGTGAGGGCTCCCTTTTCTCCATACCCTCTGCAAGATTTGTTATTGATTGTTTTGTCGATATTTGTCTTTTTGGATGGAATAAGATGAAATCTCAAATGTATAAAAAAGTTCTCAGTTTTTAAAAATATTTTGCTGAAAATACAATGTATTTTGATCATGCTTTTTCCATCTCCCAATTCATCCCAGAGTCCCAGAGTCTCTCCTCCTCCTTACCCACCTGTCTTTGTTTTCCTGCTCTTAAATATATATATATATATATATATATATATATATATATATATATATATATATATATATATAATTTTTATTATATAAACGTAAAACAAGAAACACACAAAAATAAAATTAAAACAAGCAAAAAACAAAAATATGTCAAAACAAAGCAAAATGAAACAGTCCACAAAAATACCATTGAGCTAGTTTTGTGTTGGCAAATACTCCTGCCCTGAAGTGTTGTTGATATACCAAATAAGAGTCCATTGGAAAAAACCCCTAATTTTCACTTTTTGGTTTTTGTTCTGAGAGGAAGAAGAGAGAGAGAAGGGAAGAGGAAGAGGGAAGGAAGAGGGAGGTAAGGCGAGGGGAGGCATAAAACTGTGTTGATATTGGGTATCGCAGAAAAGTTGAACTTTTTTAATTTATAAAAGGTTTTTCAGATGGATGTGGTGATACACATCCTTAATCTTAGCTTTTACAAGTAGAGGCACACAGATCTCTGTGACTTTGAGGCTAGCCTGCTCTAAATACTGAGTTTCAGGCCCACCAGTACTAGAATAAGACCCTACCTTAACTTACATTTATTGATAACTCAAGTTTAACGAGGTGACCCTCAGAAGAGAGACTCAGCCCAGATCCCAACCTCAGTGTTACTCTTTTCCGCTATGTAATAGTGACATGAATGTGCTTAATGAAGAAATAACTCTATAAAACATTTACAGAAGAAAATTATTTAGGATAAAATATGATCATGTGCAATCTGACTTAAATATAATTGTAACTTTAGAATCACCCCCACACAAACACACACATGCAAGGTATATGTGTCAGTCAGAAAAAAAAATCTTACTTTACAAACTCTGTCAGTGGTTTTATTTATTTTACTGTTAATTCCACCAAGGACTGGATTCGTAGAGCAAGACAAGTCACCTCCTGCTTACTGGAGCTTCTAATAACAGGTGAGCGCCTCCCATTCATGCTACTGCTGTATCTCTACCATTTTATATTGGTTATTTTTAAACCAGATGACAAATCTGAGGATTCTAATCCATAATTAAAACAAGAGCTCAGAGAACTGGGAGAATGACAGGCCAGAGCATTGGTGCTGGAGAGATGGTTAGGAGCACTTCCAGAGGACCAGGATATGGTTTTCAGCACCTACATGGTGGCTCACAGCCATCTGTACCTCCAGTTCCAGGAGATATGATGCCCTCTTCTGGCTGCTGTGGGCACTGCACCCATGTGGTGCACATACATGTATGCAGACAAAAGATCCATATACATAAAATAATTTTAAAATATTTAAACAAAGAATTAGAGCAACTATTCCATCTTCCTTCTATGACTTTGGATCTTTGCAATAGAACTCATTTCTACCATTCAAATGGCTCCTTTCCCCTCCTCTGCTCCATTGTCCAGAAGCAAACGCACTTACTCCTAACAGCAGTGGGGCTCAAAGACAATAGTAAAAATGGAGAACTAAACATTAAATGTCTGGATATTTGTAAGCTATTTGGTCAGGGGTGGTGTTACCATGTGGTGATGGTAAAACTCGGGGATGGTGAAACGGAAAAGTCTAGATGAGGTTCTCTACACATCTCAATCCTGTAACAGTACCCTGAGCAAGGCCCTTCCTGAGAAAGCTAGTTGAGAGATGCAAAACCAATCACATAAAAGCTGACAAGAATATTTAAGACATTCTCTCTTCATAATCCCTTCTTCTAGCAGGGTGTCACGTGGTCAGGAGGATACTTACAGCTCCCAGATTCTCACTATGGAGGGAGAAAAAAAAACCTGGGTCATATATAAAACATTCTGATTTATTTGGGGGACTGTGGGAGGAGGCACTCATTGGCTTCCATCAGTTTGTCTCTGAGCATTGACCGGATTTGGCATACTGTAGTTCATTAGGAACTGTTAAGAATAAACATACAGTTTGAACTAAGATGTAATGTATTCCATAGCTTTTCCACACAGTTCAAAGTGGACAGTAGATGCATGCATGCACACAGTCACACACAGGCCCACAGATACACAGGGACACACAAAAACACACATGAACACACAGTACCTCAACTCCATTAACCATGGACAAAGAAGAAAAAAAATGGGCTATATGGGCAATAGTCTCTCTTCTCAGTTTTTTCCTTCATTTTAATAAAAATAAGTGCTTTTTATACAATATATTTCATCATGTTTTTTCTCTCCCTCAAGTTCTCTAAGATTCTTTCCACCCTCCTAGACTTTTTTTCTACAGAAAAAAATAGGCATATAAAAAAATACAAACTTAAAAAGAAACAGCACAAAAGATAGAAACAAAAGAAATCCATAAAAACACAATAACAGAAACTGTAATATAACAAGTAATATTTTTAAATGCCCAAAGTGTATGGAACAAAGAAAATTATAAAAATACCATTGAGTTAATATTGTGTTAGCTGTCTGCTGCTAAGCATGGAGGTATACCCTTAAGTGTGGCTTACATTATCCAGTAAGATTCCATTGGAAAACTAATTTTTCTCTCGTCTGCAGTTTTCATGCATATTATGTCCTTGGTTAGGGGTGGGAGCTGCAGCCCACTTACCCTTTCAGTGCTGGGACCCAGTTTGTCCTGACTGTGTGCAGGCCCTGTGTATACTGCTGTGTGTCTCCAGGAGTTTATATGTACATTAGTCCTGTGGTTTCTGAAAGACACTGCATCCTTGGTCATCATCTGTCACCGCTGGCTTTTATCATCTTTCTTCCTCTTCTTCCACAGCTCTGAGCTCTGAGGGAAGGCTTTGATAAAAATGCCCCATTTAGGACTGAGTGTTTCAACGTCTCTTGTTCTCTGTACATTGTCCACCTGCTCCCAACTACTGTAAGAGGAAGCTGCTCTGGTGATGATTAAGTCAGACACTGGTCTATGGGTATAGCAACATATCATTAGGAGCCATTTTATTGCTACGTTACTTTAGCAGAATAATAGTATTTGTTTATTCCCTAGTAGCCTATCTAGCTTCGGGGTCTCAGCGACCAAAAGTTTAGGCATGGGTTCCGTTTCACGGGGTGGGCCTTGAATCCACTAACAGTGTGGTTGGTTACTCTCACAATGTTGGGCCACTGACACTAGAAGTTTGTGCAAGCATGTCACCCTTGTTGATCACAGGGTTTTAGCTGAGATGCTGTTTACCTTTCTCCTCTGATACCAGGCATAGTAACTTTCAGTATCATGAACCCTAGACAGGAGGAATGAAGGCTCTAATTAGCCACTGGCTTGAATTCTCCATTCTCATTGAGTTGTCTTCAGCTGTAGGTCTTTACTATCAGTGAGTGGAGTGTGACCAACAGCCTTGAAAGCACCCTGACTTGTTTAGGAGTTTCATTGGGCTCCTTTTAGTCAAAAACTCAATTAGATTTAATCCACTCCTGGCACTTGAGGTTTTCCTTGGTGGCAGAAGACATCTATTTGGAGCATTGTCCACCTGGTTATTTTGTGATTCTATTTAGATTTCCTTCATATGTATTTTGAGAAGCTTTTACAGTAGTAGGTTACAGTACAAGCCCTCAAAATGTCCCTCCTCATATTCCCTCCTTAGATCTCCTTTCCCTCCCCTACCCATTTAGACATCCAGTTCCTGCATCCTTTGCTATGGGCTTTCCAAGGGGCTGATTTATGTATTACCTGTCTCAGAGCACTGCGGGGCACACGGTGCTACAGAGGTTTGGAGATCACTGAAAACCAGTCTGTTCATGAACCAGCAGGACCTCAAACTTTCTTAAGGCTCAAAAAATGTCTGACCAGACATATTAGTGAGGGAATCTTCTTTTCTAAAGTTTAGCTTAATTTGTGACAACTGTATACAGGTATAAACTATTTTTTGATCATTTTAATTCCCCCATTATATTGTTCTCTCTCTCTCTATCTCTCTCTCTCTCTCTCTCTCTCTCTCTCTGTCTCTCTCTCCCCCCCTCTCTCCCCCTCTGTCTCCCTCCCTCTCCCTCCCTCCCTCTCCTTCTCCTTCTCCCTCCCTCTCCCTCTACCTCTCCTTCTCCCTCTCCCCCCCTCTCCCTCCACCTCTCCTTCTCTCTCCCCCCTAAGTCTTTCTTCCAACAAGTCCCAACTTGCTCTAATGTCCTTTTTATTGTTTGGACCCACTGGGTTTAATTCCGTTTGCATTCATGAAAATGATTGGACAGTACTTACTGGAACATGGGCAACTTAGCAGTGGCTATGCCATTAAAAAAAAAAAAAAAAAAAAAAAAAAAAAAAAAAAAAACAAAAAAAAAAAAAACAAAAGACAATCTTTCCTCTATAGCAACCATAAATTTTTCCATACTATGGCTTCACGAGGCCTTCCCCAGATGCATGATGAAATGTTTGTAGGTGCAGCCTTGCACAAGCAGCTACATGCACAGCCGTGGTGAGCTCATAAGTGCAATGGCTCAGTGGTGGCCAGGAGACACTGCTGTGAGGCAGTTCTCCAACCTGGCTCCCACATTCTTCCTTCCACCCTCTCTCCCACAGTGTTTCCTGAGCCTTGGAATTTGTGATCGAGATACCCTGCTCAGGGACCACTGCACAATCACCCAGTCTCTGCGCCGTGCTTAGGTGTGGGTCTCAGTGTTAGAAACCACCCACTGCAGAAGAAGGCTCGCTGCTGAGCTGAGACAACACTGACTGAGGCCTGTGCATGTAAGTCCCGAGGAAAGCAGAGTGACCACATGGCCAAGTAGCAAAACAACAGCAGTCATGTGTCTCTTGGGCCTGGTGACTTTTGACTAGGTTTGTAGTTCCAGGCAGGGGTTTCTGCCTGTGGAAGGAGCAGCTAGGCTGGCCCATTACAAATGGAGAGGTGGTTGTTTTATCAAATGCACAAGAACCAACATTAAAGGAAAAGGGGGGAAATGGAATATGTTCCAAGCAAAAGGAAAAGAAAACCCTAAATCTCTAAACAGTAACAATGGAATAAAGCCATACTTGACAGATGCTTCGAAATGATCATTATGCAAGCACATTAGAAAGGTGCAGTCTACTAATTAACTGGCAATAAAGGGGTAGAACATGCTTTTGGAAGCACACTGGGTTGTTCTGGCTAATTTCCTTGTTCAGTTTGGTGTTGAGGACCAAACTCAGGGCTTTGCACTTGCTATGCAAAGACTCTCCACTGAGCTAAATTTTCGAGCACCATTCTACAAAAGGAGGAAAGAAGCAGTGTTGGTGGTAATGTAAGTTAATACAGCCATTGTTAAGGATGACAGTTATAGGAAAACTTAGCCACGGTGCTCAGAATCATATGATACAGCAGTCTCGGTACTGAGTCTATATCCAGAGGAAGGAAGTGACTCTGTCAGAGAATACCACCACATTTGTCAAAGCACTGTTTATACTAGCCAAGACCACAAATAACCTAGCGGGTGGCTGAGGAGCTGTGCCTGGTGCTGGCTCTTTGGATCACAGCCAATGGGTGCCTTCAGTACTCAGACAACAGGAACAGACTCCATATTCACAAAAACAACTCAGAAGATCCTGGGCATGTCTGTAGGATACAGGCTGTCTGTGGATCACATTCCTTATAGAGATCTTTAAGCTAGTGATAAGGGATATACTGAAGGAACATGCATGTTCTCCAACTAAAAGATGCACCATTCCATTGAAGTATAGTTTTTAAATTTTTAGTTGGATTCAAAATCCACTCATACTAATGTATTGCATTGTTAATTAAAGTTTAGACTTAATTCAATTATATTAAATTATATCCCTTATATTATAGTGTTATTATAAAGATTATGATAATCCTATGTCTTTACAGTTCTGGGATATTATTAAGATGATTATAGTCTATGTAGACATGTACCTTGATATGTAGGAATGGTTAGGTAGAAGATGCTGGAGGCTTTTTCCTCTGAGTTCTAAAGGCCCTTGACAGCAGGCACGTGTAAGCCCAGCTATCGCACCTGCAATAGAAATTCCAGAGATGCTAGATCCAGAGTCACTATGGTATGCCAAAGACACTTGCCATGGGGTCAGTTCAGAGGCTTGAACTGCTGTCTCTTGGGTGCATAGCAGTACTGTCCTGTGACTGTCTCAAAAGTTCCGGTTTGTTTGTTTGTTTTTGGATTATTCAAGTAGGTTTTAGCTTTTGTGTTCTCTGGGTTTCACTACTTAGGGCTGATTCTTTAACATATTGGAGACACCTTGGAGTTAGTTAATTAAAATATCAGAGCTTGCCTAGGACTTGGCTCATATTGGAGCTGCTTTCCCCACCCCTTTCCAGCCAGCCTCAGCATTCCCCATGAGTAAATATTGGGAAAAATGGCTTAATGCTGTAGGCCTGAGGGGAATGTCAAGCCATTAACCTACTTTGAAAACCCATTGGCACAAAAGCTCAAGGTCCATTGGGGACAACAGTTCTCACTGGGAAATGTCCTGCATGAGAATTCATAATTGGCTCACAGAGCGACTTCCTTGAAAATGAGTCCTGGGGAAAAAACTGGCAAGGGTACACATGGCCCTGCTTTCCCTTGCTATCCACTCCAAGGAATAACAGTTGGCCCCTAACTCCAGCTCTCTGGAAACCTGACGGAAGCACTCGCTCCCCTCTTGTGACTGTAGGAGAGGACCTGTGGCCTCAACTGTTTAAACTCAACCCTTCTCCACCTAAGAGCTTCCTCGCCTGCCTCATGCTCCCTCCAACACTGGTGAGGCAACACTTTCTGGCTGTGAGTGCCGGACCTCACAGGTACTCCTCCTTGTCTAGACTTTAAGGTTATTCTGGCTCCTCTCTGAGTCTAGACCTTAGGGTCATTCTGGCTTCTCTCCAGACTCTTATCAGCTTTTGTTATTTCCTATATTACAGGGAATTTTAAAAAGAGTCATATATGGAAACAAACTTACGCTAAAAATAAAACCATTTGTCAGCGTTATTGGCATTTCTCAAGAATTTAATGTTTTAATTATCATTTCATTCATGGTGTTCATTTTAGAAAAAAAAATTGTGTGTAGTACTCTTTCATACTCTATCATTTTCTTAGTTGGAAAATTTTAAGAAAGTTTGTTTTCAGGTTTCTTCGCCTGTTTTCTTCCCTAGGAGGCCTGTAAGAAGATGAGGTTATGTTAACAAATGTCTTTTTTCTTTTAACTATGGCCTCATCGTTGTAATTGGATCTTTTCCCCAAGAGTGAGAAGACTTTTCTCATTAGCAAAGGATATTGGCATAGTTGAATGGGTCATGGCAAGTGGCCATGTCTCCTAGCAATGAAACTTGCATAATAGTGTCATGCTATGAAATGGAAGAAGACATTTTTCTTTGAAGCACAATGTAGACACTCCCAAATCGCCTCTAGCCATAATTTTAATATAGCACATAGTTTTATTTTGTAGTAGTGTCTGCTTAAAAACAATGTTACTTTCTCCACACTTAAATGGAAACTATTGCTTTTAACTCAAATCTTGCTGGGAATTTTATTTTTCTTGTAGCTACAGATACGTGAAAATTAGAAAAACCTTTTAATGAGATCAAATGAGAAATTGTCTTTGATTTTCCAAGTTATTTTTAAAATGAGTAATGACATTAAAAAATTCCAAAGTCAAAAGTCATATATTTTACAGGGAGAAAAGAATGAAGGTAATGATATTAGGAATTTCCTCTGAGTCAGTAAACTTAAAACATCATAAACTAATGAGGGGCCCAGGAAAGAAGAAAGAATCAAACATGTCATATCTGAGGAGCTGACAGCAAGCTTCAGTGAAGTGTGATCTCACATCCACATAGGAACTCCCAAGGCCGTGTAAATTGACCTACGTCTTCTCCAAACATGCATTATGCTTTTTTATTAACCCTTTCAATCCTTCCTATCACCTTTATTTCACATTAGTTAACTATTTCAATAGTCAGATGCTAAAACTATTGCCTCAATCAATCAATCCATCCATCAATCCACCTTCCAATCCTCTGTTGACAACTTCAGAGCACTCCTGTGCTTTCTTGTGTGTGTTCCCAGGGCATCTTGTCTTTTGTCTTCTCTCTTTGTTTTCCATAGCTCTCCCTGTTCTCTTCAACTTGGCTAGTTTGTTTGCTATATACAACTTGTATTCTCTTTCTCCACATCTGCCATCATGTTCCCTTTTCCTGAACCATGTCTTCCTCTGTCAACTTCTCTCAAAGATCCATTTCTTGACCAGTGCAGAAGTCGATCAGCACCAAGCTTGCAAAGAATTGTTGGCAAAAACTAATCAGAATTATATTACATTATAGATTGCTGAAAAAATCTTTTTTCACCTCAATTTGAAATTTCCAGATTTGGTGTGGTCAGAAATAGTTTCCCAAACCTCATTTCTTGAACTCTCCAGCACCAGTAGAAACAGAAATATGGTGGGGTTCTAACGTATTGTCAATTTAGTGTGATACTCTCCATTCTAAAAAAGTAATTTTTGAATGGGAGAAAGGGTGTCAGGACTGGGTTCAGTGCATGCTCCCAGGAGTGGACCTGGACCAAGCTGAGACCCTCATTTCCTATTCATTCTGAGAAAGAACAAATTAAACAAATTTCTTCTAGAGAAAGATTTCAGCTGGAACCTGAGACCTGTCAAGAAAGGAAGACAGACAGAAAGAAAGAAAGAGAGAGAGAGAGAGAGAGAGAGAGAGAGAGAGAGAGAGAGAGAGAGAGAGAGAGACAGGGAGGGAGGGAGGGAGGGAGGGAGGGAGGGAGGGAGGGAGAAAGAGAGAGAGAGAGAGAGAGAGAGAGAGAGAGAGAGAGAGAGAGAGAGAGAAAGAAAGAAAGAAAGAAAGAAAGAAAGAAAGAAAGAAAGAAAGAAAGAAAGAAAGAAAGAAAGAAAGTGACGACAAAATGGAAGTAAGCCACAATTGCCAGAGAAAGGAATAAAAACCAATGCCCACGCTGCTCTCTGAAGAAGTGTCTCTAGCGATGAGTCAGATTCTTGACCAGTCCAAGTTCCCCCTGACTTCCTTCCTGCCATAGTCCTTTCACTTGGAAGATGACCTTAACCTCAATGTTAAAGAGAATCCATGAGTCATGAAGTAGGAATTCTACAAACTCGGGGCACCGCACCTGCTGAGCTTCGCACACCCACAGCAGAGACGCATTCCTGCAGGGGCGCATTTCCTCGGTGCCCTGGGTGCAGCCCTCCTTGGGCATAAACTGATCTTCTGGTGACTGTTCCGTCTCTTGCCTCTGCCTTGCTCTCGGAACTCTTTCCTGTCATTAGAAAATCGCTCAAGTGTCACAAATTTTAAGTGATAAAAATCAGCGTTTCCTATATGTTGAAGTTGTTTCCTTCCACTAGTTTCGGTGTTAAAGGTTTCAAAAGAAAGTGTTTGATTCGTTTCAGTTTTACTCCGGATCAGATGTGTGGATTTGATTTCATTCTTCTAAAGGTGAATATCCAGTTTTGCTGGAACAATTAGTTGGAAAGGGTGTTTTCCGGTGGCTGTGTTTAACATGCTTGTAAGAAAAAAATAATAGTGGTAAGATATAAGTATAGGCAAGAACTTTCTGGAAAGAACTCAAGTAACACAGGAAATATAAACAAGAATTAACAAGTAAAATTACATAAAATCTACAACTTTCTACACAGCAAAGGAAACCATCAGTAAACAGGCAGCCTAACATAGCTGCGTGGCTCCAGGACACATCCCCCAAAAGGCTGTATCCTACCACAATTATTATTGTAATCTTCACAATGCAGAAACTAGCCTACATCTCCAAATAAACAGCTGAAATGTGGCAAACTACACAACCAAATTTTATTGTAAGGAAAGACGGAGTTAGGAAATTTGCAAGAAAGTAGGGAAACCTGAAAGTATTACATGAAATAAGCCAGGCTCAGAAAGATAAATATCACGTGCTCTCTCGTATGTGGCTATAGCTCATGCTGGCCCTGGGCATGTGTACAGGTCTAGTAAGGGGTAAGGAACAAGGAGATTACTGCAGAGGGAAACGTGACATGAATGTGGAAAAAAGGTTATGGCCAATGACATGTGCTAGGGGGGTGAAATAGAAGATGGGGGAAACAACATTCCTACAAAGATGTCACAAAGTGGCCTAACACTGTGGGCACTGACTGTTTTAAGTTGAAAAATGTCTCTGGTATTTTATCCTCCAAGTCCCAGCCTCAGTTTTCATCTCCACATGAAAGTTCTTCCTTCTTTCTTTGACCCAGGCACACAAAAGTAGCCATGTTACCACTAATGGGCTGTGGTGCTGTTTGGTCACTGTAAAAAGCCCAGCTCAACTTACTCTCAGCTCTGTAAAGTCGGCCACAAAAACTAGTTCCTCAGATAACCATCCTACCCTCCCAACCTAAGTCAAGGTGGGATCTTTCTAAAGTTCAGGTTAATAATTCAACAACTTTCAGATGTGTGCCAAATATATATTAAGTTAGTAAGTGTATATTATAAATACTTAGGTAGTATTTATATATAAGGGCTTTTTTTTTTTTTTTTTTTTTGGCTTATTTAGTTGCATTCAAGTAAGCTCTTAGAATGTTGAAAATGTGAGTTCAAGGCCAGCCTGGACTTGAAATCCCAAGGGGAAAAGGCAAATGTTTCGATGTGCAGAACTTGGAAGCTTCTCTGTAGGGAAATGCAGTATTGTTCATTAGCGGTGATGCAGCCAACATAAACCTATATGAGTTTGAGCTAGGTCCTCTGCACACATGCTGTGGTTGTGTCTGCACACATGCTGTGGTTGTGTAGCTTCGGGTTCTGGTCGGACTCCTCGCCGTGGGGGTGTAGGCTGTCTCCGATTTATTTGTGTGCTCTTGGGACCCTTTCCTCCTCCTGGGTTGCCTCATCCACTGTTGATGGGGGTCTGTGCCCAGCCTTATTCTGTCTTATGTCATGGTCAGTTGTTGTCCCTGGGAGACCTGCACTTTTCTGGAAAGAAACGGAGGGGTGGACCTGGGAGAGAAGAGAGACTGGGGAGTGGAGGAAGGGAAACTGTGATCAAGATGGAATGTATAGGAGAAAGAGGGGGAGGGAGGGAAGGAGGGAGGGAGGGAGGGAGGGAGGGAAGGAGGGAGAGATAGAACAGTATATAATCACAGAAAACTAAAAACACAATTACCATATTATTTAGCCATTTCATGTCTTGGTGTATGTTCAAAGGAATTGCAAAGTAGACTCTCTAGCAGACATGTTTATTCCTTCTTCATAGTATCACTTTTCACTATAGCCAAAAGGTGGGGGAACCCAGATGTTTTCTGAGAGATGAATGAACAAAGAAAACCTGGTATATCCATACAAATAGAATGTTGTTCAGTGTTCAGGGGAAGGAGGGGAAATTCTGTCATGTGCTACTACATTAATGATCCTCCAAAACATTGTTCTAAGTCAAAGAAAACAGACATAAAATATAGACACAATGCCATTCTAGTTATCAAATACCTAGCATGCTCAAATTCATGGTTTTAGAAAGTACTCTATGATTTCTAGAGACTTATTGAGGGTGGTTAATGAGGAGATACTGTTTAATGGGTCCAAAGCTTTCATTGTGCATGGAAAGTTCTAGAAATAGGTAGTGGTGATGACTGCCCAACAGTATACTGGTGAGCTGTACCCTTGATGATTTAAATGGAAAACGGTGCTGTGCATTTTACCACAACTAAAATAACTTTAAAACGGAGAATTCCAATGGCTCTCTGTGTTGTTGGTGGGGCTTTCCTGATCCACAGAGACTCTCGAGATCCGTTCTGCCTGTTTCAGTCCTCCTGCTTAACTCTCAGGGGTAGACCCCCTGGTGCTTAGACTCCCACAGCAAGCTTCTGTTTCTCCACCCAGCTCCTGGCGTGGATCCTGCCCGTGGAGCCTCCTTGCTCTGCTCTGCCCACCCATTGTTCCCGGGACTCATTCCAGTTACTGGTTTTTCTTGCACATTGACAAGCTCTGCCTTCATATTTGTCACTATTTAGTTTTATTACAGCAGAACACAGCCAAGCCTCATGAGCAAGGACTTCATTGATGAAAGCCATTTGAAACAGTGGCTACAGGAGTGAGCCATGTCCTTTCCAAATGTACACACCTTTATGTTAGCAACAAATTAAGGGCAGGCTTCATTACCCATTAATTTACACACCTAGTACCATTAAAATATAACCTTCCCCCAAAACAAACAACCCCCCCACCTTTGATTAAATAAGGGGAGAGGGGAGTTAACCCTTATTTAACCAATAATTAGTTAATCTACCTGGCAAGATGACCAAAATATGGACTTTAAAATTAGCATTTATGTATTTATATGCATGTGTGTGTGCTTGTGTATGCCTATGTGTGTGTGTTGTGTGTATGTCTCTGTGTGTGCTCATGCATGCCTATGCTGTGTGTCTGTGTGGGTGTCTCTGTCTTTGTGTGTGTCTCTCTATCTGTCTGTCTGTCTCTCTCTGTGAGTGTGTGTGTGAGTGTGTGTGTGTGTGTGTGTGTGTGTGTGTGTGTGTGTGTGTGCAGATTGGAAGACAACATGGGGGAGTTCTTTTCTTCTAGGTTCTGACGACCAAATTTAAGTCACCAGGTTGGATATCAATTGCATTTATATGATTTAGTTTTTACAGATTTAACTTTTATAACATGTCTGTCTGTCACCAAAGCTTTTAGTAAAATTCTAAATTAGAAATTTAAAAGTCCCCAAAAGATGCTCCAACATATAACAAGAAGACATGATGCACTATGTTTATAGTAACTTTATTTATAATAGCCAAAGCTGGAAAGAACCCAGATGTCCTTCAACAGAAGAATGGATACAGAAAATATGGTACATTTATATAATGGAGTAACTCAGCTATTAAAAACAATGACTTCATGAAATTCTTAGGCAAATGGATGGAACTAGAAAATATTATCCTGAGTGAGGTAACCCAGTCACAAAAATGAACATATAGTTCGCACTCACTGGTAAGTGGATATCATCCCAAAAGCTCGGAATACCCAAGATACAATCCACAGACCACATGAAGCTCAAGAAGAAGGAAGATCAAAGAGTGGATGCTTCAGTCTTTCTTAGAAGAGAGAACAAAATACAGGAGAAAATACGGAGACAAAATGTGTAGCAGAGAATGAAAAGAACAACCAACCACAGACTGCCCCACCTAGGGATCCATCCCATATACAGTCACCAAACACAGACAATATTGTTGATGCCAAGAAGTGCATGCTGACAGGATCCTGATATAGCTTCTCCTGAGAGGCTCTGCCAGAGCCTGACAAATACAGAGGCAGATGCTCGCAGCCAACCATGGGACTGAGAAAAGGTAGTGAAGGAGTTAAAGGGGTTTGCATCCTGATAAGAAGAACAACAATATCAACCAACCAGACCCCCTAGAGCTCCCAAGGACTAAACCATCATCCAAAGAGTACACATGAAGAGACCTATGACTTCAGCTGCATATGTAGCAGAGAATGGCCTTTTCAGACATCAATGGGAGGAGAGGTCCTTGGCCCTATGAAGGCTCGATGCCCCAGTATAGGGGAATGCCAGGGCAGGGAGGCTGGAGGGAATATGGGGGTGGGTAAGCATTCTCATAGAGGCAGGGGGGAAGGGGATAGGATAGGGAGATTTGGAGTGGAAACCAGGGAAGGAGATAACATTTGAAATGTAAGTAAAGAAAATATAGAGAGAGATTCAAAAGACATTTTCTTCTGTTTTTTGGGTTTTTTTTAATATTTGGAAATTCTTGGCATGTTAAGAACACCAATGGCTATGTTCAATCAGTAATTTTGTTCTTGAATATGTATTTTTTTAGTTTTACTAGACTATTTGGCCTGAAACTACTTAATAATAATGTATATACATTCTGTCTCTATCATGTACTGTGTAGAATATAGAGTGTGCCCTACATGCTCCTGACATGGATTTATTATATGACTATCTAGATGGCCTCAATTCAAATTTAAGAATCTAATTTCTGCAGTAAAAATAATCTTATAACCACCTACGGAAAATTCAATGCCAGCAATTGAGAAGCCAAATCTTTTAAATCCAGATTCCAGTTTTAAAGAACCTGACCTAAGTGTGAACTCACGTAAACTAACAGGCTGGGAGCTAGCATTAGTTTTTAGGTTGCCTCCCAAAAAACTCCAAATCTAGCTCCAGGCTCTAGCTTAATCCCCAACAAGATCAGTGTCTCCAGGTTATTCCCTTAACAAACCTGCACCCTCAGGTTACAAGCCCCGCACCCACCCCTGCCTTACGACCATCATTGCAGAGCGGAGCAATTATGTTAAAGGCCACAGTAGTTTCCCAATTAGATGCTTGCACATGTACTCCCTGCTTGCTGCTTACTCTAAAGCCTTGGCCCAGAAGATATTCGGCCCCCCTTCCACCAAAACTATCCTGTGTGACTGCGGTGCACATGATTAGACTGTGTGACTAGACTGCAGTGGGCTGAGGGAACCCTAGCTAGCTGGAATAGATAGAAGTGGGGGTAGGGGGTATGGGACAAGGGCTTATGGGGGGGAAACCAAGAAAGGGAATAACATTTGAAATGTAAATAAAATATATCCAATAAATTTTAAATGAAATAAAAATAAAGGAAAAAGGACTCTGTTGTGAGTTACATCAGATCTGGTTTTGTCTGCTTTTGGGGGAATCACCACACAATGTATTTAGAGATTAAAAAATGTACATTTTGAATCTTAATCAATTTGAAGAAGTCACAAAAAGTTGTAGTAAAATTTGCCATGTTTTTTCCCAGTTATTGAATGTATAAACTGAATTCTAAGCCTTATTTTGAAAATATAACAAAATAATTGTAATTACTTCTGTGATAACAAATTTAATCCATAAATGTTATTCCATTTTGTTCCAGCACAGAGTCTAGTTTAAGCAGCAAATAAATCTCTATAAAATAGGATAATCATATATATATATATATATATATATATATATATATATATAATAAACCAAATGAGTATATCCATGATTTTGACAAAAGCACCTCAACATTCTATTTTTCTATTGATAATACAATATAAGCCATAGTTAGTGAACACTTAACTGACAGGACAAATCCACTAATGGATATTTTGCCTAATTTGATGATATAATTTTCTGGAGTGTTAGCCTAAAGTAATGTATTTAGACACCCAAAGAGTTTAGCCTTTTGTCTTTCATCAAGCCATAATACCAGAGAAATATAATTGTAGTGTATTACTGTGGCCACACCTTATGTACACATTAATGTTGAGACATCTACTTTGAGAAAAACCTGATCTAAGCTTTGTGAATAATTTTCTCATCACTTCACTGACATCTTTGGGGGGGGGTTGGGTTTAGCATTGTCTAAAAGCATAATTAATGATCAAATAAAAATTGGCCTCTCCAGTTCATGGCTTTTGTTTAATACAGTAAAAATGTGTTTGCTCCTGCTTTGCTGAAGACAAGTCAGAAGCATTTGTGTATGTCCTTGTCAAATGTGTGAGCCTTTTCTAATAAGTGTACTTTTAGCACACTTTAGTCACTTAGCTGGATTTTTACTTTACTAATATTTATCCACTCTTATATTTTACTCTATCTCATGTTTATGTAAAAGCCATTTTGTTCTTGCCAAGAAAATGAGTCATCTACAACGAACAAAACACACACATATGCAAACAACCAGAATGTATCACGTGGCCCACTCTTTCCTCTAAGCTAGTCTTACCTCATGCTGCATGTGTGGACACATAAGCAAAGCCCTGTCTCTCCATAAAGTTCACTCAACGCATGTCTTGCCTTTGATAAACGTTCGACTACAGCTCTCTCCTTTCCCTACTCTTTCTATTAGTGAAAAAATTTACCTTTGTTCCATACTTCTATTACTTATATGCACACTCTGAGAACCTTGTGCTTCCTCCTTGGGTCTTCTTAAAGAACAACAAACAAACTGAAAAACAAATGGCTCCAAGCAAAGTCATTGCCCCTCCTTAAAAAACAAACAAGCAAACAGTTCGTGATTTGCAGATGCATTTAACAGAGGTGCATCAGACTTCAGAGCCTAACAGCCATGACTTTGTACCAGAGCACCTGAATTATACTATCGTTTTTCGAACACCAAACCAAGTGTGACTATAAAATAAGCACATGGAACTGCTAGTAAGACTTGGATATTTAATAAGAACTGAAAACAACTATTTATTTGAGCAACTCTACTACTGGGCAATAGAAGATTAAATGTAACTAAAGTAATCTTGTGCCATTTAGGATCCGCATCCCTGCCTGTATCAGCATAATTGGCCCTCAGTCTTGACTAGCAGGAGAAAAGAAGCAGATATGGCTGGGAGTGGAAGAGACCTCAGGCAGCGAGAGGGTGACGCTCTCTCTTTCTCCAGTCCCCTCCTAGCTGCCAGGCGATTTTTTGGATCAGTAAACGTGTGAGGTAATCATTACAGGGCACAAACACCTTGGAGGGAGGAGTCAACATAAGGACTGATGATGGCATTGCACCAGAGGAGATCGGGAATTAACTGACACAGATTGGCTTGGTGACAGTGATATTACAGGAACATGGAGGATGGGACCTGGAAGAGGGCCCTAATAACCTAACTTCATTCACCTGGAGTAATTATTGTCTTCAAGGCTTACTGCCTCCATCTGCTAACCTAGGCCTAGTCATAGACGCTTCTTGCCTCTGTACAATTTAACCGAGGCCTAGAATGTTTTCTGCCTCCGAGACTTACTGCTGAGTAAGCTCACCCTTTCTTGTGCTTTCTGAGATCTTGCTGGCTGGTCATTTCAGCTGTTCTGGCTCAAACTCCTCTCCAAGAAGACAGATTCAACCTGGCTTCTCTCTCAGCCTCTGACTTTTTGCTCTGCTGGGCCTCAAACTAACTTCAGGAATATGTTCTAGTCTTCTGGCTCCTTCTCATTCTCTGGATTCTTCTGTTTTCATCTATGTTTAGCTTATTATTTCTCTATGAGCTGTGTCTGTAAAACTCTCCTGTTAAAACTGCTTCCTCTCCCTTTCTGTTCGCACTGCTCTATGGAATATGCTATTCTATCTAATCTTTCTCTGGTTCATCACTTTGCCTGCCACTCAATTAGGCATCGCTTTCAAACACGGCTGTTCTCTCTACAAACTAACTTTAGCTTCATTGTTTGGGAATTAAAGGTGTGTTCTAAGGGCTGAGCCAAATCACAACTAGATACGAAGTTTTTTTGTTCTTGTTTTTTTAGTAGATAACACAGTCTTGGAGTTCACAGTATGATTAAATATCATGCAACAAATATTTTTAACAAGGCAACCGGGAAAGGATAGATTAGAAAGAGTAATATTTTGTAATTTTTATGTGGGTAAGGGTCCACAAAGTGCATGAAGTGAAATGTTAATGGGAACAGCTGTCAAAAATAGCCAGGAAAAAGAGGCAAGGGACGAACATTGGGAGGGGTTGAGGGGAGGGGGAAGAAGGTATTGAGGTGACAAAATTTACATTTTGAAGAATTTGAAAGGTGGATTTGAGGAACCCTAAGGGCTTTTACAGTCCCACACCCTCCTACAGCTTCCCCCTCCCATTGAGGGCTTTTGCAGTCCCACAACCTCCAGGAAGGAGTGCTTCAACCTTATTTGGGCACCCCCTGGAATATAGGGCATAGGTCCTGAGATGCAACTGATGTTGGCAGCAGCCAATTGACTTAAAAGTCAACTAAACCCACCAATGCTTACATGCTGTCACCATCGCTGTAGCCCACATGTTGCTAAGTGTATAAAAACTGTACAGACAGAGGGCTCGGAGTTGCCTCTCTTCTGGATGAAGGCACCACAGTGCACTGGACTAATAAACCTCTTGCTTTTGTGTCTGTTTCCAATCTTTCATCTCACGCATGGGAGTCCCCAGATAGTTAGGGCTCCATTAGAGTCTTACAGACTACACTGTATTTTGTGAGGAGCTATTTTAAATCTAAAGAGGATACGGAAGGTATTAATTGATCCTTAAGTAGGTAGAGGGCAGGCAGAAGAGTCTTCCTACACCAAAGTATCACCCATATATTGATAACTGTGGAAACCTTTGTCTAAGCAGGGACCTGGTGCTATGGCAACAGCCTCTTACCAGATTAAGACTATTAGCTAATCCCCAGAGGAGGACTGTCCACTCACATTATAAGGTTGGACTAGAGTTGTTAAAAGGGTGGGTATTAAAAACACAAAGTGTAGAGCCAGAGCTGGCCCATTGTCACCAGAAACACAAAGATCACTTAAAGAGCTACAGGAAAATACAAACAAACAGATGAAGAAATTGAAAATGGAAAGAGAAACAATAAAGAAATCACAAAAGGAGACAACTTTGGAGATAGAAAACCTAGAAAAGAGATAAGGAGTCATAGAATACAAAAGATGAAAGAGAGAATCTCAGGGGCAGAAGATACCATAGAAAACATTGACACAACAGTCAGAGAAAATGCAAAAATCGTAAAGCTCTTAACCCCAAATACCCAGTAAATCCAGGACACAATGAGAAAACCAAACCTAAGGATCTTAGGAATAGAAGACAGCAAAGACTCACAACTAAAAGGCTCAGTAAATATCAACAAAATAATATAAGAAAATTTCTCTAACCTAAAGAAAGAGATGATCAAGAACAAACAAGAAGCCCACAAAACTCCAAATAGATTGGAACAGAAAAGAAATTCGTTGACACATAGTAGTCAAAACACCAAATGCTCAAAACAAAGAAAGAATACTAAAAGAAGTAAGAAAAAAAGGTCAAGTAACATAAAAAGGCACACTGATCAGAATAACATCGGATTTCTCAACAGAGACTATGAAAGCTAGAAAATCCTGGACAGACCTCATACAGACCCCAAGAGAACACTAATGCCAGCCCAGGCTACTATATCCAGCAAAACTCTCAAATATCCATAGATGGAGAAAACAAGATATTCCAGGACAAAAGCAAATTTACATAATATCTGATCACAAATCGAATCCTACAAAAAATAATAGATGGAAAACTCCATCACAAGGAGGAAAACTTCACCCTAGAAAAAGCAAGAAAATACTCTTCTTGCAACAAACCCAAAAGAAAAAAAAGCACACAAGCACAATTCTATGTCTAAAAACAAAAATAACAGAAAATAACAATCACTATTCCTTAATATCTCTTAACATCAGTGAACTTAATTCACCAATAAAAAGACGTAGGCTATCAGAATGGATGTGTAAACAGGATCCAGCATTTTGCTGCATACACGAAATTCATCTCAGGGACAAAGACAGACACTACCTTGGAGTAAAAGGCTAGGAAAAATCTTTCCAATCAAATGGTTCCAGGAAACAAGTTGGATAGCTATCCTACTATCAAATAAAATAGATTTTTCAATAAAAACTTATCAAAGAAAGATGAGAAAGGACACTTTTTGCTCATCAAAGAAAAAAAATCTATCAAGATGAACTCTTAATCTTGAACATCTATGCTCCAAATACAAGGACACCCACATTCATAAAAGAAATTCTACTCAAGCTCAAAGTATATATTACACCACACACAATAATTGTGGGAGACTTCAACGCCCTACTCTCATCAATGGACATATCACAGAAGCAGAAACTGAACAGAGACACAGTGAAACTAACAGAAGTTATGAACCAAATGGATTTAACAGACATCTATAGAACATTTCATCCTAAAACAAAAGAGTATACTTTCTTCTCAGGAACTCACGGTACCTTCTCCAAAATTGACCATATAGTTGGTCACAAAACAGGCCTCAACAGATACAAGAAGACTGAAATAACCTAGTGCATCCTATCAGATGACCATGGACTAAGGATGGTCTTCAATAACAACAAAAACAACAAAAAGCCCACATACACATGGAAGCTGAACAAAGCTCTACTCAATGATAACTTGATCAAGAAAGAAATAAAAAAAGAAATCAAAGACATTTTAGAATTTAATGAAAATGAAGGCACAATATACCCAAACTTATGGAATGCAATGAAAGCAGTGCTAAGAGGAAAACTAATAGCTCTGAGTACCTGCAAAAAGAAACTGGAGAGAGCATACACTAACACCTTGAAAGCACACCTGAAATCTCTAGAACAAAAAGAAGCAGATACACACAAGAGGAGTAGACAGCATGAAATAATCAAGCTGAAATCAACCAAGTAGAAACAAAAAGAAATATATAAAAAAAAATCAACAAAACCAGGAATTGGTTAGTTGAGACAATCAACAAGATTAATAAAAGCTTAGGCAGTCTAACTAGAGGCCACAGAGAGAGTATCTAATTTAACAAAATCAGAAATGAAAGGGGAGACATAAAAACAAAAACTGAGGGAATTCAAGAAATCATCAGACCCTACTACAAAAGCCTATACTCAATCAAACTGGAAAATCTAGAGGAAATGGACAATTTTCTAGATAGATACTAGGTACCAATGTTAAATCAGGAACAGATAACCCATCTAAACAGTCCCATAACCCCCAAATAAAAGAAGCAGTCATCAAAAGCCTCCCAAACAAACAAAGAAAAAAACAAAAGAGCCCAGGACCAGTTGGGTTTAGTGCAGAATTCTATCAGACCTTCATAGAAGACCTAATACCAATATTCTCCAAACTATTTCACAAAATAGAAACTGAGGGAACACTACCCAACTCATTCTTCAAAAGCCACAATTATGCTCATACCTAAACCACACAAAGATCATACAAAGAAAAAGAATTTCAGACCAATTTTTCTCATGAACATTGATGCAAAAATACTCAATGAAATTCTTTCAAACTGAATCCAAGAATACATTAAAACAATCATTCACCATGATCAAGTAGACTTTATCCCAGGGATGCAAGGATGGTTCAATATATGGAAGTCCATCAACATAATCCATTATATAACCAAACTCAAAGGAAAAAAAACACATGAATGTCTCATTAGATGCTGAGAAAGCATTTGACAAAATTCAACACCCCTTCATGATAAAAGTCTGGGAAAGATCAGGAATTCAAGGCCCATACCTAAACAAAGTAAAAGCAATTATACAGCAAACCAGTAGCCAACATCAAACTAAATGGTAAGAAGCTTGAAGCAATCCCACTAGAATCAGAGACTAGACTAGGCTTCCCACTCTCTCCCTACTATTCAATACTGTACTCAAAGTCCTAGCCAGAGCAATTAGACAACAAACAGAAGTCAAGGGGATAAAAATTGGAAAGGAAGAAGTCAAAATATGATTATTTGCAGATGATATGATAGTATACTTAAGTGACTCTGAAAATACCACCAGAGAACTCCTACAGCTGATAAACAACTTCAGTAAAGTTGCTAGATATAAAATTACCTCAAACGAATAAGTAGCCTTCCTCTAGTCAAAGGATAAACAGGATGAGAGAGAAATTGGGGTGTCAGCACCCTTCACAATAGTCCCTCAAAATATAAAATATCTTGGTGTGACCAAGACAAGTAAGTGAAAGATCTGTATGACAAGATTGTCAAGTCTCTGAAGGAGAAAAATGAAGATCTCAGAAGATAGAAAGATGATCTCTTATGCTCATAGACTAGCAGAATTAATATAGTAAAAGTGGCCATCTTGAGAGAGAAATCTACAGATTAACTGCAATCTCCATCAAAATTCCAACTCAATATTTCATAAAGTTAGGAAGAGCAATTTTTAAATTCATTTGGAATAACAATAAAATAGCAAAAGCTATTCTCAACAATAAAAGAACGTCCCAGGGAATCACCATTCCTGACCTCAAGCTGTATTACAGATCAATTGTAATAAAAAAACAAAAAACAAAAAGAAAACAAAGGGGGAAAAGCCTGATATTGGTATAGAGGCAGGAAGGCAGATCAATGCAACATAATTGAAGACCCAGAAATGAACCCAACATACCTATGGTAACTTGATCTTTGACAAAGGAACTAAAAATATTCAATGGAAAAAGGACAGCAACTTTAACAAATGGTGCTGGTTCAACTAACAGCATGCAGAAGAATGCAAATTTATCTATTCTTATCTCTATACAAACTCAAGTCCAAGTGCATCAAAGACATCCACATAAAACCAGGTAAACTGAAACAAATAAAAGAGGGAAGAGCATAGAACACATAGGCACAGTGGAAAATTGAACAGAACACCACTGGCTTATGCTCTAAGATCAAGAACAGACAAATGGAAACTCATGAAATTTCAAAGCTTCTGTAAGGCAAAGGACATTATCATTAGGACAAAACAGCAACCAACCGATTGGGAAAAGATCTTTATCAATCCTGCATCTGATAGGGAGCTAATATCCAACATATACAAAGCACTCAAGAAATTAGACTCAAGAAAATCAAATAACTGTTAAAAATGGGGGACAGAGATAAACAAAGAATTCTCAACTGAAAAATATTGAATGGCTGAGAAGCACCTAAAGAAATGCTCAAAATCTCTAGTCATCAGGGAAATGCAAATCAAAACAACCTTGATATTACACCTCACACCAGTCAGAATGGCTAAGATCAAAAACTCAGATGACAGCAGATGCTGGCGAGGATGTGGAGAAAGAGGAACACTTCTCCACTGCTGGCACAACCACTCTGGAAATCAGTCTTGAGGTTCCTCAGAAAATTGGACCTGAGAACCCAGTTATACCACTCCTGGGCCCAAAAGATGCTCCAACATCTAACAAGGACACATGCTCCACCATGTTCATAGCAGCCTTATTTATAATAGTCAGAAGCTGGAAAGAACCCAGATATCCTTCAGTAGAGGAATGGATACAGAAATTGTGGTATACTTACACAATGGTGTATTACTCAGCTATTAAAATCAATGACTTCATGAAATTCTTAGGCAAATGGATGAAACTAGAAAATATCATTCTGAGTGAGGTAACCCAGTCACAAAAGAACACTCATGGTATGCACTCACCAATAAGCGAATATTAGCCCCAAATCTTGGAATACCCATGAAACCATTCACAGGCCTTATAAAACTCAAAGAGAAGGAAGGCCAGAAGGTGGATTCCTCAGTCCTTCTTAGAAGAGAGGAAAAAAACACACACGAGGGAAATATAGAGACAAATATGTTGCAGTAAATATTAATAATTAAATAGCTTATCTCTTTATTGTGCCTCTACAAATAAGATTATATCAAATAGACAAAGATACGAACTGACCTTTTGTATGAGATATATGACCTAAAAAATCCTTAAAATGTTCATAGTTACCTATTGCCAATTAAGTCCACCTGGATCCAGTTCATCCTTCCTAATGTCCATCTTGGTCCTTCTCTCTTGGTCCTCTTCCGTCCTCCCTAGCTCTCCCCTCACCTCTGACCCTCTCTCTCCACCTCCCTTCCCCTGTCCAATCACCAGCTCTTGTCTTTACTTTACTAATTAAAATGGGAAGGTTCTGATGAAGTCCTGAATATGTGACTAGGCAGCCCTTCTTTCGGAAGTAAAATTAGCATCAAAATACAAATGGCTACAGTACCATCTACACAAATAGAGGATCAGAGATTGAAGAAAAGATCACCCAGAGACTGCCTGACCTGGGGATTCACCCCATTATGGAGCCACCAAACCCAAGCAATATTGCTGATGCCAAGTAGTGCTTCCTGGCAGGAGCCTGATATGGATGCCTCCTCAGAGTCTCTGCCAGAGCCATACTGATATATTCTTAGGATGCTTGCAGCTAATCATTAGACTGAATTCGGGGATCCCAATGGAGGAGCTGGAGAAAGGACTGAAGGAGCTGAAAAGATATGCAACCTTATGGAAAGAACAAAATTATCAACCAAACAAACCTACCACAGCTCCAGGGACTAAAACACCAACTAATGAGTTCACACTGAGACACCCATGGCTCCAGTTCATATGTGGCAGAGGATGGCAGTGTCTGGCATCAATGGGAAAAGAGGCCTTTGGTCCAGTGAAGGCTCATTCCCAGTGTTGGGAATGCCAAGGCATTGAGGTGGGAGAGGGTGGTTGGGAGAGGGAGCACCTTCATGGAATCAAGGGGAGGGAGGAATAGGAGTGGGGGAAGATAGTATTTGAAATGTAAATACAGAGAATATCCAATTAAAAAACTGAAAATAAAATGAATACAAAGTGTTGGCGATCCCACAGACAGAGAGGGATGGAAAAAAGGAGTCTTTAATGTCTATTGCTAATAAAGGGTCATTGGCAGTAATGGCAGAAGGGGTATCTCCCTCTAGGAGACCCCAAACTTTATTAATTGTTCTTAAATCTTGTTGCAGTCTACATCCCCTAAGTTCCATTTTATAGTGAACACAGGGTGTTTCATGGACTGTGGAGAGGGAGGATATGGTGAAGCTGGAGTTGATTTTTACTGACTGTGTGAGCACATCATATTTCTCCTTCTTTGTAGAAGCCACTGTTCAACCCAAAGCCAGGCAAGACAGGGAATATTACATTTACTGTTAAAGCGTAGGTAAAATGTTAAGGCCTAAGTAACTTACCTGGCTAGCCTGTCATTTTATGCTGTTACTAATGTCATAAAGAAACATTTTCATTTACTGCTGTTAGTAGGATGTTCTGTGCTTGGTGCTCTTGGAAACCAATCACCACAGAAGTCAGTTAGAACTGCTTTGTATAGCTAGCCACAAAAAGCCTAGACCTGAACCAACCACCCAGAAGCATTTTCCACACCCATATATATGAGCTTTTAGTGGCATTTGCTTTTATAAGCTTCCCCTGGATGGACCCCAACATAAGAGAGATTTCTCCACCAGTACAAGAAATCATTTGTAGTAAGACTTCCATTTTGAATAAGAGTCGAATAAAGATTACATTCCCAAGACCTCCCTGGTAGCAGTTTACATAGCAGAAAGAGACAGATACATGAGTAACTGACCTTCTTTTGACAAGTTAAGGTTTGAATGTTGACAAGGCAAGTCCCCTGCCGCAATTGAATACCCCAACCAATGGGAGCAGGATAAGTATACAACAAAGACATGTTCCTAAGGAAGTCCCTTATTCATGAGTCCTGATTGATAGAATAACTTGGCACAGATGTTTGTAGATCTCAGGCTCAAAAAGCTTTATAGGATCTTTACCTAAGTTCACGGACTGAATCTGACCCGTGTCCCTAATCCATCAGTTAGGTGTGGCATTCAACGAACCATCCCTATTTAACCAGGGCAGTGTTTGGATTGTCTTTGTCACCTACTTATATGGTTAATTTTGGGTGAGAACATCTCAAAGAGATGCTAGAAATTCATAAAGCCTCTAATGGAACAGATTTTCCTCTTATAGTCCGGGCTGAGGACTGTTCCATTTAAACTTTAAAGGCTCTAGTGGCTTGCAATCTTTGTTATAATGTAAGTGACAATCTCTGCTCTAGCAGAAGTCTCTGCAGTACCAAGGACTGACTGTCTTGAGGAGGTGATATTTCTGATGGAGGGGGCTCCATAGGGCACTTGTCTTACCAGGGTCCTTTTTGCCACATTTAAAGGAAACCCCTTGTGTTTTTATTGCTGTTGCAAAATCCTGAGCAATGGCAGTAGTCTGATGGGATGCTGTCTCAATATCCTGAGTGGCTGTAATTCATCTATCCTTGAGAGTTTATTTTTGAGGCCTTAGCTGGCAACTCTGCACTCAGAAGCCATACCCTCCCAAATGATGTTTTTTCAGAAGGAGGTCCCTGGCTGCAGGCTCAGAATTTTTTTTTTCTGAGCTGGTTTTAGTTTCTTAGAACTAAATAGTCAGAGTCTCTTCCAGTTTTTGGTGGAGGAAAAGTGGTGAGGAAGGAGGGTCTTCTGTCCCAGGCTTGAAGTTCACAGAAGCACACCTGGTCATAAAAATCCTGCTGGTTGGGATGGTTGCTGGGCTTTAGTGCAAAAGGCTCCCTGACCAAAAAGTTTATCATGGCCCCAGTTGATATGTTTTAGCCCAGATTTCCCCCTGACCTGCTGGAGGCATTAGTATCTGTGGAGAGCCTCCCACTGTAGGAAAGGCAGTTGGCAAGAGAGGATGCCATTCTCACTGACTACCAACCTAAGTTCTTTTAAGTCTCTAATCTGATAAGGATACTAATTTAGAGCCTTAGCCCAGGTGGTAGGGTGAACATTAGCCACAAAGTCTGGATATCTGGACCCATAGCTGAGTCTGGGAGATGGAAGAGCTTCTAGGTAGTAGAAGCGGTAGTCAAGGAAAGGCTGTCAGAGGTGCAACAAGAGGGGCAGATTGTAAAGGGCAGATTGGGTGGGGCCAGAGTGTGCTGCTGAGACTGAGGAAGCAAAGGGGCTGCAGGATCTACAACAGAATGGTCCTCTGGACTTTTGTCATCATCAGAGTCGTCCAATAGGGCACTGGACCATCCTGGTAGGCTTAGAGGGACCCACACATGATGGAATATAGTGACAGGATATGAAAGGAGGGTGACTTCCCTTCCTGGCTTTCTTGGCAGTGGGCAAGATAAGTGGTTAAAGTCATTGGGGTCACCCACTGCCATCCAAGGGGACTGCCTCAAGGACCTCTTTCCAAAGGTGGTTTCCCTTTGGGTGTGTTTCATACCAGAAGTCTTGAGCATGACCTGCAGCCCTCTAATTTTGGACTCCAGTTGATGTGATAAAGTATTTCCCATGATAGAGAAGGTTTGGATGATAGAGAGGTGGCTGTTGGGGTAGGGGTGGGTGGGTGGGTGGGTGGGTGGGTGGAGCATGTGAGTCCTAGATTCAATCCTGACCACAAATTTCAGAGAAGCCAGCAACTGTTCTAAGGGCTTTTAACTGGTCATTGCCTTACTGGGTTTGTTTAAAGGAGAGAAAGTAGCCTAACACTCAAGCAGGATGTGAAGAGCCAAGCAGAGGGCTTGGCGTCTTCTACCAATGCCAAGGAGTAACCTTAGCCAGAAGGTGTTAGTGGTCCCTTCACCAAGCACAGTCCCCCGTGGTGTAAACCAAACGTAAAAGAGAGAGAAGGAAAAAAATGGCTAGTTATTTGATCACATATTGATTCATGGGATTACAGACAATGGTTTGCCTGAATAATCAGGGAATTAGAAGTATGATTGGAAATCTATGGAAAAGATATTTGAGAGACTATACCTAAATAGATCTTTGCACTTGGTCAACTGTCAGGAAGATACTTGTGTCCCATGTAAATGTTCATCAGAAGGGTAACCTTGGTCATGTAAGAATTCATAATTAATGCTTTTTATTAATCCTATCTAGTTAGATAGGATAAGCCTTTCTAAGATAGTAGTCTATCTCTTGCGCTAGGCAGTCCCTGTTATTGCCCAATAAGCATATTAACAACATGGTTATGTTTGAAAGTTATGGAAGTTGCGCATATACTCAACAACATAGACTTCTGTAAACATTGCTACTGCTGGTCCTGAGAACTAAACTGACCATCAGAGAGACCAACAATGACCCCCCAACTCAGCACCATTCTTCAGGGTTATCAGCAGCCTAGTAGCAGGTTGACTATTTTGGAGTACTTTAGTCAGGGAGCAGGAAACCCTTTGGCCTTGTAGAAATAAATAAATATTCTGGGTGTGTAGTTGCTTTTTATGTACATAGCTCTTCTGGACAAACTACAAGCCATGACTTGCTGAACACTTTATCCTACTATTGTGGTATCCTACACAGCATTGCTTCTGAGCAAGAGACTTGCTTCATAGCCTACAATATGAAGTTTGTCCTCTTCATCAGATTTGCTGGTCTTTCAATGTTCCTCACCATCCCAAAGCAACTTGCTTAATAGAATAGTAATTGGCCTTTTAAAGAAACATATAGCATCAACTATATGACAACAGCCTTGATGTTTGTGGAAGGCTATATATGGTCTGAGAAAGTGTCCAATACATGGTACTGTCTCTCATATAGCTAGGATTCACAGGTTCAAAAATCAAGGAACAGAAGAGGGAAAGGTACCACTCAATTGTCCCTATGTGGCTCACTATCAAAACTTTTGCTCTGATGACCTAGAACTTAATGCTTCTGCCAGGTGACATAGCAAACATTCCATTAAACTAGAAGCTAAGACTTTCCCTTAGCCACTTTGGGCTCCTGATGCCTCTGAGTCAACAGGCTAAGAAAGAAACTATAGTGTTAGGATGTATGATTGATCTAGTTTATTGGGAGGGAAATTGGACTGATTCTCCACAATAAAAGTAAGGAATATAAAGTGCAGAGATTTCTTTGGGAATGTCTCCTAGTATCACCCTGTCTTGTGATCAAGGTCAGATAGGGAACTACAGCTATTTAATCCAGAAAAGGTCACAAATAAATCAGCTCCTTTAAGGATGTCTGTGTGGGCCACTTTGCAAGTAAAGAACCAAGACCTGTCAAGGTGACTGCTGCAGGTGGAGGGTGCATGGGCTGGGTAGTGGGAGAAAGTTGTGGCCATGTGACTAGTTACCGAAATGAGAAGTGCAATTGTGGTGGGCAGTTCTGTTGTGCTGTATTAAGAATATATTTTTTGATAGGCTAGAGAAATGAATCAGTGGTTAAGAGCATTGACTGCTCTTCAGGGGACCTGAGTTTAATTCCCAACAACCACATGATGGCTCACAACCATCTGTAATGGGATCTGATGCCCTCTTCTGGTATGTCTGAAGACAGTAACAGTGTACTCCTGTACATAAAACAGAGGAATGAGCATTCCTCAAGGGGTGTTGCCATCTCTTCTAGGGAAGAATAGCACATTTTCAGTTGTATTACATCAGTTACATCAGAATTGGGGCCTTCTTGTTTTCATATAGACACTAAGCCTGGCACAGGATCTGTGATTGGTTATCAAGTTGACAAGGGATGAATTTGTAATGGTTAAACGTAGGTGGTCCTGCAATCAACTGTGACATGATGCTGGGTGAGTCTGTGATAGTATCTTCTGGAAGGATTAACTGAATGGAGAAGACAATTTCCCAGTATGGGCAGCACCCCTGGCAGCCCACAGATAACAGCATTCAAGGGCCAGCTTTTGCCTGATCACCTCTGCTCCTTGAAGGTAAGTACATGAACCCAGTTTCTATCCTGTCCAAACCCAACTCCTTTGGTCTTTTGACCTGATCTAAAGACCAACAGCTCTCTAAAACTTACTATTATTATATATAAAGCAAAAATAATCATTTATACAGAATTCATAAGTGATTAAGACCCACACTTCTAAGGACAGTATGATATTCAGTGTTCAAGCCTTTAAGAAGTTCTATTCAAGAAAAGTCCCTGAATTTATTTGCTGATTTGTTATTGAATATCAATAAAACAACTTAATACAAAATTTTGGTTATGAAGGCTTCAGGGGGAATGAAGGCATGGGCTTTTATTCAGAAATTTGACAGTAAAATGAAAGTAGCAAAACATATTTCATAAAGAACAAGAATATACCACGATATCTTAGAGGATTAAGATAAGATCCAGACTGAACCACCAACCAAAGAACATACACCGGCTGGACATAGGCCTCTCCACACATCCGTAGCAGATGTGCAGCTTGGTCTTCATGTGGGTCTTCCAACAACTGGAAGTGGGGCCTGTCCCTAAAGCTGTTGCCTGTCTGTGGGATGTTATTCTAGCTGGGCTGCCTTGTCTGCCTCTGGGAGAGGAATATGCCTAGCCTCGAAGACTTGATATGCCAGAGTAGGGAGAGGGCACCCATTCAGAGGAGAAGGGGAAGAGAGGGGAAAGAACTGTGTGTGGGTGATTGGTAAGGGGCAGTGAACAGGATGTAAAGCAAATAAGTAAAAACAAACAAGCAAACAAACAAATAGGAAAGTTCCAATAAAAGAAGAATTGGAGGTAAAACTAGAGTGAGAATCAGCTTAAGATGTGCATGGCGGTAAAAGCCAGATCCAAGACACAGCACAGCTCATGCCAAGAAGCAAGGCTGTCTGTGAACCTGGAGATAGGGCAGTGCAAGCTAGTACAACGGAGAGAACAGTTTGTGAGGTAAACAACGGTAAGCTCCCGGAAACGTGCACAAAGGTAGGAAAGTCCAGGCCTTCTCAGCACAGTGAGAGTCTCTACGACCTCAGGACATTTTAGTGAAGAACTGCTAGAAAAGTTTGTTCTATAAATTGAAAGAGTTAGATAGGGAAATGTATCTAATTTCCTCTGACACTGAGCTCTTCAACCCAAACACTATGTTATAAAGAAATATGAGCTCAAGACAAGAACTATGTTCTCTCCACTGATCCCAGAGTGCATCTTGGGAACATGTAGTTCTCATTTTTAACCCACAGTCTAGCTCACAAGACATGAATCCCAAATTCTAACAAACCTCTTAATTGTTTGTTTTTTGTCTGTTTGATTTTTGTTTTTTAATTTTTCTGGAGCTGAGGACCCAACCCAGGGCCTTTTGCTTACTAGGCAAGCATTCTACCACTGAGCTAAATCTATCTGGTACTTATATAGAAAGAAATAAAACTAATTTATTTTTACCCTTTAAATGGACAATATTTATTTCTTGGCTCCTGGTAGCCAATTCGATTTTCCAATAGATGTTGGTATCCTGATCCTATTAGTGGGATTTCCCATAAGTTTTCCTGGAAAAGGAATCCCTAACTCTTTCCTTGCATGGGGTGTCACGCTGAATGATGTAAAAAACTGGGTATTTTCTGTTTCTGTTTCCTAGCATAACAAACCAAAAGACTACTTCCTAGTCCTGGGAGAAAACACTGGGCCATATTGGATCAACTGATGGGTGGGATATTCACATAACAGTTGTGAATTCCTTCAGAGGAGTTGGTGGAATATCAGATACCACGCTTCCTGTGAGGGTTTTGCCTGACCCATCGGCTCCAGAGACTAATCTCCACATACACTGACTCTTATACAGCACCACAGGTCTTCACCAAATACCGAGAGCAGCCTAAACATTCTGAAATTTTAATACCTAAAGGCCACATGTGGACTGCTATAGAACCACTAAGATCATCTTATAGGAAAATACAAAATATGGCATTTAAAATATTAATTATTATTATATCACATAATTTTGCTAGTGTGACTCCAAAATATCTACTCATTAGTAGCCTTAGAAAAATGGCTAAAATTATTGTGAGCAGTGTAGATTAAGTGATTTATTTATGCCTTTTATTTCTTTAATTTTTTATAATTAACATATATAGTCATTTAAATTGCATCTAATGCCCTAGTAATATGATTATGAGTAAAAAATAACACCCCAGAGTCTATTGTATTTCATGTTTTCTAACAAATCATGAATCTAGCCCACCCTAAAATAGTGTTGTAGCTTTTTAACTTCTGACTCAAACAATCGAATATTAAATCTATGAAATGTGTCTAACAGTTTATTTGATTAGTTGGTATAAACATTTTACAAAAAACTATTGGTTAAAAATAAATTTCATTTTTGCTTCTAGTTTTGTGGTTCAGACAGTCAGACTTGAATAGAAATTCCCCTGTTTGCTTTCTTCTTTATTGGACAGCAACACAAATGCCTTCTGTCTTAGTAATCATGTGGCCCCACGCAGAGGCAGACCCAGAAATCAACGTAATATAAAAATGACATCTAGTCTCGACTGGAAAAAATGTTCAGTGGGTTGTGTTTTCCAGAGACCTCTTAGGCTCTGCTTTATTTTCACTGTTGCAGCTCATATTTGAAGCAGGGGCACTCAACACACTAGTGCTCCCATGGAGATATTCTACATCAAAATCTGTCACAACACATGCTATGACACTAGAGTGTTAAAAGAAATACAATACAAATGTTCAACTAGAATAAACTGGGAAATACGTTATTAGACATGTAAGTCAATAAAAAGATGATCCAGTACTTAACATATATGTAAATGTAAATTACTATGTGCTTGGTGATACATTCATTTTTACAAAAAAATAATGTATTATTATCTCAGATCCAGACATGGACCAGAAAATCACACATATTAACATTTAAAATGCTTAAGAGTCATAAAATCATTAGAACAGAATATAGATAAATGTGTTTATTTCTCAAGTATAATGCTAAAGAAAGACGTCACAGACTTAGGGCTGTGATGAATGTTTGCTTTAAATTTATGAGGTCCTCTTTACAACCCCAGCATGCAAGAACATGTCATACATTTAAAACATTTATGATAAAAATAAAAAATACTTACAATGGTTTTTAAAGATACACCAAGGTAAAACTAAAGACAAACCAAAGGTAAAACATTTGTTCCAGACAGAATAAAACACTTAGTCAAAAGGTATGCTACTGTATTTTGTAAGACACTCTATTAAATTTTTAAGAAGTAGACCCCCACAGTAAGGTGAAGGTTGTAGACATTATGCACACACACACACACACACACACACACACACACACACACTCAAACATATACTCACATTCACACATACTCACATTTACACACCCACTCACACATACTCACACACCACACATACACAATACACCTTTTTATTACTTATTCTTTTATGTATTATATATCAATCAATTTCCCCTGCCTCCATTTCTCCCAGTCCTCCCTCCCCTCATCCCAGCATCTCATAGTGCATATGCAGAGCCTAGCACAGACCAAAGCAGCTCCCCACTGCCTCTTCAGGCTCATGAGCGTCTATGAGCCCTGCTTAGTTGATTCCCTGGGCCCTGTCCTTCTGGTGTTCTTGACCCCTCTGGCTCCTACAATTTCTTCCCATCCTTTCTTGGGATCCCCCAAGCTGCGCAGATTGTTTGGCTGTAGGTCTGTGCATCTGTTTTCATCAGTTGCTGGATGAAGCCACTCTGATGACAATCGGGCTAGACACCCATCTACTAGTAGAACAGAATAGTGTTAGAAATCATTTTGTTGACTTTTTTTTTCCAGTCTTGTTTGGTTCCATCCTAGGTCTCTAGGCTCTCTAGCCTCTGGTTTCTGGTCATCAAGGCAGTGTCAGGCATGGACTCCCTCTAGTGGTGTGGGCCCAAAGTTGGATCATGTATTGGTTGGCCACTCTCCACAAGTTCTGCACCACCATTACCAAGCACATCTTGCAGGTGGGGCAAACTGTAGTTTTTTTGTGCATTGGTGTCCCAATTCCATCACTGGAAGCCTTGTTGGGTTACTGAAGATGGCTGCGTCAGGCTCTGTACCCCCATTTCTAGGAGTCTTTGCTATGGTTTTTACCCTCGTAGATCCCAGGGAGTTTCCACTGTACTAGATTTCTACATCACCCCAAAATACACCCCAATTCCAGTAGTTTCTCCCCATATTTCTTTCCTCCAACCCTCTCTTCCCATCTGATCCCTCTTGCCCCCATCCCCATTTGTACTGTATACCTGCAAAATCTATTTTATTTCCCCTTCCCAGGGAGATGCATATGTCTGCTCTCCCTGTGAGCGCTCCTTATTGCTTCTCTGGGTCTGTGGATTGTAGCATGATTACACTTTTCTTCACAGCCAATATAGTACATATCATGTTTGACTTCCTTGGTCTGGTTTATGTCACTCAGGATGAATTTTTCTAATTCCATCCATTTGCCAGCTGATTTCATGATGTCATTTTTTTAACAGCTGAGTAATACTCCATTGTGCAAATTTAGTACATTTCTTGATCCATTCTTCAGTTGAGGGACATCTAGGTTATTTCCAGTTTCTAGCTATTATGAATAAAGCTGCTATGAACATAGATGAGCAAGTGTCTTTGTGGCAGGAAGGAATGTCCTTTGGGTACATGCCCAAGGGTCTTGAGTACTTTATCTATTTTGGAAATTAGCTCTCTGTCAGATGTAAAGTTGGTGAAAAAAGATTCCATTCTGTGAGCTGACATTTTGTCCTACTGATAGTGCCCTTTGTCATACAGAAGCTTTTCAGTTCCATGAGGTTCCACATATAAATTGTTGATCTTAGTGCCTGTGCTATTTTGTGCTGTTCAGGAAGTGTATCCTGCGCCAATGTGTTCAAGGTTATTAATCCTCATTTTCTCTCCTATCAGGTTCAGTGTATCTTGGTTTATGTTGAAGTCTTTGATCCAGTTGGACTTGAGTTTTGTGCAGGGTGATAGATATGGATCTATTTGCATTCTTCTACATGCAGACATCCAGTTAGACCAACACCATTTATTGAATATGCCTTCTTTTCCATTGTGTATTTTTGGCTTCTTTACCAAAAATCAGTTATCTATAGGATGGACACACACACACACACACACACACACACACACATACACACACACACACACACACACACACACATACACACACACACACACCTTTTAAAAATGTTGAGGTAGACTCAGAACTAAGCTACAATAAGCAATAAATATTTTCTTTATTTAAAAACCTTATTAGAATGTATTAATTATAAAAAATAGTGAGTTTCATTGTGACATTTTTGTACATGAAGATAGGGTATGTAGATAATATCCACTTCCCATTTTTCTCTCTTGTCCTCTCCTTTCCCCTTTTGATTGTCCTCTTTCTCTTTCCAAACAAATCTCTCATGTGAGTTCAGGTGCCTGATGAATTCAGAGGCATGGGAACCCTTGGAGACTGGAGTTATAGGGTATTGGGTGGGAACCCCTGGAGACTGGGTTACAGGGTGTCAGGAGTCCTGCACTGTTGGACATAGTTGCTGGGAACCACTCTAATCCTTTGCCTGAGGTCCACGTTTGTACTGCTGTACTGTCTTCCTAGCCCAGACTATGTCAAACCTTAAGAGGATGCTCCAATTTAAAAAAATGGTCCTCCTCTGAAAGGGACAACCCCTCTTGTAAATCTATCCACAGTACATTGGTGTATTTTCCTGTCATATGTAATCTAATTAACTAACAATCATTATTTTAATTTGTTCTTTCCTTAATGTGTGTTTAATTAACAGTAAATATTGGGATTCTGTAAACCTCACCCCTCAGTTACCTAGCAACAACCAGGTATACCCCACCCCTCAGTTACCTGGCAATAGCCAGGTATACTCTGCCCCAGTGACCTGACACTATAAAAAGGGCTGCTTGCCCCCTCCTCTCTCTCTTGTTCTCTCTTGTGCTTTTGCACCCTTGCTCTCTCGTCTCTTCCACTTACCCCTCCTCTTCCTCTTCCCTTCCCCCCACCTCCACGTGCTCATGGCCGGCCTCTACTCCTCTTTTCCTTTCTCTCTACCCTCTTAACTACCCCCATGACTTGAATAAATTCTATTCTGTACTATACCTTCCTGTGGCTGGTCCCTCATGGGAAAGGGATTCCCAACATAGGCCCCCCAGAGGCATTTCCCTTGCCCCAAGCCTCGCCACACCTCCATGGGCCATATCTCCCCCACTCTCTTCATCCTTTTCCTAACATTAGTGCCAAAACTCGGGACGTCATCTTTTAACAACAGTAAATACACAGAGAGCAAAGAGCTCTGCAAATGTCCTTCTAACCACTGTCACCTTACGTTTATGCTTTGTGATGTCCCAGGAAGAATGTTTTTCCTCTTTAATTGCTATGAAAAATAATGAGGCTTGCAGAGACTGCAGAAAGAGGCTGAGCTTCTGGGACGTTTTTGGTTCTTTGTTAATAGCAGAAAAGGCAAAGGGAAGAAAAAGGGGGAAACCTATGAGTTCCATCTAAGACTGCCCAAGAAAGGGCAATTTATTATGTAAGTCAGTTTGAAGGAGTCGTGCATTTCCTGGAACTGCAATCAGCTAGATCTTCCCACTTTGGTCTCTTTATATATAAAAATTAATCCCTTAATTGTGGTGTTTTAAATACACTATACTAAAAAATATTTTCAGCCTTTTAAAAGACAAGTGGCTAGTATGAGTTTTGTTACTCCTAGAGGTGAATTTGTTATTCTTCAGAAGTGTGTTAGCCCAATCATGAATGTGTCTTTTCTTTAAAAGTTCTTTTTTATGTCTAAAGAAAAAATAAAAACAAGAAAAGGAAAAAAATCCCCAAAAGAACCCCTGGATTGCAGGTGGGCGTTTGCTTCCTTGTGATTTTGTATCCTTTCCCTCTGCTCTCAGGGTTCCCATGGTGACAGAATTTATTTTCTAATGTTAGAGTCAGAGAAGGACAATGCTTGTGACTCACCTTTAACACTCTGACATCAGAGCACCCTTATGAGCCCCCATCACTGAGGTTCTCAGCTCCCACTTTTAGAAGGGGCCACAGCCATTTTCCTCCCTCTCTTCTCCTTCACCCCAGTCCCATGCTACACAGGTGTGCTTGTGAGATCTCTATGAAGTGCTCTGAAAATCAAATATCACTTGACTGTTTGGGTGTGAGCTTTAAATATCCATTCACACTAAAAAAGAAAAAGTCCTTATTTTTACTTAAATGAGAGCTTAGAAAATTTAACAAAAGTTATTTCTCTCCAACAGGACTCCTTTAAATGAATTATAGCCACTGGGATGGATGAGGAAGGAAGGAAAGAAAGAACAAAGGGGAAAAATGTTTTGTCTCAAGTGTTAGTAAGAATTTAGAGTTTCTTTTTTCCCCTTACAAGTTTATTTTTTAAAAAACAGAGATGCATGTACAGATTATTAAGAGCATTTTAGCATAAAAAATATATGGATATATTTTTGTCAGTACTTGATTTTTTAAAGGTTGGATAGTGCATTGAAATCCTACTGTTTACAATGTTCATAAAGTGTATGTAAAACAAAATGTAGCATGGAAATAGTCAAAGTTTTCTTGGTGCGTAAAGATTTAACATAATGATTTTGAACTACCAAATATTGCCACAAGGCTATTTTCTTAGCTCTTAAGTTATTAATGATTTAAGGTCTAGGTGTGCCCCCACTCTAAGATGGTGATATACATTTACTGGTTTGTTTGTTTGTTTGTTTGTTTTGAGCTTCATATAGTCTGTGAGTTGTTTCTGGGGTGTTCAGAGCTTTCTGGGGTTAGCATCCCACTATCAGTGACTGCATATTATGTCTGTTCTTTTGTGACTGGGTTATCTCACTCAGGATGATATTCTCTAGATATATCCATTTTCCTAAGAATTTCATAAAGTCATTGTTTCCAATAGCTGAATAGTATCATTTTATTTTATTATCTTTTAGAAGGGAGAGGAAGGGAAGTGAGCCATGAAATATATTCAGAGGTCAGAGGACAACTTGCAGCAGTTGGTTTTTTCCTTCCGTTCTGTGAGTTTCAGGAATTAAGCTCTGGTCATGAAGCTCAGCAGCAAGCACCGTTACTCACTGAGCCACACTGCCAACCCATAAGAATTTTAAATATTTAATTCTAGGGCATATGATTCATATTATTGTTCACTGTAGTTATGTGGAGTAATTGCCTCTATGAAGAATTACATCGATAAGCGAGGTTTTCTAGCTACTGTGTGATAGTAGGAGAGCCACAAATAATAACAACGAATGTAACCCTTCCTGGGGCTTATTATTGTCTCATTTACCCCGTCACAAAAATGTTGATATTGCCACTCACAAAAAAAATAGGATTGCGGAATTAAAATAATGGCTACAGCATTTACGCAGTAAGCATCAGAGTCATAATTCAATTATATGAGTTTGTCCTTATTCCCGTGTGACTGCCCTGTTACTCCCAGCTGCAGTCTCTCATCCATGACTCTCAGAGCTCCTACAGAACCAAAGATTAGCCACATATAACCGAGTGTGAACTCAGCATCAATAAAGTCTTCAGTTTATCTACTGTCCTTTGTTGCTGTGGTGATGAGCTAGTGAGTTCTCAGTAGATGACATTTGCATCCTTGTAGCATTGGCTCCACCTCAACAGTACACTACAATTGTCAAGGGGTTTTTGTATCTGGAGTTTAGTGTCAGAGAATATAGCATCATTTACCCAGATATGTTATTTGTTAATATAGCTTAAGTCAGCCTAGAAAGTAATGAATTTTTGTTTTGTTTGTTTTTGTTGGGGTGTTTGTTTGTTTGATTGGTTGGTTCATTGGTAGGTTTTGGTTTTAAGAGGCAGGGTTTTTCTATGTAACCCTGGGTCTCCTGTTTCTCACACTGTAGACCAGTCTGGCTTTGAACTCACAGAGATATGCCTGCCACTGCTTCTGGAGTGCTGGGATTAAAGGCACATGCTACCAAACCCAGCCTAAAATAAGCTTTACTGTGACATTTCTTAAATATTTTTTAAGTTAGCATGCAGTATTATTAGACACTTTCCTGATGCTGTGATAAAACACTGTGACAAGGCAACTTACAGGTGGAAGAGTTTATTTGGGCTTACGGTCCCAGGGAGTTAGAATCCTTGATGGTGGCAACAGCTTGGCAGGACACAGCAGGCATTATGGCTGGGACAGGAAGCTAAGAGCACATGTATAGCTTTTTTAAGCTATACATTAAGCAAACAGCAAGCTGCCCTTCCCCTCCCACCACTGGGTCTCAGGTGTGTACCAGAGAGACCCAGTGTTTTGCATTGATAGTCAACAGCAGTGAGAACTGATTCTTCTTTTTCTTTTTGTTTTAACATAGTTTACTTTTAATACAATTAGATCATCTCTCACTTCCCTTTTCTTTCTCTAACCCTCCCATGCACCTTCTTAGTCTCTCAAATTCATAACCACTTTTTCTTTAATTATTGTTACATGTGTATTTCTAAATCTACAAATACAGCCTCTTAGTCCATGTGATGTTACCTTTTGTATATGATCTCAGTGAATACTGTTTGTTATGGGGTAGCCAGATGGGGGACTCTTCCCTGAGGAAGATCATTTCTCCAACTATCAACATTCTCCATTTTCCTGTAGTTCTTTGTCTAGGGTTGAGATCCCATAAGCCCTCCTCCTTTGATGTCAGCATGTCCATTGGCAGTGTTAGTGTTCAGGTCTTATTTAAGCCGTCATGTTGATGATATTTTGTGGGTATAAATCCTTTGACATAAATCACAGTCTTACAGCAACCTTCCTGTTCATCTGGTTCTTAAAATCTTTACACCCCTATTCTGTAATAATTCATAAGCCTTAGAAATTGGATTGTAGGTTGGAAATCATGTATCATAGAATCTCTTGTTCTCTGCATTTTCATCTGTCTTTTGCAGAAAGAAGTTTCTTTGATGAGGTTTAAAAGCTACACTTGTCTGTGAGTACAAGGATAAATATTTAGAATACAGAAAGGAATTAGGCTGGCTTTAAAAAGTGACAGTAGTAGGTTCTCCTCCAAGAGTCATGACTTCCCTGGCTATCTGAGGGTTCCACTGCTGTGAAGAGACACCATGACCAAGGCAACTTATAAATGAAAACATTTAAATGGGCTGATTTACAGTTTCAGAGGATTAGGTTGTTATCATCACGGTGGCAAGTATGGCAATGTCTAGGTAGGCATGGTGCTGGAGAAAGAGCTGAGAGTTCTACACCTTGATCCACAGAAGGCGACTGGGTATATCTTGAGCACAGGAGACCTCCAAGCCCAATTCCATCGTCACACACCTTTACTAACAAGCCCATACCTACTCCAATAAGGCCACACCTTTTAATAGTGCCAATGCCTATAAGGTAAGCATTCAAACACTTGAGTCCATGAGAGCCATACCTATTCAAATCACCACACTAGTCTCAGATATCTGGCTAGGTTTCCATTACCAAACATATTTTCCTCCTGCTAAGGGAGTCTGAAATCCAGCTACAGCACATTTGGTTATGGCCAAGATCTGGTGCCACTCTAGTCACTGTTGTGGTTCATAGATATCGTGGATAGGTATATGTATCAGTTACTATCTATTGCTTTAAAGCATCATGACTAAAGCAACTTGTAAAAGAAAGAGTTTCGTTGGGCTTATGGAGTCAGAATTTATGATTGTGGAGTGAAAGTATGCCAACACGCAGCTGGAGCAACAATTGAGAGCTTACATCTCAAGCCATGATCAGGACAACAGTTATGGCACATGGACTTTTAAGTCCTCAGAGTCCACCCCAACTGACATATCTCTTCCAACAAGGCTACATGGCCTAATTTTCCCTAAATAGTCTCAACAAGTGAGGACAATTAAAACATATGAGCCTAAAGAGAATCATTCTCATTCTAATCCCAACAGTAGGACCACTGTTGTGACAAATATTAGAAAGAGAACCACCAGCCCTTGCTATTGACAGCACCGTAGAGACACATAGCTGCAAGGTATTTTCATCCCAGTTAGCTGGAATTGGCAGACTCTGGCTCAGAGTGCTCAAAACTCTCCACCCAACTCACTAAGTTCCTGTGGAGGGTCACTGCCATGCCAGCCCCACACATCCCAGTTCCAAGGTGGGATTGGTGAGCACCTTTTGCTTGAACTCAGTTGAGTCACTATATAAAGGAAAGCACTACACAGTAAACCCAGACTCACTTGATATTGCTATAAATTGCCCACCTAGATAAGACAAATTATACTGTAATAATCCATCCCTTATAAGATGTTCATAGCTACTCCTGGTTATCTAAAGCCACACAGAGGTGGATCTTCTTCTTCTTCCTCCTCCTCCTCCTCCTCCTCCTCTATCTCCTAGTCTTTCCAAAACTCTCTCCCCACCTCACTTTTTTACTAACCGATCACAGGCCTTGACTTATCTTGTGCCTGCTCTCACCTGTATATCAACCACAGACCATTATTTGCTTCCCTGCTTTGTAAGCTTGCATAGTACCTTGCATGCTATTTCTCAAGAAGGCTTTTAGGTCAGATGCATAGAGCTTACATCTTGAGCCAAAAAATGTGAAGCAGAGAGAGGGGATGAGGGGAGACCTGGAAGTGATCTCTAAACCCTCCCCAGTGATGGTCTAGAAAAGCCCTCCTAACCCCTCCTCAAACAATGCCACCAACAATAGACTTTCAAATATTAAGCCTATGGGGAGCATTTTTATTCAAGTCACTATGCAAATGAACATATGAGCAAACAAATAAATAGAACATGTGATTAAATCCATGGGTATTTTTGTGAAGTGCTAATTATTCTTTTGACTGGTGATACATCACTTTGACCCAGGGAACCTATAAAACTAATCGTTGACCTTCTATGCTCTTGTGTCTCTGAAGCTACATTTTCCTCCCCAGTTAAAGTACATGTTTTCCTAATGTCAAGAACTGAAAAGGTTATAGAGCCTTCAGGTCACCCTATAATTGCCATCATATGTAACTAAATATTGAACTGGACGTCACAACTGGGTGTCACAAATAAGGAGAAGCTATGGATCCTGAAGGATGATAGAAATTATAGAATAATGTCTTAGTTAGGGTCTTACTGCTATGAAGAGACACCATGACAACTTTTATAAGGGAAAACATTTGGTCAGAGGTTTACTAACTCCACTATCATCATGGTGGGAAGCATGTCAGCGTGCAGGCAGACTTGGTGTTGCAGAAGGAGCTGAGAGTTTTAAATCTGGATCAGGCAGGAAGCAGAAAGTAAATTTTAGCTTGAGATTCTGAGAACTCAAAGCCTGCCCCCAGTGACACACTTCCTCCAACCAGGCTACACCACCTAATGCTGCCACTCACTATGGCCCATCATTCAAATACTGTGTCCATGGGGCCATTCGTATTCAAACTACCAGGAGTAAGAAAGAACACCAGTAAGAAAATGAGGTTCTGAAAGGAGACAGTTTGTGTTTGTTTAGGTAAAATTTAAACATATTTGCTTGTTTGTTTGTTTATTTGTGAATAGATTTATATTTGAAACCAGAAGTTTCAAAATACACAAATGAGTATAATATAAAATGTAAATCTCTTTCCTTCTTCCTCTTTCCCTATTCCTCCTTTAAGAATTTCCTATTATTGTTGGCTTGGTCACATACTTACTACTATGTGCATATTTACTAACAAATGTACATGTAATTTATTCAGATTAATTATCCAATTCTTTTTCAAAATACGAACATACTACTAATATCCATGGATAGGTTAATGGATAAAGAGAAAGAGACATAGTAAATACATGCACAGAAATATTTTCAGCATATACAAGGAAAATCTCGTCATTTAAAACAACATAGGTAAGCCTTCAGAGCTTATATTAGTTAAGTATGACAAGCACAGAGGCCATTAGTCCATGTAACTCTCTAAAATTTCCAAATTCATAGAAACAGAGATAAAAGAGCAGTTTTCAAGGGTTTGTGGAAATGAAACTTTTCAATAAGCACTTTGTAGATGATTATGTTCTTAGAGACCTGTACCACATAAGCTTAATGATTAAAAATAAGGTCTTCTGGGCTGGAGAGATGGCTCTGCAATTAACAGCACTGACTGCTCTTCCAGAGGACCTGAGTTCAATTCCCAGCAACCACATGTGGCTCACAATCATCTGAAATCTGATGCCTTCTTCTGGTATGTCTGAAGGGAGATACAGTGTACTCATATACATAAAATATTTTTTAAAGAAGTAAGGTATTGTGCACATTGAAATTTATTAAGCTATCAGATCTATATTTAGAAAATACTGTTAAATACTTTTACTACAAAAAGGAAAAACACTTGAAAATATCAGAATACTTTGGATAATGCTGATTACTCTGTAGAAAGTTGGTTTGCATATGTCAAATTATCATATTATATCTGATAAGGACATAATATGTAAATGTTTTTATAAAATTCAACAAGAAGAACACATCAAGGCTTTTAGTTCTTTGATGCCATGGTTTGAATCAAATGATATGTTTAAATACTTGGTCTCCAGTTGATATAACTGTTTAACAAGGACTAAGAGGTGTGGCCCTGTTGGAAGAATTTACATTTGAAGAAAGCTTTGGGGCTTCAAAAGCTCATCAATTTACAATCAATTCTCCTTTTCTCCAGATGTGGATGAGAATGTAAATTGTCAGCTACTGTTCCAGTGTGATGCCTACTCTACCAAGATGGGTTTTTACTTACCATCTGAAACTGTACTAACCCCATAAACTCTTTTGTCTATAAATTGCCTTGGTCATGATATCTTAGAACAACAATAGGAAAGTCACTAGTACATTGGTATAACAGTTACTCATTAAGAACATTTTAGTGCTAGTGAGAGGCTCAGCGGTAAAGATTCTTATGGCCAAGCCTAAGGGTAATCCCTGGTGGAAGTTCTCCTCATACATCCAGTAACACACCATGACACACGTGCCCTCTACACCCATACACAGAGATAGAAAGCAAATAAATAAATGTAATTTTAAAATGTTTTCTAATATATTGTAATCTTATCATATCTCCTCCCTCAAGCTCTCCTAGAACCTCTCTACCTTTTCACCTATTCTTCATATTCCTTCTTTTTCTCAAAAAAGACCGTCCCAAAAAACATTAAAACAAAAATGCAAACAAACAAAATCGCCCAAAAAACAAAAATAACAAAGCAAAACAAAACGTTTGTGTCTTAGTCAGGGTTTCTATTCCTGCACAAAACATCATGACCAAGTAACAAGATGAAGAGGAAAGGGTTTATTCAGCTTACACTTCCACATTGTTGTTCATCACCAAAGGAAGTCAGGACTGGAACTCAAGAAGGTCAGGAAGCAGGAGCTGATGCAGAGGCCATGGAGGAATGTTGCTTACTGGTTTGCTTACCCTGGCTTGCTCAGCTTTCTTTCTTATAGAACCTAAGACTACCTACCAGCCCAGGGATGGCACAATCCACAATAGGCTGAGCCTCCCCCTTGACCACTAGTTGAGAAAATGCCTAATAGTTGAATCTCATGGAGGCATTTCCTCAACTGAGGCTCCCTTCTCTGTGATAACTCCAGCTTGTGTCAAACTGACACATAAAATCAGCCAGTACAATTGCATGCACACACACACACACACACACAGGAAAGGAGTCTGTTTTGTCTTGGTAAATTAATCCTGGGCATAGGGCCTGCCTGGAATGTGGTTGATATTCTTACTCAGTGACTTTCTACTAGAGATGACTTATTTTCCCTCCCCCTGCAGGTATCACTTGCCAATAGCTTCTCCATTAGGGGTAGTGTCCACTTCTCACTGCTGGATTTTGTCTAGTTTGAACCTGTGCAGGTTTTATGCATGCTGTCACAGTCTCTGTGAATTCATACATACATTGGTCTTGTGTCTGGAGGAAGTTGTATCCATGAACTCATCCATCACACCTCTCTTGCAAGGTTTCCACCTTCTCTTCTACATAGAAGCCTGCCTAAGCCTTGAGGGGAGGGGTTAGATAAAGACATCTCATTCATGGATGAGACTTCCAAAGTCTCCTCCTCTCTGTACACTCTTTAGTCCTGGGTCTGTGTTAAGTGCTATTTACTGCAGGAAGAAACGTCTCTGATAAAGATTGAATAATGTGTTGATCTATGAGTATAGCAATATGCCAGCAAGAGTCATTTTATCCCTATGTTCTAATAGCAGAATAAAATGGAATTTTTTTCTAGATTATTTATCTGTTTTTAAAATCTGCAGATGTTGTTGGTAGGAATGTAAAGTGGTTACCACTATTATGAGAAATGGTCTGCTAGTACTGCAAAGAAATTAAACCCAAGATTGCAATATGAACCATATACTCGAGACACTGCAGGGAGGGTCTCAGAGAAGTATCTACCTGCTTATGTTTATAGAATAGTTTATGTTTATCTGTCATAGCCAAGATATACAAATGACTTAGTTGTCCATGGGCATATGAATGAGCAAAGAAACCATGGTATGATGATTCATCTTAATTGTCAATTTGACTCAATCTAGAGTCACCTCCCAAGGAAGGCTCAATAAGAGATTTCTAGATCCAGTTGGTCTGTAGGCATGTCTATGAGGGATTGTCTTGACTACGTTAATTATTGCAAAGACCTCATGTGTAGGTGAAATCTACATTTGATATATGGAATGGCCGAATTTATAAAATCAGGAAACAGAAAGTGATTGTCAAAGGGTAGGATAAAGATGAAATAGCTGTTTTCCTAAATCCTGAAAATTTTAAAGCCTTTAAGCATAGTTACACTATTAAACTATATCCAGTGTGAACTTAAAGTGGTTGGAGTAGTAAATTTTATGTTATATGTACTTTATTTTTTATCACAAATAAATAATTAAATAATATTGTATCAAATATTGATCAGGCTAGCTAACATGTAATCTTAGTGGTTGTGTAGGCAAGTACATATACACATATATATATACATATATATATATTCATATGTAGTTTATATACTTAATTATAAATTGTTCCATTCATTTGAATGGGATAAATTCATAATAGCTATCAAAATTGTTAAATATATAAACCTTTTTACATTACTATAATTTTTCAGATTATTCCCAATTTCTGTAAATCATATAAAAAGCATTCATTTCAGTGTTTGCTAAAATCATATTTAATCAAAATTTAGAAAGTGTCTCTCATCAGAAGACCATAAAATGAATTACGATAAATGTACACAGCAGAATACACAAACTATAAAAGTAAGGGACATTCAACGTGTTATTTTGTGAGTAAATTGCCCCTGGGTATTGTGTTCAACATTTATGTCAATAGATTACAGTTTTAGAGACCCACGGCCAGACATTAGGTGAAACGTGGGGGAACCCCACAGAAGTTTGGGAGGGGAGGATTGTAGGAGCCAGAGAGGTCAAATACACCACAGAAACATGGACCACAGAATCAGGTTAGCAGGGCTCACAGGGGCTCACAGAGACTGAGGTGGCAGTCAAGGAGCCTGCATGGGGCTGGGCCAGAGCCTCGGCATGTATTTTATGGTTATGTAGCCCGGTGTTCTTGTGGCGCTCCTAGCATTGGGAATGGGTCTGACTCTGACTCTTGCCCATTTTGGGTTTCTCTTTCTCCCACTGGGTTTCTTTGTTCAGTCTTCATATGAGGGTCTGTGCCTAGTCTTATTTCATCCTGTTATGCCATGTTTGGTCGGTATCTCTGGTGGGCCTGCTATTTTCTGAAGTAAAACAGAGAGGTGGATCTGGGGGAGAAGGTGAGGGAGGAAGGATCGGAGGGAGGGGAGACTATAGTTGGGATGTGTTGTAAGAGTGAGGAATAATTTAAAAAAAAACAAGCAACATTAATTTCTAGCAGAGGTATTTTCAGGGCTATGTTTTGAATTGTTATATTGTGATAACACAGTTCTTGGAATGGAAAAAATCGTAACATAATATCAATCTATATACCATGTTTTAGCTTGCTAAAATATAGAGTGTCTTAGGGTTTTATTGCTGTAAAGAGACAACATGACTACAGCAACTCTTATAAAGAACAATGTCTAATTGTGGCTGCCTTATAGTTACAGAGGTTTAGTCCATTATTGATATGGCAGGAAGTAGGGCAGCATCCAGGCAGGCATGATGCTGGAGATAGAGCCAAGTGTTCTACATTTTGATCTGTCGTCAGCAAGGGGATGTATACACTAGGATTAGCTTGAGTATATATGACCTCAGAGCCTGCCTCCACAGAGACACACTTCCTTCAACAAAGCCACACCCACTTCAACAAAGCCACACCCACTTCAACAAGGCCACACCCACTTCAACAAGGCCACACCCACTTCAACAAGGCTACACCTACTTCAACAAGGCCACACCTACTCCAACAAGGCCACACCTACTTCAACAAGGCCACACCTACTTCAACAAGGCCACACCAACTTCAAAAAGGCCACACCTACTCCAATAAGGTTATAACCTACTTCAAAAAGACCACACCTACTCCAACAAGGCCACACCTATTCCAACAAGGCTACACCTACTTCAACAAGGCCACACCCACTTCAACAAGGCCACACCCACTTCAACAAGGCTACACCTACTTCAACAAGGCCACACCTACTCCAACAAGGCTACACCTACTTCAACAAGGCCACACCTACTTCAACAAGGCCACACCAACTTCAAAAAGGCCACACCTACTCCAATAAGGTTATAACCTACTTCAAAAAGACCACACCTACTCCAACAAGGCCACACCTACTCCAACAAGGCTACACCTACTTCAACAAGGCCACACCCACTTCAACAAGGCCACACCCACTTCAACAAGGCTACACCTACTTCAACAAGGCCACACCTACTCCAACAAGGCTACACCTACTTCAACAAGGCCACACCTACTTCAACAAGGCCACACCAACTTCAAAAAGGCCACACCTACTCCAATAAGGTTATAACCTACTTCAAAAAGACCACACCTACTCCAACAAGGCCACACCTACTCCAACAAGGCCACACCTTCTAATAGTGCCACTCCCTATGGCTAAGCATTCAAACACATGAAGTGCATTGCTATCAAACCACCACGGAGTATGTCTGGACAATTACAAGGCTAACTAGTCAATGACAAGGAGAAGAATGACTGGAAAAAAAACATGCTTTGCTGAATATTCTTTTATATTTCCACCTGGGTACCACTTACAAATATAGGCCTTCTTAGAAATAGTAAAACGACCAAAAGTGGTACTTAAACATCAGGCATGCATCTCTTCTGCCCTCCAACAACTGCCTCTTAACAGGGGCATCCTCTGATCCTTCATTTCTTGTCATTCCCTGGAAAATTACGTCTCTGCTTTGAGCCCCTTCACTAAGAGAGGAGGCAATATCCACTTCCTCAATGTGAAATCTGCAGGACCAGTGACAAGCGTGATTCCATCCCTTATTCTTGATATTTTATAATTTTTTACTATGTATAATTAAACTATGCAGCACAGTACTAAGGGGCATGACAGAGAAGTGAAGGACATACCGTGGGGGAGAGGGAGAACAGGTAATGTATACTCCATGGTAGAAATCCTTAAGACACAAATGAAACCGGGTCTTTGTAATTCTCAATTTTTGAAAATGTTTTAAAGCACTGACAATAATCTCAAAATTATAGTGTTTAGGGAAAAGATTCTAGTGTAAGAAATTGTATTCAGTATGCTCTTATTATGTAAATAACTTTGAAATAAATCTTTAGAAAAAGGCATAAAAATCTATTATTGGTTATGAATTTCCTTGCTTAAGAAAGGAGCTAAACATCTGGAGAGATGGTTTAGCATGTAAGCACACCAGCTGCTCTTACAAAGAACCTGTTTTAGTTCTCAGCACCCACATGGAGGATGAGAACCATCTGAAACTGTGGATCCATGAGATTCAATGGTTTTTTTCTGGCTTCCTCAGACACTAGACATGCATGTGACACACAAACTTATATGCAGCAAAACACACATACATAGGAAATGAAAATAAATGAATATTAAAAATAAAAGTGAATTGACAAAAAGTAAAGGAAGAAGCCAGGAATTTGATAATAAAATGTCTCTGAATAACATTTTGTACCATTTAATTTCTTTACTAGGTACTAATAATTTCAATTTGAAACCAAAGTAATTGTTTTCTTACTAAAGAAATATAAAGATGACTAGAATGATGTCAGCTATATATGAATTGGCTTAATCTTTTCTATCTCATAAATTTCCCTTTCCTAATCCAGTTAGAGGCATAGGAAATAATCAGTTTATTCATTGTCTTCTCCTTTCTCTGAATTAGCAATTGCCAGCTCTCTCCCTCCCTCCCTCTTGCTCCCTCCCTTCCTACCCCCAACCCCCTCCCTCCCTCTCCCCCCTCATTTGTTATATCACATATGGTTATTGTACAGGTCTATCCTATCATTTCAGCAGATTTCTTTTGACTCTGCCCTTTTCTGTTAGCATTGGTATTTGCTATGGCTACTGGAATAATAATTGGGTCCTTTCAAAACTCTCGATTCTGGCTCCTGGGATTTTCCTGGGACTGATTCATATTCTACCTAATTCAAAACACTTCTTCCTGTGGGTACTTATCAGCATGGGTAACAGCCTTTTCCTTCTGCTAGTAGGATGTGAATCAGAACCATGTAAATTCCCCTGGATTAGAGTAAGCTTTTTATTTACACGCTTTTGAGTGTGTTATTCTTTAAACTATACAATAAAACTTTTGCTAACATTTTCAGGAGTGAAGTTCATTATGATTAGGACAGAGCAAACAGGTCAATGTGATACAGAGAAAAATTAAGAATTAAGAGGGTTGTCCACTCAAACAAAACCTTATAATCTCATTTTCTCTCATTTAGCAAGAGTCTTAGTACAGAATTTTCCAAACATGTTACAAAATTTTTATAAGCCTCACATATCTGAATGTACATAATTAGCCTATCTGGAAGAACAGACATCCAACCTCTGCCCCCATCTTTCCACAGAAGGGTTGAGTTAACTGACTTTCCAGGTAAATTTTTCCAGTGTCCTGTGATTTAGACTGGATTTTCAACAATCTGTTGCTACTTATGAGATATCTGTTTTTCAACAAACAATCCATTAAAACGCAGGCTCTGACTTCATAGTCCTGAGAGTAGAGATAGATAAGATTATGTACTTCTAACAAATACACAGTGGGGTGAGTGCACAAGGGGAGTGCTCACTGGAAAGGCATTGAAGTCGTCTTAACGTCAGGAAGCCACTCCAAGCAGTATCATTTACTAGCATGAGCAAGCATGCTTGAACACAGGAAATAGAGGGTCAGGATATACAGCCACACAAAGGAAGTTTTGTAGAAGAGAAACAGAATAGCACTTTGGTTCAAAGCATGCAGTCTTGAGTCAGATAAACTTTACTGCAAGCCAAAGAATCATCATCTGTGGTTTCTGTGGTCTTAGAAAGTACTTAACCAGGCTGAATTTCTGTCCTTTTAATACTGAAAAATAAAATCATTAGATTCAACCTTATGAGTGTTCTGACATGTCTATAACCAAGAAATGACTAGCTGTGGGCAAACGTACTGTTTGACCTTGTAGAGTGGTAATGACTAATAAAATGTACTGTGTATGTTTGATAATAATAGCAGTGAATGACATAGCATAGGAACAAGATACATTCTTGTATGCATTACTTATTCTAAGTCATGTTACATATATGTTTGAAGAATGAGCATGATGGGCTTTGTATATGGCTCAATAATAGAGTGCTTGCTTATTATGGTCAAGGCTTTAGGTTTTGTCCAAAAAGGATGAGGATGGAAAGCAATACAATAGTTATTCTTGTCTGTCACTGTCTTGGTGACTATTTGTTCTTCCCTGGTCTCCTGTCCATCTACCCATATGACTTATAGATGCTTTACCAGCCCCCATGACTCTATTTCATGCCTATAATATAAAAATATATAGAAGTTTGTACTTCATATAATGATTGTAATTTTAAATAAGCTAATGTTTCTAAGGTACTCACCGAGCCTATAACAGAAAACTTTAAATAAAAAGATAGAAACTCATGAAGGTGGAAATATATAGACAGATGGTAGGAAATAGCCTCATCTACACATATTGTATCTCGCTGTCTAACTACCTTTGCCAAAATAACCTGCGGATAATTGGTTGATTTCAATAAAACAACTGGTTAATAATAATGACAATATAATAAATTCTCTCCCCCCCCCCCTTTAAAACAGGGTTTCCTCTGTGTAGCCCAAGCTGTCCTGGAACTCACTCTGTAGATCAGGTTGGCCAAGAACTTATAGGGATCTACCTGCCTCTGCCTCCTGAGTGCTGGGATTAGAGGCACACACTGCTCAGGTAAGACAATATATTTTAATGTTGTTCCCTTTTTCTGGCCTATTTTCACAGTGGTGAGAAAAAAATATAAAAACCAAAACTGGAATGTTAAATATATCTATGAAATACCATACCTGTATATTTTACTTTATTATATGAAGTTTTTTGCCTAGATGCATGTCTGTACACCACATGTGTGCTTACTGCCTGCAGAGGGCAAAAGAAGACATTGATCCCCAGAACTGGGATTACAAATGGCTATGAGCTGTCATGTAGATGCTGGGAATCAAACTTTAGTCTTCTGAAAGAGCAGTATTGTAATGACATTTTATTATTGTGCTAAGATGCCATGACCAAGATAACTTAAGATGAAAGAGTTTATTGGTACTACAGTTTTAGAGGGTGAGTTCAAGATCATGACAAAAAGCATGGCAGCAACCAGATTGGTATAGCATTGGTACAGTATCAAAGAGCTTACATTGATGTGTGTGTGTGTGTGTGTGTGTGTGTGTGAGAGAGAGAGAGAGAGAGAGAGAGAGAGAGAGAGAGAGAGAGAGAGAGAGAGAGAGAACTGGAAGTGACTTAGTTTTTGAAACCCCTAAGCTTTCCCCTATTGATAGACTTCCTCCAACAAGGCCACACCTCCTAATCCTTCTCAGGCAGTTCTGCCATCTGGGAACCTAGTATTCAAACCTACAAGCCTTTGGGGGGCAGTCTCATCCAAACTGACAAGAATTCGGTGCTTGTAACCAATGAGCTATCTTTCTAGACCTGTATTTCTTTATTTTAGAATTAATAAATTGACATAAAGGAGAAGGTTTCTTCAATTATACACATGGTTGTGGAATAAGATAAGCCCAAGAAAGCTTCTCACCTCTCTCATCAATACCTGACCTTCCCAGAAAAACAACAAGCAACTTGCTAATAAGTAACAGAATTTACTGCTCTCAATGTTACTGTCCTACTTTTTATCTTCCTCAGTGGGACCAATAATTTAAACCAGTTGAAGTCTATGAAGTACACTTCCTGTACTTGTATTTTAGTCTTCCATGGAATTTATGTGCAAGAATTTAAAGATAGTTCTGAAGTCATATAACATCACTTTGGGACCTAGAGACCAATGTGCACAGGTATGAATACTTATCTAACCTAAGCAGAGTTTAAAGTATTGCTCAGAGATACCATCTCTTCTTAAACATTTTGTTATCAACAGTACAGCTCAGAGGAAAGTAAAGAAAGCACTATTGACAAAAAACAACATTTGAAGCCAAGAAGGGGAATTATTCAGCTGCTGGCTCCTTTAAATATCCTTAATCAACCAACTTCTAAATGGCAATGCCCATGATGCAAGTTCCTAAGACCTGAGACAGGCAAGGCTAGAGCTGGTGACTTTCCAAATAAAGCAGACCCTACAAGATACCATAGTCATATTTTACAGTCTTCCTTGGTGTGGGGCTAGGTTTACCCTGATTGCCCTGTGTAGGTAAGATGTCATGGTTTCTTAAGGTAGGCACAGCTGAAGAATGACTGTAGTCACAATTCTATTAGCTCAAGAAGAAATAAAGTTTGGATGATAACTAACGATCTCCAACATACTTACAAACACAGAAATATCATAAAAGAATACTTGAGTAATACTGAGAATTTTTAAAATCATAAAAATAAACAAATCTTCTAATATTTATGTAATCTTGTTTGTGCCAGCTCTCAAATAATGACCGTGCACCCTATAAACTAATTTCTCTAATCCCACCATGCCACCACCATCAAAATCATTTTAGTTAATAATTTAAAACCACCTTTTTGTTCCTGACTTCTGTGTTCTTCAATATATACTGACATCAGTGTCTCTAGCACCTCATTATCTGTTGATGGTCTGCGTATACTTCTAAAAAAATTGTAAACCCAAACTGTCAGTCTGTCAGAAGCCAGGATCACAATCCTCCAATTGTCTACCCCCTAGGCATGTCTGTGGGAGGTTAGCTTGATCAGGTGAACTGAGGTGGGGAAGCTCACACTAAAAGTGGGAAACACTGTTCCCTTAGACACAAGTCTGGGACCATATAAAAAGGGAAAGATCATCCATCATGACCCTTATTTATGGATGTTATGTGACAAGCTGCTGCAAGATCCTGTTGCCTTGACTTTCCTGACATGATAAATTGTACCTTAAACTATAAAATAAAATAATACTTTTTATTTGACTTGCTTTTGTCTAGGATTTTATCAGCACTGACAAAAAAATTAATAATGTAATTCAACAATGTAAACTTAAAGATAACTTTGTTATTACTACTCAGAACAAAGAAGTCTTAGCTACTTCATGCAAGCTTTCTAATTTGAATGTAGCCAAAGCGGATGAGTTAGAGTCTATCTACAATGGCCAAGGTGTAAGAGTTGCTAACATTCCAGTAGCTACAGCAATAATAAGTTGCTGCTAATGCTGTGTGTTTGCCTGTTACAAAATAGGAATGAAAAAAATCAAATGAGGGTCAATATCAAGATGGCAAACCAGAGCCGGTCCAGGAGAGTAGTAATTAAAAGTAAGTGAAGATGCAAACTGGTTTGATATTGCAGGAACTTTGTACCGTGCAAAAGCAATGTTGAAAGTTTCGTTTTAAAATGAATAGATCGTACATAAACATGGCGTGGATTCAAGCAGATCACCAGTGTGGGTGATAACTTGCCATGACACTGTCACTGGTCACCCTGGCAGGAGAAAATGCTTAGAATCCCAGGAAAAGAACTGACAGGCAGAGTGAAGAAAAGTTGTCTAACCAGATAACCACAGAGGGAGAGTGATAAGGTAGTTGAGACAAGAGGTGGAGAAAAGGAATAAAACCTCATCTGTGAGAGCACTGTCTATCCAGGGAGCTGGCATTGTGGTGCACACCTGTAATCCCAGCATTTCGGAGGCTGGTGCGTGAGGATGAACGAGGGTGATTGTTAATCCCAACGATTTTCATCAAACACAAGCTGCTCCCACTGTTAGCTACAGAGCATGGAAGTCAGGTCCGCCTATGGGTGAAAGTAACCATCACCAAGTATTTGAAACAAAGTAAATTAAACCAATACATGAGAGAAGAGAAAAGAACAGAAATAAGCCCCGCCTCACTACTCAATGCTCGGGCAATAAATGGGTCTCAGAAAAGAGACTTTAAAAATCAAATTAAACAAGGCAGTACAAAAAACAAAATGAGATCAAATGTGTCAGGTTCTTGCCAACATTTGCTGTTGTTGTTGTTTGCTTTGTTTCTGAAACTGAGTCTCTCTGTAGAGAACATACTGTGTAGACCAGGCTGGCCTTGAACTCACAAGGATTAGTGAGTGCCTCCACACTCAGCTTTATCAAACATTCTGAATTTCATGTGTGTGTGTGTGTGTGTGTGTGTGTGTGTGTTACATGTGTGTGGGTGCAGGGAAAAGATAACTTTCAGGTTGTTTTCTCCTTCCATTGCCGGTTGTTAGGATCCACCTCAGACCCTCGAGGCTGCAGGCCAACACCTCTACTCACTGAACCATCTTGTTGACCTAAATTTTGCAACTTGTTTTCACCCACAGATTTGGTCAGGAAAACATCATAAAAACAAAGAAAATGCCTTTCCAAAGAGTGTTATGGCTAAACAGAAACATAAAGAAAACTGCATCCTGATACTTCTAAAGATAATATTGCTACTTCTAGTCAGCCTGTCTAGAGATATACAAAGAGAGCCTTAGAAGAAGAGGAAAAACACTGATGAATTTTATTAGAAATTTAAAAAATGTGCGTTGGTAAAATCTACAATAAGCAACTACAAAAAAGCTACCACAAATTTATGGTATTTGTAAGTTGCCTGACTAAAAGGGCTAATTTCCCTAATTTGTAATGACCTTCAAGTTAATAAGAAAATTGTCAACAATCTTTTGGACTACACACTAGCAAAGTGCTTAAGCAGAAATTCACATAACAGGAAATACAAACAGCACTTAGGCATATGTAAACTCAAGACATGTACTATAAACTCTGAAGCAACTACCTAAAAGCAGACAATTTGTAATAAAATAAAAATGAAACTTAACCAACCTGGAGTTTACTAAATTTTTCTAGTAATTTAGCAAAAAAGCCCAATAATTTTGACAGTATTCTTTATTAATAGAGAATTATATAAGATTGCTTTACTAGTTACCTATAGGTGGAAGATAGATAAATGGATGGATAGATAGATAGATAGATAGATAGATAGATAGATAGATAGATAGAGTCTAAGTTACAAATGGATATATCATTAACCTAGACATTATTTTATAGATAATTTATATATGAAATGACATGCTAGATGGTAATTCAGAAGATTGTTTATTAAGTATCATTTTAAATAACAAATATTGAAGTGGTGGTTAAGGAAGACTTTAGTACAGTTGACTGTACTTATCATTCTTCTGATGTGTCTTTATTGGATGGGGTCTTACTAAGTTGCTGAGGCTGGATTCTCCACACCTGAGTTCAATCTCAAAAGCTAGAATTACATACAGTGTAGGCCTTCTCTTCTCCATCCTTCTCAAAATATCAGGTGTATATATGTAGATGCACATATGACCTAATTTTGTCTGACACATTTATATACTATTTTCATGCATGTAGTATGTTAAGTTATCATTTTCTTTGCTACATCCAAATACCTGAAAAGCAATTTGGGGGGGAGAAACATTTATTTACTTTAGTTCACAACTTCCTAGACAAGGAGACAGAGCTGGGAACTCTGTTCAACTGGTGGGAACCTGTGATATGATCTGAAAGCAGGAATTCGACTTGAAACAGGGACTGAGTATAATCCTCAAATCCTATTCTCAGAAGCACTTCTTCCAGGCTGGCCTGCCTCCCTAAGGTTCCTCAACATGTTAAAGCACCATCACAGACGAGCTAGAGAAACAGCTCAGAGATTAAGAGTACTCAGTCCAATGCTTGCATGTAAGTATCTGCATCTGTCTCGGTCAGCTGCTCGTAGAGCCTCTCAGGACAGCTAGGGTCCTGTCTGCAAGCACAACACAGCACCAGTAATAGTGTCAAGGTTTGGTGCTTGCCCATGGGATAGATCCCAAGTTGGGCTGGCCACTGGTGGGCCATTCCTTCAGACTCTACTCCATTTTTTGCCCTACATTTCTTTTAGACAAAAACAATCTTATGTCACCAATTTTGAAGGTGGGTTGGTGTCTCCATCCCCTCCCTGGGGGCCCCGTCTAACTACTGGAGGTGGGCTCTTCAGGTTTGTCTTCCCACTGTTGGGCATTTCAGCTAAGGTCACCCACACTGAATCCTGAGAACCTCTCATATCCCAAGACTCTGGGAATTTCTGGAGGTTCTTCCCCGGACCTCCAGAAAATTATAGCCAACCATTGGACCTAGGTTGGGGACCCCTATGGAAGAGTTAGGGGAAAGACTGAAGGAGCTGAAGGGGATTGCAATCTCATAGGAAGACCAACAATGTTTACTAACTTGGAACCTTGGGAGCTCCCAGAGCCTGAGCTTCCAACCAAAGAGAATTCACCGGCTGGTCCAACCCCCACCCCAACATAGGTAGCAGAGGGCTGCTTTGTCTGGCCTCAGTGAGAGAGGATGCACCTTATCCTGTAGAGACCTTGATGCCCCAGGGAAGGGGGGTGCCAGGAAAGTGGATACCCTCTCAGAGGCAAAGAGGGAAGGGGGTGAAAAACTCTTGGCAGGGGAACCTGGGGGGAGCAACGTTTAGGATGTAAATAAATAAAATTATTTTTTAAAGAAGTACATACTCTGCCTGGGCATGGTGGTGCTAAACTTTAATCCCATCACTTGTGAAGCAGAGATAGAGGCAGGCAGATCCCTATGAGTTCAAGTCCAATCCTGTCTACATACTATTTACATTTCAGTCCAGCCAAGGGTTCATAGTGAGACTTTAGTGCAAAAGAAAAGAGTACACATTGTTCTTACACAGGACCTGAGCTCTGGCTCCAGCAGCACGCACGTGGGTAATTCCAGCAGGCAAATCCAGCTTTCCTTCTGACACCACTGTATACCAGAACTCATTGTACATATGCATGGACACAGACACAAATACACATAATTAAAAATAAAATGAATCTTAAAAAATAAAACAGCATAAGCCGAGCAGTGGTGGTGCACACCTTTAATCCCAGCACTCGAGAGGCAAAGGCAGGTGGATTTCTATGAGTTCAAGGACAGCCTGGTCTACAGAGTGTGTTCCAGGACAGTCATAACTACACAGACAAACCCTTTCTCGAAAAACAAATCCAAACCTAAACCTACAAAGAAAGAAAAAACAAACAAAAACACCCAGCAAGACAGAGAAGGGATCCAGTGTTTAAATAAAAGAAACTAGGGTGGACATTTCACACTTAGGCCATATCCGGGGGTAACACTGTTATACACTATCTAGGCCGCACTTTAAGTAACATTATATATTTGACATTGTTCCATTTATTTCTTAAAGCATTACATCTCAATGAAAAGTCAAAGTTTCATCCAGCATTGACCTTGTTACTTATCTCTGTACATGTAAATCTTTAGATAGCCAAATATTATAAATTATATATGCAAAGATGGTAAAATGAGACTCTCTATTTTGTACACTTTCAAAAATTAATAAAAATAAGTAGTTAGGCCTGGAGAGATGGCTCAGTGGTTAAGAGCACTGACTGCTCTTCCAGAGGTCCTGAGTTCAATTCCCAGCAACCACATGGTGGCTCACAACCATCTGTAATGAGATCTGACTGCAACATTGTACTCACATATATAAAACAAATAGATCTTTAAAAAATGAAGCAACAGTTGATGAAATATAGTTTAAAATGCTTTAATGCTTCTTTTAAAAGATATTACATACACAAATTTTTATACATATTAATTTTATATGTGCCAACCAATTTTATACATCAAGTTCAGAGAAATATCTAACTTTCTCAGAAGTTCTGCCTGGGATCTAAGAAAATAGAATGAACTTTAAGGACAGATGGACACACACACACACACTTATACACATAATTATTAAGGATCATTATTCTACTTGAGAGAAGAAATTATTCTAGTTCATTTGTATTCAATTAATTAATTTCTTTATTCACTTGACATTCCAATCACAGCTCTCCTCTCTACTAATTTAGCAAAAACCAAAAATCCAAAACCAATGATTTTGATGGCATCCTTTCTCTACTACCCCTTCGTCCCCTCCTTTCTCCTCAGAGTGGGGAAGGCCTTCCCTGTGGCATATGGAGTCACACCAGGACTAAGTTCATCCCTTCTCACTGAACACAACACGGCAGCCCAGCTAGGGGAAGGGGACCCACAGGCAGGCAGCAGAGTCGGAGAGGGCTCCATGCCACTTGCTAAGGACCCACATGAAGACCAAGCTGCACATCTGCCACAAATGGTCGGGGGCCTAGGTCCAGCTTCTGCCTGGGCCCAAGCTAGTTGATGCTGTAGTTCTTCTTGCGGTGTCCTTGACCCCTCCGGCTCCTTCAATTCTATCTTCCACTCTTCCACAAGACTCCCCAAGCTGTGCCTAATGTGTGGCGGTGGCTCTCTGCTTCTGTTTCCCTCAGCTGCTGGGCGAGGCCTCCCGGATGCTCTGCTATGAAGCCTGTCTGCTTAATAGTGTCAGAGGTTGGCTCTCTCCCATGGGATGGTTCCCAAGTTGGACCAGACATTGATTAGCCATATTCCTTCAATCCCTGCTCCTTCTTTATCTCTGTACATCTTATAGGAAGGAGATCTTTTGGGTCAAAGGTTTCGTGAATTTTCCCTCCACTGGAAGTCCTGCCTGGTCACAGGAGGTGGCTACTTTAGTCTTCATATCTCAACTGCTAGGGGTCTCAGCTAGGGTCACCCCATAGACTCCTGGGAGCTTCCCCTGTCCCAGGTCTTCAGGCTAACCAAAAGATGCTTCTATTACCACCACCAATTTCCACCGAGAAAAGAAATTCTTGTAAAATTTTCTTTTAGAAAATGTTATTGGATATTTTATGTATTTACATTTTAAATGTTATCCCCTTTCCTCCTCTCCCCCTCCCCTTGCTTCTATGAAAATGCTCCCACTCCCACCCACCCACTCCCACCTCAACATCATGGCATTCCACTACACTGGGAAAATGAGCCTTCACCTGACCAAGGGATACTCCTTTTATTGATGCCAGACAATGCCATCCTATGCTACACATGTGGCTGGAGCCACGGGTCCTTCCATGTGTACTTGTTGGTTGGTGGTTTAGTCCCTGGGAGCTCTGGGGCACCTGGTTGGTTGATATTGTTGTTCTTCCCATGTTCTTAAACTGATTGCTTAACCACGAACATGGGCCACTACTGGAAATATTAAAATTCAGTGCAGGGAAGAGTCTTGGAGAGATTCAGACATACTACGTAGGAAAGAAGTCACAGCAGACATGTGATTCTCATAACAGTCACCTCTCTTAAGAGCTCTGAGCATAAAAATAAGACTAAACTATGAGATTACACAACAAACTCTAATGGCCTCACAGTTTTCTTGAAAATCCTGACATGTTGCCAAATATGAGGAAAGGCCACTTAAAAATGGAAAGTGTCAGAATTTCTCATAACTCGTCTTTTCTGAGTCAAAGTCTACATATTACACATCTAGATGAGTAGCCACTGTCTCCTTCACAAGGTTATAGAGCTGTAGTGGTACAAATAATAAAATAAATAAATAAATAATTACTAGAAATTGACTTAATATAATGACACACTTGTCACCATGATAGTTAACTGAGTCAATCAGGAGACTTTGGGAGATAAGGAGCACACTCTACATTTGTAATTGTGATATGCTTTAATAAATTGACCATCTACAAGGGGTATAAGAAAAGAAATCAATAATAAACAATTTATCATTGAAATTCTTCCATTTTTGAAAATAAAGAGAAGATTCATTTATAAATTACTGTAGCCAACGTGTCTGGCACAGCCAAACTATAACAGCTGGGACAGTACAGTACCCCATGAGAAATAATATGGAGTGGTTATCCATCCCAGAAGCAAAGAGACAGAAGGACAGACTGTTTACAGATCCTGTCAGTCCCCAAGATGAATAAGCTGTGCCTCAGTGGAAGAAAGTATCCCATCTATGGCTGCCCAACAGAAGGGGAGAGGATGCAACTTCCAGTTTACTCTAATTCTTCTCTTTGATCTCCTACTGACACTTCACTATGGTCACACTCAATCAGAAGTGGGAGGTCAAGAGGGACTGTTGACCATGCGCCCAGGGTACAAAGCAGGATGCAAGCTATACATTATGACTATATTTGCAGAGTATATACATCCATCTATAGCTCTTCTGGAGCATTTTAAGTAGGTGTCACTCCTACAGTCTTCTCTCCTGTAGTGTAAAAACCACAGTGAAACAGGGCAAGGCTTTATTTTCCCTGCTAGCTGAAAACGAAACTATACAGAGTTTGACAAGTATCACAAATTTACAAGTATGATGTTTTCATGAATGTGTTGTCTCAGAGCTCTAAGTCAAAACATCTTCCAACATTTCTCAGCTATGGGCGGATTATTAACTTTATCAGCGGTCTTAGTGTAACATGAAATGAAAGGATTTTTGTCACATTGGCCATAGAAAGTTTTTCGTTTCCCTTTAGTCTTACATGTCCCAAAGAGTCTAGAGGGACCTTGTGCATTCAATGGCTCGAGTCAATAAAGCTGTCTGAACATAATGTATAACACAAACGAGTGAGCAAGGTGGACAGTCATCACAAACCACACAGCCTATGGCATATTACCTGGTTTCTATGCCAAACTGGAACCAATCAGAGCAGAGCACAGACAATGAAATAGGGAGGAGCAACGGTCCAGCAATTAAGAACACCCAGGTACTACTCTTGCAGAGGACTTGGGTTCAGCTCCCGACATACGCATGCCAGCTTACACAGCAGTTCCAGGGGATCCAACATCCTCTTCTGGTTTGTGTGGCACAAGGAACATATGTGGTACACATACATAAATGCAGGCAAAACATTTACACACATGAAATAAAAATAAATAATTTAAAAAAAAAATGCTCACTTCAGAAAGTGTGTCTTTTCCTTTGTGCATGAATGAACACCAAGAGGCAAAATGAGTATGACTATGTAACTAGCAACTGAGGGTCACACACATACACACACTCACACACACACATACACACTCTCTCTCACATACACACATACTCACACACACACACACTCACACACTCACACATACACACACACTCACACATACATACACACACACACTCTCACATACACACATACACATACTCACACACACTCACACACACACACTCACACATACACACACTCACACATACACACACACTCACACATACACATTCACACACACTCACACACACATGCACACACACTCACACACACACCCCTTACCCCACCTCACTTCCAAGACCCAAAGAGAATCATTCTTCCAGAAAAGGTCTGTCCACTGGTAAACGTAAAATGCTACCAAACTAAGGTTGGTGTCTGTCATCAACATTTCTTACAAAGAAGGGACTCTCCACTGGTTTCTTCAATAAAACCTGTCTGTTATCACTTCTATTTTGAAGTTTGTGATTTCTATAATTTACTATTATTTAAGAATAAAGCAGAGTTTTCATAGGAATTTGGCTGTCCCAAACTTAAACCGAGTTTCAAGTGAAGAATTGACTGACTACTTAAATATACTGGACCAACTAAGTATGATGATATTTGGCTAGAAAGCTCAGCAGTTTGAGGCTAGCCTGGGAAAGAAACACTTGAAAAATAAAAGAGATGTTTGAAAACGAGAGATATGAGAGAAAAGAAAAATGAAATTCAGGACTAACTGAAGAAGCAAGGTAAGGAAGTAAAATTAGAAAGCAGGAGAAACCAGACATGGTGGTTGACGCTGGTCATCTCAGTCCTTAGGAGACAGCGGTAGGAGAATCACCACAACTTCAAGCCAGCCTGGGAACCACCACAACTTCAAGCCAGCCAAGCGAGGCACCATGTCAAGCACATCGTTTTGAAAGGGGGGGAGAGAAAGAATGAGTAAACAAAGCACAAAGAATGAGAAGGATTACTATAAGAAATATTAAGGAAACAAGTGAATATTTTTCTGGTGAAAGTGGGAGAAAGGATGGTTACAGCATGGGTCATCTGCTGGCCTCCCCCGTGGGTAAGAATATTGCTAAACTCCCTGAGTAGTCACACAGCTCTACCAATGACATCACTTTTATTTCCCACCAAAGAGGTGTCCCAGTAGTAACCCAACCTAGGATTTCCCAAACTGCACATGTAGAGACTGTGCATGCCTTCAGCATTTAAATATACAGAGTAAGATAGAGACAGAGAGTTCTTTAACCCACAGGGATTTCCAAAACTATGCCTTGGGCTGATGGTTGCCCCAGGTAAGACTAAGTAGAGTCTAAGAAGGTGGTAGTAATGAGCTACCAAAAGAAATTTCTGTAGCAAACTTGTTTCAGTGGGAAATATTTCTGCAGTTGGCTATGGGGATATCGACAGGGCTAAGGAAGCCCGGTTTCCTTTTAATGTGTGAGTAGGCTGTAGAGCCTGCTGTAGTCTGCTCTGTCCCTCGGTGGTTTGAAACCTGAATCACCCCATTGTCTCAGCTGTCTCTTTCCCCGGTTCTAATAACGGTTTGTCTACGCCTTCCCTGAACCCGCGCACACTTCCTCATCCCTGGACTATTCTTATCTTCAGGAGGTTTTGTTTGCCTGCTTGTTTTCTTGTTTTGTTTTTGGGTTTTCACTTTGTGGTTGTTATATTCACATAAATGCTTCAGAGCAAAGAAATACTGAGCAAATCAATTATTACAGAACATGCCCAGAGAGAGAGAGAGAGACAGAGACACAGAGAGAGAGACCGAGAAAGAGAGAGAGAGAGAGACACAGACAGAGACACACAGAGAGACAGAGAATGAGAGAGACACAGACAGAGGCACACAGAGAGACAGAGAGAGACAAAGAGAGAGAAAGAGACAGAGACTCAGAGAGAGAGGCAGAGACACACAGAGAGAGACAGAGACAGAGAGAGACAGAGACACAGACAGAGACACACACACAGAGAGACAGAGACAGAGAAAGAGAGAGACAGAGACACAGACAGAGACACACAGAGAGACAGAGACACAGAGAGAGGTAAATATGATGTAGTTGAACACCATTAAGGAAAAACCCACTATTCAAATAGGATGAGCCCTACACAGTGAGCACTGCACATCAGTGAGCACTGCACATCAGTGAGCACTGCACAGGGTGAACACTGCACAGGGTGAGCACTGCACAAACAGGGTGAGCACTGCACATCAGTGAGCACTGCACAGGGTGAGCACTGCACAAACAGGGTGAGCACTGAACAGGGTGAGCACTGCACAAACAGGGTGAGCACTGCACAGGGTGAGCACTGCACAAACAGGGTGAGCACTGCACAGGGTGAGCACTGCACATCAGTGAGCACTGCACAAACAGGGTGAGCACTGCACAGGGTGAGCACTGCACAAACAGGGTGAGCACTGCACAAACAGGGTGAGCACTGCACAGGGTGAGCACTGCACATCAGTGAGCACTGCACAAACAGGGTGAGCACTGCACAGGGTGAGCACTGCACAAACAGGGTGAGCACTGCACAAACAGGGTGAGCACTGCACAAACAGGGTGAGCACTGCACAGGGTGAGCACTGCACAAACAGTAAGCACTGCACAGGGTGAGCACTGCACATCAGTGAGCACTGCACAAACAGGGTGAGCACTGCACAGGGTGAGCACTGCACAAACAGGGTGAGCACTGCATAAACAGGGTGAGCACTGCACAAACAGGGTGAGCACTGCACAGGGTGAGCACTGAACAGGGTGAGCACTGCACAAACAGGGTGAGCACTGCACAAACAGGGTGAGCACTGCACAGGGTGAGCACTGCACATCAGTGAGCACTGCACAAACAGGGTGAGCACTGCACAGGGTGAGCACTGCACAAACAGGGTGAGCACTGCACAAACAGGGTGAGCACTGCACAGGGTGAGCACTGCACAAACAGTAAGCACTGCACAGGGTGAGCACTGAACAGGGTGAGCACTGCACAAACAGGGTGAGCACTGCACAGGGTGAGCACTGCACAAACAGGGTGAGCACTGCACAGGGTGAGCACTGCACATCAGTGAGCACTGCACAAACAGGGTGAGCACTGCACAGGGTGAGCACTGCACAAACAGGGTGAGCACTGCACAAACAGGGTGAGCACTGCACAGGGTGAGCACTGCACAAACAGTAAGCACTGCACAGGGTGAGCACTGCACAGGGTGAGCACTGCACATCAGTGAGCACTGCACAAACCAGTGAGCACTGCACAAACAGGGTGAGCACTGCACAGGGTGAGCACTGCACAGGGTGAGCACTGCACAGGGTGAGCACTGCACAAACAGTGAGCACTGCATATGGGAGACAAAGATGCGAAACTCCTGAAAGGGTTCTTTTATCTTGCTGGCCTCAGTCTGCGCTAGCACAGTTAAAAGTTGTTTTCCCTAAAGAAGCCTTGGCTTCTGCATCTCTGTGATCAGAATGCCGTAACAAGGTTTGGAAGAGGCAAGTTCAGGAAAGTTTCAGAGTATATTACCTTAGAATACTGTTTGAGGGAAACATGGGAATGTTGAGTGAGAATCGTAGAGTAATTGAGTCTACCAAAATGTTTTGAGGAGGAAAAGTGAGTAAAATTGAAATGATGTCACATCATTACCAGTAGGAAACTAGGTGCTACAGAGATATGTAGGTGATGTGCTTAGCAAAGAGATGCCGTCTAAAAATCCCTGAGGGAGGCTCCAAGCCAGCCTCAGATCTACCTACACATACATAGACTATAGACACGTTTTAAAGGAGAAACCAAAAATGGCAGGTAGGCTGGGAGCACCCCCATGGGTGCCAAGCCAAACCTTATCGGGAAAAACAAGTTGCTGTCTGACATCCTTGCCCCCACCAGCAATTACTCCTGGCTCCTGCACCAAACAAATCTACCCAAACGGTCCGGGCAGAGAAGCTGTATAAGTGTAGTGACCTTAAAGACCACATGCTTACCAGTGAAAGAAGTGGGTTCCCTACAGGGGAAGGCATGTGAGTGAAGATGGCAAAATCAGCCACCATTTCCTTTCCTTTCTCCCTTGGAACTATCCCAACTCAGTGACCACATCTGGATCTCTAGATTGCTTCTGCCTGTGCAATATCTAGCTGCTGATCAGAATCATGTCTGATGTCACACCAGATGAATCAGGCTTTGGCGTCTTCCCACATCACTGTGAGAAGTAGGGATGGGAAGAGGGGTAGGATGCCACAACCCAGACATGGTTTCAAAACTTAAAACGTGTATCTTTAAAGTCATCAGAGAGACAGAAGCTTTCCGAGCCTCCTGTCACTACATTATTCCTCATCCTAATGCCAGAGAATCAGGTCCAGCTATACTGCCCCAGCTGTTGAAGGAAGGGCTCTGGGAAAAGTTCACCTCTGATTCCAGTCTGTGCTCCTTCCCTGGCTCAGCGTAGTCTGTGACATTTGCAAGGACTCACGTGGAGCACCCAACATCATTGCTCTGAGTGATGACTCCTAGGAACTTCCCAAGGACCAGATTGATGCAGGCTCTGACACGCAAGAGAGGGGGGAGTGAACTGGGTGTCAGGAGGGCCTGGGGCAGCCGGCTGAGCTCCAGCAGAGTAGGGGTTCATCTCAACAGCTGGGTCGATGTCTGTCTTTCTTCCTTGCTCCCAGTACTGGCACTGCTCCAATCAGAAGGCTGCGAGACATCCTCTCAGGCGCTCTCCCTGAGTCACTTGGCTGCTGTGGTCTTGTACTCCCTTTCCTGGATCTACAAGGGTTTGAAGTACAAATCTGAACCCGCCATCTAGCTCCTTTCTCCATCCCCGACATGGGAGCCACTCGGACGTGCACGCCTGGGGCCACCCAAAGTTTTCCTGGCTGAGAGCCTGAATTGACACAGCACGGCAGGTCCGAAGTTGTTCCTCCTCCAGGAGGACAGGGTGCTGGACAGGTGTCCAGTAGCTTATACTTGGAACAGCACCATAACACCCTGCACCTTACAAGCCCCCACTACTCTTGGTAGGGCATCTCCACTCCACCAAGACCTAGACAATAAGTTTCAAGGGCGGCTGGCTGTTTGACTTTATCATTTGAAAAATATTAATACATTTTGAATTGGATAGAAAAGCCTTGGGTCCATGAACTGCACCTCCATACACCCACAACCACCTTTTTAATCAAGCTTAGGAACTCACCCTGATTCTGAGTTTCTGAAGATGAGCCTAATTGGTCCTTTTCTCGTGTGTTTCAATTTTCCACTGTTCCTGTTCCCAATATTCTGGCTGCAACTGCCCCATTCCAATGCAATGCCTTCGATAAAAGTTATCTTATCCCAAGGCTGTATTCATTCTCCAAATTCTGGCATACAGGAACACTGAGTTTCTCTGTAGCCATGAAGAGGGAAGTGCCAGTTCAGACTGGACAAAGGAGAGAGTCAGGGTGTGCAAGGTGGAACAGGGTCAGTAAGAAACCTCTAGAGCAACTGCGGCTGTAGAGGGTGTTTTTCCCAGGTGGAAAGGATCAGTCATAGAAACTGTCCAGTAAAAGAAAGATGTCAAATGATGACAGGGTATCCATCTCTAAAAGCACATCTAAGCATGTAGCAAGTGTTTAGGGCAGAGCTTTAAAAAAAAAAAAAAAAAAAAAAAAAAAAAAAGGAGAAAGGTGAGGGAAATTCCTGCTAATGTTAAAATTCCATAGATTTGGCTAGACTTATTTCTTTTCTTTTACATCATCAATTCAGAATTCTATAAAGAAAGAATGACACCAAAGCAAATCATTGGCCTAGAAGAAAAGAGCCCGTAGGCGTTTAGGTTTTATATATATGGAAGCAGAGAACACTGGAGCATCAGGGAGACTCCAAGTTCAGGCAACAGCATGGGTGAATATGGGCTGTCCAGGGACTGGGGAGGGGAGGCGAGGGTTGGTACCTGAACACAGAGCTTGCAGGTCTGGGTGCTCTCCGTGCTTGGAGGGACAGCTCCAGAGAAGCAGAGTTGGAACTGAGTTTCAGTGAGCATTTTCTTACTGTGTGTCTTTCCAGCTCTTTTCAGGAACCTCTTACTCTTGCAAGTGGCAAGGCTGGTGCTAACTTACAACTTTTCTAACTGTGACTTCGAAAGGATTTTGAAAATATATCGTGCAACAATTTATCCTGACCTGCTTGAAGAATTGAATGGGGTAAGTCAAGAGACTTTTTTGACATATATGTATTTATAAATATATTTGACATATATATGATATATTTATTTATTTCATGAAAAAGGTAGGGGCAAATATCACAAACCCCAAATTGACTCTGTAAGAAAGGGAAACAATTTGGGGGAAAAAAAAGAAAAAAAAACTATCCTAAAACTTTCTTAGAAGTGGCATTTTAAGTGCCTTGGCATGTAAAATGTGTATCCACATGGCTTTTACAAAGCAAGAAGAGGCTGGTAACAGATATGGATATTGGTCTATTCCTTGCTCCAGAACGGGAATCCCTGTAAGATAAGAACTCAGGAGCAGGGCAGCTAAGATGTGGAGCTGTGTTTCATAGCTTTCTAGTGTTCCAGATATTTCAGGATATTCTTATGCGACATGGCAGACTTTAATGTTTTAAAAAATATATAGTAGAAACTATTTCTTTGAAAATGCACATTCTTGGGTGCAGTCTGAGAGTGGCAGGTATGAATGGCTATAAAGCAGATATAGACATTCAAGGAATAGTTCTTTGCTGCAAGTGGATTTTAAGTGCCAGGTGCAGGGATCCCTGCTTGGGTGGGGCTAGGCTTCCCTCTGAGAACCTAGCAAAAGCAGAAAACAATGTTTCACCACCTTGTCCGTCATCTAGGGTCTCGTCACTTAGTGGAAACAACTCGGAGAACCCTGGAAGCAAAGGGCTGGGGAATGATTTTTCCCTCCAACTCAGATCTTTATCCTAATTTGCTTTCTTCCAGACCATGTTTGACCAAATGGAGGACTGTAACAGCAGGGTGAGTAAAGTACCAGTAGCGCTGGCTTTCCCGGGGTGGCCCGCATCCGGGAAGGGAGCAGGGGAAGAGCCCCAGGCGGCAGCTGATGCTGGCTGCTGAGCCGATGGGAGACATCTGGGTTGCTCGGTCTTGGACGCCACTTCTCCAGTTTAGAAGAAAGTCTCTGCGGAGCAACTTGCAGTAGGCATCCCTTTCTGCCAGGAGACAAAAGCCAGTGGGAAACCCGGAGGAACGAAGTCGAAACACCACCTCCCTGGGTCCCCGGGCATCTGCTGTCAGCACAGGCTCTTCACAGCCACCTCAAAGTGTGGGCGGAGCTAGCATGGGTGGAAGCCCTTCCAGTAGGCGCTCTCGGCTACTCTTGCCAGGCGCCTCCCTCCTGTGGGTTGATTCCGTTTTCCTCTTCTCAGCTCGCTCGGGATTGCAGACACCTTCCAGGCGTCTTTCCTTTTTATCCCCAGCCCCTTTCATTCGATTTTTAACTTCTGGCTTTTTTATTTTTATTTTATTTTTTATTTTTTTTGAGCAGACAGCTTGTCTCCTGAAAATCGAGTACCACACTCTCAATCCTATCCCTGGCTGCCTATCACTCCCCGAGAAAGTATTCGCCTTAAGAACGAAAGGGGCACTCATTTACCACTGCCCAGGCTACTCTGAAACCGAGGTAAGCCCAAATGCCTGCCTTTGCAATGAATGAATGGGGAGAAAGGAGCCCTGACTGAAACTGGGCTTTAAGTGTCCTGTTCTTTGTTTATCTGATTTTATCGTTTCAGGCGCAAATGAGCCAGGCTGTGTTTGTCAGTCGATCTAACCTTGACAAAACCCCCCAAACACAGTCTACCTCGAGAGTTCTACTTTTTTGTTGTTGTCCTTTGGTCTGAGTTTTGATTCTAAATCTGTGTTTCAAGGTGTGATCAGTGAGCCTCCCTCCTATGTTAGCAGATTGTCCTCCTGATTCCTGAAACATGACAGTTCAAAAAAACCCAATTCCAAGACACACAAGCAAGACCTCCAAAATTCCTGGGTTTGGTGGCCCTTAAAGGCCCGCTGTTCAGTCGCTGCGTGTAAACTTCACTTTGTAGTAATGTGTTTTCCTTAACTTTCGCATTCATCCCGCCCCCATTTCACCTCCTTGCTTGTGTGAATGGAGTTGCAGTCTCTTTGCATATGGTATTTGTGTGCGCAGTTAGACGTGAATAAGTGGAGAATTAAGAGTCCACCTGCCTCTGGGCCCTAGTCTTGCAACTTCTAGCTGCGGAGTTTTGGATAAAGTACTTAGCCTACGGTGCTTTGGCAAAAAGAAGAACAGCACTGTTGCATTCTATGCAGGGCTATTGTGGGAATCAAATAAGTCACCACACATGAAAGCGCTTGGCGCCATGCCTGGCTCCAATACTTCCTCAAGATTTATTTCACTTGGCAAGTGAAAGAGAATTATTTGTCTTCATTATGACATGCTTAAGAAAGCAGACACATGTTTGTGTGTGCATGCATATAAGTATATGTAGATACACATGTAAACGTGTTAACTTAGTGAACTTCATCTATTCTAAGTAAATGTAGATAAAACTGTCATGTTTTGGAGCTTCAAGACTGAACCCCCAGAGCTCAGTCAGGCTGGCAGTGGAAGTCACCTTGGCTGAGCTTGCAGGAGAAAAGCAGTAGCAGGCAGCCATATGAGAAATTGGCTGGACTCTGCCTTCTTTTCACCGAGACCCTAGCAAATCTGCAGATGGACACAATATAATAAATCAATATGACCAGGGCCCAGGAGACAGGCTTCATTAAATGGGTAGACTTTGTGTGAAAGGGGGAGAACCTGGAGGAATTTATCTTAGCACCTTCCAAGATCAAAGATGAAGTTGGAGGAGAATGGAAGGTTACTGTTTAACCTGGGAAATTCTATCTCTCGGAGGTTTAGTCTGTCACAACCCTAGGGCAGTTCATTTGAAGAACTGTACCCGAATCCTCTTCAGAGTAGTAGGGTGGATGTGTAAGCCTGAAAACTTTGGTTTTGAAGAACAAACTGAGTCTGTTGAATGGTAATGTACTGAGGCACAATAGACAGCTTATGCCTCTGGGAACTTATCTTGTCAACAAGATCATGAAAGTGTGATTTTATTCTTTCATTTAATTATGCAATAGACACCCAATGTTTCTGATGTAGAGAACGCTGCACTCAGGGTTGTGGGGAATACCCATGATGCAACAGCAATGCGAGCCAAGTGAGATGATACCGACACTGAAGTCCTTGCAGAGTTTCAGAAGGAACTAGCTGACTGAGACTTTGCAGAGGCTTTATGGAAGAGGTGCAGGGAGAGACAGGGCTTTCCTCTGGAGAAGCACACGCAGTCATACAGTGACCAAGTATTTGGGGAATTTCTTGGGAAAGGGATATAAATAGAAACATAAGCTGCCACTCAGCCAGTGGTTAATGATAGAAAAAAAACTAATGTTGACTATTTCCCCCTATTCCACAGAGAAACGGTACTCAGGAAATGACACAAGACATCAAAAACATCTGCCTGAATCAGACCTCACAAATTCTAGGACTGTGGCTTTCCTTCAATCAATCTCCAAGATAAAATTAGCTTTCAGTTTATACTATGAAAATGTATGTCTTGTTTTAGTAGATATAATACTAAGGGTGTGACACTTACAAGAACACTAATGTTTATTCTTTAATGACAGAAGGGATTCTTAACTTATGTTTGGCACATCATTGTTGTTTAGTGTAGGTGCTTTAAATGGGAAATGAGCATTACCCCTTCTGAGTGGTCTTTCTCACCTCACCCGCAGACGCCTCACTCTAGGGCAAACCTAACTGTAGTAGGAGGAGAACTGAAAGTAGAAAAAAAAAAATGTTGAAAGCAATGACAGCATCTAAAGTTGGTTTAGAAGAGAAGAATTCTTCTACCTGTAATGACTCTGCTAACATTCCTATGCTAAGATTTTACTAAAGAAGAAAATGGTGGCAAAGGAACATATGTAGGCAGTCACTGCCCTGATGAAGTGGTCTGGAGGAAGCTTGTGGGATCTGAAACTGCTGTGATTGTGTTGCAAATCCAGCTGTGAAAGGATCTAACCTGCCACAGTGGGATGTGCAAGCAGATCCGCACGGGCCTTTGTACAGCTATATATATATATAAATCTAAAGTTGTATATAATGAGTTTCTAACTTATTTTGTGAGCACTCTTGAAGATACATTTCTGAATAAAGTATTTCTCAAATTTGTTTCTTATGAACGGTGTTTTCAATTTGGTTAAGCAATTTTCGTGCGTATGTTTCTAAGGGACATCGGTCACTGTTATCTGCATCTTTACTGACGCTCAATCCAACATCCCATGGGCCACACTTCCTTTTATCTGGTATCAGTCCTCCCTGCAGGAGAAAAGGTCTTCAGAATGACTGGAGTACTTTTTTTTTTTTTTTTCAAATATTTGCACCAGTCACTCATTCCCACTGTGAATCTTTCTTTATCTCAGAATAGATAAAACAGGTGAGAGTGAACAGTGGATGTTAAATTCATTCCTGCACACCTGTTGTAAACCCCCCCTCTTACCCTCTTCAGAACTTCTCAGAACCTTCTGAGCATTGTTAGCAAAGGCAACCTTGACTGCAGGGCTAAATCCAAGTAAGGCTATATGTAAACAGCTTAACACACACACACACACACACACACACACACACACACACACACACACACAAACCCTGAGAAGAGATGTTCACATGAGAAAGCTGAATGTCCCCAAACCTGCCTTACTTGTCAACATGGAGCTAACAATAAGCATTGAGTAAATATTTTTAAAGTGCCTACTGTTGGTGAACTTTGTGCCGAATGCTTAGTTACAAAAGTAAGTAAGATAGAGCTCGTATCCAGAGAAGCTCAGGGGGGAACTGAATAAGCAGTTGTCAATAGACCTTAACAAATCGACTGACGTGGGCCAGTGAGTTTTCTTTTGTTTGGAATAAAATAAGGACAGGCATATTCTCAAAAATCTTCCTCTAAATTTCTTACCCAGAGCTTTTAAGCACTACCCTAAGAAAACTCCACTGGGTCTAGAAAGGGCAGCATTCATTAATTCTCTGAATACAAGTTGCAGAGGCCCAATGTTTTAAATATATTAACTCTGTCTTACTACAAGTTCATTCTACCTCTTACTAAATCATGATAAATGGTATTATAGCATTTTTTTTCTTAATCCCTTTAGACCCAATTGCTCCAAAAGTTACGTCTACCAAGTTGGTAGAGTTCATAGTACAGAGTACCAAAGGAAGGGGTGCTCTGAGGAGAAGACCATTAAAAGATAACTTCTGATGTTGAGGACCGCACTGCCAAGCACATTCCTTGAGAAAACTACACTGGAGAGAGGAGGAAACAACAGACAACAAGAGGGACTAGTGTCCATTGCTCACTGCAAGCCAGGGAAATGACCTGTCCTCACCAGGCAGAATGGACAATTTTATAACCCACTGAGTTTGATGTCAACTAGAGTCATCAGAGAAGAGAGAACCTCAGCTGAGAAAATGCCTCTATAATACTCAGCTATACGGCATTTTCTTATGAAGTAAAGAATGTCTCACACACATGTGAATGTATCCATCTAGAGATACCGAAATAAATACAAAGATACACATACATAATTAAAGTTTTTAGAGAATGAAAGAAAAAGGAGTGGGGGCAGATCTTGAGGACAAAAGATCCGTAAGAACTATTATGCCCTATTAGGGAAGGCACACCCTTTATCTGGAGACAGAAGCAGGCAAATCTGTATGAAGACCAGTTTCATTTACCTAGTGAGTTCCAGGCCAGCCAAGCTATACGGTGAGAGCATGTCTCAAAAATAAGGAGGAGAACAAGGGGATAGAAAGATAGCTCAGTGGTTAAGAGCACTGACTGCTCTTTCAGAGGTCCTGAGTTCAATTCCCAGCAACCACATGGTGGCTCACCACCATCTGTAATAGAATATGATGCCCTCTTCTGGTGTGTCTGAAGACAGCTACAGTGTACTCATATACATAAAATAAATAAATAAATCTTTAAAAAAAACAATAAGGTGGAAAATATGTTCCTGTGGTATAAAAAGTACCACTAACTCAAAACTAACATAGAAGGTAGAATTAGGAAATCGAATATTAAATTAATTATAATAATGTTGAAAACAAGCAAAAGAAACTTATTCTAAGTACTACCATTCCCTTGTCAGACTCCATTTAATCTTAAGGAGAAACTAAATTCTCAGGCCTTAGGGGAACTGGGAAATTCCTAACAGCTGAATAGTTTCTGTTTTAGGGAAACAGTTGTCTGAGTCCAGCCATCTCAGGGACAACTTCTCCATCTTGCTGGCAGGGTCCAACTAAATTCATGTCCCAAAGCCCAAGAACCTACTGTATTTGATTGATGGAAACTCTCTTGCTCAACTCCTATGTCAAAGTATGATTGAACAATGCTATAGTTCACTCCACCACCACCTCTTCCCCCACTTCATGGTTTTGGTTTTATCCTTTAAATATGCAGTAGTGTCCCTTCAGAGTTGCAGCTCAGCTCCCAAGTCTGTTCTTCAGCCCTAACTAGTAGATGCTTAGTTACAATAAATGTTTGTCATCTGCATAATCTTTGAGTTATGCTGGATTTAAGCAAACCCCACAACAACTCAAGATGTGTAGAAAATAGAGAAGATCCAAGCTCAGATTCTAGATATGAAAATTACAATGTATTTTTTGTAAAATTTTACAAAAAATACACATAATTTTACATAAATACACAATGAATAGTTTTAACTGGAGGTTAGGTGTTAAAATATTAGAATTAGTCTGATACCTGCCCAAATGCTGCAGCTTGCATGCTTCCCAGGATGTCCACAGTGACCAAGGACACAGGTGAGAATTTCACCCAAATACCTATGTCAGCTGGGCTGTGTAGATGTTCCAGATGGCATGGGACCTACAACTTCCACCCTGTATCCCCACCTCCCATCCCACTCTTCACCTCACCCTACCCCACCCTACCCCACCCTCTACCTGACCCCACACACCCTATCCTACCCTACCCTACCCCACCCCACACCTCAGAGCTCCATCTTCCTTCTGGCCCACTTCCTTACCCGGGCCAGATCAGCAGCCTGGCTGATACCAGTCCAAACACTGCAGCCTGAGAGCCTCCCAGGAGGTCCACAGTAACTAAGGGCACAGGAGGTCTGAAGTAACCAGGGACACAAGGGGACTGTCCAAACCAAAGACAACACTGCCTGCCTCTAAGGAGACTAGCTCTAATTCAGGTCACAGAGCTCTACCTGCCTCCAAGGAGGCTTGTTCCAGTCAGACACCCAGGCCAGTTAACACCAGAGAAGAACAGATGGCCAGAGGCTAGCACAAGATTATAAGCCACAGAACACAATTGAATTTGGCAGCATCAGAACCCAGTTCTGCCCCCACAGCAAGCCAAGTCTACTCTAACACACATGCAAAGCAAGACAATGATCTAAAAATCCCATATCATGAAGATGATAGAGGCCTTTAAGGAAGATTAAAAAAAAACTATAAAGTATTACAGTATATACAGAAAAACACAGGCAAACAGTTAGAATCCCTTAAAGAAGAAACAAATAAATTTCTTAAAGAAATACAGGAGAATATAATCAAGCAGGTGAAAGAAAAAAATGGTACAAAATTGTACAAGACCTAAAAATGGAAATACAGACAATTTTAAAACACACACACGAAGGGAGGCAACCCCGGAGATAGACAACTTAAAAGAGATCAGGAGCTACAATCCTGTTGGTAAAAATCACCAAAATATAGAAAAGAGAATCTTAAAAGTATAAGATACCATAGAAAATATTGACACATTGGTCAAAGAAAATACAAAGTATAAACAGCTCCTAACCAAAAACATCCAATTCAGGACACAATGAAAAGATCAAACCTAAGAATAATAGAAACAGAAGAGGGAGAAGAATCTCAGATCAACGGGCCAGAATATATCTTCAACAAAATCATAGAAAAGAACTTCCCTAACCTAAGTAAGAGATGACTATAAATGTAGAAGAAGCCCACAGAACACCAAATAGATTGGACCAGAAAAGAAAATTCTCTTGTCACATAAACAAAATACTAAATGCACACAAGAAAGAATATTAAAAAGCTGTAAGAGAAAATGTCCAAGTAACATATAAAGGCAAACAGACCTATCATAATTATACCAAACTTCTCAACAGAGACTCTAAACACTAGGAGATCCTGGACAGATGTCATCTAGACCCTAAGAGAACACAAATGCCAACCTGGATACTATACCCAGCAAAACTCTCAATCACAGATGGAGAAACCAAAATATTCCATTACAAAGCCAAATTTAAACTTATCTTTCTAGTAATCCAGCCCTACAGAATATACTGGAAGAAAATCTCAACACAAGGAGGATAACTACATCCAAGAAAACACAAGAAAATAAACAGTTCACAACAAACTCAAAAGAAGAGAATCATATATACATAATAAAACCTCCAGCAACAAAAATATAACAGCAACTAACAATCATCTGTCTTTAATAACTCTTAAGTCTATAGACTCAACTCCCCAATAAAAATACACAGGCTAGCACATTGAATATGTAAACAGGATGCAGCATTTTGATGTATGTAAGAAACACACCTCAGTGACAATAACAGACACTACCTTAAAGTAAAACGCTAAAAAAGTTTTTAAGCAAATAGTTCCAAGAAACTAAATGGAGTAGCCATTCTAATATCCAATAAAATACTCTTGCAACCAAAAGTTGTCAATTGAGATGGAGAAGGACACTTCATATTCATCAAAAAAATTCACAAAGAGGAAGTCTCAATCCTGAACATCTATGCCCCAAGTACAAGGGCACCTGCATTTGTAAAAAAAACTTTACTGGAGCTCAATACATATTGGACCTCATACAATAATAGTTGGAGACTTCAACACCATACTTTCACCAATAGACAGGTCATTGAAACAGAAACTAAACAGAGACATAGTGAAACTAACAGAAGTTATGAACCAAATAGATTTAACAGATATATACAGAATATTTCACCCCCAAACAAGAGAAGAACATATCTTCTTCTCAGCACCTCATGGAACTTTCTCCAAAACTGACCACATAATTGGACATAAAACAAGCCTTAACAGATACAAAAAGATTGGAATAACCCTATACATTCAATTGGATCACCATAGACTAAGGCTAGACTTCAATAACAAAAACAACAAAAAGCCCACATACTTGTGGAAACTGAACAACTCTCTGCTCAACAATAACTTGGTCAGGGAAAAAAAATAAAGAAAGAAATCAAAGACTTTATATAATTCAATGAAAATGAAGGCATCAAGCAGTATTAAGAGGAAAATTCACACTACTAAGTGCCTTAATAAAGAAATTGTAGAGATCCATTACAAGAAACTTAAGTGCACACTGGAAAGCTCTAGAACAGAAAGAAACAAACACACCCACGAGGAGTAGATTGCAGGAAATAGTCAAACTTAGGGCAGAAATTAACCAAATAGAAATAAAGAAAACCATACAAAGAATTGACAAAACCAAGAGCTTGTTCTTTAGAAAAACTAACAAGATAGACAAACCCTCAGCCAAACTAACTAGAGACACACAGAGACAGTATCCAAATTAACAAAACCAGAAATGAAAAGGAAGACATAACATTAGAACCTGAAATTTAATTAGAAATTAAAAAGAATCATCAAAACCTACTACAAAAACCTATACCCTACAAAACTAGAAAATCTAGATGAAATAGATGATTTTCTAGACATATACCATGTACCAACGTTAAATCAAGATTAGGTAAACTATCTAAACAGTCCCATAACCCATAAGGAAATAAAAATAGTCATCAGAAACCTCCCAACCAAAACAAGTTCAGGGCCAGAGGGTTGAAGTACAGAATTCTACCAGAATTTCAAAGAAAAGGTAATACTAATACTAATAAACTATTCCACAAAATAGAAGAAGGAACACTACCTAGTTCATTCTATGAAGCCACAATTACTCTGATATCCAAACCACAAATAAAAAAAACTTCAGACCAATCTGGCTTGGAAAAATACTCAATAAAATTCCTGCAAACCGAATCCAAGAACACATCAAAACCATCATTCACCACCATGAAGTAGGCTTCATCTCAAGGATGTAGGGATGATTCAATATACAAACATTTATCAACATAATATACTATAAAAACAAACTGAAGAAAAAAAGACCACATGACCACCTCATTAGATGCTGGAAAAGACGTCTACAAAGTACAATACCCCTTCATATTAAAATTCCTGTAGAAATTAGGAATTTGTGTCACATACCTAAACATGATAAAAAGCAATATATAGAAAACCAACAGCCAACTTCAAATTAAATCGAGAGAAACTTGAAGCATTTCCACTAAAATCTGGATAAGACAAGGTTGCCTATTCTCTCCCTATCTATTCAGTATAGTACTTGAAGTTCTAGCTAGATGAATTAGACAAGAAAATAAGAACGAGGGGATACAATTCAAAAGAAAAATGTCAAAGTATCATTAGTGGCAGATGATATGATAGGATACATAAATGACCCCCCAAATTCCACCAGAGAACTACCACAGCTGATAAACAACTTCAGCCAAATGGTAAGATATAAAACTAACTCAAACAAATCAGTAGCCTTCCTTTATATAAATAATAAACAGAGGTGAGAAAGACATTGTTTTAGGGAACAATACTGTTCCTAATAGTTACAAATAGTATAAAATATCTTGGTGTAATTCTTACCAAGCAAGTGAAAGATCTGTATGACAAGAACTTCAAGTCCCTAAAAAAGGAAATCAAGGAAGATCTCAGAAAATGGAGAAATCTTCCATGCTTGTGGATTGGTAGAAATAACATAGTGAAAAATGTCCATTTTCAAAAGCAATCTGCAGATTCAATGAAATCCCCCTCAAAATCACAACACAGTTCTTCATAGACACTGAAAAAAAACCAGGATATGCAAAACAATTTTCAACAATAAACTAACTTCCATGGGAATAACCATCCCTAGTGATCTAGTACCTAAAGCTGTACTACAAAGCAATAGTGATAAAAGCTGCATGGTTTTAGTACAGAGACAGGCAGGTTGAACAATGGTGTCTTAATTAAAGTTTTATTGTTGTGAATAGACATCATGACCAATGCAAGTTTTATAAAAGACAACATTTAACTGGGACTGGCTTACAGGTTCAGAGGTTCTGTCCATCAGTATCAAGGTGGGATCAGGAAATCCTCTAGGGAGACATGATGTAGACAGAGCTGAGAGTTCTACATCTTCCTCTGAAGGCTGCTAGTAGAATACTGACTTCCACTTAGCTATGGTGAGGGTCTTAAGCCCACACCCACAATGACACACCTACTCCAACAATGCCACACCTTCTAATAGTGCCACTCCCTGAGCCAACCATATACAAACCATCACAAATGGAATAGAAATGAAGACCCAGAAGTAAACCCATACACCTATGGATACTTGATCTTTGACAAAAATAAAAATCCAAAAACATACAGTAGAAAATAAAGAAATGGTGCTACTCTAACAGGCAGTCTGTATGTAAAAGAATGAAAATAGATTTATATTTATCACCTTGCACAGAGCTCAAGTCCATGTGGATCAAGGACCTCAACATAAAATCAGATACACTGAATCTAATATAAGTGTACATGGGAAAGAGCCTCAAACTCATTGGCACAGTGGGGAATTTTCCTGAACAGAATGTCAGTGGCTCAGGCTCTAAGATCAATGATTCAAAAATGCAACCTCATGAAACTGTAAGACAAAAGACACCATCAGTAGGACAAGTCTTTTTTCCATGTCTTTAGTTTTACTTCTTTGGTCTCTCCCCTGCTGTCTGCTTTATTCAGCAGCCATCCCATGGTGGCGTGTCATAAAGAGAAGTGAGCACTGAGTAGCTGTAATTGCTGGCTTCCTTCTGTTATGCAGCACAGTTGGAACAAACTTGCTGCTGATTCTGCCATTTTTTTTAAGTGTTTTGATCTTCAATCCTACTGCCTCTATCTTTACCCTAATTTTTAATTAAAGTATACCTTCATTATTTTCTCCTTCACTTTCCTCCCTAAGCTCCTCTTATTGCCCTCCCCTTCTCTCTTAAATTAGTGGACTCTCTTTTTATTGTTAATATTGAGCCTGATATACATATATGTGCATAAATATATAAATGCAACTTGCTTAGTTTATGTAGCGTTGCTTGTAGGTATGTTATTTCAAGACTGGCCTCTTGGTATTGGATAGCCAGTTGGGGCCCATCTCTGGAGAATACTATTTCTCTTGCTTTCAGCCTGTAGCACTTTTTCTACAGGTGGGACCACATAGGGCACCCCCCTTCCTTGTTATCTGTCTATTGGTGCTGCTCTTGTTCAAGTCTTGTTTAGGAAACCCTATTTATTATTGAGGTATCTGCTGGATGAAGCTTCACTGTCATTTCTAGGAGGTATAATATGAACTAAAGGCTAAATATCATTAACCAGTACTTAAATATCTATGGCAAACTTGTGACATTTATCCTGACTTTATAGATATAAGAAAGCACATTGTAGATAAAGCAGGTATTGTGATATAACTAATACATTAATATCTGACTCTTGAATTTTCCATTTCTTTGCATTTCACCAGGGAAAGTCACACAAGAATATATGAGGGATGAAGAGAAGGAAGCAGGAATGTTAAAGAATATCTTAGGATCTCAATGCCATGATAGACAAAGTAAAAAAAATAACAAAAAATATTAGTCTCATTACATTAAGTACTAAGGAAAAGTAATGTTTAACCTTTAAACTGTTCATGCTAGCATGGTGGCTGTACTTACAATCTCGGCACTGAGGGAGGAGATGAGGGGGCACTTCCAAGACTCATAAGGATCTTTCTCAAGAAGAAAACTTTAAGTTCAAAGTAACACCATGACATAGCCATACATTTTCCTGGATATAGTGAAGCCCTAATTGAAATGTATCATTTCTTACCAGTGTACTGCTTCTATCATCCCAGACTCCACTTCTCTTGTAGTCTGAGCTTGGTTCTGGTGTCTTTATGGCATCTCTAATAGACAAAGGTAGAACCTAGTTTCCTTCCTCCAATCACATAGTCACAAAACTTTCTGGCTCCTGAATAGCAAGTGATCCGGGACGAAGTGAACTCTGGCTAATTGTTAAAACTATACAACTCCCAATGAGCCCGTAACTCCCCTTTCAAATGACATAGCACAGCAGTTAACACATGTATCTGCTACAACCCTGCTTCTAGATTTGTCAGAGTCATTTTGATTTTTAAACTGTGTTTCATTAGTCAGCAATCAGAAACTTACCAGGCTCAGGAAGATGAGAAAGTTACAAGTTTCACAGTAGCTGCTCTCCTAGAGTTTTATAAACAGTAATAATAGTTACTGGGGAGTGGATACAGTGGTAGTGGCTATTGCAATTTAGAAGCAGCAGAGATGTACTTTGGGTGAGTTGTCAGAGATGCTAAGGGGGAGGCCTTTTGGTGATACAGTTGCCTTTGAGTTATCCATGCTTCCATGAATATCCAAATACAAGTTAACCAAGAAAAATGTGTGTGTGTGTGTGTGTGTCTGTGTGTGTGTGTGTGTGTGTGTAAGTATTTCTTTGGTCTTTCTGTCTAGAAAGAGTAGGCATCTGTTTCTACCCACCACCCCCAGGGGAAAGTATAATATAGAAAAAAAAGTAAAACCAAACCCCAAAACAAAAATAAACAAAACAAAACAAAAAACAGCATTACTTAGATAACCCTGGTGAAGTTAGGTAGCATCTAGGAATTTTGGAGCCTTTATCTAATGAATCTCAGCCCATCATATGACCCAGTGCATGCTCTCAAAATATAATTGCTGATTGCTGATCTCCCATCCTCCAGCTGTCCTCCATGACCTCCTCTCCTTCTTCCTCTTCCTGAAATTTTGTGCTGGTCTGGATTTTGGCACAAAACAATTTTGCAAATTTGAGCAAGTCACTTAAGCTTGATAAACAAGTTTTCTCCTTTATGAAACAGCCACACAGTTTTTGGTGTAAATACCTCTTGACATAGCTTGATGATATTTTAAAAAAATGGGTACCAAATAGTTTTGTGCAGTATACAGTCCTGGATAAGAAAAAATTCAAACCTTTCCACAAGATTAATCATGCATTCAAATATTTTTGCCTCTGATAATAAAAATATTATATTTTTTACACTTCATTATGAAACTTTTTTCATTTATTTTGCTTTGGATGTTTATGCTTCCTCTTTTTCAAAAGAAAAAACCATGAAAGTCAAAAGACACAACCAAACTAAAACTACAAGAAAGATAACCAATAAGAATATGAATATATGTATGTGTATGTGTATATGTATCAAAACAAAACAAAAGTGCAATTAAAAAAACATGGAGTCCACTTTGATTGGCCAATTTCTCCTGGGTACAGGGCTTGCCTTGGAGCATGGTTGATATGCATAGTAACATTCCACTATACAAACCTGACTGATTTTCCTTTTCCCAGCAGGTATCAATTACAAAGGCTTCTTGGTTATGGGTAGGATGTTTCCTTCTTAGTGCTGGGATTTTTGTCTGGAACAGCACAAGATCTGCACAGAAAATGTTTTAAAATATTCACATATTTATCCAGGCAGTGGTAGTGCACACCTTTAATTCCAGCACTCAGGAGGCAGAAACATGTAGATCTCTGAGTTCTAGGCCAGCCTAGTCTACAAACACAGAGTGAGTTCCAGAAAATGGAAAGAAAAAACAGAAAAAGTATACATGTATTTATGGATATGTGTGAGTGCTTTTAAACCTTGGTCAGGGAAGTGTATGTTTGTTTGCTTGCTTTATTGGCAGGAAGTGGACAATGCAGTTGCTCGTAACTGGTGAAACTGCTAAGAACAACAGGCTGAATACTCAGCCCTAATTTTGACGTTTTTATCAGCCCTTCCCTGCTCACCATGGCTCAGGGACCATTATAAAAGACGTGGGAAGGATTTAAGAGGCAGAGGATGGGAAAGGCTGATATGAAATGCTGTCTTTGTACACAACAAAATATTGCACATATGGGCTCACAGCAGCCATGGTGAACTACACAGGATCAAGCCAGTCAGAATCCCAGCACAGACAGGGTGGATAACTTCCAGGCCCAGCTCTTCCTGGGAAACTATTGGCAATGGGTCATTGTTAGAGATGGGAGGGAGAATCTCTGTGCTCTGAGGATGTGATCACTAGTTGGTACCCCATACTCCAGTACACAACCTCCTAACCACGGGCAGTGCTAACTGTGTTTGGTATGTTATTAAAGAACCAAAAGGATGAAGTCAGGAGGGTGACATGTTGAAAAGACACTGGGTAGGGAGGGAATGAAGCGGGAAATGAGGGAGTGGATATGACACCATATTATTTTATACCCATAACATTCTCTAATAATAAAAGATTGCATGTCATAAGTGAGGTAATTTGCACATATTTCATAACCCTGATGAAAACTAGAGAGACAACTTTAGCAGGGACTCCCAAAATAGCAGTTCTAAGAATGCCCTTGATTCTCTGGCTAGAATGCCAGAAGGGAGCTCTGGTTCTTTATCATCTCCTAAGTGAACACCTTGCTTGGAGGCCATGTATGGGTTAAATTCTAGTCCAAATACTAATCCCTTCTGGTGAACAGCTTTGGAACTAAACCTCCATATTTTTGTGGTAGAAATGGGTTATATCTTTAACTCAATTACCTCTTCAGAGGAGACAATAACAACAATAAAAATTTATTAATGTATTAATTTACATCTCCACTACCACATCGCCTCCTTCCTCTTCTCCCAGTCCTTCTCTCCCTGCTCCATTTCTCTTCAGAAAAGGGGAGGCGGCCCATGGATATCAATGAACCCTGGCTTATCAAGGTACAGTGAGACTAGGCACATAATCTCCTACTGAGGCTAGTCAAGGCATCCCAGAAGGAAAGGGTCCCCAAAGCAGGGAACAGAGTCAGAGACAGTCCCTGCTCCCACTGTTAGGAGTCCCACAAGAAGACCAAGCTCACAACTATTACGTGTATGAAGGGCCTACGTCAGCCCTGTGCAGGCTCTTTGGTTGGTGGTTCAGGCTCTGTGAGCCCCTATGGGCCAAGGTCAGTTGATACTATAGGTTTTCTTGTGGTGAGAGGAGAAATCTTACACTAGCCTTGATCGGAATTGTGTGGGGGCTCATTAAGGGAAGCTATTTCTTCCTACTCTCCCTCTGCCCTTGGGTGGAGACCTAACATTCTAAGCTTTGAAAAACATCGGTGTTAATCCATCTTGGCCTGCCTATCATCTGACTAAGAGAGCATCCATTAGAAGGGCTGATTCACATAAAGCTTAGCAAAGGAGATGGGAGGGCTAACTACTCCCTTACAGAGGTAGTATACTTCTCCACGATGAAATCCCTGCTCTCTCTGCAGTCATTTATGCAGCCTGGGCTGCAGCTCCAACCAAATAGTCAGAAATGCATAACTTTCCTTTGTTTCTAATCTTTCTTTTCTTCCCAAAGCTTAGGCATGCCTTCCAAGACACCACTTCTTCATGCTTTCTCAGAAGCCCTTCTTGCTCTGTGCCTGCTTATAAACACATGGTTCTCTCTCTCATCCCTCTTTCCCCTCAGAGCAGCTCCAGCAACTGAAGCTTGGCCTGCCTGCTTTTCTTTATAAATTCTGTTAAAATTTTCATCAAGCTTCCTTCTAAATCCATTCTTAATTTCTTTGATTGAATAAACTAAGAACCTTGAAGGGGGACGCCTAAATTTTCTCAGTAAAATAATGCAAACATTTAAAAAGTAAGCCATCTATATTCTAATCTTTATAGTGCAAACAAACTCAGTAAAAAAAATAGAAAGATATTGGCCTCTATAGGTGTGGTGGTGGTGGTGTGTGTGACTGTGTAGTGTGTTTTTGTTAATACAGGATTGAAAGGGAATGTGAATAAATGAAAAGACTCAAGGTCAAGTCTTTCAAGTTTTTCTTCCATTGCTGTCCACTCTATTTTTGAGTCAAGGTCTCTTACTGAATTTTAAGCTCATGAATTTAGCTAGTCTGGCTGGTCAGTGAACTTCAGGTATCCCCGTGTTCCCTCCACCAACCTCAGGGCTGGAGCTACATGACTATATAGCCGTTCATAAATTTCCATGGGTTTTGGCAACTGAATTCAGGCACTCCGGCTTGCCCGCAGGCATTTTTACCAAGTGATCCATCTCTCTAGCCCCAAAAAGTATTTATTTAAATAGTTTAAAGTTTAAGGATTATTGTATACATTTGAGTGCGGGCACATATGTCAGTGTGTTGGGTTAGAAGACAGTTTTCCCGGAGCGGGTTCTCTCATTCTACCATGTGCATTCTGGGGACCAGATTCAGTCTTGTCCTCAGGGCTTCTACATGCTAAGTCATCTGGCCTTACCAGAAAATTTTGGAAAATTTCAGTCTTATACCAAGGCACATATGGATATATAGATAATAGGGAAGGGGTAAAGACAGACCTGGAGAGAGACCACACAAATAGACACTTTACACTATGCGGCGCCCTGGTGGGCCTAGGACACAAGAGATTTGCCTGGCCCTGCCTCCTGAGTGCTACGATTAAAGGTATGGGCCACCACAAATGTTAATACGATGAATTCTCACACCATTTTGTAACTTCAACAATTATCAATCTTATTTCAACTAAACATCGTTCCATTCTCAGTTACCCTGGAATAAATTCTTACACATCATATTGTTTTTCCTGGCCTCTCTAGTTCAAGCTGGTGTAGAACCCACTCTACCGCCCAGGCTGGCCTTCAGTACACCAGCCTCCTCCTCTCTCCTGATGATGCTGAGATTACAGGACTGTGTTATCTCAGCTGCTACATCATTCGTGTGTGTATATGTCACTGTGCATGCTCAGCCCATAAAGATTTTGGAAAAAAATACCGATATTACTATCAATTAAAATTAATTTCCATTATTTGTTTGTTTGTTTACAGACGGGGGCTGTGTATGTAGCCTTGGCTGTCTTGGAACTTCATAGACCGTGCAACTTGGAGATCTGCCTGCCTCTGCCTCCCTGGAGATTAAAGGCGTTCACTACTAACCACGCCTGAAATAACTTCATAACAATTTCTTAACAAATATCCTGTGATCTCTTTGTTTTATTCCCTTTATAATTCCGGTTTTTGTCTCCTCCACTTGTCATTAAAGTCCTTTCCACGCTGCTGGGTATTTTACTTCGCTCGCAGCTGCTACTCTAACGCCCAGCCTGAAAGTGGTTTCCCTCAAATAAGAGGAAACCAACAGCGCTGAGAAACAAGCCACATGCGGAACCGAAGTTCCGCTTGCGCGCGGGCTCCGAAGGGAGCTAATTTGTGTTACACTGAAGGCAGTCGGTGCTGCACTATTGGCTCCGGATCCCGGAAGCACTCATCAATCTCCTGCTCCGGCGTAGGCTCCTCGCGAGGCGTGCTGGAGCGCCTGGTGAGCACTTTCCACCGGGCCGCGAGCTGAGCGGAATTCCGTCTATGGCGGAGATGGAGAGCGCTGTGGAAGGCCGAACGGCTAGCGTGCTGTTCGCCGGGTTCCGGGCCTTGGGGTTGTTCAGCAACGACATTCCACACGTGGTGCGGTACAGCGCGCTCAAGCGCCGCTTCTACGTGACGACTTGCGTGGGCAAGAGCTTCCACACGTATGACGTGAGTGATTTCCTCCACCCGCTTCCCAGGAACCAGAACTGCCCCGGTGTAGTCCCACTTTCGCCTCCCACCTACCTAGGGTTTCCCTTTTTGCCGCCCTCTCTTACATAATCCTTCCCTGTTGTGCTAGCCTCATGGCATCCTTGTGCCCTTGCAGTTAACCTGGGGGCGGGTTTCGGAGGAATCTGCTGGTCCAGGAGAAAACTACTGGAGAACATGCGAGCTTGGGGGCAGTATGTCTGTTTACCTAGCCCTAGGCATGAACAAATAAAACCTATCCCTCATTCATAACTTTGTCCACAAGAAGACGACTTTTTAGACATTACTATTGTATAATTGGTTACTCAGAGAGAGAGAGAGGGAGGGAGGGAAGGGGAGGGGGGGGGATGGAGATTCAGACTAAAACAGTAAAAGAAGTAGAGATGGTGAGATAAAGATTAAGGGGTCCCTTCATCTTTGATAACTATCCAGTTTCCCTTACGTGTTTGAGCACTATAGTGCCGGTCTTAGATGAAACTGTAGACACTCGAGGATGATTTCATTATCTGGGAGCAACCTTGAGTAAACTAGGAAGTCTTAGAAGAATTAAGTTACTTGCCAAGGCCTTTCCTCTTAGAGACAGTGTGTAACTTTTAATAGCCTATCAGTCCTTGCAGTTAAAGACAGCTGGAGGCCGGGAGGCAGATGAGTTAATGCCAGGTGTGGCCGAAGAGCTGTTGGGTTTCTGAAAACCTGGTTTAGTAATGTGAAGAGTGGTTTATAAAGAGCTTCTTCACCCTGTAGGAGCTTGTCTTGTTCCTTCCTCTTTGCTTGCAAACTTTGGGCTTTGTTGAAGCTTTCTAGCTGAAGTGTAACTTTCCTCTTTCTCTGTTAAAAGTTACTGAAAGTGTCTGGAATCAAAGGCTCTCCGGCTACTGTGCTGCACACTGTTACACATAAACACATTTCCCCTGCTCTGCTTCCAGATTCGCCCTGCTTGTCTGTGTACTCAAGTTTACTGGTTAAAAAAAGAAAAAAAAATCAGATCTCTTTGTTCTAAGTTGTAGTGCATTTTTATGTTTACTCTTACCACAACAGTAGGACATGCTTGAAGACCCTGGACTGGTCAAACCGATCAGTGCATTGTCTGAAACTGGAAATAGCTTAAGAGGTAAAATACGAACCTTTTATGTTCAAGTCACTGATCTGCTCAGGACCTTTGTAAGCTAACTTGGTCTACCATTTCTCGCTCCTCCCACTTCTATAGATTAGTGATAGGACATATTTTTGGATAGCTAATTATTTACTGAACATTTACTGTATAATTGGCTCTGTTCTGTTTTACATATGTTTATTCAAAATCTCTTTGAATGACCCTATAATGTGCATATGAATTCTAGTCTCCAAACCCCCTTTTTTCCCAGAAGGGTCCACTTGAGGGCACACAGTAGTTAATGTCACACAGCTGGATTACCACCCACATACTAAGATGCAAAGTAGTCACACCCACTGTTTTTGTTTGATTCGGGAATCACAAGTGGTTTTCATGTTTTTATAAAAGTTGGAAGATCAAAATATTTTATGATTGTGAAAACTATGTAAAGATTAAACTTTAATGCCCACACAACATTGAAGTCCACTCAGGCACATTTATTACTTATGGCTGATTGACAAGCATTTCGAATAATAAATAGAGTTAGGGTCTAGAGTATCTTCCTTCAGAAAGAATAGTGTAGCAAGCTTATGTAGGAGGTAATGACTTCATTTGGGGATCTTAGGTATTATAATTGTTTTTGTTAATGAAAATGTGTTTAATTCTTCTTTTTCTTTTGTAAAAACAGGTTCAGAAACTTAGGCTGGTTGCAGTAAGTAAGTGTACTTTGTTGTGAATTTGTCCCTGTTTGCTCTGTTTGGTAGTTTTTATTTTGTCGTTGATGATAATGATAAGGGCAGGACAGGGTCATGCTTTATTGTCTGCTGCAATGTCACTCGGGTGCAGTCCAACAGAACTTGTTTTTATGATCTACATGTCTGACTATTTTTTTCTGTGCTGGGAACTAAACCCCTTGGGCTTTGCACACACTAAGCAGATATTGTACAACTAAAATTTCATCTTCATTGTTTATGAAAAGTTCAGTTATTTATTTTTGCTTATTTAATAATTTTCACTTTGAGTGTTCTGGACTCAGGCACTTTGTCAGGAATAACAATGAATGACAAGTGCTGACTTCTCATGAGCACTTAAGTTACCTTTCCCTTTGTTGCTGCTACTTATTCTGTGTTAATGTGCACAGAATGTCTCTTAGTACTTAGTGGTACTTACCTAAATGAGTTATTAGCATGGTAATGTAAGTGTACCTGCACAAAGAAAGACAATTAAATGACAAAACTGTAGTCGCTGTGTGCAGGATTAGGAGAACAAATTAGAGGCAGGGAGATATCAGCAGGTACGAGCTGTGGGGAAACTGACTATCCCTTGAGCCAAAGGACCAAGGCAGAGAGTAGAAGGATCAGCTACTGTGTTTATTCCTTCTATTATCAGAGTAAAAAAGAAGTCTCAATTAGTTTGTTGTTTTCAGTGAGAAGTATATTTACTTTTCTGAAAGCCCTTTAATAGACTAAAGGGCTTGGCAGCTCAGAGAGAGTGGTTTTACATTCATATATAATCCTTTCGAGGTGCAAGACTTAAGGAATTCATTGTATATGTCTGATAAACCCTGTGTAAAACACAGGTTTTAAGTAAACAAGCAGAAGAGAGGAAACTAAGCTGAGTAAGAAAGTGACTCGGTAGTTCTAAGGAAGTACCGTTGTGGAATGTCAGTTCCACAGTGGAGCACTCAAGATAAAAGTACTTATGACTATCCTCTGTCTACTAAAGTCTTTAGTCCTAAGGGCAGTATGATCATATACATGAAAGAATTTAGGAAATTGTATCGTGTGACAGTGGCTAGAGGTAATGATGGGCATATTTACTTTGGGAAAGACTTGAGTAGAAGCAGTATTGTAAGTAGTTATTGTAGGAGCCAGCATATAGAATACTATATGGAGTTTCTCAGGGTTGGTCCAAGTTATAATTTACTTTTAAATCTTTCTTGTAGCAATAAACTTTATATTGTTTAAGATGTTCAGTGTCCAAATGCCACTTTTTATATTAAGTGCTGAAATCTCCCAATTTCTCAAAAAGCTTTTTCTTTCTTTTGAAATCTGTTAATGTCTGCATAAGATATTTATGATATTGAAGTCAAAATTTCATACTGATTCTCATTTTTATTTAAATATATATTTTTAATTATAGTCATGAAAGTATTTTATATATATTTAAGATTTCTAGTCATTTCACAGCCTTAACAGCCCACATTTATTTTCTGGTTTTCCCCAGGTAACTCTGTTCCACAGGATATTTGTTGCATGGCGGCTGATGGGAGGCTAGTCTTTGCTGCATATGGGAACGTTTTCTCTGCATTTGCTCGTAATAAAGAGGTTTGTATTATGAACTACTTAACCTTTATTTTTCCTATTTTGGCAGTTTCTAGAGGAAGAGACAATGGGTTTCATGTGAGAGAGAGTGTGTCTGCAGATGATGAAGAAATTTTAATAAAATAACTGCAGTCACTGTATGATCAGAGGTTAGGGGAACAAAGTAGGGGCCATCAGCTGTGGGGAAGCTGACTACCTCCTGAACCAAAGGAACAAGGCAAAAACTAGAGTTATTGGGGCCTAATGGAGACTAATGCCCTGGAAGAGAAAGGAATTTACCTGTGGAAGGGCAGCTACTATAAAGAGCTTCTTTGTCAAAGCAGAAAGGTGTAAGGCAAGGGTAGTCTGCCCTATTTTCCCCACATCAGCTGGAAGACACTAATGGAGGAATCTGGAGGCCAGCCTTCTGTAGCATACCATTTCTCTAGGGTGCACGGTGGTGCTCTGGTAGCATTGGGAAGAGGCCTGTGTACAGCAGGCCACTTTTCTAACTGCAGCAGAGCGCTCTAGCTCTCCTTTCTGATGTCTTCCTACTCCATTCTCCACTTCCTTATTGAGTGGCCTGACTGAGCAGCTGGACAGGCCTGGCTCTGTTATTTATTTCATCGTTTTAATCTCAGGAATTGGAGCACCCTTTTTAACACAAGTGTTCGAATTGTTAGCATGCTTTCTGGATAATGTGATAGCATTACGTAATGGACTAAGTAACGTGGGTTTGTTTTACATGTGACATTCTAGATAGTACATACCTTTAAGGGCCATAAGGCAGAGATCCATCTACTGCAACCCTTTGGGGATCACGTAATCTCGGTGGACACTGACAGCGTTCTCATTATTTGGCACATTTATTCAGAAGGTAAGACTTTATTTTTTTACCTTAGGATATTATGTGTACTTATGTATGTAGCTAAAAATCTAATGGAAACCATAAGTTCTATACGAGAGTTTTCAAATGTGCACATTAAAGCACTGAGGATATTTAGCATGTTTGGATAAAGCTTCTAAATAAGCAGTTTTACTTAGATTGTGAGCAATCATTCAGTGCATTAAACGTGCTCTCATCTTGGCTAATACATTCTTCACTGTAGCTCTCCAAACTTGGTGATGTGTTATGTGGTTTTCTTTAAAGTTTTTTGAATGCACATTCACACTTGAGTCATCCTTGGGTAATATCTTCACCTTTAAGTAAAGGAAATTATGGTTGTAAGCATGAAGATCCTATAATCTAAGAAAACATTCATCCTTTTTCAAATGACTCGTGTTATTTACTAATACCCCTTTGCAGTATCACTGTGTGAAACTGGAATTTTCAGTCAGTAGAGTTGACCAACCACCAGGTTAATGCTAGCTTTTCTTACTAAGGTGTCATGGCTTCATCCTGAATCAGGTCTATTGAGTTACCTGTTTGCCTTTTAAGTTACTAACTGTTCCCTCTCTGACCCGGTGAATAGTGAGTGTGTTTGTTTTTAGTAACTATCTTTAGAGCATCTCCTTCCTAGAGGCGTGCTGTGTGCTTGTTGAGTAATCCTTTGTTTTCCCTTTGTTCATGTAAAAGAAAGCATTTCCTGCGAAGACTGGTGCTCTTCAGGTCTCAGAATCTGACTATTTCTGGAACCTAATGCCCAGATTTTATGTTGCCGTTACAACAGCACAAAGAAATGGGTTGTTCATGGAGCCAAGTTTAGTGACTTTTAAGTAAACCTGCTGGTACAAAAAGGCAAAGATCACTTAAAGTAGGTTCCAAAGTTTGGGCACATATCTATATTTGTTCTCTTCCATTGTTAATTCTTTAATACTAAATTTGTGTGAAGTTTATTAAAACATTGTTTTAATCACAAACTAAAAAGCCAAACTAAAGAGAAATTTTAAGTGTAGTAAGCATACAATTTCTAAGGTTTTGATTGTACAGCAAGTGACTATGGCTGTGCCTCTCCCCCGCTGTGCAGGGTTAGCTTGTCCCCTTCAGTATGAGAAGCCTCTGAGGAAGTGTGCTCACTATGTTGGTCTTGATGAGGTGTCCCTCTTTGTATTTTGTTTCAGTGGCTGGTAGAGCTGCTCAGAAAGTAGATAACTTTGTTTCATTTGGAACATTCTCTCCTTTATGGAATTACAGAAATCCCAATGCCCAATTAATTCCCAATGTCATTTTTAATCCTTTCTATAAACTGATTTGGCAGTATAATTTTGAGTAGTAATATTTGCACTAGAACTTGTTGATCATTTTTGATACTCTAAAGGACATTTACAAAGTTGCCCTATCACATTTTTTTAGAAATATTTTATTGGATAAATATTTCTAGGATAAAAAGAAAAATAAGTGTTCATTGGATAAGGAGCAGGTGAGATGGCTCAGCAGATAGACCTTTGCGTCCAAACCCAGTGTTCCCCAGTGTTCTCAGTCCTACATGGTGGATGAGAGAACCAGCTCCTGAGGGCTGTCTTCTGACTTCACATGCACACTGTGAACATGTGTGCCCATCTCATACACAAAGTAAATAATTTTAAAAATAAGTTGTTTATAGATTAATATGTAAATCTTTGATTTATTAATGTTAAGTCTCTGGTGTGTTATATTTACTTGCATTTAGCAGATTTGAGTATATGAAAATGTATAGCGCTTTATTAATAATGTTGTTACTTTTACTTTTGTAGAAGAATACCTTCAGTTGACTTTTGATAAGTCCGTTTTTAAAATTTCTACAATTTTGCATCCAAGCACCTACTTGAATAAAGTCCTGCTGGGCAGTGAGCAGGGAAGCCTACAGTTATGGAATATAAAGTCGAAGTAAGCACTTATTCTAAATGCTTTTAGTTCTCTTTTACCTATGACTTGCTCAAGGGTTGTGAAGCCTCTGTTCATTCTGTTAACCTTCTACCTTTGAAATATGGCCCCTGACAGCATATATGAGAGCTCGTGTATTGTACTGATTCATGATGGATGGCATCATAAGTTTTTAAATGGCCATTGAACAGTGTTTACTAGTGGCTCAATAGTTACAGTGAGGTTTTACTGGACAGTGACTAGAAGAGTGCTTTCTAAACAGAAGTTACTTTGCTTGCCACCACTCTGATGACTACCTACTATTAGTAGAGATAGAAGACTGCCTACATGATTTTAGATATATATTTACCCGTTTGAAAACTTATTCAAAGAGGAGGGAAGGCAGCTCAACCTTTATATAGTATCTTAAAGAGTAAACAAGGGACTGGAGAGATGGCGCAGTAGTTAAGAGCATTTTCTGCTCTTACAGAGGACCTGGGTTTGGTTCCCAGCACCCATATCAGGTGGCTCACAACTGCCTGTAACTACAGTTCCGGGGGATGCATCGCCCTCTTCCTCAGGTACCAAGCGTGAATGTGGGCACTCACATGTACACATAAAATATTTGAGTCCCCCCCCCTTCAGTTGTCCTTTGTGAAGCCTTTATAAATTTTCAAATGCAAGGTTTGATGCTAATCCTAGTTCCTAGTTTTCAATCAATATTCAGTTTAGCTTAATACCATTGTCTCCCTACTCTGTGCTAGTTTCAGGGTTATTGACCAAGATCTGTTTCTATCTGTAAAGTTATTTTCTTAAGACTTTTCTTTTGTGTTATTTGCTGTACTTAAGGATCTATTGCATAATTATTGAATAATCTAAACCCTGCCCGTTTCTACATTGGAATGCATGATTTAATACTTCAGTGGTCATTATGTTTTAGATTTCTTGTTTCATTACCTTATTTTACTGTGGTTAGATCCTAAAATCAAGGCAACATCAGAATTGTCGTATATAATTCATGTAATATACAAATACTATTCCCATCAGTCATGATGTTTCTAGAAATAATTAAATCATAATGAAAATGAAATTCCTGTCTTATTACTGTAAATGGCTCTTGTTCATCATGTTATTTTTCCGAGAGTGATAACTTACAGCTTGTAGGGCTGATGTCCATCTGGACTTCATTACTTACTATGTTACCTTAGCTTCATTATTTCACTTTGTTTTCTGGGAAATGGTGAATGTGGGTAGCATTTCATTTATGCGATTACATTTTAAATGCTAAGTAAATTCGCATATGTTCTGAGAACAGTTAGTGCTGAAGCAAGAATTCAATAAATAGCACCTGGGTGTTGGAGAGATGGCCCAGGGGCTAAAAGTATCAGCTGCTTTTCCTGAGGACCTATGTTGGCTTGGTTCCCAGTACCCACAGGGTAGCTCATGACAGTCTAACTCCAGCTACAATGTGCTCTTGGGGACTCTGAGGGTACTACAGACATGGGGTACACACACACATATATATATATATTACATGCAGGCAAACACCTATATACATAAAAGAAAATATCCTTTAAAATGTATAGTATTTCTTGATTATAAAAATAATAAGCAGCACCTGTTATTTTTATTAAATACAGGTTGATTTTGTTTTCCTTTAAAAAATAATTTTTATCTCTTTCTTCTTCTAGTAAACTTCTATATACATTTCCAGGGTGGAAGGTTGGAGTAACAGCTCTTCAGCAGGTTGGTATCATTTTAATTAAAAAGTAAACAAGGCTTGAAGGCGATAGTCTTTCCTAGAATAACCATGATTTTAGACTTAAATAAACATTAATACTTAGCTTTGTTTTTCTTTAAACTGTTACTCCGAGGAAATAGTGTTCTAGAAATTTAATTGAAAATAAGAAATATTTTTGCTATAAAGGTTTGTTTAACTTCCTGTGCCTGGCATTTCCTGGTGATTTTATTCCTGAGCATGTCCTTTAGTGCCTTCTGTAGAGTGGAAATAAGACAATTGTGATAGAAGTGAGTCATTCATCAGGATGTTGAGCTCTGTTGGAAATAATTGGGACCTGAATGCTGATATTTATTAGATGGTAGACATTCATAAACAACTGCTTTGGTTTGGTCAGCCGAGTGTGTGCACGGTGTGCATCTGCAGAATATCTGCTGGGATGGCCTTTGTGTTTTAACTGTGCACATTTGCATTCCACCATTAACTTCGTTCTGTTTTGATGACATCTCCTGAAGACTCCAGCAAGTATTGGGAGGGCAGGGATCATTGGCTTCTGGGCTCTATTATTCTTATTTAGGCATTTAATAGCCTATTGATGAATGTATAGCCTGACTCATTGTATAATGATACTGGGTACTCATCTGTGTTAAGACCAAACTTGTAAGTGAAGCCTTCTCTGTTAGACCATTATAAAGGCCATTCTAATCATTGACTATTAGTGTTGGAACAGGCTGATTATGAAACTTTAGCATGTTTTCTAGATTTTTCCTAGTTTCTTTTGATAAGGCTGGCTACTAAGGTGTTCATGTTTGTGGCAAGGTTTTCCATGTTTATAAGATTTGACCTTTCTCCTGCATTTTTGCTAGTCAGAAATTGTAGTGATTCACATACAGTCTTTTCTATGTAATTGTCATCTAAGCCAACAGCATGTTTAAGGATTGGGAAGAGACTATAATGAGCAGAATCTAACTCTAGGAACTAATTTGGAAAACACATTGTTAAATATTTGAAAATTAATAACTGGTAGTGCCAGAATGATAATATTAGTGGGTTTTTTCTTCTCCCTTTTAGAAGGTATTTATTTCTTTTGATACCATATAATAGTATGCATCATTGAGAAGTTGCATTGTTTAGGAAAATAAGAGGCTGGTCATTTAATTTTCAGGCACCGGCCGTGGATGTCGTCGCCATTGGTCTTGTGTCTGGTCAAGTTATCATTCACAACATTAAGTTTGATGAAACATTAATGAAGTTCCATCAGGACTGGGGACCCATTACTGCCATCTCATTTCGCACAGGTAACATTTAACTTACTTAATCATTAGAGTTAAGAATACTTAGTCATTAGAAAGATAAGGGTATTTTTTAAAACATTTTCTTGTTGTTTAATAGAAATTATAATACTAAAGAAAAAGACATAGAAATATGGGCAGTGTCTTGAGACATTTTTTAATTAATATTTTTGTTTCATTGACAGATGGTCATCCAATAATGGCAGCTGGAAGCCCATGTGGCCATATTGGACTCTGGGATCTGGAAGACAAAAAATTAATTAATCAAATGAGAAATGCACACTCTACAGCAATATCTGGGCTGACCTTCCTCCACAGAGAGCCGTTGCTTGTTACAAATGGCGCTGATAATGCTCTTAGGGTATTATGATTACTGTCCTCTTCTAAGTGCATGTGGCCTGGGGTTATTGTCGTTTGCTTTAGTAGCTCAGCCTTGGACTTATGACTGAGACGGTGTGGGATGAGATTGGTAGAGAGAGCAAAAGCATAGCAGGGTACGTGAGTGCAGTGAAGTGGGTAAGAGTACAGCTTAGTCTCAGTGCGAGCACTGCCCAGTGGTGGCTATGTGTTTAGAAGGGTGACAAATACAACATGGTTGAAGCAACTTACACTGTATTTCTTTGTAGATATGGATATTTGATGGCCCGACAGGTGAGGGACGACTCTTGAGATTCAGAATGGGACATAGCGCATCTCTTACCAAGATTAGATATTATGGACAAAATGGACAGCAGATTTTAAGTGCAAGTGAGTTTCTGCTTTCTGGCATTTATTTTGCATAAACATTAAGAGCTAGGAACTCAGTATTCAGTTGGTTTGGTATTTACAAATCTGTTCTTTTTAAATGGCTCTTTGAAGTGTTTCAGGTTGTAGCTTTTCATAGGACCTAGCTTTCCAACTTCCAGATTGTCATTGTTTACCCATCTAGTTGGTGGCATGAGCTTGGGAGAGCAGGACCTAAAAATGAGACCAACAAAAGTCTCATGCAGTAGCCAACTTCACTCAGCATCAGGCAGCTAACACTCTGAGGGTTAGGAATCACATGAGTAAGGTATTCAATCACAAGAAGACATGGCGAAACATCTTTCCATAGAGGTAAGCTCACTCCTATCCACACCTGGGAAAACACATTCCAAGAACAATTCTGTGTTTTCAAAAAGCTGAGGTCACAAGACTCTTTGTTTTCTTAGTTTTCTCGCAAGCATTCAATTCTTACAGGACTTCATCTTGGCCTATTTTCTGATGGGTATGTTCTGCTTTTTGATGATTTGAGTGGGTTTTCTGTTTTTATTAATAGGTCAAGATGGGACTCTACAGTCATTTTCTACAGTTCATGAAAAATTCAACAAGAGCTTGGGGCATGGTAAGTCTTTTGGAAGATAAAGAACAAACTGTTGGTGAGAAAACAGAGACAAAAGAAACTAAGTTCAAGGTTCTGAAGGAGTTTCATTAATTCGTCTCTCTCAGGTAATGCTGTGAAAAGTGGGTGGAGGGGCATTGTTAGACACGTGCCCTTGCACACCTGTGTTCGTATTCACAGCTCTTCTTACCTAGGAGGGCGTGGTCTTCAGAGGATTGAGTTCAGGCACAACCACACTTAGTATTACTTAATGGCACATCACAGGCCTTTTTGCTAATATGCATGGAACATTTTTAAACTATTTTTATCTGATTGCTGCTATAGTGTTGGCCACTTAACTCAATCCCCTTGTATTGGTTCTGTAATATCCCAATGACACTATACATACCGACACTATTTGGTTCTTGTGGTTCATTCGATTCTGACCATAGTATCTTTGAAATGTAATTGTGATTTATCTTTTTTGCTATTTTATTTAATTATTTTCATGACTATTTTATAATTATAAAAATAATTATAAAATTATTTTCAGAAATTATTTACCAGTAGTAGTAATACTTTGCCTCTAATTTAATTGGGAATATCTTATTGTATATACTTATTGTAACATGCTTTTTCCTTAAGGAACTTTCCTATTATTTCTTTCACCCAACCCTAGGATTAGTAAACAAAAAGATAGTTAAGCGTAAAGGACTTCAGAACACTATGTCAGTAAGACTTCCACCCATCACACAGTTTGCTGCTGGTGAGTCCCTAGAAATTCTTTGGTTTTTATGTCTTTGTATCCTCTATTTTAATAAACTTTTCTGTATATTTAAATGTTCAGAAGGTGACTTCGAGTGAATGCTAGTGTGTGTGAACACTGAAAAAGTTACCTTTAGCAAGAATTGTTTTGTGTTCATCTCCTTTTTAGTAACACCTATTAGTAACATAGTGTTATAGTTCCTGTCTTAGTTAGGGGTTCTATTGCTGTAATGAGACACCATGACCAAGGCAACACTTAAAAGGACAACATTTAATTGGGGCTGGCTACAGTTTCAGAGGTTGAGTCCATTATTATCATGGTGCTGGAGAGGAGCTGAGAGTTCTACACTTTGATGCACAGGCAGCAGGAGACTGTCACAACGAGTGTAGCTCGAGTATACATGAGACCCCCCACAGTGACACACTTCCTCCAACAAGGCCATACCTCCAGTAGTGCCTCTCCCTGTGTGCCAAGCATTCAAACACATGCGTCTTAGTCACTTTTTTTAATGTTTAAATTTTTTAATTAATTTTTTAATGTGTATGGTTGTTTTACCTGTGTGTATATATGTATACCACAAATGTGCCGGATGCCGTGGGGGCCAGAAAAAGGTCTTAGATCCCCTTGGAACTGGAGTTCAGGTGGTCATGAGTCACGATGTGGGTGCTGGGAATGAAACCTAGGTCCTCTGGAAAGGCAGCCAGTGCTCTTCACACTGTCCCATCAGCCCCTACTTTGTCACTCCTGGGCCCTGTTTTACTACCAACTTTAAGTGAGCTGCTATTTTTATTCTAAAATTTCAGAAGGCCCTTGAGTCTCCTTAGAAAACACTGTCATGCTGTCATACTCTATTATAATCTTTTCTCACCGAAATTTATAGTGAGATGTATTAGCTTCATTTAGTCACTTATGTTGCTTATATCACACAGTATAAAATAATAAGATTTTTACTTGTTTATAATCCATTAGATTGGGAAGTTGATTGTTATTAAAGTAACCTGTTTGTTTTACTAGTGTGTCTTGGTACCATATGTGCCTGTGGACTCCTAGATGCCTAGTTCATAAGGGAATGCATTTCTCCCGAACAAGCATTTTGAATTTTGATTTTATTGTGTTTAAGAGGAAGCTCGTCAAAGTGACTGGGATGGTATCATTGCTTGCCATCAAGGTAAGCTATCTTGCTCAACCTGGAATTACCACAGATCTACAATAGGTGCTCATTTTCTCAAGCCAAAAGGAGTAAAGGCAAACATCACTGCAACAGTAAGTGACCTTGTTGATTCTAGTATTTTCTCCTTAAAAAACACCCTAAGCTAGTTTTGTTTCAAGTTTACTAATACACTACTAATGGAAAAAAACAAAAACAAAAAAACAGGGTTTAATGCTTTGGAAGCAGTATCAACTTTTCTCACTTGTAGAGATTTTATCTAATTTGGGATGTAAAGGGTGATGTCCCTATGGCTTTGATTTGCATTTCTTGTAGGACTCCTGTTTAGCATGTTTTCAGTTTGTCCATCACAGCTACTGCCCTGTCTTGTGACCTTTAGGAGTGTGATCCCTCCAGCTCTGTTCTTCTCTGAAGACTAATTTAGCTCTTGTGTTCCTATGAATTTTACAGAAACAATAATTGGGACTTTGTTTTTAAAGCTTTTGCTATTGTAAGTGGAATTGCTTTTAAACTGTACTGATTACTAATATATCAAGATAGAATGTACACTTGCGTATCCATCTTGCATCTTACAGCCTTGATGAACTCGTTCACTAATGATCTTTAGTGGACAGCTCTGCTTTTGAAATTTTGCATTTCACCCTGTTTTGTGCAGATTGCTTTATAAGTATGTATACAGTATTTTTACTTTAAATAACAGTTCTCATATAAGTAGTAAAAGTGTCCTAGCTTCTTTCAGGTATTTTCTCTTTTTCTCCCCCCATGCCCCCTTTCTCTTTTTCTGGTTTTGTCCTGGAACTCACTGTAGACCAGGCCGGCCTCAAACTCAGAGATCTGCCTGCCTCTGCTTCCTCGGATTAAAGGCATGTGACACCACCACCCAGCCCTCCTTAGATAATTTCTTCATACTTATTTAAAATGGAAATAGAGTTGTATACTGTATATAAAACATTACAGTCAAGAAAACTAATCAAGATGAGACAAATAATAAATTGAAAAGACCTTTGGAAACCATGATGCATATAATAAAAGCAACAATCCCCCACCACTTTTTTTTTTTTTTTTTTTTTTCTTTTTGACTAAAGGCTGTAGATATAACTTCCTGTGGAAACTTTGCAGTAATTGGCCTCTCCTCGGGAGCTGTTGATGTGTATAACATGCAGTCTGGTATACATCGAGGAAGTTTTGGTGATGATAAAGGTATTGAATTTTTTGCTCTTTTAAATATAAAGTTTAGATGAGTTTCTACTCTATCTGACACATTCTGTTATATACGATATAAACACTATTAAAATATTCAAGGGGAGATGTCATGAATAGATTAGGGGGAAGTAGATACACATTATTTTTCTTCTTTGCTTTAGGCAAATATTGACTATTTTATTAAATTCCCTGCCATGGCATCAACTGGTTTTGCCTTAACAACCTCATAACTACAGGGTTGTCTCCCTTCTTTGTAATTCAGTTTAATTTCAAGATTTTAGGTTTTATCAATAATGGGACATCAGGTGTTCAGATAAAGAAATTTCTCTTGCTGTGTTGTTTGGCCATCTACTGCCAATTCTGACTTCTCTTTCTTTCCACCCTGTGTTTAAAAAGCTCATACTGGCTCTGTTAGAGGTGTTGCGGTGGACGGATTAAACCAGCTGGCAGTTACAGCTGGAAGTGAACGGTCACTCAAATTCTGGAACTTTAAAAGCAAGGTCTTGATCCACTCTCTGAGCCTTGATTCATCTCCAAATATGATGCTACTACATAGGGACAGGTAAGCTGCTTCTTGTGCTGACAAAGATTTCCATTGTGATGTTTTTTGTGAGAACTAACTAAAGTACATCAAGTAGGAAGAAATCAAGAGCATTTTAGTAAATAACTGTGTATAGTTTAATTTCTTCAAAGATAAATTTGAAGAAATAAAAATTTGTAATTTAAAATTTTTAAAGTTTTTTTGTCTTTGTTTAGTAAAACTTGTGCACTCATTTTTCCAGTGGTATCCTGGGGCTTGCCTTGGATGATTTCTCCATTACTGTCTTTGACATAGAAACTAGGAAGATTGTCAGAGAGTTTTCTGGACACCAAGGCCAAATAAATGACATGGTAAAACAAAACAGCTTTTCAAATAACCTCATTCATCTATTTAGGATAAAGATACTTAAATAATTGGATAGGTCATTTTTAATATCCTTATTCCTATTGTAAGAAGGTTTTTTAAAGTGAATGATAATTTGTAGGCTAATTTTCACAGAAAATTTTAAAAAATATTTAGGAAATAGTTTATTACTTTTCAAGAAATCGATACTATCAGATTGAAGTATAAATACCAGAATTTGTTTTTGTCTTTAAATAAAGTTAAATATACTTTGTAGAGTGAATGTTTCATTTGGTTTTCATTTGTTTCATTTGTTTTATTAGTCTACGCTGAGAGAATTTATATGTCTTTTCTATTTGTAGTGAATTTACAATAGTCTGCAGGTACTGTTACTCTAGGACTTATGTAACTAAACCCCAGAGGATTCAGTAAAAATATGACGTTTGCATTGTGCCTCCCTCACCTCAAACACTGTTCACTGAGGACTGTGTTAAGTATATGCTATTATTTAGTATTAACTGCAAGTCCATTATGTGAAAAGAGAAAAAAAATAAACTACTGAATGATAAAGCCAGTAGTAGTTGACAGCCATGTCCCTTATCAGAAGTAAATGTAGGTGTCAGAATTGACAGTCTCTTACCTCTTCCTTTACAAGTAGGAGAAATTGGTCAGGGAATACATTGTGTAACTTGGAGATTGGAAAAATTAGCCTTGAACAGATTTTGCTTTGATGGTGTCTGGAGGAACAGGTTAGGGGTGGGATGTTATGTTGAAGGAGCATTTTAAAAATATCTGACCTTGTCAGATTGCTCTTCCTATTTCTTCCCTCTGTAGCTTTTATTTCTCCACTGGGGTCTTCCTTTTGTCCCACCCAGAAGATTCACTTCTGTTGACATTGTAATACAAGCCTATCTGAGAGCCAGTTTTCCCTCCTCTGCTGCCTGCAACCCCCCCCCCCCCCATTGAGATGTCTGTACTCTGAAGTTTGAATTTTAGTAATCTTGCTTCAGCCTGTGAATAAATTAGCATTGAATTTACTGCAGTAACACTTGCTAATAAGAAATAATTTCTGTGGTATATATAAACTCTTGGGTTATCTGCTGCCATAACCTTATAGTTTGGGCTCTTCTTTTTATGTAAGCTAAAGTTCTTAGCACTAGATGGAAGAGGGTCCCTGTCCAACCTTTTATAGCTAGAAACAGATACTTAAAATAGCATCAGGAATCCCTTACCTCAAGGTTTGAAAATAGTTTTGATCATTGTTGCTTTAAACTATTTTGGAAATAAGATTTTCATGAAGTAGAGTGTGATAGAAGAGACAGTCCTCATTAGCTTCACTTCTGTGTAAACCTCAGCCCAAATTACACTGCAGAGGCTCTTTAGCCACATTCTCAGAATACAGGATTATTTTTAAATTTACATTATTAAAATCTCACTTTAGTAATGATGTGTAGTCACAGACTATTCTGTAGGAAATTGGCATAATGTTCTTAATTTCATGAACTCATAATTTACTTAAAACCCTAATACTTTTGTAAGTTCCAGAAAAGTGATATAGGAAACATTTTATTTATATAATCTTTATTTATATTTTATATAGTCACTTCATCATTTCATGAAGCCTAAAGTTTTACTAAGATTTGTATGTTTTAGGTATTTGTGTATATGCATGTATCCATGTACGTGCTAATATATATATATATATATATATATATATATATATATATATATATATATAATATAATTTATATATGTTATATTACTATATCATATTATTATATACATATATGTTACATGTTATGTATATTTTGTTTTGTTTAAAGACTTTCAGTCCTGATGGCCGTTGGTTGATTAGCGCTGCAATGGATTGCTCTGTGAGGACGTGGGACCTTCCCTCTGGGTGGTGAGTTCATTTTTCAGTCCTGCAGACAATTTCTCAGTCGTCTGAACATGTGACTTTCATTCACCTGCTTCTGTAGCTTCAAAATAAGCAGTGTTTTGTTGGTAGAGTGTTGTTGATCTCAAACATCAGGCAATAGCAAGATGAAAAATAGCAAGGAAAATGCAAATTTCTTACTCCTGAAAAATAGAGAAGTGGTTTGTGTAAATCTTAAGAAAACCCATTATGTAGTCTTGACACTCTCAGTAGAGCCCAGACACATTTTACTTTGAGGAGTTTTGCTGTGGTTCATAGCTCATAGAGTTGGATTTAATTACAAGGTCAAAAACCATGGCTCTCCTTAATGTTTTTCTCTCTTCTCTCAACAATACAGTGTCAGAAATGTGTTTCAAGAGTGAAAGTCACTGTTAATCCAGCACATTCTCAGGAATTAGTTCACTGCACATGTACAAGCAGTCTGACCTTTAAAAAGGAAAAACCCATATTTCTCATTTCCTAGTAACTTTGCTATAGGCAGAAAGCACACCCACCTTCCAGCATGTGCAGCCGATTTAGAGTAAGCACAGCTAAGAAACCAGGCTACAGTGAGCCCAGCCCTAATCACGGGAACTTTTGCCACAGGCGTGTCACCTTCTGTCCATGAGTGAAGGAAAAGGCAGTCAGTTTAGCCTTCAGCCTCGAAACTGAGAATCAGGTGTGTGAAGATCCTTAGAAACACTGGCAGTTTATTACCTCCTGGACTTTTGTTGCAGTTTTCTAAAATCCAGTATTATGGAATTAGAATTAAAATAAGAATAGTAACTTTTTGTTAGCAAGTTTATCTTTGGAATGGAAAACCAGGATCTGAAAGTTACATTTAAAGCTGTGAGGTTTTGATTCAGCAGTAACATTTTTGCTGAACTTTTATTTCAGTAACTAGTTAAGTAGATTTAAACATGTGTGCTTCCCTGATGCTGCCTTAAAGAGAGTCAGTAATTTGTTCTCAGGATTGTGTTGTAAACAGCTGAGCATAAGTCTAGAGGGAGAACCCTCCATGTTAGCCCTGTTCTGTTTGTTGTGCTGTCTCAGGATGGAGCCAGTGTCTTGCTCTAGAAGACAGGTAGGAAGTATTAGTATTCTACTGTAGAACCTTCAGTAAGCATTCAGTTGTTTAGATTCTCCTTTTAAAATCACACCAAGATATCAACCTTTGGAGCATCCTTGTTGTTCCTTCATTAACATTTTCATCATTTATTTAGCATGCTCAGTATTTGAAGGATGAGTATCCTCAAGCTGGAGAGATGGGTCAGCAGTTAAAGCACCATCTCTTGTAGAGGACTTCAATTCCCAGCACCCACGGTGATTTATACGTGTCCATAACTCCAGTTTCAGGGGCCTAAGGAGACAAAAAATGAAGTATCCTCAATTAAAAATTAAAATGAGTAGGTTTATTAAGTAAGCTAAACAGTGAGGTGATGTGTGATTAAGCACATGAATGTAGTCCCACACGGCTGTACCCATCTGGAATTGTTCCTCTTTAAACCACATGGCAGACTTCCTAATTACAAGTGTAAGTGGAATTCATAATCTCTGAAGTCATGTCAGCCGGCTAGTGTAGACCACTAGAAACTAGTGTAGTCAACTGGAAACTCAAGCTGAACTTCATAGGGAGTGAGAAATACACAAAATGAATTGTTTTTAGAGTAGAAGCTTGCATTTTGTTTTATCTCATTCCTTCCTCAGATGTACAGTCTATGGAACTCTAACAGAAAAAATGGAACAGAAGACACTAACATTTCTTATAAGTTAAACCTTTCATTGGTTCTCCTTAGTGAAGATTCCTATGGCAGGTGATCCCATCACTCTGGCAATGAACAACATACCTGGGACCCTAATTTTATAGTATTATCCTGACTTCACTCTGGATTAAGCTTGCACATTGAAGCCATGAGTTTAGGTGGCAGCAGAAAATATGCTGTATATGTAGATACTGCCTTCCTCAATGTGGTGCTCAGAGTGGAAGGCCAGCCTACCCACACAGCACAGCTGTAGACATGAAGTTGCACAATGAAATTGACAACATTGAATTTGTGAGTAGAGCGAGTTTGCTCAGGCAGTTCATTCTCTGCACAGATGGAGTAGAACTGGGTAGGAGTTTGACCTCATACTCACCTGTGCCTCACGACAAAGGAGAAGTAGAATGAGGAAGCTGGTGTCTTATGCTGTCTGCTCTGGGTTGTTTAAATGGAGGGAATTGAACAATTTGGCAGTTGTCAAATCACTGGGTTTTGAGTGGTTGGGCACTTTGCTTCCTTTTCCTCTGTCCTCAACACAAGTGTGTCTTGTGAGCTTCCCATGCAGGTTTAAGCAGAAGCCAGACTGCTTATGGCTCCTCTTCTCCTACCTCTGGGAGCTGGGAGCAGTGGTTATCCCGAACACACTGGCGTTTGGTGGTTCCCAGAACTCCTAATTGTAGTAATTTGTTATCTCATTTTGGGTTTTTCACTGAAGGTTTAGGAGTCTTTCTGCAAACATGTCACTTAATGTCTTAGCTGAAGAGCTGCCATGGACAGTTACACCACTTACATTGTGTCCCACACACTGCCTGCTATATCTTCAGTTCAATGTGCTTAAAGGTGCAGTCTTCTTGAGCATGATTCCTGTCTTAAACAGGTTTCAAATCTTACCGAAACTTGGCTTTCTGATCTACATGATAAAGACGATGTGTCTCACAGGTTCTAAAAATTACGTTAGTCATTTCAAGTCTTGGATCAGGACACGTGTGGGCATAGAATACAGGGACAGAGACGAATTAACTGCTACATCTATTAAGTCACTTGTATGAGAATATAGCCTGAACTTAGATATTTGTTATATGTTTACATGAAAAATGCATTGTCTTTGGCATAATGACTTTTTTTTAACATCTGAGTTTAAAACTAACTACCTAGTCTACTGTGGGGCAAAGCACTCGTTGCTCTTGCAGAAGACCAGGCTTGGATTCTAAGCACACTTAGTAGTAGCTCACAGCCATCCATAACCTCAGTTCTAAGGATCCAGCAGGCACACATGTGGAGTACCTACATGCATGCTTGTAAAACATTCATATGCATAAAGTAAAATAAAAATACAAAATACAACAACCAAAAACAGGTCTACTTTTTCTGAAGGTACTCTTCCTCTTGTCAGCCTGAGGAGTCTGTACTACAGTCATTCTCTTGCTCCCTAGCCTGTGTATACTTCTTGCAGCCATTGACCACCCTACTGAGATTCTTTACTGCTAAGTGATTGCTACCGTAATCCCATTGTTCTCCCTGTTCAAATATGGTCTGCATTCTGTTGGTAAATTTCTTTATTAAATAGATGATTGTACCATTGTCTGCTTAAAAAAACGTTCAGTGGCTCACTATCAAGATGTACATAGGTGGTCCCTCCCTCCTTTAAGTGTGTGCTGTCTTTACAATTGTTCCCAATAAGTACACCAAACTGGGGTTAGAAAAACATTGTTTCCTCTAGTACTCTACTGTTGAATCCAGCTAATTAATTAGTCTGTGTAATGTTTCTGGCTCTCCCATTAAGGTAATTGTTTTCAAACAGGAGCTGAGTTGACTAAGCAGTGGTTAGTGGTAACTGGTTGTAATTTGTTAAAAGCTTTCATTGTTTATTTCTTTTAGTAAAAGATATATGTACATCCCCCACCCCCTTTTTCCAAAGTATCCCTTTATGGTGAATAAAGCTTAAGTACTTATACTTCTTTTTGTAGCCTTATTGACTGCTTTTTGTTGGACTCGGCTCCTCTTAATGTTACTATGTCCCCAACTGGAGACTTTCTAGCAACTTCCCATGTGGATCACCTTGGAATTTATCTGTGGTAAGTTCTTCCAAACATGTCTTTCATTTGGGGCAGGAGGAGAAGAAGATGACAGTGGTCAAGATTGGTGGTTAAAATTACCGCTTAGTCATGGATCTAGGACTGCTACTAGATCATTTAGATAGCTTTGTATTTAACATATTTATATATCGAGAACTGTAGGATTTTTGCTAATCACTTGAGAATTTTAGTGTGTGTTATAAAGTAAGGCACACATGAGCAAAATGCTGAGTAAGATGCATCCTAGTTGCATGGCTTTCATAAACATTTAAAAATATGTGTGGTTCTTCAAACTCCCTGGGTGAACCCATAAGCCTCTGTAGTTACTGGTGAATAACCTAGAGAAATTATATCTTTCCTGAGTTTACACATCCAGTTCTTTTAGTTCCTTGAAATCTTTGTATTTATTGAGTGCTGCATATTAAGCCTGTCATCTTGTATTGGTTTGTAGTACACGGGTATTCTTCCTTACCAGTCTTTTCTAACTCTAAGTATAAAGTATGTTCTAGTGTATTTTAAGGGGAAAGAGTAAGTTTGATTTATGATTTTGGCCATCTTGAAAAACAAAAGGTGTTGTCACCTAGGGTCAGGAAGCTTTAGTACTTGGTGGATTACCAGCAGTGAGGCCTGTGTAGAGCAGTGTGGTTGGTGCTTCTCTGCAGGGTACTGCTGCGAATATGACTTGGGATCTGAGTTTCCCACTTTCCTTTTTCAATGAAATTCATATTAGGAATGTGGGAAAACTAGTCCCTGTGTTAGAACAGGTATTTGTATCCTGAGTACTCCCCGTGGCTGCTTTGCAGATGTGTAGCAGAAGTGTAGTTATTTAGCCATTTCCGAAAAGGCCAATTGATGACAACTTACTGCCCTCAAGAATATAATTAGGATGTTCACTTTAACTTGCTTTCTCAACCTTTTTGTTAACTTTTTCATTTTAAGTAAAGATTGGTATTTGCCAAACACCTTGTGAAAATTGCTTTATATTATAAAAGTATTACGTACTACTGGTTTCTCTTCAAGTCTTAGCACCATGTTAAAAACAAACTCAGGCCTGGTATGGTTGTACAAGCCATAGAGACAGATGCTGTGTACACAGTGGGTTTCAAGTCAGCCAAGGATGCATGGTGACACCCTGTCTCAAAAAATTGGAAACTTCATTTACTTGTGCCTGTGTGTTTGGCCTGCATGTATGCAGTACCTGCAGAGGCAAGAGGAAAGTGTTGAGTCTGCTGGAGCTAGAGTTACTGACCGTTGTGAAATAACCATATTGTTGTTAGTACTTGACCCTGTCCTCTTGAGGAGCAGTCAATTCTTAGCTGCTGTGCTATTTCTCCAGCCCCCATTCATGTTTTATATAGCCTTTTTTAGTATTTTTCACAATTTCTCTTTGAGGTCTTAACTAGTTAATGATTGTAGTCTCTGGTCAAATTCAAGATATGGAGAATTACTAAGTATTAAAGTTTCTCTATAGGTAATGTTTCTGCAGTAATGTATTATAAAATACTTGTTTTTTGCTTGCTCAGGTCGAATATTTCCCTCTATTCAGTTGTCTCTCTGCGACCACTTCCTCCAGATTATGTCCCTTCAGTAGTGATGCTTCCTGGTACTTGTCAAACCCAAGGTAATCAAAAACCTTTTGAGATGTATTCTAAATCTATTAGGTTATTGCTGGGAAAAAAAGTTAAATAGAATCAAAGTTTTTTAACTGATAGAAAGTATGTTTAGTGGCTTCAATTTATAGAAAACCCTAACTAATGGCATATCTTTTACATATAAAATAAGAGTCTGTGTGAAAGTATTTGAAGTCTACTGATGGGAATTGTAAGGAAACGAGAGAAAAGGGAAAGAGGTGAAGGGAGTGTAAGAAGCTGTGCTGATCGAATGCTGAGACAGATGACCGTGGGATGGGGTCGCTTCTTCATAGGGTAGAGCTCTGTGGCCTTCTTTTGTCTTACCTGGTCATCTGTCTGAAGGGATGGAAGTCATGGAAGAGCAGATGGGGCCAAGTGATGAAATGATAGAGTATGAGTCGCCAGAGCAGTTGAGTGAGCAACTGGTGACTCTCTCGCTTCTCCCTGAGTCACGCTGGAAAAACCTTCTGAATCTTGATGTTATCAAGGTAACATTCTAGTATTCTTGACACTGTCCCAGCCTATGCTCAATGAGAGTTCCCTGCTTTGAGGGTACTGGGGAAATGGTAGTCAAGACGCTGCTGGTTAATTAAATGCTGTTTTGTGTGGTGCTGACATAGAGCTCCAGTCCTGTGTCCACTGTAACGGTGCTGCAGGTGTTTGGATGTAGCAGAAGCACTGACTAGAGATTTCAGACTGGGCTGTATCCAGTCTAATAAGTTGTATTTCTTACTTCCAAAGCAAAAGGAAGAAAATTTGCTATCTAAGTATTTGTGTCTTGATGCTATGTTTAAGAAATTTTTACTAATTTTTTTAATGCCACAATTAACCTTTTATTGTTGCATTTTCTTTCTGTTGTTAAGTAGACTTTCAGAGTTTGCTGTATCAGGCAGGGTCAGCTAGTAAGTTCACTAGGCATGGCTGAGGTACTACACTAGGAGGCTATAGTGTTGAAACAGTGAGCGCATTTTTCTCTAAGGACAGCACCATTTTGAGAATGTATTCCAGCTGCAGAGATGGCTCCATGGTTAAGAACTGGTACTGCTTTGCAGAGGACCTGAGGTAGGGCCTCAGCACCCACATAGGGTGACTCAAAACCACCAGTAGCTCCAGAGGATCTCATAGCTTCTTGTGGCCTCTGTGGTCACTATACTCAGTGCACAAAGCCACAGGCACACAATTTAAAAAATAAAATTTAGTATAAAATTTAACAAATTCCAGTGGCATTTTACTGACATAAAATAATTTATAAATTGGCAATAGTTTTTTTTTTTAATTACTAAAGAAAAGTTAAAATTTCAAAAAAAAAAATAATAAAAGAAGTAGGGACAGACTTCTGCAAAATATTATTTCTAATGAGGGAGTCTGCACTTTGGGGTCTGAGTTTTCTTCTGGAGACAAGCTGCTTTAAGTTGTTTACATGTTGTTTTGTTTACGAGACACTGAGTGTAACAGCTTCTCTGTGAGGATGAGCCTGTCTCGGGGAAGCCCGGGGAAGGACGGCTACAGCGTTTCTCTGTAGTATGAAAGGCTTTATTCTTACACAGTCGCACGTGTGATAAGATGCAGAAAGTGTTGGTAGAGCTAAGCACTCACCACTCTCGCCCTGTTCTCTCTCAGAAAAAGAATAAGCCAAAAGAACCACCCAAGGTTCCCCAGTCGGCTCCGTTTTTCATCCCAACAGTTCCCGGGCTTGTCCCCAGGTTTGCTGTACCTGAGCCCAGCAGCGACCCCCAGCAGGTAAGAACCACAGAAGTCTTTTAAGTTTACGAGGGTCTGTTTCTGGCATTTTATGTCTCTCCCAGTGCTATTGAGTAAATTAATGCTCATTTTACTTTATATGCTATATTTTGGGTGATACTTATTATATTCATTAAGTAATATGCATTTGTTTTTATTTAAGTCTAAGGTGGTAAACCTTGGGATTTTGGCTCAAAAATCAAATTTCTACCTGAAACTTGAAGAAGGATTACTAAATAATCAATGTAAGTTAAATTATAAAATATTTGAACAAGTGTCTTCAATTTTGGTTTAGTTTACTGAAAGAAAAATTGCAGAGTTCCTAACAGGGAAAAGAATACGGTAAAAGCTAAAGGTACACCACCTTCGCCTTTAAATTACGTTGATTGAGTGGCAGTACCTTCAGCTAACGTCACTGCTAAACCTCTTGAGACTCTTTCCCGTCTTGGGGATGGAAACTGGGGTTGTGTTTGGAGGAAGGACTGAATGACAGCATGTCCCATGTGGTCTGTCAGCTGCCTCATTGTCAGTTTTGTCCAGCGGGAGCCTCAGGCTTCTTGTTTTCATTTGAAAATCTAGTTAGTTCTTAATACAGCAAAGACAGATATTTTAGGTAATTTTTGTATTTCCAAATCATCTTGTAGAAATGCAATTTTAAAAGAAAAAAAATAATTTTTAATTTAGTTTCATTTAGACTTTCCAGGTTACTAATGTAGCAAATACTAAATATATGCAGTTTTTTCTCTTACTCTGCTGAGAGATTTGACTGCTCTTGTTTTATGACTGAAATGTGCTGATCAGTGTCACTTGGTTCACATGGACAGTCAGGGGACAGTGCTGCTTACTGCTGCTTATTGAGGAATGTAACACACTGTGTAAATAAACTAAAGGACAGAAAGAAGACTGAGAGTCTTGTCATGCCTCAGAAGCTAAAGCCCTAGCCCAGACTGTTGGCGTTGGCACCAGAGGGGCCGGAAGCTCCCCACACGCTTCTGTACTGTTGATGTCTTAACAAGCGTTTCATTATTATAACAATACTAGGAGAATGGAAGGTACTTCCCCACCGAATCCTATTCCTGGTGGTAATCTCATTAATTTATTGTGCAGTATGTTCTTTGATGACCTAATGGTACATCTCTTTGTTCTAATTGAAGTTTAAATTCCCAACAGTGCAAAACTTTAAGAACTTTCAGTACTTTTACTGGTGTTGAAATTTTTATTGCTTAATTTATTTTGGCATTCATTGTGCTATAATGTGAAAAACTAATGCACATAAGAAAGCCAAATGCCATTTACATAGATGCTGCTTGGTTGTTAAGGAAGATGAAAGCTTCTTAAGTAATGTGTAAGAAATAACTAAATTCATTTCACAATGATGCAGATGAAGCTGCTGTTAACCTTCTGAAAGAATTAGGCCCATCAGGAATTGAAACAGAGTTGCGCAACCTGTCTCCTGATGATGGTGGGTCAGTAGAGGTCATGCGGAGCTTTTTGAACATGATTGGGATGATGCTGCACAGAAAGCGGGATTTCGAGTTAGCCCAGGCATACCTCGCGTTGTTTCTGAAGGTGAGAGAGACACGATCCTGTCCTTTCTACGTGGTAGTGTCACCAAACAGTACTCTGCAGAGATGGGCATGTTCTGCACCACAGTGTAAAGGATGGCCGACTCACTGAGGGTAGCTGCCTGGCCTGCACTTACCACCCTGACATGGCTGGGCCTTTGGGGCTTTCTAGTCGTTATTTTATTACTCGGTGGCATAATTTTGACTTTATCCCTGTTTGTCATCTCTTTGTTGCCTGTGCTGAACCTTAACTTTTTAAATTTACGTTTTCTTTTTTAAGTTTTCTGTGATCATAAAGGAAAGTTGAATTATTTTGTTTGTTCATTCTTGTCTGCTGCTGAAATCAAAATATTCACCTCCACCAGTATCAGGTAACTTGGCACAACTTGCTTTTTTGGGTGACAGAATGGAGATGTTCCTTGAGTCCAGTGCAGGTGCTCATTTCAGTAGTGCCTGTCTGCCGGCCCGGGGCCTCTAAAGTCGCTTTTCAACTTCTTAAGCTGGATGCTTAGGCAGTACTAAAGAGCTGATTTTTTCTTTTTTCTTTTTTCTTTTTTTTTTTTTTTTTTTTTTTTTTTTTTCCTTTTTTCTTAAGAAATGCCAGATTGTTTGTATAGGTTTCCATGTGTTACCAAATGTTAGTCCCTACAAACAAATTTTCATAAATCTTTAGAAGATAAATGACTATCAGTGGGTTAGAGAAAAGGGGAACCGAGTCACAGGAACAGTGAGTGGGACCTGGCCTGTGGTGTGGGAGAATGAAGGTTCCATCGCCTTCGTTTACGCTCATAGTTTAAAGAAAGCTTGATATAAAATGTTTTTGGACAGTAGGAAACCGAAGAAAGAAATATTTAGATACTCTTCTTAAGTTCATTGGTAGGGACAAAAATCAAAGTTTAGTATTAAATAAAATGTCCAACTTAACCTTCTCTCCTCCTCAGTTACACCTCAAAATGCTTCCTTCGGAGCCAGTGCTTTTAGAGGAGCTGGTGAAGTTATCATCACAGGTAGAAGAAGATTGGATCCACTTACAGTCACTCTTCAATCAAAGCATGTGTGTCCTAAATTATATTAAAAGTGCTTTGTTGTAAAAAACATAATAAACTTAAGGTTGCAGAAATCAAAGCTGAATGTGAAGTGTGCTGTTTAACTTGACCAGCTAGTATATTTTAAGTGCAGAAACCGTGAAATTGTACCTTCTTTCTGCTCTGCGCACCAAGAGAACTTAAAACCACCTGACTTCGTCACATGAGTCAGGCTTTTTGAATTATTGCCATTTTGTATTTTTTTATGTTATGTATAAAAAACAGTGTCTATTTAGTGTGTTTTACTGAATTAAATTGACCATGTCAGATAAAGCAGATCTATAATATACTTATAAAAATAGTTTTATGATATTAGAAAAATGAGTGTTTCTATTCTGGGTGGCTTTTGATAAAACAGATTGTTCATTCTTAAAGCTATATTTTGTGTCTGGTGCCTTTGGTACAGCCCCGACTATGTTGCAGAGGAGTCAAAAAAAGGTTGGCTGGGATCTGTGGTGTGTTTGGCTTTATAACACAGCCTAGAGCTTTCTCGGTTGCCTCCGTCCTAGACAAGTTTTCATTAGGTGGAAATGTCAGAGGTACTTGCTCCAGGCAGGAACTCCAGGAAGAAGTGCAGCAGGTGTCTGCACAGGGAGATTCCAGGCTTCTGGTGATGGTTTATTTGTGAAGAGACTGCTGACTGCCTGTCATCACCCTCTTTCTTAATGGCTTTAGCAACACAGCAATTAAAGTTAAACTGTTTGGGCTGGAGAGAGCACGGAGCCCATATAAACCAGGCTCGGTAGCATAACACCCGCAATTTCAGTACTCCAGAGGTAAAGGCTAGAAGACAAAAAAGATGCCAAAAATAGCTGGAGGCTAACCTGAGACCATGTCTAATAAAAATAATGAAAAATAAGCAATCATTAGGGCCCTGTGCTCTAAAAACTACTTGAGTGCATCTAGGTGTTGTTGCTCAACATTAGCTTAGAGAATTTTATAGATTCTTTCCAGAAAAGAACAGTCCGTACAAAACGTGTCGGTGAGGTTGCACAGTGGTTAAAGGAACTTTCCACCTAGCCCAGAGGATAGAGTTCAATTCCCAGGACCCATGTAGTGGAAGGTGAGAACTAATTCTTTCCAGTTGTCTCTAACCTACATATACATACACATATATACACTCAAATATAGAAGCAAACTTAACTAAGAAGAACCAGTGAGAAATTTATTGTGGAAGTGATTTTTTAATTTACTAGTGTGAGAATTTGTTATGACAGCAACAACACCCACCTTCCTATTGACTTCGTATTTGACCATATATTGATGTATCAGACCATATATTGATATATTGACTCAAATGTTAGTAGTGACTTCAGTTCTGAATTTCATAGACAGTTGCTTAGACCTGAGTGCATAAAACCACCTACTTACAAATACTGCAAAATTAAAAGCAAAATGGTAGGAGCTGTGAACTCCTATTTTTCTCTAATAAAGTGAATTTTCTTTTCAAGTGAAAATGCAGTTTATCCTGTTGTCATTTTTATTAGAGATGTCTTTAGACAGTATTACCACATTATTTTGTTAATAACCTTCTAAAACCTTATTAGACACTGCCAACAAGGAAGAGAAAAAAAATAGAAGATGCTATTTTGTGTATGTATTTTTTCAAAATGTTACCAGTCTCTGCATACTTCTTTTGAATTTTAAAGTACATGTGTCATATCTGACTACATTTTATAAGAATACCAGATTTGGTTTTGACAGCAGTTTTTGATTCTAGTACATAGCCACAGAAAATAAAATTTGGCATTTCAAATTTTTTCACATAAAGAGAAGATAATCTGTAACTTAAGATGTCTTTATTTGTACATCACTGTCATACACCTAAATTACAGGATGTTCTGCCCACCCTCCCCCCTCCCCACAACATACAAGGCACTGCTAGTGAGCATGGTGTCTGCATTAAAGAGTTCTGTTGGCATGTGCTAGGTGTTTGAATTGTTGGGCCAGAGGATAAGCATTCTTAGTTAAAGAGCTACTTCCACTCAACTTCCAAAGTTGTATAGTTTGGGGGCTTTTTGTTTTATTTCATAGTTACACTCAGCCAACAGTGAGTATCTCATAGCGTGAGGGGTGTTTGGTATTACGTCTTTACCACTTGTGTTAACAGAATTCTTTAATCTCACACTGGGTGAGGATCTCATTTATGTTAGAACTCATTTGTGTGTTCCATCTACTGGCTCTTCTATCTTTTTATTACAGATTTGTTGGAGGGCATTGTTTTGGCTTTTAGACAGGATCTCACTGCGTAGTTCTTTATAAACCTAGAGATCACCTTATAAACCAGGATGGCCTAGAACCCTATATCTGCCTGCCTCTGCCTCCCACGTACTGGGATTGAAGGGGTGTACCACCACGTCCACTCTTGTTGATATCTAATGTAACCTAAGCATTAATCTCTGTTGCCAGTGTTTCCTCTAGATGGTTGTGTATTTCCAGCTGTCTGGGATTCCTTTACAGGCATTATACATGTTTTCACACACACACACACACGTTTGGATCTGTGTGAGTGTGATTAATGACTAAGTCTTCATCTGTAATCAGTGTGAAGAAGACATGGAAATAAGTGCTTTTAATTGGTCATTTGTTCACAAATCATGAATTGAAGATCCAGTTATTTTGTCATTTGTATTGAGCAGAAATGCCCAATTTCTTTGTATGGTAATGCCTTGAGCTATTTGGTGTTTTAATAATGAATACAATGTGTGGGACATGGTCATCTTAAATTTTTTTTCAAATATTTCTTGTCTCCTGTCATGAATATCTTGCGATCTGGATTTGGGTGGCATTAAGTCATAGAATTGGTTTAGAAAAAAGGTACCAAAACAAGTATTTCTCTTCAAGAACAATGATTGGTATTATGTAATATTTGTGGGCAAACTATCTTAGTGTCTTGGTTTCACAGTGTTTGGTGTGTGTGCATTTGTGTAAAATACATGTTTGACATTTCTGAGGTTTTTTTTTTTTTTTTTTTGCTATAATAAAATCCCTTTGAATATGTTTTATAAATTATTGCTGTAATAAAAACATTTTTATGTGCTTGGTTTTCTTTACAATACAGATTTCATTTAAAAGTGTTAATAAAGATATTTGTCTGGAAATTCCATGACAAGCTCATCTTTTGACGTTGCTTAGGCTTTATTTGTTACTCAGTGTTCATGTATTTGAGTGGTTGGAGTTAGGATCACTTGATCTGCAGAACACAGCTGTGCCCTGAAGAAGTGCCTGCCTTGTTGCCTGCTTAGGTGCAGTGTCCTGTTAGAGGGTGCACTAAGTTTCTGCTAGATATATAACCGCCATTACATTGTGAGATGTTATATTCACTAGTTTCATTCTTTGCCTGTTATTGAAAAGATTCTTTTCTCATACAGTATATCCTAATTACAGTCCCCCCCACTACCCTCATTCCTCCCAATGTCCTTTCTTCTTTAGATCCCCTCTCTTCTCATTAGAAAAGAACAGGCTTCTAAGATATGACAACCAAACATGACAAAATGTAAGAGATAAAACCTTCATATTGAGGCTGGATGAGGCATCCCAACAAAAGGAAAAAGGCTCCAAAAGCAGGCACAAGAATCGGGTTCACACACGCGGGGCCCATAAAGGGTGCTGAGCTGGTGCCCCGTGCTGGCCCTGCACTTACTGTTTCCCACTCAGAGTTTATGCGGCTTTGCTCAAGTGGTACAGAGCTCCTCGTTCTGATGCCCTCTGTCCCCCTCTGGCCTTTACACTCCTCCTCCTCTGCTAGGTTCTCTGAGCTCCGAGGGGAGGAATTTGATGGAGAGATTGTTTACTGCGGTCCAAAGCCTCTGCACCTGTTCTCATCTGCTGCAAGAGGCAGCTTCTCTGTTGGCCAAGGGAGGCACTGACCTATAAGGCAGAGTACAATTAGGAGTCATTTTATCAGTACTTTCTACGTAAATAGATGTGAGTATAGAATTTTATTAAGGCATTTTTTTTGAAACCTGAAGAAAAGATCTCCAATTAGTATAGTTTAATGAGAGAATCAAGTATTTCCCATATTGAATAATGTTTCATTCCTGAGGCAGCACAGTTTAAGATGAAACTGTTTTATATGTTTGATAGAATTGTCTAACTTTGATTTTAAAACAACCAAAATATTTGGCCTAATCAAAGGGGGAGGAAAAAAGTTCAGAGTCTGTTACTTCTTGATTTTCATCTCTTCTGTGGTACTTTACTGTTAAGTTTCTTCTCTAGTTGAGATTGGCAAATTAATGTTTTCTTTAAAAATCTTGCTTTATCCACATTTTCCTTTTTTTGGCTCTTTTTTATTGAAGAACTTTATTTTATAAAACAAAGATAAATGTACAAATTTTAAGCATTTTTGCATAAAAGTATATGAATACATTTTTGTCATTGCTTGGCTTTTTTTTTAAGGTTTGATAATGTGCATTAAGATCTTACTAGTTACAATGAGCATAAAGTACATGTAAAACAGGATGTAACCTGGGATTAGTCAAAGTTTTCTTGGTGTGTAAGGAGTAAACGTAATGGTTTTTTTTTTTTTTTCTTGAACTTCACACAGTCTGTGAGTTGTTTCTGGGGTGTTCAGAGCTTTCTGGGGTCAGTATCCAATTATCAGTGACTGCATATTATGTCCTTTTGTGACTGGGTTATCTCACTCAGGATGATATTCTCTAGATGCATCCATTTTCTTAAGAATTTCGTAAAGTCATTGTTTCTGATAGCTGAGTAGTACTCCATTGTGTAAATGTACCACAGTTTTTGTATCCATTCATCTACTGAAGGACATCTGGGTTCTTTCCAGCTTTTTCAAGCAGGTTAGTTTCACTTAATGTAGGCCTACGAGTTTTTATGGATTGGTTGCACAAGACAAAAGCCTAACACTACCAAACGCAGGAATAAAATTGTCTCTAATGTGCTGCCTGGCGGGCTCCGTGAGCGTGGCCTCCTGTGTCCTGACCTCATAGCAGCTTCCTGCGCCGGCCTCTTCTCACTATGACTGAGAAGAAATTGGAAACCAAAACTCCAAGCTGTCAGCAGTTCTACATTTACATGGTTTTTAATATTTACTTTTATTATTTTTAACGTGTGTTTATGTGAAGGGGTATGTCCATGGGACTGACATGTGTGTTTATGTGAAGGGGTATGTCCATGGGACTGTAGGCCCTCAGACACTAGAGGTCTTTGTTCCTATCACCGGTCCTGAGTTCAACCTGTGCAAGGGCAGTGTGTGCCCCTAACCACTGAGCTCTCTAGCCCTATGGATGAGTCTTAAACTTGTTACAAAATAAGGCCTAGACTAGGTCTTATAGTAAATCATCTTGACCTTTGAACCAACTAGAGTAGCTGAGGGATTTAGCTTTTCATTAGCCAGGCTGTGTTATTCATTGAGCCCCAGAAAGGGGAAAGAGGCCATAGGAAACCATGTGGATTGAGGTAGATGTACCCAAGTGTGTTCTCAGACAAGGGAGAGAGGAGCAAAAATAAAAATGTGTATCTTAAAGTGTATTTCTTCCTGGAGAACTGGTTCTGTAAAAGGATCTGGGGAAGCATGGTTTGTATGGTGGAAAACTATTTAAAATGTGGTTTTATTTTTATGTATTTGGTTTGTTTTTGGCTTTTTGGGGCAGGGTTTCTTTGTGTGGTTCTGGCTGTCCTGCAAATCACTCTGTATACCAGGCTGGCCTCCAACTCAGATCCTCTGCCTCCTGAGTGCTCATGGGCGACTACTGCCTGTGTTCTTTTTAAATAAGTGCTTTGTGAATAGGAAAAGATAGAGACAGATGGAAATGCATACTTTATTATAGAGTATTAATACTGATTAGTATTGTGATACAGAGTTCACAGGAAAAGTCCAGACATTAAGACAAAGTTTTAATAATATGTTTCCCTGTAGGGACAGCATTAAGGTTTTTAATTATTTCTCTCTTTTTTTTTTTTTTTTTTTTTTTTGCCAGGTTGTGGTAGGATTTTATTATTTCCCCCTTCTCTTTCCTTCATCCAGACTGCTGGTTCTCAGCCTTCCTAGCATTGTGAATGCTCAGTACAGTTCCTCATGTTGTGGTGACCGCCAACTGTAAAATACGTCACTGCTACTTTATGACTGTAATGTTGCTACTGTTATGAATTGTAATGTAAATGTCTGATACATGGGATGTCGGATATGTGACCCCTGGGGTGGTGACCTGCCATGTAGACCATAGTTCCTTGATCTCCTTCAGGCTCACGGCTTCCTCTTTTCATTTATTGCAATTACATATGGGGAAAAGCCTCAGGTCTCAACCCTACACAGTTACTATTTTAAGTGTATGAACTATTTTTTAGCCACTAAACTATCTCTTCAGCTCCTTACATTATTGTTTTTATTACATATTACTTAGGACTCTTGATCAAAAATTATAGAAGACCTTGGTGTTTCTTTAAATAGGAAGGATAGTTTAAGAATTACAAGTGTTTTTAAGTCAGAGCACGGTAAGCAAGGTCTCTTTCATTGGGCTACATTCCCAGCCTTCAGCCTGTTTGTTTGTTTGTTTGTTTGTTTGTTTGTTTTTCATAGTATCTATCCCATTCCTTTCAAGGCAGTTGACCCACAGGGATGCAGCCTGTCCTGCTATCTGTAGAGACCAGAAACTAGCAAAGTTCACAAAGGGAGACTCCCTCTGCTTTTCCCCTCCTTGACTCTCCTCTCCCTACCTTTTCTCTCTTTCTCCTTCCTCTTCTTCAGGCAGAAAGCTGTCACCTCACTGAAAAACCCTTTTTTCTCAGTGTATTGGCTAGTTTTGTGTCAACTTGACACCAGCTGAGATTATTAGAGAAAGGAGCCTCAGTTGAGGAAATGCCTCCATGAGATCCAGCTGTAAGGCATTTCCTCAACTAGTGATTAAGGGGAAGGGCTCAGCCCATTGTGGGTGGTGCCATCTCTGGATAACTGGTCCTGGGTTCTATAAGAAAGCAGGCTGAGCAACACCGGAAGCAAGCCAGTAAGCAGCACCCCTCCATGGCCTCTGCATCAGCTCCTGCTTCCTGACCTGCTCGAGTTCCAGTCCTGGGTTCTTTGGCAATGAACAACAATGTGGAAGTGTAAGCTGAATAAACCCTTTTCTCCCCAACTTGTTTCTTGGTCATGTTGTTTTGTGCAGAAATAGAAGCCCTGACTAAGATACTCAGTGTCTGAGTATTACTTGTTTCATGTTATTTTTATCTGACAATTCTGAGAACAACCTGAGAAAGCTATGTTTCTGGAAAGAAAAAGGAAAACCATGTGCATCATCTGAAAGGTTTTTCTCCTACACACTTTGGTTTGAGTTTTGCTCTGTGCCCTGTCTTCTACTAATAAATGATTTGAGACCCTGAGAGTCCAAAGCCACAGTAACTTGTTTCTGAAGAGTAGTAATTACGAGATCCCTTCCCAGACGGAAGCTAACTCATGAAGCTGGCCGCATGCACTTTTGCCTAGGAATCCCGTGATGCCGAGCCTATGACGTTCAGTTACGTGAAGAACACAGTGCCTGTGTGAATCTCTAACTGCAGATATTCTGATGTGTGACGGTCACAGAGAAGGACACTGGTTCTCAGAAGGAGCAGAGCCCCCATCAGCAGCAGCAGTACCCAGGCACAGCCCAAACCTCCTCAGAAAGGCTCTGAGGGATGAGACCTCAGTGTTTGAACTTGGACACAGAAGAACCAGAGAGGGGATGAGGTTATATAGTTTATTCTATGACTCCTCCTGTTCTGGGGGGGTGTTAGAAAGAAAGGGGCTTAGGGTAAGACTTTCAGGCCTGGGATTATTGAAGCTACATTGGAGAAATACCCAGCACATTGCAACACCAGAGTCAGAACCTTGGTACTGCCCGCCGCAACCCCTCCTCCTCAACTCCCTGGAGCCTCTTTGACGCTTGTACCCTTGCACACAGTGTGGTTTTACTCATCATGAGTGAGTACTGACATGTTTATACTCATGAAGTATGAGTATGAAGGGCCTGTTGCTGTTCACACATTGTTTCCCCATTACTGGGAGATGTTCAAAGGACTCTGGCAATTTTTATCTGCTTCCTGTAGACAACAAGAAAGAGGGCTGGGAAAAGAAGACTGCTTATGGACCCACTGTGATCTAATGAACAGTGATCACCCGAGTTCTCACAGAAGGCTTTCCCTCGGCCCATACATGGAAAACAGGAATCAAACTGCCAGGGAGGAAACAGCTATAATAGGGAATTGAGACAAAATATCACTAATTACCCATTGCCCAAATTAATGTGAAAGGCAGATACTTCTGCATGGTTTGCCTTTCACTCAGATTTACAGGTATTGGGTTTAGGGGCTCTAGTTGCATGAAGAATTCTGTAGTGACTTATTTCCTTGTCTTCAACCTCAATTCTGCTAATTTTTAATTCCACTTGAATCTATTAAATGTCTCTGAAAAGGTCCTGTGCTGGCTAAGTTTTGGGGGTCTTGTTTTGTGTTTTGTTTGTCAACTTGATTCAAGCTAGAGTCATTGAAGAGGAAGGAGCCTCAACTGAGAAATTCAGGACTTAAGACTGGATTGTAGGCAAGCCTGGAAGACATGTTCCTGAAGAGTGACAGATGTGGGAAGGCTCAGTCCTTTGAGAGAAGGATAGTGTAGCCAGGTAGTTCTGGATTCTATAAGAAGACTCGCTGAGCCATCCACGAGGTGAAAGCCAGTAAGCAGCTCTCCTCCAAGGCCTCTGCGCCAACTCCTGATACCAGCTTCCTGCCCTACTTGACTTCTGTCAACATGGACTATAATTTGGAATTGTAAGCCACATAAAGCCTTCCCTCCTCAAGTTCCTTTTGGTCACCATGTTTATCATAGTCAGCCGTCGTCACCCTGAAATAGTCCCATGTGTTGTTCAATACATAGTTTTGGTTTTGTTTGTACTTTTGTGGGTGGTGTTTGCATACGTACATATTCATGAGTGTGTCTTCACATGTGTGTGGGAGGCAGAGGTTGGGCATCTCCGTCAACAGTTTCTCTGCCCTATATTTTGAGACAGAATCTCTCACTGATTTTGCAGCTCGGTAATTGACTAATCTGGCCAGCCAGCGACCCGCGGGGCTCCTGTGGCAGCCTCTCAGTGATGAGATGGCAGGCTAGTATTCCCACACCTCAGTTTCACTTGGGTGCTAAAGATCGGAGCTCGGATCTTTGTGCTGTACTAGATATATGGCTCCCTCCTTTCTGTGCACAAGCACCTTCGAGGGATGGGAAATTAGCTCAGGCTTTCATCAGGGAGCTTACAAAGAAACAGAGCACACCACACGATGTCCACTAGGAGAGGAGAACGTGCTAGCCTGCAGGTCACCTTGGGTTATATCTTCCCCCCATTATTGTCCCATTAGTTAGTCCTCTCTGGAAATCACCTCACAGACACCTCAACTGTATGCTTTAGTCTTACTTTTCTCATTCCAATGACGCTGACGTGATGGCCATCACGGCATAAATATTAGAACACAATTTTTTAAAAAATCAACAAGTATTTTCTATCACACCTATTAATGGATTAACTTTTTTTTTTTTTTTTTTTTTTTTTTTTTTTTTTTTTTTTTTTGGTTCTGCTATCCCTAACTAAATTCCATTCTTTACAACTAACTTATTTTGCTGGGTTCTTTTGCAAGTCTGGCCTCTGTCCTACTACTCTGACGTCTTTATTTCCCCCGACCAACTCGACTTGAAGAAGTATTAGGGAAGCCTGCAGGTGAGTAAGGGGCGAGTGGGTGAGATAAGGAAGTCTCGGTGTTTCCAGAGCTCTCAGCATCTCTCTAGCGGGCAGGGTGCGACACTGGGTGCTGTACACGGTGCTGCTCTGTAGAGCAGAAAGCACACTATGTGCCAGTCCTTAGAAAGCTGTTTTAGCTCAAGTCCATGTTTTGTTTGGCTTAGCATTCTGCCTTTCTCAATGAGCAATGATGAAGGAGGAGCCTTCCTTATTTTCTTGTTTGAAAGTGTGCTTTGACAAGGAGGCTAACACCATTCAGTGAACAAAAGGTAGCATTTTCAACAAATGGTGCTGGTCCAACTGGTGGTCATCATGTAGAGGAATGTAAATCAATCCCTTCTTATCTCTTTGTGCAAAGCTCAAGTCCAAGTGGATCAAAGACCTCCACATAAAACCAGGTGCACTGAAACTATTAGGAGAGAAAGTGGGGAAGAGCTTGGAACACATGCCAATGGCCTATGTTCTAAGACGAAGAATCGACAAATGGGACCTCATAAAACTGCAAAGCTTCTATAAGGCAAAGGACACAATCATTAGGACAAAATGGCAACCAACAGATTGGGAAAAGATCTTTGCCAATCCTACATCCAATAGAGGGCTAATATCTAATATACACAAATAACTCAAAAAGTTAGACTCCAGAGAATCAAATAACCCTATTAAAAACGGGGTGCAGGGCTGGAGAGATGGCTCAGCGGTTAAGAGCACTGACTGCTCTCCCAGAGGTCCTGAGTTCAATTCCCAGCAACCACATGGTGGCTCACAGCCATCTGTAATGGAATCCGATGCCCTCTTCTGATATGTCTGAAGACAGCTACATGTACTATATACATAAAGTAAATACTTTTTCTTTTAAATGGGGTACAGAGATAAATAAAGAATTCTCAACTGAAGAATACTGAATGACTGAGAAGCATCTAAAGAAATGTTCAACATCCCTAGTCATCAGGAAAATGCAAATCAAAACAACCCTGAGATTCCACTTCATACCAGTAAGAATGTCAAAGATCAAAAAACTCAGGTGACAGTAGATGCTGGCGAGGATGTGGAGAAAGATGAATACTCCTTCACTGTTGGGTGGGATTGCAAGCTGGTACAACCACTCTGGAAATCAGTCTGGTGGTTCCTCAGAAAATTGGACATAGTGCTACCTGAGGACCCAGCTATACCACTCCTGAGCATATACCCAAAAGATGCTCTAACATACAACAAGGACACACGCTCTACTATGTTCATAGCAGTCTTTTTTATAATAACCAGAAGCTGGAAAGAACCCAGATGTCCTTCAACAGAGGAATGAATACAGAAAATGTGGTACATTTACACATGGAGTATTACTAAGCTATTAAAAACAATGACTACATAAAATTCTTAGGCAAATAGATGAATCTAGAAAATACCATCCTGAATGAGGTAACCAAATCACAAAAAGCACCCATGGTACACACTCACTGATAAATAAATATTAGCTCCAAAGCTCAGGGATACCCCAAGATACAATTCACAGACCTCATGAAGCTCAAGAAGGATAGCCAAAGTGTGGATGTATCAGTTTTTCTTAGAAGGGGGAACAAAAATAGTCTCATGAGGAGTGAAGACAAAGTTTGGAACAGAGACTTAAGGAAAGGCCTCCAGAGACTGCCCCACTTGGGGATCCAGCCCATATTCAGCCACCAAACCCAGACAATCTTGCTGATGCTGACAGGAGCCTGATATAGCTGTCTCCTCAGAGACTCTGCCAGATCATGACAAATACAGAGGCAGATGCTCACAGCCAACCTTTGAACTGAGACCAGGAGTCTTAATGGAGGAGTTAAAGAAAGAATTGAAGGAGCTGAAGGTGCTTCCAACCCTATAAGAACAACAGTACCAACCAACCAGAGCTCCCAATATACACCTGGATGAACCCATAGCTCCAGCTGAACATGTAGCATAGAATGGCCTTATTGGGCATCAATGGAAGGAAAAACCCTTGGTCCTGTCCCAGAATAAGAGAATGTCAGGGTGGGGAAGTGGGAGGAGGTGGGTGAGTGTGTGAACACCTTCATAGAAGCAGGGGGGAAGGGGAGAGGATAAGGGTATGGAGGACAATTAGGGAAAGGGGATAACATTTGAAATGTAAATAAAATATATCCAATAAAAAGACCTTAAAGCCCCCCTCAAAAAAAAGTGTGTCTGTGTGTGTCTCTGTCTCTCTGTGTGTGTGTCCTGGAATTCCAGCCTTAATATGCTTTTATAGCTACATTAAAAAAAAAAAAAAGATGAAATCTCAAAGCGCCCAAATGCCATTTTCTGTTACTGTTTGATGGTGTGGAAATGCACAGTGCATATGAAGACTGAAAATGGGGAGGAAGAAAGGGACCCCAACTTTCTTTGGAAAAGACCGTTTCTTTGTTCTTTGGTTAATAACAGATGGCCAAATTCTGAGAGGAGGCCAGATCAGCCTCCAATTGTCAAACATAGCTTCTGAAGTGGAGGGCCACTCCCTGACAGCCTCTGTACAGTTTCTTGCCCAGCTCATTGGGTAGAAAGGTGGTGACAGTGCAGAGGGTGGCTCATGGCTGCCGCTGTGATACCATGTGAGGTGGAGGGGCTCAGTCGTGAGAAAATAGCCATGGAGCTCTGCTCCCTCCACGGCTCTCCCCCCACGGCTCTCCCCTCCACGGCTCTCCCTCCACGTCTCTCCCCTCCACGTCTCTCCCCTCCACGGCTCTCCCCTCCACGGCTCTCCCTCCACGGCTCTCCCCTCTACGGCTCTCCCCTCCACGGCTCTCCCTCCACGGCTCTCCCCTCCACGGCTCTCCCCCCACGGCTCTCCCCTCCACGGCTCTCCCCCCACGGCTCTCCCCCCACGGCTCTCCCCCCACGGCTCTCCCCCCACGGCTCTCCCCTCCACGGCTCTTCCCCTACCTCGGTGCTTACTCAGTTCACCCGGGATGAGAGAACAGTGCGGCAAGACGGTCAGAATCCCAAAGCAAAAGAGACAAGTTTTTTGATGCGCTGGGTTTCAGAAGCTGAGGATAGGAAGGACAGTGTGTATCCATCTCCGAAGACACGAGGAAGACCAGGGGTCTTATGCCCTGGGCCCCGAGTGAAGGGAGCAACGGGAGAGGAGTGCAGATAGGACTCAGTGGGAGGGAATAAGAAAGCAGGGGGACCAAATTCAAGCTCACTGTCATCGGCAGGACATGGAGAGGTGGCTCGTCCTCAACTGGGCACAGAGGAGACTTGAATCGCAAACAGTAAACCCTGTACTTTTATCTTAAACAAGACAGGATACAATATTATCTTTATCCTGGCATTACTGTATATAGTTTTAGTACTTTTTAGATTATTCTATTTTACCTCTGTGCTACGATTTGTATTGATATAATAGTGTCTATACCTCCCGTTATCAAGACAAATCCTATATGATTGTTTCGATTTCTCCTAGAGAAGTACTCTAGAAAGCTCCAACCGTGTTTATTGTTGAGTCATGGGAGCTTCCCCAAAACTCCAGGCTTCTTCTTCACCTGACTGCAGTCACTTGGATGTGGGTTTCTGGCTCTTTGGGAGCAGTGGGTGATCTCCAGGTCGGCTCTGGCAGGAACAGAGAGGAGACACAGGCAAGAAGCCATGAGTCACAGGTTTGACTGCTGAACCAGGCAGCTCTGCAGGGAGCGGTGGGAAGTACAGCCCTTGTTGGAGGGGCTCCTCACCCAGCAGCGCTAAGCCCGTGTTTCCCAGGAAGTGGGTGGAATCCCGGTGTAGTTTCACTTTCCTTCAGCAAGAAACAAAAATAGCCGGCCAACAAAATGAAGAGCTATTATCTCATATCAGCTTATCTCTGTGACCTTTGTGAGCACTCAGATGAGGAAATCACCGTGCTTCTTCCTGCTGAGAAGTCACCGTCAATGTGGACACACACATACCACACCTTAGATTACAAATTTTATTTTAGAAGCACTGATCTTGGTCTAAAGGCATAAGTCAATGATAGAGTGCTTTCTTTGTTTCCAAAAAACCTGGGTTCAATCCCTAAACCCACACAGATACAGACTCAAACACACACACACACACACACACACACACACACACACACACTTTTCACAATTGTCTCTCAAAGAGAAAAGGACATTTATTAGAGTGTTTTAAATAGGAAAGTTTCTGAAATCAGAGCATTGCCCACAGACACTGGAGGTAAATCTGGGTGCACCCTGTCACCATTTCCTGGCATCTTCAGCACGTCCCGGGCCAGCCGTGGATGCGATCTTGTGTTCTGGCCTGTGCTGTTGTCTGGGTGTCAGCTTGCTCCGTCTTCTCGTCTGTCCACGTGATAATCTCATTCCCACTGTCTGTCTTTGCTTCTAGCCTGTCTTAGCTGAATTTCCAAATTTCCTACAGAATTTATTTCAGTGCTTTGTATACAACAGGTATTCAATAATTTAATTTATAACTTAATTTATAGTAAATATTATGAATACATTAAAGTATATTTAACATATAGTTCGAGGTTCCCTGGGGCTCTCTGAAACTCTTCCAGGAGGTCAGTAGAAGTATCATGAAAACCCTGTTTTTGTAGTCAATATATTATCTGATTTTTTTTTTTTTTTTTCGCTTTCAGTATGTTAAGGACAGCAAATGCCAACAGAATTTTATGGAGCTAAACCAAAGCTTAGAAGGGCCCTCAATTTTCAAGAGTGAGAGAGTCCTGAGGCAACAACACCCTACTTGAGTGGCTGAAGGATTGTGGCCTCACCAGGAAACACTAACGTGCACTGTATAAAACCCAAGTGCCGTCTCCGAAGTGCTCCCCATCTGATACCTACGATACGGAACATACACTGCTGCTGCTGCTGTTAAGCCCTTTGTGAGGGCCAGAGGGCCGGGCAGCTCTCATTAAGACCCCGTTGAACCTTAGATTTAGATGGTGTCAATGAATTGAGTTCAGTTGTTCCTAGGCCGTAAAGCTAGAATGAATAAAGAATAAATCCAGAATGCATACCTGTTGGTACAGTGAATTATGTGAGTGTTGGTGATCAGTTTCAATGTCGGACATCTCAGCACAGTATTTCTGAAGACACCTCTCTAAATCTTTTTGACCTTGGGTGGTTGAGAACAGCCAGATCACTTCAAGTTACTCTGCCACGGCTGATGCAAGTGTTGGGAACCACAGTTTCCAATGCTTCTGAACATTGGAAGCCATGGCTACCACCCACCCTGGTCAGGGTTCCACAAGGGCCTTGCTTCACGGCACTCCCAACTCATATCGTTGCTGGCTGAGAAACTGGGGTTCAGGATTCTACAGTGCAAATTCCTGAGGCACATAAAAAGTATTCACAAGGTATATCCATCCCCAAAAGCACAACAGTTCTCTCCTTAGCTGCCCACCCCTTTTCATTCAGTAGAAACTTCAAACAACAGGGGCACTTCTGCCGTGCTGATAAAGGAGAACAAGTCCCAGTGCAAGTGAGTAGGACTCTCTTATGTATCAAGGACTAGGAGGCAGGTTACTCACTCCTGCCTCTGTTACTCAGTGGCACAATGACTCACTGTGTATTGGGGATTTTTCTATGTAAGTTACGGATAAATCCTGATTTCAACTAGTGAAATTTGGTGTATACATTCTCAAAGGTGAACCTACGTAATAGGAAATGAAATTACACGACTATTATAAGATGAAAAACTGGCCCAAATTGTGCAGTCTTTGGTGGTCTGTGGATGCCGTTCATTCTCTGAGGATCTGTGAGTGATGAGCAATACTTCCAGACTTGACAGGAATGCGGCTTTTACAGGAGGATTCAGCAGATGATGCTTGTGGCAAAGCCTAGCGAGTCTTGCTTGGAGTACATTTGCTCCTAAACAGCTGCCCAAATTCCAGGTTTCCTTCTGCTTAACAGTTGGTACCAAGAAATCTCCTGCTCTTACCTGACACCACTCCAAGGCCCACCCTGCTCTTGCTGCAGGTGGAAGTCAGCCTGAGTGGATGAGACACTGGAATAATGAAGGTCGGAAAGGAAGGGCCACATGCTGACTGCTTTCATGCTGTTAGACTCTCTCTCCTCATCCCACACCCATTCAGCCCCAAGAATCCAAATCAACTTCTGACCCAGCCTAGGATGTCTACAGAAAGTTCTGGAGAGTCTAGTCTGTCTTCTTACCACCTCATCTTTCAATGGTAACAACCTGTCTAAATCCAGGACAGATGATGCTGTGTTTTCAATGTTGAATGTGTCTTTTTGTTAAACTTACCACAGCTATTTAAAACATATCTCCCTCTCCTTTCCTCAATGTGGTAACCAGTAAACTGACTCGGAGAAAACGCATATCCGTTGACACCTCACTGACCTGTCACAGTTCAGGAACCTTACATTTTTAGTTGCCATGTCTAATACAACGCAAATGTAATGTGAATGTTGTTGCACTGGATTGCTCAGGGAAAGTGGCAAGCTAGCATCTATACTTGGTCCTTATATAGAGATTTTTTAGTTTTTGAGACAGGGTCTCACTTTGCTCATGCTGGCCTCAAACTTACTATACAATTAAAAGTGACTTTGAGCTCCTTGGTTTGCTTGCCTCTACCTCCTGGGTTCTGGGACTACAAGCCTAAACCATCTGCTTCTGCAGTTCGGAAGGATCTGAACTATGTGGTTTGTTGGATCCATGAATTCAGAATCATAGATTCTCCAAGCCTGATACAGACTGTGCACACAGACACTGCACACACAGATACAGACTGTGCACACAGACACTGCACACACCAATACAGACTGTGCACACAGTGGTGAAAGGAGAGCTAAGCATATGCATTTATATTAAACTTGACTTGTTAGAGCAGCTGTATTTTCCCCGGAAACTTTACAGTTAGGATTTCACAAATACCCTCCTGCTCCTGTGGTCAAGCTCCTCGGCCCGAGTGCACATCTCTTACAGTTGATGAATCTGCATCATTACTGAAAGATTCACACACTGAGGCAGTCAGTGGCTACAAAAAGAGAACACATTAGTAGGTAGCCTGGATCTACTGGCAGAGCTGAGGTCAAGAAAGCTGGAAACATTCAAAATGGATTGAAGAATGAAACTAAAAGGGTTTCAATAGACTGCTGCTCCAATCACCACAGGAACACCTGGGAGTTTCACTGTAAATAACTGAATATAAAGGATAAAACCCAATAGCATATACTTTTAAACCTTCCAATGTGGACAAAAGTGTAGAGAACAATAAGAGCCTCCATGACAAATGGAGACCAAGGGTCATTACTTCAAAACAGATACTAACTGAGGTTCGGGCCAGCAGAGACTGGCAGCCCATCTTGGGTAAGATGAAATCAGGAGTTTCCAACTATGGTGTGTGGGCTGGTGAGATCTCTTAGAATCCAGAGGCATTTTTGTAGGCATACAGTTGTTTTCAACCTGCCCTAATAAGGGCTCAAATCTCTCTGTCTACCCATCACTCAGCAGAGACAGTGGAAAAGAAAGGTTATCAGGACACCGGGGACACGTTTAGAAATAGTTATTTGGTGGCGAATCCAGTCTTTATTGTCAGGATCTGGGCCGTTCAGTCCAGTCGCGAGTGCCACATGTGAACCGCGTGCACACGTGCATTGATCAGGCACTGCAGTGTGGCAGCGCAGAGCAGCAGTGGGAAGCTTGCCAGGCTCAGGTCCCTATGGCCTGTCAGAGGGAGGAATCTGCACTACACACCGCCCAGATCCAGCTCTGAACTTATCTGAAACCAGTAACAATCACAGCTAGTGAGACTTGTGTTGACAGTGTGTGCAAAGAAAATGGATGAGAAGTCGAAGAAAACTTATAGAAATATTGAAATTCTGAAAATCGACCAAAATAATCCTTTTTAGAAATTGTTGGTAAAAACTCATTGGTTTAATTATGAGTTCATGAAATTCTTAGGCAAATGGATGGATCTAGGAAATATCCTGAGTGAGGGAAACCAATCACAAAAATACATCCATAGTATTCACTCACTGATAAGTGGATGTTAGCCCAAAAGTTCAGAATACCCGAGATACAATTCACAGACTTTATGAAGCTCAAGAAGAAGGAAGACCAAGGTGAGGATGTGTCAGTCCTTCTTAGAAGGGGGGACAAAATATTCTCAGGAGGAAATACAGAGACAAAGCTTGGAGCAAAAACTGAAGGAACAGCTATCCGGAGACTGCCTGATCTGGAGATCCAGCCCATATTCAGCCACCAAACCCAAACAATATTGCTGATGCCAAGAAGTGCATGCTGACAGGAGCCTGATATAGCTTTCTCCTGAGAGACTCTGCCGGAACATAACAAATACAGAGGCGGATGCTCACAGCCAACCTTTGAACTGAGAATGGGGTCCTTAATGGAGGAGTTAGAGAAAGAATAGGAGCTGAAAGGGTTTGCAACCCCACAAGAACAACAATACCAACAAAGAGCCCCCAGGGACTAAACTACTATCCAAAGAGTACACATGGATGGACCCATGGCTCCAGCTGCATATGTAGCAGAGGATGGCCTTGTTGAGAAGTCCTTGGTCCTGTCAAGGTTCGATATTCCCAGTGTAGGGGAATATCAGGGTGGGGAGGTGGAAGTGTGTGTATGTGTGTGTGTGTGTGTGTGTGTGTGTCAACACCCTTATAGAAGCAGGGAGGGGGTAATGGTAGGGATATGGATGGAAATCCAGGAAAGGAGATAACATTTGAAATGTAAATAAAATGTATCCAATAAAATCAGTTAAAAAAAAAAAAAAAAAAAAGAACCCATTGGTTTTGGGGGAAAGGCAGATGGAGTAGCAGCCTGGTAGTCGGGATGCCCTGGTGTTGATTCTTTACCACATACCAGTGACAGACACCATTATGTAAATCTCAGCACTCTGAGGGCAGAGGCAGGAGGATCAGGAGTTCAAGGCTACCCTTTACTACACAAAGACTTTGAAGCGAACCTGGGATACGCAAGACCCTGTCTCAAAACAAATGAACAAAGCAAGAGGCCAAAAAATTCACTGGGTAGATTAAACAGAAAATAAAATATTTTGAGGGAAAAAAAATCTGGCATATCACAGCAAGAAGAAGGTGTTTAGGAGGACGTAATTATTTCTCTCCCTCTCCCCAGCCTCTTAGATACTAGTCTACCTGCCTTTCCCCAAAAGCCAATGAATTCCTACCTACAGGTTTTTAAGGAATATGTTGGTCAATAATCATAATTTTGTTTTTTCATAAATAGTCTCTAACCTTCTCATCCATTTTTTCCCCTTACTTCTGTCAACATGTTCTTACTAGCTTCAGATCATTCCTGATTTTAAATATATTCTGGGCTGGATCAGAGCAGTGTGTAGTGCGGGTCCCTCCCTCTAACGGCCCCTGGGACCTCAGCATAGTGAGCCTGAAGAAAACCTTGCTGTAGCTAGGCAGCTATTCTACCACTACCCTAAATCCCTCTTACTTCGGTTTTGCAGGAAAACCTTTTTTTTTTTCCTTTTTTCCCCACCCTTCTCATTCTGCATACAAATGTTCCGACATTTTCCCACAATTGGGAAACCACAGAAATGCCCCGGCAGAACGGTGGGAACTGAAGACACAATGGTGTTCCTGACCATGTGGTCTCAGAAGAAACCTTGGTGGTCTTTCCACAAACAAGATGAGCACACAGATCTCTGGTAGGAAGAAGCTGAGCGTTCCTAATCTCCAGGTAATTTAATAATCATCTCATCTAATCGTCTGTTGCTTTCCTCCTGGGAAGTAGTTTTAAGTAGTTTTCAAGCTGAAATTAGGAAGTGTGCACCTCTCCGGTTCTACGAGTTCTATTAAGGAAATCAGTGCAGAATGCGTAATGGTATCAGGAATTTCTGAAGAGCCTGTGAGGACTGCTGTGCCCTGGCTGGACCTGATTAGCACAGCAAGCTCTTGTTCTTCACCCTCGGGAAGATCTGGATGTGAGTAGAAAACCAAGGTGATGGGGTAATTTGCTTATCCATCGAAGAAGCCTCTTCCGCATCTGTGCCTTAAGAGCTGTGAAGAGAGTTCCCACCTCCCTAGCTGTTTCTGGTCCTGTTTGCCTAGGAACTGCTTCAAAAAAATGACCTGTCTCATGCTGAGCAGGATTCGGGGTCCTGGCTTCGTTTGCCTTCTCTGCCTGTCTCTGGACAGTCACTGTTCTGGTGACCTTCACTATTCCTGGTGGAGAGAGAATCCACTATTCACAACCCTTGATTTTAGGGAACTTCTTGCAAGGCTGTGGGTGGTGACTGTGAAGGCCCTTTATCTTCTCCTTCCGGTGGCTGTATTTGCATATTTTACCACAGAGGTATTAAGTGTTCCGGTTAACAAGTTTTGGCAACTGTCAACATTCGTTCAACTATCAAACAAGACATAAAGCGTTCCCTTTGCTCTCGGCATCCATTCGTGACTCTTTCCAATCAGACCCCCTCTCTTCCACTCGATCTAACTGCTGCCGCCCTGGATTAGTGTTGCCATTCTTGGATTTCATGAGATCAGACAGCTTGTGGGCTTTGTGTGTATAGCTTCATTCATTTATTACACGCTAGAGTTCGCTCGGTCATTCCCCCATTTATAGAGTTACACGATGAGCTATGGCATAGGTTGAAATCAAATGTAATCTTTCTGAGAGTGTATGAACAGATGAAGGTCCCATCTGAAAGTGTCCTGTGGTGTGAGTTGACACACACCTCAGACACTGAGCATACACCGTTTAAGGCACAAACCTGCCCCTCCTGTCCTCCAGACTAGAGACCCTCCGCCCAACATGGGATAGCGTGATCGCATCTGCTTGGGAGAAGGGATTGTTCAAGGTCAACTCAGCTCGTCTTTCCTGTTCCTCTTTTGGGATCTGTTCTAGTTACTTTTCTGTTGCCAATAAAACACTGACGGAAAACAACATTTGTTTTAGTTTATGCTGTGCAGTCTTTCACTGCAGGAAGCAAAGCAGGCGTCAAGGACCTGGGAGCGGAGACCTGGAAGGAACACCGCTCGCTCTTCACTGCTTGCCTAGCTTCCTTTTATTTTTGTAATTAAAATACAAATTAAACCGCTTCCTTCTTTCCTCCTTCCAACCCTTCCGGGTGCTCCTCGATTTTCCTTATGGCCTTTATTAATTGTTGTTCTGTATAGCAAGACATAAACATGCATGTGTACATGTATTCCTAAATACATAAACGCAAGTTGCTCAGCCAGTATAAATTCAGCTTGCTTTCTTACGCAGTCCAGGACGACCTGCGCAAAGGGGGCACCACACTCGGTGGGATGAGCCCACCTACATTAGCCGTCAATTAAAAAATGCACCACGGACAAGCCCAAAGGCCAATCTGGGGGAGGCAATTCCTCTGCGCCTTTTTCTCAGGTGATCCTAGTTTGTGTCAAATTGACCCAAACTAACCAGCACAGCTGCCTGCCTCTAGAGAGAGTTGCCATCCTCAGCCTCCGACAGCAAGGAGGGGCGCAGCCAAGAATGGTGGAGACAGTTGTGGGCTGAACTGATCTAATTATGCCAGAAACTGGATGAGCGAGTAAATTCCAAGACTGAGGCACTGGGGAAACCACTTGGCTCCGTCTCCAATTCTGTGCTCGCCACACAAAATTTCCAGTGAAGAGAGAGGTTAAGTAGATTGTGTCCAAGTCTCATCCATTTTTAACTTCGTTTGTCCTAAAAAAAAAAAAAAACCAAGCGTGACAAAATAGAGTCGAAAGACTGAAAACGGTTACACGCCAGCTTGGGAGGAATGCCCGCGCAAGGAGTATCTAACTCACAGGTGATGGAGGTATCAGGGATGTTCTTTAGTATAATACAAAATAAAATACAAAATGATAAAGAGCAAAGCGGGAAACCCCCCACGGTAATCCGGAACACGGGCAGCTGAGATCTGGCTCCACGAAGACTGCATTCTCCAGACAAATCCACACCGCAGCCATTCTTTGCAGGTTGCTTTTGGATGCAGATCGTTATTAGTACAATCATTGGTCTGTTTGTTCAGTGATATTTACTGTCTGGCCCGTAGCTCATGTTTGTGTGGGCGTTAGCCTAAACCGAGATTTTCCACGTAGTAAACACTGAGGTAGAGATGGGAAACAAATCTTGGCATTATCAAGAATGTTAGATATTTGGATCTTCTATCAACAATGGATTTTAAAAGAGTTCTGTTGTTCCTTGAACAACGCTCAGGGTGTGGTAATCTAATGTTAACACTATATATTGTCTATTTCATGGCTGAATTTGCAGAGAGAATATTGAATCCAGTAGATTTATAAGGAAATCTAATAAAAATTATTGTTGACCTTTTGGAAAGAAGAGAATTATTGCATAATAAAATATATACTTGAGAAACACAGTTAAGGCAAAAATTATATAGCAATGCAGCACATGCTCCTCTGTGGTAGGATTTTGGGTCCACTGCTTCATACATTTATTTTAGTGACATGAAATAGACTGAATAGCAAGCTTGGTATTTTCTTCTTCTGTACAAAAATATAGGTGTGTTTAGAAATCAGCTTTGTTGAGGTGAAAGATGACAGACTGAGTCTTTGACTGGAATGCCCATATTTATGAAGCAGAACTGCATAAATCTGTCCACATATAATGGAAAGACTGCAGAAGATGCAATTTGGAGCAGTTTTCAAATGAGGAAAAAAAAACATTGACTTTGTTATTTATTCTGGAGCCTGGGAAATCCTTGGCTGAGCTGGTCCTTGAGGGAATTACCCTTCTTACCTACGATCCTGTAGCTGAAGGGCAAAGAGACAGGAGAACACCTAAGAGAGGTAAACTCATCATTTCCTAAGGAACACGGGCCAGCGGCCAAAAACTTGCTCATGATAGCAGCTTTAACCTGTTCTGAGTGTAGCACCCACCCGACCTAATTGCCCTCTAAATATCCCTGCTTTAGAGCAAACCTCGGTAGTGCATTCCTGTAATCCCCGCATCCAGGAGGAAAAGACACAAGGACTGATGCATGTCCACAGACAGCCTATAGCTAGTTCCAGAACAGCCGAGCTACATAGCAAGATCCTCTCTCTAAAGACCCAGCCAAAGAGCTAGGCAGTGGTGGCTCACGCCTTTAATCCCAGCACTTGGGTGTCAGAGGCAGGTGGATCCTTGAGTTTGAAGCCAGCCTGGTCTACACAGTGAGTTATTAGATAGACAGAGCTACAAGAGAAAACCTGTCCTGAAAAACAAAAACAAACAAACAAACAAACAAAAGCAACCAAACCACAGCAAAATCCCACCTCTAAATACCATCACAATGAAATTTCAGTTCAGGAAGAGTCAGACATTGAAATCACAACAGTTGGAAACCTGCTAAATATACTGTACTAGACAGAACACAGACTCTGTGAAAACATTAAAAAATATCAAAAGGACACTGAACATTTATTTTTTACTGAACTATTCTTCATCTTTGAGTCTTTGACGAGATGCACATTCTGAGGCCCATTACAGTTCTGCTTTTCTACAAGATTGAAAGAGACACTGTTCCTCCGGTTAATTAGTGAGCTCCACCATGGCTAAGGGACTTGCCCCTGGAATAGCTTGCCAATGGTGTCTTGAGCAGCAGGGTATTTCCTAGCTGAATCCAGACATCGGGAGAAATCTTATTTCAAGTGTTTGGAGCTATAACCATACCTTGTAGGCAATTAGTGCTGTCTTTGTATCTGTGGAGTCTCCTCAATCCCCCTTCAGTCTTGCCTTGCAAATCAAGAGTTAGGACTGAAAGGGTCTCCATGGCTTAACTGCAAGTCTTTTGTCCCAGTCCTTCCATGCCCCTGCATTCTTCCTTCTCTGTGCTGTCTCTTTCTCTCTTTGATTGTCTCCTCTTTCTTCTTCCTCTCTCCTCCCTCATTTCCCCACCCCCTTTTTGGTGGTGGTGGGGGACAATATTGTAAGGTGCTTTAATGGGATGACTGCAGCAAAAATGGTACTTGTAGAGACAGCACCCTCATTCCTGACGAACCCTCTTGCCTTTTAGCTTAGAACAACTTTCTCCTCGAGTTCCCTTGTCTAGTGAACAAGATAGAGGAAGGACGAGAAGCTCTGAGCTGGCCTTTGGCTCTGGCTCAAAAGATGGGCAGGGAAAGTATCTCAGAGCTAGAATTGTTCCTGACACCATGGATTGTTGGCCACAGATGGACCTGATCTCTTAGATGGACAGCTGGTCTCTCAGGTAACAGAAGGGCCACCTTGAGTCTAAGCTCATCTCTCTCGAGGATGGCTTTATAAAACCCAGCAGCAAGGAACACACAAGGCTGAAGCTGAAGTCGGCACATTTCCTACATGAAATACGCTTTCATGTTGAAACAGATGGGACTATACTATTTCTCAGCCTTCATAAACTCCTGCTGTGTGGATTTCTATAGAACTGACCCCATGACACACGAAGCCTTTTATCTATAGGTTCTGCTTTAGGAGTTACTGAGCCTGCCGTATTATAACTAAACAAGCATGGAACCATTTTGCTTAGACAGCTACAGTTAACTACTATAGACTTTAAAACAAACAAACAAAAACCAAAGCAACAACAAGAACCACAACAAGTCAGAGTTTATTTTTCACAGCTCCAAGGCTGAACAATCCAATATCAGAGATTCTTAAAAAAAAAAAGAAAAAGAAAGAAAAAAAGAAAAAAGAAAAAAAAAAGACAAAGAAAAAGAGAAAAAAACATTTTGAGATCTTATTTATAAGGCCATTAATCTTACCCGATTATGGCCCCATCCAAATGACTTATTTAACTTTAATTACTTCCTAAAGGCCTGTGCTAAAAGCTGTGTACTGGCATTGGAGCTTTGAACTACAATTGTGGGCAAAAGATAACTCAGCAACAGCAGGGTTATTCTCATATGGATATCTAGAAGTTTGCTCAAGGTTGATACAGCGGCTTCATTAGGGCACCAGTGTCCCAGGCTCTGCCTGCATCCCTGCCTAGGCTTAGCATATGGCTTCTGTTCCCAAGAATACAGGATGTCTAGTTCACATCTGCTCACCTTACTGGCAGGAAACATGGAAAAAAAATGTGTCCTGTTTATTAGGAAGTAAACATTTCCCCCAGAAATCCTTGACTATCAGTACTAATGATGATAACTTTACTGTACAGAGAACATCATTATACATAACCAAAGATAGGATGCCAGACATTGGGTTTTGTAGATCAGGATAATTTTGCTCTAAGCAGACTTGTGTCCTTCAGTTAAAGAAATAGAGACAACAGGCTTGACAAGTGCTCATTAGCTCCAAGAGAACAAAGAGACATGTAGTTTGATAAAAAATTAACCAATCAAGGTCCCTAATATTCTGGATCTATAACTTTGACATACAAGCCCCCCCCCCCCCGTACCTCCATTAGGTATCCAATCCATTCTAAATACATATTCATATAAGCAGGTTATGTGTGTATGTGTGCATTTGTGTGTGTGTGTGTGTGTGCATTCTCTCTCTCTCTCTCTGTGTGTGTGTGTGTGTGTGTGTGTGTGAGAGAGAGAGAGAGAGAGAGAGAGAGAGAGAGAGAGAGAGAGAGACGAAAACAAAGACAAAAATGAGACAAAGAAGTCATGAATTTCAGATGGAGTAGGGGGACGTGGGAGGAGCTGGGGCAGGGAGAGAGTGGGGTGGAAACATACAGTTCTCCTGCATGAAGTTCTCAAAAATAAAATAAATGTCCAAAATAAATCAACTAGTATTTTTAAAGAGAAAAAGAAAGGCCTGTGCTGCAGTAATCCCAGTTTGCCTCTAGAGGACACCACCATCTAACACTTGAGAACTTGCTTGGCCTCATCTTTTAAGGAGCTGTAAGGAAGCATAGCTTTTGGCTTTCTATCAATTGATTCCATTTAGAATGAGAAATTCGTGTTTAAAGAGTTACACAAGTGTTCGAAAGTATTCACCTTTAATTAGTGCTAATTACTGCCCTAAGAAAACCCCACTTAAGACAATGTCAATGACAATACATGTGAAATGAGCCAGGAGGAAACTGCTCAGATGAGTTAATTGTGCAAAGCTTTAGGGTGGCTTTTCAATCTTGGCTGCATATTGGAATCATCTGGAGAGTTGACAGAAATGCTAATACCTCCTCATTCAAAAATTCTGATTTAATTGATCTGGGGTGTGTCATTTAAAGAATCAACCCTTGGGGCTGGAGACTTGGCTCACCAGTTCGGAGCCCTCGCTGCTCTTCCAGGTGATCAGTGCCTCTGGCCTCCGAGGGCATACCTGCACACACCCACAGCTTAAAACAACAAAATATAAACAAGTAACAATTCAATTTTTAAAAGCCAATTTCCTGGATGATTAGGTTTTGCCGCTTGGATCGGGGTCACAGTTATGGTCCCATTACTTCATGTCTCAGTACTTAAAGGGGCCATGCCCACCCCAAACTACTCTGCTGCTGACAGACTAGTGGACGTGATCTATGGGGACTAGGAAGGGCACCCTTCCTCCAGAGTGAAAGTATGGGTTCTGCATATCCACTCTCACACGGCACATCATCATTGCAGAAATAAAACATTGCGTACAGTCACATTGTGCTTTATCTACAGCTGCTAATTGGCTTTATGTTTCCGGTGTGCACTATTCCAGTTACAGGAGGAACAGACTATTGGAGACTGGCCACATAGAGGGTGCACAGGCGCACATGGAAACCTTTGGTAAGGATCAGAGAAGGGGGTCATGGGATACATGTAGCAGAGACTGAGCTACCGACGTCAGGGGGATGGAATAAAACGATCTCCTCACTTGCTGCTCGAAACACCCTTCTTGAAAGATACTCTTGTTATTTCTACGTTACATATCGTGACCAAGGTCAGCCAGTGGAGAGACCAAATCTTATGGGTTCAGACTCCACCTTAGAGAATCTGATCGAAGGTTGAACTCAAGTTAACTTGTACCTAGCATTAGTTTCTAGGCTACCCCCCAACCCCCAAAAGACCCGTGTCTAACACCAGTTTCCAGGTTATTCCCCAACAAATCTGCACCCCCAGGTTACAAGTTCACCCCTGACACCTCACTTCCTAACAGTCACCAGTGAAGAGGAAAACAGAAGTTTATAGTTTGGCCCCTAGCACCAGCCGATTATGTTAAATGTCGTAATGATCCCCCAGTCTAATGTGTAGCAGTCTAGATACCCCTTTCTTGCCTCTATAAATGCTTGTCTAAAACTAGGCTCAGGGCTCCACCTTCCTGCTGTGTCAGGGTTGTTGGGGAGCCCGAGCTCGAGCTTGTAATGAAGAGATCCTAATGCAATTACATCAGATTCGGCTCCTTGGTGTTCACAAATATTTCCTGACACAACATCAGTGAGTGTGTGAGAGACACAACGCTTTGAGGGGTCCCACCGATGTACATCCACACTTATCCTCCTCCAGCCACCCTAGGAGCTGAGTGCTCGCATACAAATTGAAAGCTACTATGTTTATATTCTTGTTTACCACCTGGAGACGGGAGCACCCACATTTCTTAGCCACAGCACAGAGAAAAACAGCACACAGCAGAGACACTGGAGAGGACAGATGACAGATGAAGTATTCACAGTTTAGATTCCAGTGAAGCCCATTATGAATGACATTCTTGGCTTATTGCAATGTCCCCATGCCCCATTAGTATGTTGAAATTTTAATTTCTGATGTGATACTATTTGGAGGTGAGTCCTTTGGATGACAGTAGGTTATGAAAGCTCATCCTCCATGTGCTGAGTCGGTGCCTTTATAGAAGAGGCCCTCAAGAGCTTCCCTGACCCTGTCATCATATGATAACAGCTAGAAGTTGACACATCTGTGAACCGAGAAAGTTCATGCCAAACATCAAATCTTCTGATGCCTTAATCTCATGTTTTTCAGTCTTCAGAAGTGTAAGAAATTAGTTTCAGTTGTTTAAAAGTCACCTTTGAATGCTAATTTGTTATAGCTGTCAAATGGATTATGACACCCAAACACTGAAAAATTAGCATGCTTGAATAACATGTCTTTAAACAGAAGGAGTACCACATTAAATCTGAATAGTCATCTGCATTCATTCATAAAGCAGACATGATAAACACAGGCCATGTGCCACTTCACTAAGGAAACAGTTGATGAGTCATAGATCCCTCCCCCAAGAAACTTGTAGTCTGTCACCTAGACAATGTGAACTGTCATTGCACAATGGTGCTGTAAAATAAATCCTCCAAAGCTCAACAATAATAGCTCACAATAGCCGGAGCTAATCAAGTACTGACTACGTGTTAGGTATAAGCTCAGTGAATTGAGGGTTTAAAAGAGTGCTTAGAGCTGGGTGGTGGTGGCATTAGCCTTTAATCCCAACATTCAGAGGGCAGAGGCAGGAGGATCTCCTTGAGTTCCAAGACATCCAGAATTACAGAGAGACTGTCTTTAAAAACCAGAAACCATGTCAGGCAGAGTGGTGTATACTTTTAATTTCAGCACTCTGGAGAGAAAGGCAGGCAGATATTTGTGAGTTTGTGTTGTTGTAAATATTAATAAATATAAATGGTTTATCTCTTTATCGGCCCTGAGGTCTCACTCCTCAGGCCTGACCCTCATATGGAGCTGTGCACACCTCCATCGCCTGGTCTGAGCCGCCACCCAGATCTTACTCCGTTCGCACAACTCCCTTCCCTGGTGGTTTTCTCCATCTCCATCCTGGGTGTTTCTGTACCCTAGAATACCACAAAAACACAACTATACAGCCCAATAGCTTTTCATTTAGGTTTATATATTCAACTTTCAATCTACAAATCCTATACACAACAAGATTGCATCAAATAGACAAAGATACAAACTGCCCTTTTATGTGAGATATTAGACCTATGAAATCCTTAATGTTCATAGCTTTTTAATACCAATCAATCCCACCTGGGTCTACCTGGTCCTTGGGGACCTCCATGTTGCAATGACCTCCACCCTCTTCTGCCCTCTCCTCTCTCCACCTCCACCTTCCTCACCCTGCCCAGTCACTGGCTTTCCCTTATTTTACTAATTAAAATGGGAAGGTTCAGATAAAGTCACCTCAGGAGCATATGACTAGGCAGCCCTTCTTGGAGAAGTGGAATTAACATTAAAATACAAATAGTTTTAGGACAATCTACAATTTTGAGACCAACTTTGTTTATAATGTGAGTCCAGGACATCCAGGGCTACACAGAAAAACCTTGTCTTGAAAAAAATCACAAAACAAAACAAAACAAAAAGCAAATAAAACAGAAACTGAACCAAATAAACCAATAAATGAGCCATTATAAATTTTGTATGGTGTGGAAGTTATTAATTTATATTATATATATATATAATATAGACAGAGAGATGGGGAAACTAAGTCAGAGAATGAAAATAACTTGATTACAATCCTACAAGAGTAGACTTTAATGTAGTCCTAAACCCTTGCACTCTACAACCTGAAGCGAAGCATCTGAGTAAGACTTGGGAGGGTCCACAAGCACTGAACATTTGTGCACTCTCTCTTTCAGACTCTCCAGAGGAATATGTCTTGAAGTTATATGAAAAGTATTTGCCTTTTTTTTTTTACTTGCTTTGATCCCATTAAGATCTACATTTGAGAAATGATAGAGTCAAATTAGCACCTGATCAGGCACCATAGACATTTACAACATTTACACCATAAACAGGATGGATTGCTTATGCCTAAGACAGACACTGGGTACCTTCGTGGAAAGTCACAGGGTCTTAGGCACTGAATGGAGATCCAACAAGTGGGGCAGTGGTAAGTTCCTACACACACTTTGCTATGATGTGGAAACAAGAAATGACTCTTTTTAACAAACACATACAAACACACACACCAGCCTCACATTAGAGTCCAAATATATGTATGGCTCTTAATGGTGGTTGGTGAATCCGAGAGGTCTTTAAAGTCCCCAAACACGATATCTTGATAAGCCTCCCTCAGCTTGGAATGTCATTGTTAATGTCTTTGTTGATTCAAAGGACTGTGCCTATCAAAGCACAAACAAAATAAATGTAACTAGGCCAGCTCCTTAAGTTCTCTATATGTCCCCTTCCTACATAGCTACATGGAAGACACAGCAGAGAAAGGATTGTGATATACAGATGCTGGTGTAGACTGATGTAGATGAGGACACAATGGGGAGATGAATGATACTGAGGCCAGAAGGAAGCTTCAGGATGCTGCCCTGACCACCGCAAGTCTCTGGTCCTCAGGACCAGCTTCCATTAAAGAATTTTCTTTCATTCAGGAAGTGGCTAAACAGGAAAACCCAGGTGTCTTTCTTTCTCTTCCTCCTCCTCTTCTTTCTTTCTTTCTTTCTTTCTTTCTTTCTTTCTTTCTTTCTTTCTTTCTTTCTTTCTTCTTCTTCTTCTTCTTCTTCTTCTTCTTCTTCTTCTTCTTCTTCTTCTTCTTCTTCTTCTTCTTCTTCTTCTTCTTCTCCTCTTCTCCCTCCCTCCTTTTCCTCCCTTCTTCTCCCTCCCTCCTTTTCCTCCCTTCTTCTCCCCCTCCTCCTCCTCCTTTTAATAGAAAGGGTTATTTATTTATTTAATGTATATGAGTACCCTGTAGCTGATTTCAGACACACCTGAAGAGGGCATCAGATCCCATTCTAGATAGTTGTGAGCCACCACATGGTTGCTGGGAATTGACCTCAGGACCTCTGGAAGAGCAATCAGTTCTCTTAACCACTGAGCCATCTCTCCAGCACCCCAGATGTGTTTCTAACTACACACAGCAGAGGCCAGGCAGCCTCTCCCACTGCTGTTGTGCACTCAACTCTTGTGAGCTCATCTCAAAGACTGACAACTTTCCTCTAACACTGTAGCTGTTTTCAGGTCTGCTCTGTATTCACATGGTGGATCCTACTCATCCAGCACACACCCCATACCGCACGAATGAAGACAATCATCCTGGGACCACCCCTCCATGGACACTGCTACCCTGGAGGCTCAGACTTAGTTGCCTGTCTCCCTCCCCATAGCATGAACTGTATATCTGATGTCACAATACAAAGGCACTCCATACAGAAGAGGATGATCGTTTCAGAATTTCCTCCATCGATGCTCCCCCCTCAGGGTGCCTGCATAGACATTCACTTCTCTCCAACTGTCTTTGGTTCTGTCCTGCTCCTCTTCAGATGCCAATTACGTTGTATGACAAACTTTTCCCGGGGAGATGTAACACACACATCTACTCACCCCAGATAGGGATCTCTCCACCGACAAAAGTACAGATACCACCAAAGTCCAACTTGGTGAAGCATGGATTTTATTGAGGTTAGTTACAGGAATAGGGGTAAGGGTTACCTACAGAAGGAGAAATGACTCAAAGACAGCTGCATCACCAAAGCCTACCCCAACATAAGGGACAGCTCTCAAATTTGGAAACCTGTATTATGGGTTTGGGGTTGTTCAGAGATTCAGCAGTCTGAGCATGATTATATTTTAACAAAGAAGAAGCTTTGATTCAGATACTGGTACCAGGACCATACTCAGCACTCAGGATTCCCAAATGTACCCCGAGTCACATTAATCAGGGATTTATAGAGGCAAGGAACATAAAAATACCTTCTGACGTGGAAATTTCTGGATTCTTTGGAAACTCGGTTGTGTCATGTGATGTTTCTCTGGAAGCTGCCTTGTGAGAGGGTGTTTATGCTGAAGCGGACATGTGAAAGGCATGATGTTCTGCTGGAGTGGATGCCCGAGGGTGTGCGATGCTTAGAAAGAATATAAACATAACTCCACAGGCAGTAAGAGGACACTAATGCCTTGCAACACTTCACACCCTAAATAAAGTAGATTTAGAGAAAAAAATATCTAAGCCTATAGGTGGCGCCTAACATGGAGCTTGAATCCACAACCCTGAGAGTCGTAATTACGCTCTACAGACTGAGCTAGCCAGGCAGAAAGAAACACACCAAAGACTTGTGGTATTCTGACTGATTCTTGCAGTTTACACTGACTTGTGCTAATCTGGCCAAGTCTTTCAGTTTCTTCTGGATCGAGTGGCTGCTACTGATTCATGTTTGGTGTTTGCTATTGGGCAGGGCTGCTGATATCCTGATAATGATTGAAATAGTCCCAAAGAACTACTTCTAAACAGGTCCACAACCCTCTTTCCCTTTTCACCTTATTTCTCCATTACCTCTGGTCAGTGGGCTAGAAGGGAGATTGAAGTGTTTAAGAATCCTAATTTAAAAAAAAAAAAAAAAAAAAAAAAAAAAACTAAGCCTACAATATTGTGTTTACATGCAAACACATATCTTGTTATCAGAAGGTTGCATTCTGTTTTGCAAACAAATGTCTTGCTGGTACCCTGCTTATCTCTGGCAAAACAAGCTTGTTTATAGAAGCAGAAAGAGCAGTTAAACTTGTGACCTATTATTACCTTACATAAACAATAGTTTTGCTGAAGTTGTACAAGACCGGTATAGTGACTATTCCTGGTTGTCAGCTTGACTGTATCTGGAATGAACCACAGTCCAGAATTGGAAGGCTCACCTGTGATCCTGATCTTGAGGCTGGGAGATAAAAGTTTCTGACCTGGATCTTGGCATGGAGATCTTGAGGCATAGTGGCTATGAATCCCAGGAGATGAAGGCAAGTGGTTCTCTGAGTTCAAGGTCATCTGAGACAAAGCAAGTCCCAGATCCAGGTGTGGTTGAGACCAAGGACATCGGAAGAGGGAAGATTTGCTCTTCTTCACCTGACTGCATTTACCTGCCAGCACATCTGTTGTTGGCATCCACTAACCTTGTGGGACTGAGAAACTACTAGATCTGGGGAGGTGGACTATGGACTAAGTCATCATAACAAGTACTATGTAAAGACTACCCATACATTCTGGAGTCTAGAGAACCTGACTAAGACAACCAAGAAATTACAAAAATCAACCCTTGACAGCTGTAACATTTGAAAGCCCAATTTTGCTTTATAGTTCTTTTAAGAACAGACAATTTTAACTTTAAAACATAAAGTTGGTCATCACACCCTGAGCACACTGCACAATCTCAGCAGCTCAACAGGCTAGAAAGTGTCCTTTCTACATATGTTAGTTGGTTTAGACCGCTTCCAAGCAGCTCAGCTGGTTTTTGCTTGTCTTGGGCACCTGGTGCTCTTTCAGGATCTTCTTTGTACCTGAGAGTCTTCTGAGAAGCTTGGCTTCTCTAAGAGTGACTCTTCACTTTTATTGTTTACTCTGACAAGGACAGACCCAGTGAATCCAGTCAGTTTCAGGGACTTCCTGAAGTTCTTTTTTGTTTTGAGCTTATCCTCTGTTTAAGGAGCTTCCCTGATAGATGAATGTTTCAGTCTCTAAGGAAACTGCACAACACCCATCAAGTCTGCAGATACCTGGGGAGAAACAAGGCTGTTCCTCAAGAATGGCTTAAAGTGTGAGTGTGTGTGTTTGTGTGTGTGTGTGTGTGTGTGTGTGTGTGTGTTATAAAGGTGCCTGAAAAGGCCAGAAGAGGTCATTAGATCCCTTAAGACTGTGGTTCAGGTGTTTGTGAGATGCCCATAGTGATTGCTGGGAAGGAAATTGCAGTACTGTAAAAGGACAAATGCTCTTAACTGCTAACCCTTGTCTTCAAGTCCCCCAAAACAGTGTTGGAGAGTGGGCATTCAAGTACAGAGTACCGAACAGTCCAGAATACACAGAACCTTACGGAAGACTTTTTCTACGCTATGTTTTCTGCTGCTTCACACTCGGTGTCCTTCTCACAACAGCCTTGTAAAACAACTATCTTTTTCATTTCTTAATTCAAAAACCCCAGACCCCATTTGCAGAAGTTGGGGCTGGGACTTAGGTCTATCTGCTCTGACTTTGCTTTCCAGCATGAAAGAGAAGCAAGGCCAGACTGCTAATGTCCAGGAAGAGCAGGTGAGTTTAGATACAACAGCTGGAGGGAGGCCAGGCAGAGTTAAGCATCCTGCAAACGGGGTACAGATGGGAGAAAACCATGCAAAGAGGAATAAATGGGCTTTACAGACTGCCTACTGGGAATTTACTCTAAGAGAAGGGCAAAGAGAGGATTCAAAAAGCAGAAGAAAATCAAGTGGGGACAGAAAAGGCCTTGTAGGGGACTGAAAAGAAGCACACTTAGGACTATGACATCTAAAGAAAATGAAAACATCCACTGTCTATAGACATGATCTATGTACAATTCATTAAATTCTGCTTGCTGGATAGCAAATAGACTGATAGAATGGAATGATAGAAAGACAGGGGCTGGAGAGATGGCTCAATGGTTAAGAGAACTGACTGCTCTTCCTGAGGTCCTGAGTTCAATTACAGCCATCATCTGTAATGAGAGATGATGCCCTCTTTTGGTGTGTCTGAAGAGAGCTACAGTATATATATTATATTAAATTATATTATATATATAATTTAAAAAAGCTTAAAAAAAAAAAAGAAACACATCTGGGAGCAGCCTGACAGAAAGCCGTTTGTATAAAGGTCAATAGTGACAAGAAAGGGATATAACATCCTGGGTGTTAGCCTCTGATTTGGCAGGTAAATTAGATAAAAAGAGGGAGGGAAGGGAGGGGAGAGGAGAAAAGTAATAAAAATATACTCAGGTCCAGCTTTTAGAAACAAAGGAGAGAAAATCTATAATCTAGCACATAGGTGGGGCATTAACTACAAACAAACAGACAAAGCAGTATTAGAAGCTTTTATTACTGTGACATATGGCTGCCAATCACCTAACTTCTGTGAGTTAGAGTCCAAGTTCTCTGACTTTTTGATATGAAATTAATACCATAATAAATCTAAGGGAGAAATTGCCTCTTCTTCCTGGCTTTCTATTTTTGTCTACCAAGAGAGTAAGTAGAAGAAAGTAGAAAGAGATTACATTTAATTTTGCTGAAGCCAAGCAAATTTATAAAATATTAGAGAAATTGGAACTACAATTTGTGGAACTTTTCTTTCTTGATAACTAGGAGTTTACCCCTGAGGTACCTGGAAAAGCAGGGTGATTAGAAACCAGCTGAGAATTTGAAGTGTGACATTCCCTCTGTGTGTATGTGTTTGTGGGTATGTGTGCATGTGTGTGTATCTGTGTGTGTATGTATGTGTGTGTATGTGTATATGTGCATTGTGTGTATCTGTATCTGTGTGTATGTATGTATGTATGTGTATATGTGTATATATGTGTGTGTGTGTATGTGTGTGTATGTATGTGTATATGTGCATGTGTGTGTGTGAGTATATGTATGTGTGTATGTCTTGAAGCAGATTGGTTGATAGGAGCAGGTTTAAGGTGGTGGCATGGTCACTTGTTTGTAACTCCTAGGTAGAAATAAGAGCCATGACCTTTGGATACACAGGGATTCTCTCATCTGTGTTCTGATCTCTTACCTGTCATGTTCCAATCCAATCAAACACACTTTTTTTTCTAATATCCTGAAGTCTCAGAGGTCTCTATCTATTAAGATTTCATTAGTTGACTTTTTTCTTTAACAATAATGAGCTGAAAGACCTCCGAAGGGAGACCCTCACTCAAATATCAGGAGAGGCGCGCACCCAGCGAGGCACCGAGACCAGACTTGCTGCAATCACACGAGGAAGTTTATTGAAAGTGAAACAGAGTGAGATCTCAGGCCAGCATGCTGGGGTCGAGACTCATACACCACACAGGGGTAGAGGAGTTCGACCCTGGCTTGAACTTGTAACGGGCTTATAAAGGCAAAAATCACAAAAGAGGGGGAGGACAGGGGGAATGAGGAAATTCAAAGGGGGCAATGAGGAAATTCAAAGGGGGCAATGAGGAAATTCAAAGGGGAAGAATCATACATTTTTTAGCCGTACACCGAGGCACACCTAGGGCGTAGAAACATTCCACAGAGGTCATCCGGACAATCTGTGGTTATTTTGGGAACTCAAATCTCAAGAAACTTCCAGGAGTAATTACCTGCAGAGGCGAGGGCCCTAGGGCAAGGAATCAGTGTCCTTTGACAACTTTTTACTCTTCAGAGCCAAGATGAATATGATGGTTCATCATACCTTGATAAGTTTCATACCACCATTGAAACAAATCTCATCCTGAACATGGGCAGTGCCGTGCCATGGGCTGAGGTCTTGAACTGGAATAAAAGGAGGAAGCAAACTAAGTATGATCATCAGCCTACTCGTTAACCAAAGACCTGTGTGGCCAGCTGCCTCAACCTGCCTTTGCCATAACCTCCTCCTAAGATGGAGTATACCCTCCAAGTGTGAGCCATGGCAGGCCCCTCCTTCCTGAAACTGGTTTTGTTAGGTATTTTGTCAGACAAGTAAGAAAAGTCACTAATAGGCATCATATAACTTGAATTCGTTCTTTGCTGTTAACTTAATGATCCACACTCTGCCATATTGGTTCTAGGGAGAATGGCCGAAGGGGCTCCGGGCAGTGATCATGGTTCTGTCAGGCCTTGCCCTTCTCCCCTTTCCCTCTGCCTCGCTAAAAATCAATCAACTAATGAATAAAAGCATTAGATCACATCCCTGAGGCTAGACCCCAAGATCTATTCCCGTATTTAGCTAATCCCTCCTCCTAAGGCTCACTGCCAAGGCCCAGTTATAAAAGTACTGCAGCCCAGCCATTCAAAGCCCCTTTAGCTCACCTAGTTAGCATGCCCGGTTAAAATTAAACACTTCATCCTGACACTGGTTTTCCCCTTGTACCTTTATAAACTGCCGTTTTCTGACATGCCATGCTGTCTCCTCTCTATCCAGAAGCAGTCCTTTGTCTCACTCCCCTTCTGGACAAATACCCCTGATCCCTTTCCCTTTACCTCTTTCCCTTCCCCCTCATCCTCTACCTCCCGTCTTTGCCTCTTATTCCCTGTCCTCTGTCACTCTGGGGCAAGTAAATCTCCTTTGTGCTGAGAACTTGGTTTTGGGGGTCCTGAGCAGAAACCGATTTCTCACAACGGGCAGAAGTGAGCAGGCTGCACAAACCTCTGTTTTGTACCACATGTACCCCAATTCTATTAACAGACATGCATTTACACGGGGGAGGGAGTGAAGTTATGTGGGTACCTCTGGCCCCTTTGTTTTCTAAAGCAGGGTTTCTCTGTGTAGCTTTGGCTGTCCTAGAACTCACAATGTAGAATAGGCTGGCCTTGAACCCAGGAGATCCACCTGCCTCTGCCTCCCCAGTGTTGTGATCAAAGGCACGCACCACCCCAGACTGTGTTTCTATGTAAATAAGCAGCTATCTGTCCTGCAGACCATATGCAACCACAGCAGTATTTTAATAGAACTAGTCCTTTTTACTTGAAGAAACCAAGTTAATCCCAAAGGAAGGATCTGTAAAGGAGGGATGGGCGAGCGTGAGTTTTGTCCTGTTCGCCAGCACTGCCGTTCTGACAGACTCCCAGCCTTCTCGTGTTACTGAGAAGCACAGGACTGGGGCCACTGCCTTACTCTGTAACTCGAAGTTCGTCCAGCCAAGGCACAGTTCTATATTTTCTTGCTATGGCGTTTTCCATTTGTTCTATCTTTGTGTGTGTGTGTGTGTGTGTGTGTGTGTGTGTGTGTGTGTGTCAATTTATCACTTTCAACTTTATTTATAATTTTAGTTTATCCGCTACTGTCATTTGGGAATGAATACAAATACAAGTGTCCCCCACCTCCTCTTCAATCAGAAAATTTCCTATACGATTGCAATCTCACCCATCTGTCTGCTTGACTAATTTAGTCTCCTCTGAGAAAATACCCTGGGAAATTCTTTTTGAAAAGAGTAGACTAAGAGTGAGTTTGTTGTAAGCACCATCGAGTTTCAGGATGTAATTATTTTGATTAATTAAAAAACAACACCCAGGTAAAATTGAGCTGGGGACAGATGGGGAGTCTTTGTCAGAGTATGACACGTTCTAATGGCCCTGCATCTGCAGACGGGTGCGAGATTTTCTGTTCGGTTCTCATTATCTAGCGTAATCCGTTTATCTTAATATAAGTTTCTTTCTTGGATTTGAAATAAGATTAAACCCAAGCCAGAGAAAACCAGAACAGGGCAACAGAGCAGATAGATGTCAGTTTATGTCAAGAACAATAAATCTCATCTGAGGATGATATGCGGGTACGCCGTGATCAATTCTCAGCACGTCCGCTGCTGTTTTGCAGAAAACGTGTAAACCCTGCACTCCAGGAATTGCTTTTGATGCGCAAAAACTTGTCCAGGAAATGATTCATTCTCTTTCCTCAGAATCACTGGATTTCTGTGTGAAGTCCCTGTATTCATTCATTGCAGTGTATTGCACATTGGTTTCGATTTACTACAGAACGTGGGAGAATCGAGTCGGGCATACCTGGAACAGTCCACTCCCGTGCGTAGGGATGCCTATTGACCTGGAGAGACCCAGTCCGATTACACCCGAAGAGGGAAAGGGAGGGCTGGACTTTTATTTTGTCACTCGGTTTAAAAGCTGTGTTGAGTGACGCTGATAAAAAATCCTAAAACTGTCGAAGTTGAAAATGTTGCATGAGATAAAACATGTTAGATTAAACATTAAAATCATTACTTCTTCATCCACCTGCTTTCTCCTGCTTCTGCTGCTGCCCCTGCTGCCCCTGCTTCTGCTGCCCCTGCTGCTGCTGCCCCTGCTTCTGCTGCCCCTGCTGCTGCTGCCCCTGCTGCTGCTGCCCCTGCTGCTGCTGCCCCTGCTGCCCCTGCTGCTGCTGTCCCTGCTGCTGCTGCTGCTGTCGCCGCTGCACGAACCTGGGATATCTAACTTAAGGGTTGCAGTTAACTCCACTTTTCTCTGATGGGTTTTCTGTCTTATTTTACAAAACTCTGAAATTCAAGAGAAAAGGAATCAGAAGACAACAAAAGCACTGACATCTGCAATGAGAAGTTTGCTCTAATAGACCCGTCTGCATGGAAGTACAGTTTGTTACAGCGGACTGCCAAAGAAAGAACTGAACGGGATGTTTCCACCTACCCATTAATCCAAATAGCATCTTCCTCTGTGAAGCACCCGTTTTCTCCGCTTCCCCTGTACTTTCTCAGATATTAATAGGACCTCTCTTTGCTATGGAAACATTCCGCAGAAATTCGAACCATACTTAAATTTCAGAATAAATTTTATTAGGAGACATATTTCTATATAGGACAGTCACCTTTTTCCTTCCTAAACTCTTCAAAAAATTTAGACGATCTTCTGTAATATGTGAATCTCAGTGGGTGCCTGGGTTGCAGTGTGCATGTGAGGTCAGAGGAAGACCCTTGCATTAGTGCCGGCCATTTCCGGTGTTGGGTATTGAGTTGCTTAATGTGTGTTTCCTGCTGCCCGTGCCAGACTAGCTGGCCAGCAAGCTTCTGAGGACTTCACTCCCCCTCCCATCCCCAGAGAGGAATTCTGGGATTGCAGAAGTGTACATTGCCTTGTCTGGTTTCCCTTGTGTTCAGGGACTTCAAACCTATGTTTTTATCATACGTGTTACAGTTCTGAAAGGAAGGGTATTCTGGAAGTCCAGAGCCAGAGAATGCCACAAATTTATACTGCACAACTGCTGGGGACAGTACACCATGACAGGAACTGCCAGCAGCAGGCCAGGATGGAGACATCTCAGAAGACTGCAGCAACTCCTTGTAGAAAAGGATGGTGTCTGGGACCCCGAGAAGCAGGACACACATCCCTCCAGGGGACCCACCATCTGAAAATAAGAGGCTTCCTGCAGTAGGCTGGGATGGAGACCTCTCAGTAGCCTGTGGCAGCTCTTTGTAAAAAACAGTTGTTCCCACTTCTCCTAACCTTAGCCCTGGACAATGGCTGTATATATTTCATTTGTGCATGACTAGTTTTCAGTTGGGCCTCGGTGTGTGTAATTACTCTACTGTATATGACTTTCCTATTTCTTTCTCCTGCTCTGGTGGATTCTGTGAAAGTAGATGCTCCTTGATGTAATGATTCTTATCTTATTCTTATTCTTATTGGAAACTGAGGCACAGGGGCCCAGCACAGCACAGTCCTAATGGCCCAGGTGCATGCTGTGCCTTCTCATCTTGGAAACAATGTAATAATTACACAATGGTAGTTCCAGATTAATGCTTGACTTGCAAAGAAAGTTTGAAGAAGTTATTAGAAAATGAATTAGAGCCAACATTGGGACCCCAAGAAATAAAAAGGTTATTGAAGTTATGAAATAAAATTTGCACAACATTTGAGAGTGGTTCCTGAATAAGAAAGTACAGAATACATATATTTATACAATAGTAAAACTAAGTTAAAACACTGGGACTCTTAGGAGAGTCATTGTGTGCAATATACAGGAACAGAAAGCTAGAGTTAACTTGATTTTTTCTGGCCACTGCCTGGCAGACTTGCCCATGTCATTTATTATTAGAGCTTCACAGGAAAATGCAAGTAGCTGACCTCAGAGCTCTGAGCTCTGAAGTTTAGTAAGTTAATGTTTAAATAATGATAAGTTCACAATTATTATTATTTTGACCACAGGCATGGGAATAGGGGAAGCTTGAAACTTTAGGGAACAATTGTAACTCTTAATTTTTTGTGGGGTACGGTTATTCTTTTTAAGTTGATTTGGCAATGATTATACAGTGTCTTTTTTTCCTACCTGCTTTTGGAGTATCAGCAAAAGACTGGGGCAAGGGAAAGGTGAGAGAGCATGAGAAGAGTGAGTGAAGAGAGAATGTGAGGTGTGTGCGTGTGTGCGCGTGTGCATGTGTGTGTGTGTGTGTGTGTGTGTGTGTGTGTGTGTGTGTGTGAAAGGAGAGTGCATGTGCTGTGTGGGAGATGTATGTGTTCGAGGTGTGTATGGAAAATGTGCGTGTGAGTAAAAGGAGAGCACGTGTGGTGTGTGTGACATGTGTGTGAGGTGTGTGTGTGAAGAGTGTGTGTGAGAGTGAAAGGGGAACAAACAGAGTGTGAGAGTTCCAGAAAAGAAAAGCATTCAGGAGAAAAGCAGAGTGTGCAAGAGAAGACAGAGTGTGTGCAGGCTCAGGCTGCAAGCAAATGGGAGAGAAAATTGCCTGCTAGTTTGTACCCAAAAAGTAGTCTGTGTTTATTTATTATGTCCTTCCAGATATCCCTGCTTCCTGTTGAGAACTCGGATCCTGTGTTGAGGCTGGACCAGGAAACACAAACCTTACATAAAAGACTTATTGGGAAAAACAGACAAGGGTTTGCCTCTGCCTTGGTAAGAAGCAGCAAAAAACTGAGTGGGAGGCAGACTTATGCATGGTTCCTTGGAAACAGAATTTTCCAGAATACAGATTTCCAGGTTGGGAAGTGGCGGGATTTCAAGTCCTGAGCTTGGGGAAAACTCCTGTAATTGTTTAAGGGAGCTATTCATGTGCTTTTCGAAGATCTTCATCATTATTATAAAGTACTATTTTAAGTCTAAATCTTGTTTTTCTGGTGTGTTGGGAAATCCACTACTTGCTGTGATGGGAGAGCTGGGTTCTCTGATGTTGCCAGGTTGTCTTGGTTTCCATTGCTTAGGTTTTTGTGCTTTCCTTTTGCCATCTTATTTGCGATTATAGATGATCTTGTTGTTTCTGACTAGAGCTTGTCTCTCCTGTGAGTCTGAGGGCCTGTGGGCTCAGAAGGGAGATTGCTTGTGTGTGTTCGGCTCTTTGTGGGCAGTCAGTGAGTTCTGATGGCAGTGACTCAGCTCTGTCTCTGTGGGCTCGGGTGGGAGAGGGCTTGTGAGGCTGTTTTGGGAGCTCAGCCATCTGTGGGTATATCCTGAGTCTTGATGACAGTTACCAGACCCTCTCTCTGGGCAGGAAAAGACATGTTCCCAGAGAGCCTAAATTGTTTCTTTAAAGGATGGGTTAATGATATTAAATTACCATGTTCACTGGCAATTTTACACATAATATTGAAATTTTTTGTATATAGTTGCAGTACATATTCGATTAAAAACACTGTGTTGGCATTTTGTTACTGCTTCAGGTCAAAACTAGATTATGTAATTCACAGCTCCATATTCTGTAAGATTCAGGGTCTTTCATTGTGGTTTTACTTTTTGACTAACGACTACATGTTCAAATTACACGTGAGAACTGTTTCAATAAACAGATGGGGGTGAGTTCAGGAGAAAATGGATCCAAAACGTCATCAATTCAGGGAGACCAGGGAGGCTGACGAAGAGGTTAATGTTTTGTTTTTAGAAATCCAGGGATCAGAGAGTGACCAAAGTGATGGCATCACTTCTGTTCCCAAGCCCCTGACAGACTTCTCAAGCAGCAAGGGCACTGTGCCCTCGTCCCAGGGCAACAATTTAAGAGTCCTGTGAACACTCATGCACAGTCTTATAACGAGAAAAAAAGACTAATTAGTTCACTTTTCTCGGGACATTTACTTCATTAAACATATTTGATGAATGATATCAATAAGCCAAAAAATCATAAATTTTCTTTGTAATGAAAACATGTCTATTTATTAAAGCAATTCTCTTACGTGTTAGTAAAGATACTTTAGCTTTTCATAGAAGCTGGGATCATTCCTGAAATGAGAAGAACTTTCAGGAATAGAGAGTTTTGACCTCCCAATAGGTCCCAAAATAGAACTGTCTGCCCTAATCGTGAAATACAGAAGGCAGAATCCAGCGTTGTTAAGTTGTTAACCTACTTTGTGACCGAGGTTCTGGTGGGAAAGAAAGTGGGTCAGGAATGCCCTGTATTCATTTCAGGCGTGGCAGTTCCTTCCAGGGTTATAACTGTCTGCCTGTCTGCCTGGTTCCTTCCACTCCTTTATACCGTTCAACTCTACCAGAAAATCAGCATTTTGTTTACAGGCCGAACTAACTATTCAAACAACAGGAAGGCTCCTCTGCTGTTGCCAGCTGCCTCCAGAATTACAACCATTATCACCTAGTTGTTAGTCATTGTCTCTTACAGCTTCAAAACCTGTGTCTGTCGTCAGGATGTGATGGGTTTTCTTTTCTGGGCAGTGATTGGGTTTCTACGTGTATAAAATGTGCCTTGTCCAATACGAACATTTTAGCATATCACTTTAGGAATATTTCTTAATAACAGATCTGGGTCTGTCTTTCTGTTTCCCTTCCTTCCTTCCTTCCTTCCTTCCTTCCTTCCTTCCTTCCTTCCTTTTCTCCACCCTCCCCCTTACAAAATTGGAGTGTATCGGTCTACTCCTATTTAAAGCAAGAACTTACAAATATCCTTCAAGATTACTTAATATTTTTCATAAATCTTACTTTATCGCTTCTTTTCTATTGTTTCTCTTGGTGTGATCAAGCTCTCTTTCCCTTTTTGCCCTGTGTGTGTGTGTGTGTGTGTGTATGTATGTTTGTGTGTCTGTATATGTGTGTTGTATGTGTGTGTATTTGTGTATGTTTGTATTCATGTGTGTATGTGTGTGTGTATGTATTCATGTGTGTATGTGTGTGTATGTATTCATGTGTGTGTGTGTTTGTGTATGTGGAGGGGTAGGTGTTTATGCCACAGCACACTTGTGTGGTCACAGGATGACCTCCAGGGCTGTTCTTCACTTTCCTCTTGTTAGACTCATGTGGAACGACTGTTGTTTTTCCACTGTAGATACCAGGCCAGCTGGCTGATGATCTTTTAGGGGTTCACCTGTTTGCATCTGTACGAGCGCTGGGATTCTGGGTATATAACCACATCCCATAAAGCGTTATGTGAGTTCTGAACGTTGAACCCAGGTCTTCATGCTTGTATTGTGGCTTGTGCTTTACCCATGCAATCTCTCCCTCTGGCACCTCCATTTTTATTTATTTATTTATTTATTTATTTATTTATTTATTTATTTATTTATTTATTTATTCCGTTGGATTCTCACTATTTTCCTAGTCCAGACTGAACTGGTATTCTTACCTCTGGCTGCTCAGTAGAAGGAATTGTAGGTAGGTTTACATGCCCTTGCCTGGCTTAAATTACTCTTTATTTCTCCCCCCCCCCCTTTTGAAAATTTAACTTCACTGAAATTTATTCATTCTTCTGTGAGTTAGCTTGCCATTTGAAATTTAAATTCCCACACAGAACAAATAAACAAAGCAGAAATGGCTTTGTTGTGGCCACTGCTAGTGTGTGCCTGGCTCTCCTTCCCTGTGCATGAGACAGAGTGCGGATCTCGGAGGAGGCAGAAGGCGTAGAAATTACGGCTGCTCGTGTTCTCTTTTGATGCGTCACTTTCTAATGACAAACAGGAAACATTTATTGACTGAGCCTCTAGGAAAATGGCACTGTACTCAGTCAACCCATGCTGTCTGACCATCCTCTTTGTCCTGCCAAAGATGGGCGAACTACACCTGAAGGTTAAACAACCGTGCTGAGATCGTGGTATCACCATCCGTAAGAAAGGGAACAGAGCAAATGGAGCAGTGGAGCTCCCGGATGCACTCGGGAGCTGTGTTGGATTGTTGGCTTTCAGAGTCCCATAACAAGAAACCCGACAGCCCCTATGTGCTCAGAATTCTTGTACCCGACCGAGTAGCCCAGGACACACCCGGGTCCATGCCATCATTAGACAGTATTCCTGACGGTGTCCATTTCTTCCTCTTGCTCAATGATAATGAGGGCCTTTTGACTTCTCGTCCTCTTGTTGACTGCACGGAACTTTGGTGGAGATTATTATGTTACCTTATTTCAGAGAATACTTTTATCTCAAAGCCCTCCATCACCCCAGCTCACTCCAGTTTCACGCATGCAGGGATAGACTGCAAAGCTCATCCCCATCCATCTTTCCTGGTCTTTGCCCTTCTTTATGCTAAGATTTCAACTGGGACTCGTTTATTTGGGTAGCGTTCTGTCTTGAATATTCTCCTTAGGTAAAATCTGAGCTGATAGCGTCTGTGAAGTTTTGCTAATCAGGTCGTAGCCTGCAGATGGTGTTTAAATGTCTCCTCATCCGAGGACTGCAGAAAAGTAACCTGATGTCAGTCCCTCTTCCCTGCACAGCTAATTCTGTTTTGAAACTCATTTGAAGCAGGTGTTGTCTTTTACAAGTTGTGTGCCTTCCATGCCAGCTTGCGGTTTTTCATGTGTAGCACACATTTTTTTTTTTAATCTAGAGATTTTCCCTCTAGTGTGCAATTATTGCCTATCGTTTTTCTCCTCTGATCTCCTACTATGTGATTATTCTGACTTTGTGTTTTCTAACCTGCTTCTGTCTTCCCTTACGATTTCTGTCTCTTTATTTTCAGGCCCCATGATTTGAAACATCTCTGCATTTGGAGATCCCATGACAATACTGCAATTCTCAATGGTGCTTATTTTGTTCTTCATCTAGTTCTCTCTCTCTCTCTCTCTCTCTCTCTCTCTCTCTCTCTCTCTCTCTCTCTCTCTCTCTCTCTCTCTCTTAAAAAAGCCTGTCTTCCATTCCCAGAAAGTATCTCCTATTACTCTACACTGTTGGGTGCTCTCAGTGTTTTCTTGTTTTTTCTTGTTTCCATCCATGCCTGACTCCCCCAACAACAAATCCTGCCTTTTACTAGCTGCCGCTTCTTGCTCTTCCTTCACCTGGCAGTGGGCTCCTGGGAATAATGAATCTTCTTCTGATACTGACTATCACAGAACCAAAACATGGTGGACACATGACATCTTGAGTTCTTGGGAGTTACTGAAAGACAAATATAGTTCCTTTTAAATGAAGCCCTTCTCCTTCCTATCTTGAACTACTAAGGCAGTCTTGAATCAACAGAACCAAGAATGAAACTTTTGTGAGCATCCATTTCAGTACCTATTCTATGTCAAATTTATACAAATTTTAGTTGATAGAAATACCTTTATCTCTATTTTACAAAAGTGGAATTAATTGCCTAAGCTTCTATTAGGAAGTAACAGAAACAATATGTAAAACCAGGCAGGATTTCCTCACGGTGGTAGTGCTCAAACAATAAGCGATTTATCACACAGAGTCTAAGTAGTCAATACATACAAAGAAGTGAAGAGTTAACTTCTCATCCCAATGTTCAGGGCTTGGGTCATCCTCTAAGGCCCATCCTTTTCAGCCATCAGGCCCTGTAGGCAAGAGGAGAAAAACATCTTGCATCTGGGATTTCTTGCAGGCCAAGTGGAGGCTTTGTACACGTGAAGTTGCTTCAATATTCAGCCATCAACTGGACCAAGATAGAATAGAATATCTGGAATAGTCAAGACAAGGACATGAATTCATATGATCCCTTTGAATATTATTTTCTTGGTGGTAAAGACCATTTCATTCCCAATATTCAAAACATGGCAGAGAATACCTTAGCAGCTCAGTGGAGAATGAATAAATTATAGTAGACATTGGGAACCTGAAAGTCATCATCAGAAAGCTCTAAGACTCAAGATGCCATCTTCAAACTCCAGTCCCAACAGTGAGCCATCTCTAGGTTGCTGTGATAGCAGAGAGTGGGGAATGCTTGTCTTCGTCCTTTGTATTACAAGTTTACAATAATGAAAACACAAGACCTTAATGTCTTACAGAGCGATTGAGGGGAACACTGCATCCACAGAAGAACCAGAAAGTTGTATGAGCCTGTAAGAATCATGGTGGCCAGGAGAAAACAAAGAGAAAGATGAGGACCTTCAAAAGTGAGTGTGGAGTGGCAGCCATGTTCCACAGAGAAGGAAGTGTTGCTTAGCAACTAGATGTTTCAGAAAGGAAAACTCTCAATTCCATTGGGGAAAAGTGCAAAGGAAGATAAATGTGCATCGACTGTGGTGGCTTTTGAGATGGTTGTTTTGATGAGTAATCCGTGTTGCAAATGTGCCCCTGCTTTTCTTCTACATTCACGGAAAACTTGGCCCCATCTCAAACTACAGGTAATAGGACAGAAAAGAATGGTCTAGCCAAACTGAGGACCAACTCGTCCATCACAAAATGAGTCTAGAGATCCAAAAGGGAAAGTCTTTCCACCGTTGGTGCATGTTCCTGTTCTGACTGGCCTTACTGACAGACGGATATGTTCTCTGTTAAGGACCCTGAACATATGTAACTACTAAGTGAAATACACCTTTCTACCTCCTTACTGATGGTACCATTTCCATCTGAACTGATGCTTCCCATGCATTTGCACTTAGCTCTGTAATGCTGAGCTTTTAGTTTTTAATACAAATGGTCTCCTATTTTGATACTCGATGTAATGAAACACGCTTGGTACTCTCTGATGTGCTATGTATAGGTAGATTTTACTTCTTTAAATGAGCCATGAATTAAATTCTTCCCACACTGTACATCAGTGGACATTTCTATATTTTAAGTTTCACTAATATGCGTAATAGCTGTAAATGCCCTTGAACATTTTTGGATGTATTTTTGAAAATATGCTGCTAAAGGCAAAATTGCAAGGCCAAGGAAATTTGAGATCTAAAAGGTCTACCTCCTCAGTGCCTTTCCCAAATTCTTCATTGGAAAGACTTGTCTGAATATGAAAAGACTGGCTCTGAATATGGTGATTTCCCTATTATCATTCTTAAATAAGACAGTTTCTGCCATCTAGAAGTGGAAACACATGAATGGACAGACAGACAGAGATGCAGACAGACTGACAGACACACATAGAGACAAACACACCCAAAGGCGGACACACACACACATATAGAGACTGACAGACACACAGAGGCAGACAGACAGACAGACAGACACACACACACAGACGATTACTGCTATGAATGAATGTCCTTTCTGTGTTTATGTACCAAATTGCTTCTCCTTTGAGAATTGCCACATGACATCTTTTGCTCGTTTTAACATCAAGTTCTTTGTCTTTGCCTAAATCATAGTGGGCTTTATAAGTTGTAGTTATTACTACCCTGCCTGCTGGGCGTGTTGCAGTAATTTGTCTCTGCCACTTACCTTTTATTCCTTCTGTTCTCCCGAATATACAGAAGCTGTAAGGTCACTTAGGTGAAATCTATTATTTGTAATAAATAGAACTTATTACAAACTCTCTAGCCTTAGTGGTCTAACCTTGAATTCTTGCCTAAGCTCCATAGCCCATGGCTTTGGAAGGTAGTCTGCACTATATGCTAACACATTTATATTTTTGCCTAATTTTTTGTGCCTCAAAATCATCAAACTTGTCTTAGTAGGTGATATGAGGTAGAGATACTTTATTGTTCTTTTAAACATTGATAACTTTTTCTTAGAGTTTAATGATTATCTATTTTTCTACTTGCTAGACCAAATTAATCATAAATTCTTATACACATGAGTCTCTTATGTATTCTATTTAATTTTACAGATTTATTTCCCTATTTAAACTCAATATGGTTAATTATATAGATCTTGTAGCATGTACACACATTTAATTGAAAATTTCTTTCCCATTGAGTCTTTTTAGATTATTATTTTTTTACTGTTGTGGTGCCTTCTTGTTCATGTATAAGAAGCTATTAGACATAAATATATAAGTAGGTATAGAATTTCATTCTCTGAATATCTTATATTTTTATGACCTTTATTCTCCCTGGATGATGTTTAGAGAAAGAGAGAAAGAATATTACTGTTGTCTTTTTGTTTTTATTTTGTGTGTTTGTGTGTGTGTGTGTGTGTGTGTGTTCTTTTTCTGTGACTTCATACATCACCTTAACCATGTGGCAGGTATCTCTTGTGTGTTTTTGTCTTAATTAGAATGCTTGCTAGATTTTGCCACTAATTATGATGTTTTCTGTAGAATTTGTGTAAACAACTTTTATTGGATCGAAACTGTTTCCTTTTGGTCTTTTCTGGCTGATTACTTTTGAATCATTAAAAAAACACACTGAATTTATCAAAACGGGTTTTCTCCTTATTTTACTGTCAATGGCATTTTGTTTATTTTCCTAAGTATAATCAGGTGTTCTTTGAAAGCTTCAGTTATGCAATTATTTTTTAACTATACATTTTAAGACTTTTTTTCCCTTCTAAATCAAACATCAGTGAGGAACTTATTACATAACTGGAGTGAATGAGGTAACGGATCCGTAAGAGTCATTGCTGACACGGTGGTGGACTGATTACCCATTCATGAAGGAGGAAGGAGACCAACATTAGGTGAGGTATGTAATGGGTGAGCAAAATGTCACAAAGCAAAGACTAAACCAGTGTGATGACGTATGAATTGTGTCTAGTGTCGTAACTGCCTAGTGCAACAACATTCTAGTTTTAAAGGTACTTGTGTGTCCTGTGTATAAGTATTTTCTTGCATGTATTCATGTGTCTCACATGCTTGCCTGAGGCTGACAGAAGCCAGAAAAGTGCTGCAGTTTTAGACTTTTTTAGCCTTCATTGTGGGTGCTGGGAATGGAACCCTGATACTCTGCCAGAGCAGTGTGTGCCTTTAACTACTGATCCATCTCTTTATCCTATCTTTAGTCTCTGAACGTTCTCAAACTTTTGCCTCCTGATCAAGCCTAAGTAAGTCACATCTGAATTTTTTTTTTTCTTTGCAAATGCCTGTGATAGAGACAGCTCCTACTTGATTGTTGTAGTCTCATTAATTTTCTGATGGCTTTGGTGTGTTTATATTTACTTTAGGGTTTTAACAATTATGTTCAAGTAATTATGTATCAATTCAATTATGTCTCCCTTGTACACCATGTGTTCTGTTAATAGAGTTACTTCATTCTCATCAAATGATTTGCAAAGCTTTTCATATTTTTCCCTGCTCTGGAATAGCTTATGTCTAGTATGGGAAATATCTACTGCTTGAAGTTTGGTTGAAATTACTTGGAATTACAGTATTTTGAAAGAGTGTGTTTAATTGATTGTCATCTCAACATTAGTTGTCATAATAGATACTTCTCTCTATTGTTTTAAGTTTGCAACATAAAGGTAACCACAAATTTTAGAATAACCCTTCCATGTAGTTTCAGACAGTATTTTCATACAGTATTTCTTCTCCTCTGGAGTATGGTCCGTGCTTCAAGTTGCTTGGAACAGCAGGACAGGGTGCGAGCAAGGCTGCACTCTGGGAGGTGCTGGCCCAACCTTCAAGTGACCCCAAAGTTTCCTCCCCCCGTTTTTATTAAGAGCTCTTGTCCAGAATGTCCCTCTTGGAATCCTGCCACCATGCAGTGAACAGCCCACTCACTGACATCCTAGTAATTTTGAAGCTGAACTCAGCCTCAGCTTCTATCCACATGCATGAGCCCAATTAAGGTCCCAGATGACTGCACCTGCAGTCAGGTTCATTGATGCCTGGAGAAGTGCCCCACTGAGCCCAATCATGAGAGACAACAGTTCTTTTAGGCCCTTAGGCAGTGCAGCAACTTGTTACACAATCAAAGGGTAATCACAACATGTTGTCACAATATTCCAGGAGCCATCAAACTCCACACATTCAATTGGATAGTTATTGTTAACCAAGGGGCAGGTGACAGGATTCTAAAGTTACAACTTCAGAGCCTGTTCCTCTGGGTCACTTTCTGTGAACTGTTCATAACGAAGTCCCTTGAAAAGTATTTGCTGGTATAGAGAAGACAGAATATGAAAGATTCTTGACTTTGATCAGGACCAGTGACTGTGATCTGTGTAAAGAATAAACAAGGCAGGGAGAAGCCATCCTGAGGTCTCATCGAACCTTCCTGAGAGCTGTGCGCATGGAGTATTTCGGTAGAGATGTGTGGAATGGAGGCAGGGTCTCTAAGCCCAGTCGCTGGATGCAAGACATTCCCAGTGGGAGGGTTAAATCTGACAGTCATCTAGACAGTAAATCTTGGGGTCCCTTGAGTCACATTATCAATGATTGTTAAGACCCCCCCTTTTTTCTTATCTTTAATCTCTTTTTTACAGTCCTGTCATTATTCTCCAGGTCCATCCTCCGATAGTTCGTCATCCCATTCCTCCTCCCCCATCTCCAAGAGGATATCCCCACACCCCTCCCCCATGCCACCAGGCTCCCTACTGCCAGAATCCCCAAGTCTCTCCAGGGTTAGGTGCATCTTCTCTCATTGAGGCCAGACCCAGCAGTCCTCTGCTGTATATGAGTTGGGGGAGGGGGCTTGTACCAGCTAGTGTATGCTGCCTGATGGTGACTGGTGTTTGAGATATCTCAGAGGGGTCTGAGTTAGTTGAGACTGCTGATCTTCCTATGGGGTCACCCTCTTCCCCAGCTTCTTCCAGCCTTCCTCTAACTCAACCACAGGGGTCCCCGGCTTTGCTCCATTGGTTAGGTATAAGTATCTGCATCTGACTCATTCAGCTGCTTGTTGGGGGCTCTCAGAGGGCAGCCATGCTAGGCTCCTGTCTGCCAGCACACCAGAGCTTCAGTAATAGTGTCAGGACTTGAAGCCTCCCTTTGAGTTGGATCCAGTTTAGGCTGGCCACTGGACCTCCTTTCCCTCAGTCTCTTCTCCATTTTTGTGCCTGCAGTTCTTTTAGACAGGAGCAATTCTGGGTCTGAATTTTTAATTGTGGGGTGGCAACCCCATCCTGCCTTTCTACTGGAAGTGGCCTCTACAACTTTCCTTTCTCCACTGTTGGGCATTTCATCTCAGGTCCCTCCCTTTGAGTCCTGAGAATCTCTTGCCTCCCAGGTCTCTGGTACATTCTAGAGGGTCCCCCCCACTTCCTACCTCCTAAGGTTGCCTGTTTCCATTCATTCTGCTGCCCCCCAGGGCTTTACTCCCGTTCCCCAATATTTGATCCTATTCCTCTTTTCCCCTCCTTATCCCCTCTCCCATCCAGGTCCCTTCTCTCTGCCACTCCCCACCACCCCTGTTGCTCTCTTCTCCCCCCCAAGTGGGATTGAGGTGTCCTCACGTGGGCCCTTTGGCTTGTTAACCTTCTTAGGTTCTGTGGACTGTGTCCTGGATATTCTATAATTTTTTGGTCTAATATTCACTTGTTAGTGCATATCTTGCATGTCTTTGGGGTCTGAGCTACCTCACTCAGAATGATATTTTAGCTTACAGTTGTAAAGGAACACAGTCTTTTTTACTTTTTCTTTCTTCTTCTTCTTATCTTTTTTAAAAATTAAGTTTCTATCCTCTTAAATACCTTAAAACGGAAATTAATTTTTTAAACATTTTTATTTTTTATTCGATATTCTCTGCATTTACATTTTGGGTGTTATCCTCTTCCTCCAATCCCATTCCCCTCTCCCTCCCTGTCCCATTGCCTTCATTGAGGTGCTCCCTCTCCCAACCACCCTCTCCACTTCAGTGGGGGACACGTCTTTCAAGGCAAGGAAGATGTTACTTTCAGTGGGCAGGGAAGGCTAACTAGGGTGGCTGGTCACAGTGCATCTGCACGCAGGTTAGAGAGAAGCTTCTTAGCATCTTGCTTGTGTTGGTTCTGTGTATCTTGTATTGGTCAGCAGAGACTGGTTAATGGGTTGTATGTCATGTTCCAGTGGGTACCTATCTTGGATTTTTAGACTAGTTCATTGTCCTACAACCTTATTTTTCTGAAGGGTTCAATACAACCTTAGCCTGGTATTCATTATTCTTCATGTTTGTTTTTTAGATTTATTTGTATTTTATGTGTATGGTGTTATGTGCATGCATGTCTGTGAACCACAGGTGGGCTAGTACACACAGAAGGCAGAAGATGTAGGTTCTCTTGTGGTTGGCGTCACAGCTGTTTGTTAACCACGATGTGAGCACTGTGACATGGACCCCAGGAGCTCCAGATGAGCATCCAGTACTCTAAACCACAGAGTCATCTCTCCAGCCCATTTATTTTTCAAAGAACACTGTATTTTTTCAGTGTCCTTTGTTGTTCTCTACATGGTACCAGTGAGGTTTTTTTTTTTTTTTTTTTTTTTTTTTTTTGCTTTCTTCTTATTTACTTCCAAAAGTAATTTACATATTATAGATATATAATCTTCATCAAGTTTTTTTTTTGTTTTTTTTTTTTTTTTTTTTTTTTTTGAGAATATTACCTCCCAGTTTGTGGCTTTGTTTTACGTTCTTAATTACACTTTTTTCTGCAAAAAATCTTAAAATTGGTTATACTCTAACTTTTAAATATTTTCTTTTAGAGAATAGAGACCTCATTAAGTCCTGTCTGAGATGTCTCAAGCTACAGGTGGTTCTAGGAGATAATTTTTTTACTATTTTCTTCCAGGAGTGTTATTGTGAGTCTAGCTTTGACACATAGGTTTATAATACACAATAATTTGTGATGCAAAGAATATGTTGGGGGCCAATTTTTCTGTTGTCACTTTTTAGAAATACGCAATTTTGTTCATTTAATGCTTCAAATTGTTTTAAAACTGAATTAGTCCCATCTATCCGCTTTAGGACTATTCCTTCTGCTAAGCTCTGTTTTCTGCCTTCAGATCTTTTCATTTCTGTAGCTTCACAGTAAGCCTTAAGTTAAATTGAGACAACTTCATTCTTTTTAAAATGTATTTTAGAAAGGACTAGATTTTATGCAGAAAAAGCTTGTTAAAATTGCCTCTATCGGTAAGGTGTGGACAGATGTGCTGCCAATGTTGAAGCTTCTCATCAATGATGTAACCTTAACATTTATTTCTAGCTCATTTTATTTCTGTCAGAAACACTTGGTAACTTCAAGAAGAGGAAATAAAAACTCGAAGTTTCTGAGAAGCATGCTCTTGTGCTTTTTTATTCTGTTGGATATAGAGCATTTATATTCACCTTGTCATTGGCTTAGTGTGCAGAAATCTACTTGATTTTTACATTTCACTTTCATTTATTTGTGTGTGTGTGTGTGTGGTGTGTATGTGTGTATGCTCTCCATGTTTGTGTCTTTGTGTGCCATGTGTGTGTCGATCATAAAAATTCCAGAATAGAACACATTAGACCCCAAGGTCTGGATGGGTACAGGTGGCTCTGAGCCTTGGTGTGGATGCTGGGAACAGAAGGTGGGTCCTTTGGAAGAGTGTCCAGTGCTCTTAACCACTGAGTCATCTCTTTAATCCCCAATGAAATTTCTATTTGCAGTAGATGGTGATTAACACAAACTGGCCACAGTTCAGAGAATAAGGAACTGTGGAACGCTTGACCCTAACTGAGGCATCTGTATCACATGCCCCTCTCTGAAAGATCTGTTTGAGGTTTAGTCTGTTGCTATGTATTGTAATGCTAAACTCTCTACCGGAAGGTCTAGTTGTCTATGAAAGAATTCTTATGCTTACCAGCTTTTGCTGTGCAAACTGTGTTTCTTAATTTAAAAGTATCTGATAAATAAAAGTGGCTACAGCCAATTTCTGGAGGGATTAGGGTTAGGTGAGCTTTGAGTTACCTGTTTTGGGGGGTTGCAGTGGGAGGGGAGTAAAAAAGACTGGGAGAAGAGAAAGCCACCATGAGTCCATGACCAATAGAGAGGCAGCAAGCATGTGGTGTACTCTGTTAGAGAAGTAGCCAGGCAGCAGGAAATGAAGATTAGGGCTTTCCCCACAGTAATTGTCAAAGCCAAATGAAATAACCATAGTCTGAATCTCATTCATTCATAAGCTTAATAGGGATACTTTGAATTGATCAACTACAGGGATCAACAATTTTTGTAGAAGTAGGAAGGTAAAGACGTAATCACCAAAGGCAGTAGAGGTCTGCAAGGGGAGTGTCTTCTGGACAGCAGGACTGGACCTACAAGTATTCAGTAGTGTGGCATACGCAAGACTGTGTGAGCTCAAGACAGGTCCAATTCTATTGTGAAGAGAGGTTAGACTGAACTATTGGTAATGGCTGGGAGGAAAGTCAGTTTTAATAGTGCAGCTCTTCCCAACTGGAGAGAGAACTTGGTGGTCAACAGAACTTGCTACTCTTCCAGAGGACCAGATTTCTGTCCCCAGTACCTTATGTCAGCTCACAGCTATCTGTCCCAGGGGATCCAGTAGAGGTCTGCAAGGGGAGTGTCTTCTGGACAGCAGGACTGGACCTACAAGTATTCAGTAGTGTGGCATACGCAAGACTGTGTGAGCTCAAGACAGGTCCAATTCTATCGTGAAGAGAGGTTAGACTGAACTATTGGTAATGGCTGGGAGGAAAGTCAGTTTTAATAGTGCAGCTCTTCCCAACTGGAGAGAGAACTTGGTGGTCAACAGAACTTGCTACTCTTCCAGAGGACCAGATTTCTGTCCCCAGTACCTTATGTCAGCTCACAGCTATCTGTCCCAGGGGATCCAGTGACCTTTAATGGCCTGTATGGGCACTGTATTCATGTCGCACTTAGACATGACACGCAGACAAAACATCCGTACACATAAAATAAGACTTCTTTTTTTTTTTTTTTTTCAAAAAAAACATGTAGCCCCTGGCAAAGTGGCTCTACTCCAGTGGAAGACATGCACCTGACAGTACAGATCAAATTACAGCTGGATTTTTAAGAGGCTGTGTTGTTTTGGATGAGCAGCAATGTGTTTTTTTTTTCTATCATTATTTTCCTAAATGTCTAATATAGATACATTCAAAACTTAACAAAAACACCTCCCAACTCCAAGTTTGACACAGATGGCCTTATTTCTGCTGTTTAGTTTGTTGAGTTTTTTGGATCTATAACTAATGTCATTTCAATAAATCTAATGGAAAATTCAGGCTATAGTTTTTCCAAGTAGGTTTTCCACCCTGGTCTCATGTCTTCATGAGTCTCATCTGTAAGAAGCCATGGTGTTGTCCAGCCAACCTGGTTCTTACACATTCTTTCAGCATCTTCTTTCCTTTTCTTGGGTTAGGTAGTGACTAGTTTTTTATTAGTTCTTCATTGTTAAATAAAAACTAATCTAAAATCTACTTCCTTTAAGACACAGTATTGGTGATTTCTGTGTATACAGAATTACCTTCAATGATCAACTCTCATTGAATTATTTGGCTCAGTTCTCCCATGAACTTGTAGTCAGATGCTTGCTATAGCTGCCGTCATCCATGGCTTGACTTGACTTTGGGAAATACTCCTGGGGTAGCTCACTTACTAAGCTAAAGAATTGGGTCCACTTTCTAGGAGTTTGCATGCGTCTACTTGTGAATGTCCTTTCTTCAGAATGAGCAAACAAAGGGAGAAAAACATCATCCGCTGGGCCTTTATGACCTGTACCTCCATCATGTTCTGTGTTTTAGCTAGGGCAGCCATAGTTCAGTGGGAGGGGAGCTTAACCAGGCACGTGAAGAGGTGAAGTTTTCCGAGCTCTCTGTTAGCTACTGGGCATGAGAAATACTGTTAAGTCCACCCACCCTTCTTTCTGTAAACTGCAACTCTTCCCTGAGCCCTTTTTATAAAACTTCTAAAATTCAGATGATTTATCATCAGTTCTAAAACTTCCAATAATTCTTTTGAATATTTTGTTCCTCTGGTAGGAGTCCCCAACTTTCCTCTCATTATAACTATTTTTATTTAAATTATTTAAACGTTTATATTTTCTGCTTTCAATCTTTCTTAGGATCAGGCTATGGACCATCTTGGAATTAATTTGTGTAATTTCCAATTCACATTTTTATCTAATTTTGTGTGTCAAGATATTAAAAAATATATGCTAGATGTTATCAGTGGTCACCTGCAAATATTCAAATTCTGTTATATTCATAAAAATTATTTCTTAATTTTTTTTTCACTCAAACACATATTTGACTTGGTGTAACTAAAAAAATTGGTATTATTTTATGTGCATCGGTGTTTTGCCTGGAGGTGTGTCTGTGTGAGGGTGCCTGATCCTCTGGAACTGGCGTCACAGACAGTTGTGAGCTTCCATATAGTGCTGAGGATTGAACCCGGGTCCTCTGGGAGAGCAGCCAGTACTCTTAACCTCTGAACTGTCTCTCCAGCCCAGATTGGTGTAACTTACACTTGAAGCCATACACTTTTTTTTTCTTGCCTATCGATTTATTTCTGGTTTTATTAAAGTTTAGCACACATTTCCATACTGTAAGATTAACCTATTATTTTAGTACAGATTATGTATAAATTGTAATTTCTCCATAGCAGCCCATCCTTTCTGCAGTTTTCTTGTTTCCACTATCTGATTTGTGCAGAATTGTCTGTTGTCTCATATTTTAAGATATGAAGACTGAAATCCACTCAAAAGGTTCTTCTGTGGGTGACACCATTTCCACCTCATCCCAGTTGGTTCTTGCTCTTAACATGTTATACGTAGCTCAGGGAACAGTTTTTATACACAGGAGAGTTATACAACCTACTCAGCCATTATCAGGATGAGAAATTGTCTGTTTACATGTTAGACACAGAGTAAACAGCCTCTTTGTGTGGCTAATGAATCTATTTAATAGTGGATAGTTCACAGAAATCACAAGGATCAGTCACCCGTCTCAGGGTTAGTGCACTGCTCACGATGTGCAAGGTCCTCAGTTTGATTCTCGTACTGCAGGAAAACAGGAATTGGGCTTTTCTTTCTTCCTTTTTGCTCTCTCCTTTCTTTCTTCCTTTCTTCTTTCCTTCCTTCCTTCTTTCTTTCTTTCTTTCTTTCTTTCTTTCTTTTTCTTTCCCTTCCTTCTTTTCTTTCCTTATTTCTTTCTTCCTTCTTTCCTTCTTTCTTTCTCTTTTTCCTTTTTTCTTTCTTCTTTCTTTCTTTCTTTCTTCCTTCCTTCCATCCTTTCTTTCTTCCTTCCTTCCTTCCTTTCTTCCTTCCTTCCTTCCTTCCATCCATCCTTTCTTTTTTTCTTTCTTTCTCTCTTTTCCCCTTCCTTCCTTCTTTCCTTCCTTTCTCTCTTTCCCTTTCTTCTTTCATTTTCTTCCTTTTGTCCTTCCTTTTTCTTCTTCTCTTTCCCTCTTTCTTTCTTTCCTTCTTTCTTCCTTTAGCATGCCAGCTATTGGTTTATTCCACAGTGACTCTTGTTTGCACTATTTTCCAGAGGAGAACTGTGCAATGTCTATATGGATGACGATGGATAGATAGATAGATAGATAGATAGATAGATAGAAGGCGATAATTTGTCAGCATCTTTTGTGAGATACAGAGATCTTACTGCTGACTTCCAAGAATTCCAATTAACTTTCGTTTTGAATATGTCATCAGCTGTAGCATCTGACCTATATCAAAATTTACCACCTTTCAACATTTACAGAGTCAAATCTGTTGCATTCTTTTATTCTTTGGGGACGGTGTGTTTGGAACGGCTGAAATGTGACAGATACTTTCATCCAATGTCTTGTTCTCTGTCTCCTGCTTCAAAGCCTTTCTTGATCTCCTGAGGTAAGAATTAGATTTTTCTTATGAGCTTTTCCTACTTCAAGTCTGGATTTCAGGTCTTCCAAATCTTCCGAGAGCCTCTTACTGCTTGTTCATGAGTTTAAGACTGAGTGAGCACTGGGGTTTTCTGATACATTTAATGATAAATTTTGTGTATTTAATCTTTGTTTCACTTGCTTTAAAATAACATCTAGTATCTTATAGTCATCTGTTTAAAATGAGAAAGACAGCTTCATGAATTAAATAAAATACATTGCCTCTCCCTTTTCTTCCCCAAGATGTACATCTCAAGGCTTCCAGCGGATGTGTTGAACTACAGGTAGCTCTGAACTCTGCATGAACTCTGCCTTTCCCATACCACATGCGATGATCTGTGAGGCTAGTAACAGACTCCAGAGAGTAGCATATAAAGGGGGAATGCATTCGGGAGAAGAGTGACTTGTATCTGGTTTAGGCCAGAATAGGCTATGAGAGTTCGCTGTGCCATCTAGTAGAGTAGGGAATTGTTCATATCTGGAATTTTCCATCTAATACTTCTGGTTATGGCAGCTAATTGAAAACATTAGCAGTGAAACTGCAAACATGGGAATGATGATGATGGTGGTGATGGTGATGATGGTGTAACTTGTTAAACTTTCATTTGTTGCCTCTCTCCCCAGATGTCATTTGTGAAATGAATACCTATCAAATGACTAATCTTGTACCAAAAGTAAATCTAGTTTCTATGGTCACCTCTGTACTATACATCGGCTCTTTCTCCAGTCATTGTCCTCAAAAATGGCAAGAAAACGGTGGGGTTACCATCTCTCTAATGTGTGTGCTGGCTTTAGACCCAGGCTATTAAATAATTTACAGCAGACACACATTTACAGCCATTGCTGCTTCTGAGGGGCTTGCTTCAACAATTTTGAATAGCCTAGCAAATACTTCATGCCCCTTCTCCCAACCATCATTGCCAGCTAAGGGACACTTACTTTGTGGAAGCAGGGTTTAGACTAATATTTTGCTTTGCTTATGAGATTAATATTTTAACGTGAAGATTAGTGAAATTGTTCACTTAAGCAACACATTTTTTAGCTTCTCACCAAATATCCAGCATACACAGGACCTTGAATGAACTTTTCATACATTCGCTACTTGTAGAGCATCGGATTTTGAGCATTTGTTCACCGTTCCCCCTTCAAGGAATGGCTTTGTATTAAACTTTAAATTCTCACTTCTGATTCCCAACAGATTGTTTTGTTTTGATGATGGAGAGTTCACCAGTATTCTAATAAGTGCTATCTCAACAAATGAGGGGAAATGCTGGAACATACTTGTGACTGATGCTTTTAGGAATGGTGATCTGCTGGAATAGTCCTGTGCACATTGGAGAAAAGGTAGGGGAAAAAACACCGTAATAACTCTGCAATATTCAATGGATAAATGGTCTAAAGTCACTTATCTGGAAATCAGATATGATGCAGAAGCTACCTATATGCTTCTGTACTGATGTAGTAATTGTGACGCGCACATCCCCCTCCCCCCACACACTACACTTTACAATGTAATGACTAATTGTTGTTTATCCTTCCTGACATCCTAGAAGTAAAGCCCAAAGGTATCTTAGCCAGTACTTAATATCGCCATGGCAGTTGATGAGTGGACATTAGAATGTTTAAGATGGGGTACAGCTCATGGGAAGAGAAAAGATCTAACTGTAGCAACCTTCTCTGTCAATCGTGACAGGTCCTGCCTTGAGGCAGGTTTGTCTAGTTGGCTTCTCTGGAGCCTTTCTCTGAGCCCTTTCAGCTGCTGGCCTTCAGATGCTGAAATTGAACTAGACACAGCCAAGTGTATGCCCTTTTAGGAGCTCCAGCAGAGCCAGAGGCGACAGGGCCACCAGCAGCGATGACAAATTGAAGACTTCAATCAAAGGTGAGTCAGGTCAGCATGGACCCAGGCCTTTTCCTCTTCTCAGTGTGCACTGAGTTCCAGCAGAAGGCGGCCTGCCAGGAGCTGGCAACCACAGGACACCCTCCTCTATCATCCATATAAGCGTTGACATAGGGACCAACAAGGGGTGACTGGTTAGCTGGTGCAAGGTGGAAGGGACTCGCCCGCTTGGAGCCTCGCACCAGGAAACATGAGTTGCGCCAACAATGACCAGGTCTCTTTCTCACCAAGCACTTGGTGCCTTCCACTCCGGGAGCTCGCCTCCGACTGAGAAGTCTCCTAGGCTGCTGGCTCCTGCCAAGGGCTAGGAGGAAGATGCACGCCCGGGTCTTAGTGGCTTCCCCAGGCTCCTGTATTTGCAAACGCTTTAGGTGGCCCTGCGGCAGGCAGCCTCAGCCTGGAAGGGAGAGGAGCACAGGGAGGGGGCTGGCAGGGCAGGCGGGAGGGAGGCGCGGAGGTGGGGCGGCGGGAGCAAGGGGGAGGGCGCCTGAGCTCTGCGGTTCCCAGCCTGGTCTCTGCCGGCTGGCGGCGGCTCCGGGTTCCCTAGCCCTGGTTCTCACTGTCTCAGCATCTCCGCCCGCCCTCGCTCCCGAGCGCGGAGGCGAGCCGCAGCCCGGCGCGGCGGTGGGCGTGTGCGCGCTGAAGGACGCCTCCTCTCGCTCCCGTGTTGCAGGCGGCGGCCGGCGGCTCCAGCTCGAGCAGCGGCGGCATCTTCCGGAGTCCCGCGGCGAAGATGCTCAAAGTCACGGTGCCCTCCTGTCCCTCCTCGCCCTGCTCCTCGGTCGCCGCCAGTACTGAGAACCTCGTCCCGGATTACTGGATCGACGGCTCTAACCGGGATCCTCTGAGCGATTTCTTCGAGGTGGAGTCAGAGCTGGGACGGTAAGGCGAGGGGTGCTGGACCAGGCGGAGCGTGGAGGCGCGGGCTGGGGCTGGGAACGCCTGCAGCGTGCACGCTAGTTGTCCCTCTCGCTGCGACACCTCCCGAGGGTGAGGGTGTCGGACTTCTTGATCTCTCCCCAGCCTAGTCAGTGTCAGGGCAAGAGCTGAGCTCTAGACCGAGGCAACCAGGCTCTCCCGGGAGCGCATAGGCCGGTGCAGCTGCGAGCATCCGCCAGACTCTCCCGCCCTCCCTCCGTGGGACTGGCTGCCACATAGGTGATACCTCTCACCACACGTGGACTCTGCTTTCCCAATTAGTGGCTTTGCTCAGATTCTAGTTTGTCAGAGGGACTTGTGTGTCTAGTTAGTTTTTTGGGTTGGGGGCTGCAGTCTGCTTTTCAACATTGCGGTGGATTTATTAGATTACGTCCTCCTGCCTCCCCTCACCAAGCTCTCCAAAGCAAGTGGCACTAGGAATTTAACCTAAATACTAGCTTCCCTGCCGCGTGTGCTCAGGAGAAGGCGAGAATGAATCATTTAGAAGAGTTAAAGGCAGAGTAATGAAGTAGTGAGCTTTTAAAGAGAAAGCAGCTTCGGGGGGGGGGGGCAGGCAGGGCTGATTATTGAGAAGAGGTCGGCTGCCTTTCGTGGGCTAGAGTGGTTTATTTAAATCATGCAAGCAAAAAGCCATCTCCTCAAGGGAAGCAGAGCCCCCCCCCCCCCCAATTCCCTGCTCTGAAGATCTGACCGGCTAGCAGTTTTACCTCGGGATTGATTCCTCATGTTCCCAGATCTTTAGCCACTGAACATTATTTATCTTTCCGTAGGTTTTTCTTCTTTTCTGTTGTCCGCACACATAATAAGGAAACTTGTTTTCAGTGCTGCTTAATTTTTTTGTCTTAGGGAATCTGAACAGCATTTCAACTTGTCAAGTAACTTTTTTTTTTTTTTGCAGTTTAATTTTCGTCCTCCTTTTGCTAGTAGTAGTTTATTGGATAGCTTTTTTATATATTTTAATATTTTTGATGGTACTAGAGACGATGGCACTGGATTCTGGGTGTTTGTACTTAGTGGGAAGGATTTGCTCACTCCGATTTGTCTTTACTTGAGTATTAGTGGTGTGTAAAAAGGTAAGACTTTTGAAAGGAATTTAATTATTTTTGTTATTGTTTTTAAAATTCTCATAAAAACAAATTTAAAAATTTTAAGTTCATTAAATGCTCTATTTGTGTACTGAGTAATGTACATATCCACATCCATTTTTTAATCGTTTCTGGGTGTTCATCGGGGCTGTTGTATATTAAAATGAGATAGCAGTTCATATCTTTGAAAAAGTTCAGGAACCTCTTATACTTGTGCATGTGCTGCCCGTGGTACAAACTTCTGATGAAAGATAAGGCATCCTTAAAATTGGTAACTTGGTGCTTTAGAAGTTGTAAGATATGGAGGAAGGGCAGCCTGAGGCTGCCTGGAAAGGATGGACCCACAGCACATTTGAGCAGCACTCCATAAGCCCCTGACAGATTCTGACTTATTAATTCACAAATAAGCCTCTCCATCATGCCAAACACTTGAGATGTGGGGAGATTTACAGGGAAAAATGAACGTCAGAGTGTGCACGTGCACGGGGTGGTAGATCTCACAGGGAAGGAGTTTGAAGTTTGCTTGTTTTTAATTTGGCCCTACAGTTTGCCATTCATGTGGAGTTGTGCATATAAGTCTATTATACATTTCAAAGACTTGTCCATCTATATATATATATATATGTATATTTTTCCCTACAGTCACCAAATTAAAATATTCTAGGAAGAAAACCAGAACCACTGAAAGTTGTCCTTCTGTTTCATTCTCAGCAGGATCTTATAATGCTGGGTAAATTCTCCATAGAGGGCAGTGTTGGCGAGAACTATTTTCACTTCATAATCTGTTATTTTTTTCTCAATGAAATAAACCTAAAATGTGAACCAACTGGTATTCCATCTGTAACTGTTTTTGAAAAAATATCTATAGAACCAGAAAGCAGTAAAACTTAGGTGCACGGTGATCGACCCACAAAAGGCCATTTGCTCTGTGCACTGCTGATCAGTTTGAACTCACTTTGACTGATCTCAAGATTTTTCTTTCTGTTTCGGGCCAGACCAAGGCCAGTGGGCGATGGTGACTTAAAGCCAAAGCGCATGATTCTGTTGGGGACAGTTGTCAGTATGGTGCTCAGACTGTAGCAGTCTCATGCTGTGAGGGGCACCATGTTACAGTCCCCTAAGACGGTGGTTCACAGTGCAGACAGTCCTCTTTAGATGAATTTAAAGACTGGTCTCATCTACTAAAACTGTTATAAACAAGTGACTCCCAAATTCAGGAAAGTTAGTTTCAAGGCCACACAGACAGTAGACCCTGAAATTGTGTCTGGAAAGTGATGTTCCTGAAGCCCCTGGTCCAGAGGTCTTCAACCTCCCCTGTATCTCTTAATGCAGCTCCTCATGTTGTGGTGAACCCCAACCACATGTTACTTCATAACTGCACCTTTGTTGCTGCTATGAATGATAATGTAAATACTTTTGGAGATAGAGGTTTGTCAAAGGGATGGTGACACACAGGTGGAGAATGTGATCCTGGACAGGGCATATAGAAGGCCGGTGTTGCTTGAGGTGCAGCCATCCATCACGAGGCAGGGACAACTTTGTTTGGCAGTACATGCACACGCACGAATGAGCTACTCAGATGTGTCAAGCAAGTAATTTTTTTCTAAAATCTTAATTGAAAATATTTTTTGATATTTGCAGAGCTTGTTAAGTTTACAAAAGTCACAATATACCAACAAGGCTACTTAAAATATCAGCTGGCCACCATCCTATGCAGGGATCTATACCTAGAGAGCTGTTGGTCTTCTGCCCAGTGATTTGAGAGAATGGCATCCTGAAAGCTTTTCTAAAGGAGCAGAGAGCTGACCTTTGGCTTACATTCCTGCCAGCGGTTTGGTGAATGGAAAGACAGGCCTTGGCTTGCCCTGCTCTGTGGTGAAGGTTTGGCCTTATATATCCTAACCCACATCCTGATTTCAGATCTGACCTATCTTTATTGTAGACTCACTCATACCATACTGAAAGGATGTTTCTAATGGACTTAACTGTGTTCCCAAATACCCAAATCCAGAAAACCGAATGTTAGACCACTTGCTTAAAGGAAAATGTGTTAAATTATTTTGGATTTTTTTTACCATAGTTGATTTAGGTTGGTGACCTTTAGGACCGCACCAGACTAAGTTCATTAGTTAAAATGCATTTATGTGGTAACTCAGTTATCTATATCTATCTATCTATCTATCTATCTATTGATAGATCTATCTGTCCCTATTGTTGTTTAGAATCCAAATTGACTTTTAATAATGTAATGTATGATCATATGTATAGAATAGAAACAATGTCACCAAATAATGCTTATTTTTATGTCAACAATATATTGCAGTATTTTATGTTTTATGCTGTTTCATTGTTTTCTGTGTCATTCAAAATATTTGCTGAACTCATGTGATCTAACATCCTACTAATAAGTTGTGGCTCAGTTAGAAAATATTGGTTTTGGACATAAATGTAGGTGTACCAGACTACAGTGTGAAGCAGAATTCTTTAATACAATATCTTGCGGACCATTTGGTGACATTGCCCTGAGTAGTGTACATCTGGCACAGGTCTGTGAGGAAACCTCTTCCTCCTCCTCTCCTTCTTCCTTCTCTCCTTCTTCCTCCTCTTCTTCCTCCCCCTCTTCTTCCTCCTCTTCCTCCTCCTCTTCTTTTTCCTCCTTTTCTGCCTCCTCCTTCTTCTCCTGCCTCCAATTTCTTACTGGATTTTCCCTTGCAGATTTTCAAGAAAACACTGGTGTCTCCAAAAGCTCCCCATGGGTACCCAGGAACCTGAACTAAGATGGGGATGTGTGTGTCTCTGTCAGGGGAAGCTTAAGTGTGGAAGGAAGAGACTTGGAGAATGAAAGAGCTATGTCCTAACAGTGAGTTCACCTCTGGCCTGGAGGTTCTTCCTGTATGGAGCAGTGAGTGTGTCTCTTCTGGAAGGGCTTCAGCCAGTGCTCTTGGTCCATCTCAGCCCTGTTTTCTTGGATTCCAGCAACAAGATCCTTGTGTGGCTTATACCACAAGCACCCCACCCCCCACAGGTCTGGAGGATAGATGGTCAAAACCTAGAGGCTGGCTCAGTGATTTCCCCAGTGAGAGCTTTCTTCCTGTCTTCAAAGGTGGCCACCTTATTCTGTCTTCTCAGGAGATAGAAGGGAACAGGGCTAGAGAGAGAAAGCTCTCTAGAACAAAAACAGTTTCTCTAAGCTCCTTTGTCTCTCTTCTCATAAGATTATTCATCTTGTCATGCGAGCTCCATCTTCAGGATTTCATCCTAAACATTACTACTTCCCAAAGATCATAATTCCTACTGCCACACCAGAGGAGAGGTTTCAACATTTGTGCATGGTAACTGCCTGATGTATGAAGTATGAAAATATATGCATGCACACATATTACATTGAACATGTCCTCTATATCCCTTGCCTCTCTTTTCACAATCCACACTCCCATTAGTTTTCTTTGTCCCCTAGAGAGTTTCACTGTTACTTTTCTGATATATATATATATATATATATATATATATATATATATATGTATATATATATATATATATTTATACACACACATATACACATACATATTTATGATTTTATATATATACACACATACACACATATTTATGATTATATATATACACACATATATACACACATACACATATTTATGATTTTATATATATACATGTATACAAACATACACACATATTTATAGTTTTATATATATACACACAGATATATATACACATACCCACATATTTATGGTTTTATATATATACACATACACACATATTTATGATTTTATATATATACACATTTATACACACATACACATATTTAAGATTTTGTATATATACACATATATATATATACACACATACACACATATTTATGGTTTTATATATATACACATACACACATATTTACAATTATATATACATCTATACATATATATATATACACACGTACATGCATATTTATGTTTTTTATATATATGCACATAACACATATTTGTGATTATATATATACACACACACACATATATATATACACAAAACACATATTTATTATTTTATCATCATATGAATTTTAAGAGGACAATTTATGATATGACTGGTGAGGACTCAGATTCTGTCTTTTTTCTTCTTTCTTCTCTTCTGATAACTACCTTCGTGTGCCCTTCCGTGTGTCCATGTGTCCAGGCCTTCCCCTTACACTGTCCTTTAGGTCCCACAGCCTGTCTGTGACATGCTGCTGACCACTGCTCTGCTTCACACTCCACTGATGCTCTAGCCTCTTTGCTGAGCTCGCATCTTCCGTTTAATCTGGGTTCTTAGTGTGGTCATGGATTTCTCCACGGAGCTGATTCTTTGCACGGATGGTTGACTCAGGAGCAGGGCGGGACCCCAGATGAGAGAGTAGAAGCTGAAGCTTTATAGGCTGGACAAGAGAGAGAATACCGTCTCTCACAGGACGGAATCCACAGGTTTGGCCTTAGCACTGTTGCATATTCATTGTCTAGCCCTTAGCAGGTGCTCAGCAAATGGTTTGTACAGAGGTTGACTCAGGGGACCGAGGAGATGCTCAGGGAGTAAAGGTCCTTGCTGCAGAACTGATAATCCGAGTCTAACTCCTGGGAAGTATGTGGTGGAAGAAGAAACCTGACTTCCAAAAGTTGCCTTTTGGTCTCCATGAGCTTTCTGCAACATGTATGCCCCGCCTCCAGTAAATAAGCAAATCTAACTAACAAATTCAGAAGAGACTGACTGGATGGAATGAAGTAGATCAGACACTGGTATATCCTTTTCTTTTTTCCTTCTAAATCTTGGTTCTTCTTGGTATCTGTTTGTTAAAACAAGTCAAGGCTGATGTTCAAAGGAGACCCTCCTGCATGGCCCCTTGGCAACAGGAATTACAGACGTGTGCCATAAGCTTTTGGTTATGATCTGGCTTTTCTCTAGTGCCTCGAGGGAAAGAAAAGGAAAATATTGTAACTGGTCTTTCCCCTAAAACATATATGATCGAGATCCCAGTCTCATCTAGCGTTCGCTTCCCTTCTCCACGGTGGAAGTGCTGACACGTGCTGCCCTGTGGCCAGCAGCAATGTCATGCTTCTGCTGGCCATGTTCTGTGGCTCCGAAATGATTAGGACTCAGTTTCACCTTCATGATCTCTCACCACAGGAGGACAGGGGTTAAGTCAGCGTGACTTCCTGGGCTCTAAGTCAGCGGGAGGCTGTGATGGGATCTCTGTCCTTATGCGCCATGAATGCTATGAACGCTGTGGATGCTATAAACGCTATTACTGTCGGAGGTTGGAAAACTGACATATGGGTTCTGGGTGTTCCCCTGACACACATGTTCTGTGTTCTCACGACACACGTGTTCTATGTGCTCTCCTGACACACGTGTTCTATGCCTTTAACCCTTTTTGGAGATGAGAAGTGGCGAGGGGAGAGAGGAAGGGAACCACAAAATGGCTTCAAAGGATTTTCTTGTAGACCGTTTACCCTCAGAAATACATGTGGGTTTTACTGTTTGCAGTAACGCGTTTGAAAGTCAAGTATTGAGTGTTGGCCTTGTAACTTGTTTCAACTGCTGCTTGTTAATATTTTGTTGATGTTTTTTCTTTTTCCCTTTTATGTATTAATTTTATTGTCACTGACTAAGAAGTAGGTTTTGATTTAAAAAAAAAAAACTCCTGAAGAAGTTGTGTATCATAAAGAATTTTGGCTTTTTAAAATCCCAAGGTTAGATTTGTATGTATGATAAATACAGTGTTTAACTAAGTCAAGTAACCGTATCAACCAAATCAGCTTTGCTTGAAACCCTGAGTGATTTTTTTTTTTTGCTGTCATTTCTATTAATCTTTACCTTAGCTTTTCTTTTCTTATATTTATGTTACTAAGGCATCTGCAGAGTTATGGCTCCAGTGGCTCAATTAAGAGGTGGAATGAAGGTGTTGATGGCATAGAATCGACGTACAGGGATCACAGATCCTTTGACACCAGCCACTGAATGGCAGAGACCAGCCTCCCTCTGTCGTTAGTGGCAGAGGTAAAATTGAGCAAAGGAACAGTCTCTTGGGGAAAGATAGTTTGTAATGATGGCAAGGGGAATACACAGCAAGGGGCTCTCAACGTGGGCTCTGTGCTACTTCTGGGGCAGATAGCATTATTTTTTTCTAAGGCCACACCATACCTTGGTGGATGTTTAGCAATGTCTCTAGCCTCTACCCACTGGCAGAAATCTTCCTTCCACCTTGTGATAACCAAAAATGTATCTTCATGTGGTCAAATGTGGCCTCCTTCCTACACAAACAGTACTGTCTCAGATGCTTGAAGCTAGTCTTTTGCACAATTTTTATTTAGTTGTATAGACAATTAAATAAAATTAAATGGAGTATCCGTTACAGACAACAGTAACCCTTTGCTGTGTGATACCATTAAAACTCCTGTTGTCAGAGCCCACTGTCTATACCTTACTGAATGCTTTTGTTTAAATAATCTTATCTTAATTTTTGCTTTCAATACTTGCTTGCAAGAATGCTCCTTCTCACCGTACTGAAATAATAAATCAGATCGTATAAAAGCAAATTGAAGGTAAGCAGAACATTAATATGAAGCTGCAGGCAGCAGTGTTCGTACGCTGAAGGCCACACGCTTGAAGATGGTTTCGTTCCTTCGAAGAGAGAGTAGCAGAGATTAGTGGGGCATACAGCCATAGTGCACTGACAAAGGTTTTTCTTCCTGAGGCAATCGGAATGACCGAACACTTGAAGTAAGTGTACTTCGATTTATCTCGTGTGCCTGGCTTTTTAAAGGATGCCCAGTTGCTAGCCAACAAATCCTTTAGGAATTCTCAGGTGGCCTGGTGTGGTGTTGCAGGGCCTTTACTCCCTGTACTCAAGGAGGCAGAGGCTTTGGCCAAGACAGGTGGATGGCTGGGGCCAGCCTGGTCTAAAAGCTAGTCCAAGACAGCCAGGGCTCTGTTACACAGAGCAACCCTGTCTCCAGCCTGTCCCCACCCCCAATCCCCAACCCTGCTGATGGGGGTGAGGAGGATTCTTAGCTGTTAGAACTGTTTGACTCTATGACCTTGTTTGGTTGCCTCTTGGATTCTGGGAATAGAATAGGAGATTAAAAAAAAGCCAGCTCAAGTTGGGGTGGGGTGTGTAGGGGCTGGTAGAGGCTAAGGTTGAGGGAGTCTGGGGGGCAAAGGGATAGCAGGGTAAGAAGAGAAGGTAGTTGATGGAGAAGATATGGTTAGGAGACAGTTGAGAAAAAAAAAAACCCGGGAGATGTTCATGCAGACCTTTGGGGAACTGAGGGAGGAGAGGTTGGGAGAAACATTTGAAGCGTTGGGCACTGGGAGGAGGGCTGGCAGCGAGTTAGGAGAACTGGTTACTGTTCTGAATTAGCAAGCCATTTTACAGAGAAGGGTGCTAATGTGTTCTCATTGTTTACTATTTAATTCCACACCTTTATGCCTTCTCTTTGGTTAGAGGTCTGGCCTTTGAATAAGGAGACCTCAGGTAATGTGTGCTGGCCATGTGTGCAACCAGAGTGAAAGGCTTTCGCATGTAAAAAAAACTTTACTGAGAACAAGACAGCAGCAATTAATCTAATTCAATATAAACATAAAATTAAAGAGATGAATGCATAAGTAAATTTGTTTTTACATAGCCTGTTATGTTTAATAGGTGTACTAAAATTGTGCTGGAGAGGGATGTTGAAATTTACAATAGATGCTTCATTTATTTGGTTCTTATGTCATATGAAGTTTAAGCTTCCTTTTTGCTACTGATTTCATAGGCTTCCTGCCTAAGAAGAAGGAACATGGTCCAAGTAATTGTTTTCATATGTATAGGCACATGGTATTAGTATGTTGGCCTTCGTTGCTTCTGCTATGTAATTTTATGTTGAGACCTGTTTTTTTTTTTTAGCAAATGGAAAGGAACAATTCATCTTTATTTTATATACACTATTCCTAAGGTAAGGTAAGGCTTTTTACTTTGGAAATATTCAATATTGAGAGTCAATGAAGTTACAACTTAGAGTTTAGTATTGATTTTGTGAAAATGAATTTGGCGTTGATTTTATATTTTCTAATGTTCTTATTTAACAAAGGAATACAAAGGAGCTACGCACCATAAGCAAAGACTCTTAATCAAACACTATCATAGGTTTACTGCTTCTCCTTGTACATTTGACGTATTGCGGCCACAGAGCTTATTAAACATTATGCTTACAATTATTTTTGTGGCACCACAATGCAGGCTTCCTAATTTTATAGAAGGATCCATATATCTGAGCACACCTTACTTTTTATTTTCACTGCTTCTACTCATAAGAATTATCAATATGAGAATATACACCTTTTATGCAACTACCATAAGGAAGAAATTGAATGAAAAAGACTAATACAAGATGGGTATATAAGAATCAGATGTCCTGAGATTCACTCTGTAAACCAGGATGGCCTTGAATTCAGAGAGCCATCTGCCCCTGCCTTCTGAGTGCTGGGATCAAAGGTGTGTACCATCACACACAGCAGCTGGGCCATAGCAATCTTTCCAACAGTGATCTGTCTTACTGAGTGGCTGCAGATGTCTTTGTGTGGGTGTAGTGAACCTTGAATTTCTCTAGGAGTTTACCATGTATATCTGTACCAAAGAGCACCAAATGTGCACCCCCTCCCCCAAAAAGGTAGAAAAATCTCAAGATGTATGTCCTGTTTAGTCCCCCCCCATCAAGACACAAGCTAGGATGATTTGAGAAGAGGAAACTTTAATTGAGAAAATTCCTCCATAAGATGGGCCTGTAAGCAGTTGATGAGGGTGGGAGCAGCCCATGGGGCAGTAGAGCCCTTCTGGCTAGGTGGTCTTTAATGGTATAATAAAACAGGCTGAGCAAGCCATGAGGAGCAAGCTAGAAAGCAGCATTTCTCCATGGCCTCTGCATCAGTTCCTGATTCCATGTTCTTGTCTGGAGTTTTTGCCTTGACTTTCCTCCATGGTGGAGTATGTCTAGATAGTTGTAAGACGAAGTAAACCCTTTCCTTCCTAGCCTGTGTTTAGTCATGGTATTTTATCACCGTGTTAACTATGACAATGCACATTTTAATTTTAAAAACTACAAACCATGCATATCACAATGCCAGGTAAAGCTTGGGAAGAGAAAGTTGTGTTAGCCCAAACAGGTATTTGGCAATTGAAAGGAAACATTGTAGAGAAAAAGGAAAAAGGTGTCCAAAGAAGCAGTTGGGTCTTGACAAGGTTTATGGATCTCAGAACTTATCACTAACCCATGATAAGGATAAAATATAGGAATGTGTAAAACAGATATTACCAGGACAATTTAATATTAAAAGCAAAGCAAGAAAGAAACAGAATAAAACACCTTCTATACTCTGTAACAAGATTAGAAAGGGGTTAGTATTGGACTGAGATCTGCTAGCTAGACTGTGAGAAGCCAGTTTAGCTCTGCATTGCTGAGCTAAGTGCACAAAATAGGGGCATACATGCTTTTGATTTCAAAGATGCTTTACTCTGCAGTGAATCACATGCAATGCCCACAGCACAAACTCTTTATTATTGAAACAAAACAAAAACCATTTCAAAGTGTAAAAACTGTACTCCAAAAAATCAAAAACTTTCCAGAGTTGTTGTAGTTTCTACAACAAACAGCGGTTGTCTTTTGGCCCACTTTAACCAAGTCTCAACCTTTTCCTAACACGAGGAGTTGGTGTTAAAATGGCACCAATCTTTCATTAGCTTAAGGAACCACATTGAATCGCTCTTTCACTTAAAAAACACAAACATAATGCTCATTTTCAATGTGTAAACAGACTTTTGAAGGCACGCATGCTCTATTTCTAATCTTACTGAGCTATACAAAGGTATACCTATGTAGCTAGTTCCATCCATCCATTTTTTGTCTGTTTCAGTTCTTCTGTTTGATTTTGACACCAAAGCTACCTTGTCTAATGGTTTTGAATTCTGAAGTCACAAAACTTTACTTGAATGTGTTTAACTTGAATTTTCATAGAGATATTATTTAGTGCATAATTAATACATATTACTAGGTAGAAACAGCCATCTAGATGGTCACATGCAAAGACTATTGATGAGAGTTTGTTGGGGCCAGGTGGTGTGACACTCCTGTCATCCCAGGACTTGAGAGGCACAGGCAGTTAGATCTGTGAGCTTGAGGCCAGCCTGGTCTATAGAGCAAGTTCCATGACAGCCAGAGCTGTACAGGGAAACCCCGTCTTAAAGAACTAATTATATAAATAAATAAATAAGAAAAAAAAGCTTTTTTTGTAGATAATAAGCAAATAGGTAACATATTCTGTCATATTTGATGTGATAATAAAATGTTAAATAAACAATTGATAAAATATTTACTATTTTTTAATTAAAAAGTTATCTTATGTATTTAAGTGTTTGTCAACATGTATGCCTGTGTACCAACTGTGTATCTGATGCCCATGGAGACCAGAAGAGAGCATCAGATCCTATGCAACTGAGTTACATATGACTGTGAGCCACATGGGTGCTGGGGAATTGAATAGTGGTTCTCCAGTTAAGAGCGGCCATTGCTCTTAACTGCTGAACCATCTCTCCAACCACCCCCTTTAATATGTTCTAATTGTTTCTGTTTACTAACATATATTAATTATGTATTAAACAGTTCTTCTCTCTACTATATGTATATCTCAGAATGGCTAAGTTAAGGTCTTTAAATTGGGATCCTATTTAAATAACTATTCTCTTTTTAAAAAGTGTGTGTGTGTGTGTGTACGTGAGAACACATGTGTGCATGTTAGGTATCTTCCTTTATTACTCTCTACCCTATCTTTTGAAGGAGTCTGTCACTGAGCCTGGCACTCACTAATTAGCTAGATCTAGTGGCCAGCAAGCTCCAGGAATCCATTTGTCTCCATGTCCCCAGCAGTGGAGTTACAAACTTGGCTGACCACATCTGGCTTTTCTGTGTAGAAGCTGGGGATTCAGACTCAGGCTCTCAAACTTGTCAGACAGATATTTCATCAACTGAGGTATCTCCACAGCCCCTAAATAAGTAATCTTTTGTAAAAATGGAATTAATTACTTTACTTTGAATGGACTTGGTCTTATTTAGTTGTAATAAATAAAGATCATTAAGTTAATCTCTAAATTGGGATACCCATGTGTTAGGATGTGGGATAAAAAGGCTATTGTAATAAAATACTAGTGGATGTATCTGCTTCTTTTTCTAAGTTTTGCTTTTGTATTTTAGCATTTAGATATTTTGAAAAGCAAAGTAAATTTGAGTTATGGCATATATGGCAATCATAGTTAGGTAACATTGTAATTTGGGAACCTATGCCCAAAAACTTTTATTGGAAGAATAAATTACAGATAAATTGCTGTTGTAAGTAGATACTGAATAATTTTTTAATTTGCATTTAAAAAACCACTGCACTTTCAGAGAGTGGGTTTAAAGCAGAACAACAGAGCAAAACATGAGCAAAACAGAAATAATATTTTGCAAGGTGTGTTTTGGTACAGGAAGAGGAAGTGGGTGCCCCGAATGCTTGTTCTGCAGTTTTTACCAGATGAAGGGTTTTGATAAGAGCTTACTACCATCATAATTAAAGAAAACAAACCCGGAGTGTAGGGAGACAGTTTATTCTTCAGATGGTGAATTAATGTAATTCAATACGGATGACGATCAGGCTTGGAGGAGGAACTCCTAGGAGAACCAGCCTCTTGTGTTTGCTTGCAAGAGCCTCCGTGTGGATTAGGCAACTTGATTCATGAGAAGCTTTGCTCTGGCATTGCTTCGGTGAGTGTTCCCAAGCATCGCTGAGGCATTGCAGGTGGTGCCAGGGTGTTAAGCTTGATGAGTGAATGGGAAGCCCTGTCATCCCCCCAGGGGTATGTCACACTCACCTCGAGGCTGTCTGGCTGAAAACTTCAGCAGATGTAGAAGCGGTTCTCTGGAAAGTAAAAAGAAGGCGAGAGTAGACTGACTTATGTCAGGACCACAGACAGAACTTGATGGTAAAAAACCAGAACACAGAGGGAAGGAGATGGCAGGCTTCATGCACCTGTTGCTGCCTCAGCGTTTCGGTGATTTATCCCCACTTCGAACCCCCTGTGTTGTTCAATGAAGACATTTGATCAGACTCTTGCAGTTGTGAGCTTGGTGCACCTTACCTGGTTTACGGTCTTAAGAGGACAATTGTCACCGAGTCAGTCTGTGGTATTTGAGACTTTAACAGATATACAAAGCCGTTCTTCTATCAAGTTTTGTTCAAGTTAATTTTTAAATATTTATTTTATATTTATCCTCGAATCATTTTATAAACAACGTGTTTTGATTATTTCTCCCCTATTCCTCTAACTCTTCCCAGACTGCTCCCTGCATTCCTACTTCAAGTTTATTTTTTATTAGATATTCTCTGTATTTACATTTGAAATGTTATCCCCTTCCTCTATCCCACTCCCCTCCCCCTTCCCTCCACTTGTCTCCACAAAGGTGCATTTCCTCCTAATCATCCTCTCCACCTCAGCGCCTTGGCATTCCCCTACACTAGGAATATGTACCCACACTGGATCAAAGGCCTCTTCTCACACTGATGCCAGACACTGCTATCTTCTGCTACATATGCAACTGGAGCTATATATCACTCTCAATGTGTGCTCAATGGTTGGTGATTTAGTCCATGGGAGTTGTGGAGGGTTTGCTTGGTTGATAAGTTTGTTCTTCCCATGAGGTTGCAACCTCTTTCAGCTCCTTCAGTCCTAAATTAGCACCTTTATTGGGGTCTCTGTGTTCAGTCTGATGGTTTACTGCAAGAATGCTCAGCTGTATCTTTGTGACTCTGGCAGAGCCCCTGAGGAGGCATCGCTATCTGGTTCCTGTTAATAAGAACTTCTTGGCATCAGCAATAGTGTTTGGGTTTGGTGACTGAATATGGGGTGGATCCCCAGATAAGGAATCTATTAGAAGAGAAAGTGGGAAAGAGTTTAGAACACATAGGCACAGGGGAAGATTTCCTGAACAGAACACCAATGGCTTATGCTCTAAGATAAAGAATTGACAAATGGGACTTAATGAAATTGCAAAGTTTCTGTAAGGTTAAGGACACTGTCAAGAAGACAAAATGGCAGCCAACAGACTGGGAAAGGATCATTACCAATCCTACATCTGATAGAAAGTTAGTATCCAATATATACAAAGAACTGAGGAAGCTAGACTCTAGAGAATTAGATAATCCTATTAAAAACTAGGGTACAGAGCTAAACAAAGAATTCTAAACTGAATCCTGAAAGGCTGAGAAGCACCTAAAGAAATGCTCAGCATCCCTAGTCATCAGGGAAATGCAAATCAAAACAACCCTGAGATTCCACCTCACAGGAGTCAGAATGGCTAAAATTAAAAACTCAGGTGACAGCAGGTGCTGGTGAGGATGTTGAGAAAGAGGAACACTCCTCCACTGTTGGTGGGGTTGTAAGTTGGTGCAACCATTCTGGAAATAAGTCTGGTGGTTCCTCAGAAAATTGGACATAGTACTACCTGGGGACCTAGCTATATTACTTCTCGGCATATACTCCAAAGACGCTCCAACATATAACAAGGACACATATACCACAATGTTCATAGCAGCCTTATTTATAATAGCCAGAAGCTGTAAAGAACCTAGATGTCTTTCAACAGAGAAATGGGTACAGAAATTGTGGTACATTTACACAATGGAGACTCAAGTTCATTCTTTATGAAGATGTAGGTATATTTCCACTAACTTATCTTCGTGACTAATATATTCTTTCCAAAGGTCCCTGTCAGGAATATCACCAAGGAAGTAAAGCTTTATAAAAACCAAGTCATAGAATTCAACAATTCAATGCATCAGTCATGTCTGGAGTGTTTGGTCATAGCCCATCCCTATAGAGGAAACAGTTTCGGGAGTTCTCAGTTTTCGGGAGTTCTCAGTTTTCGGGAGTTCTGGACCCTCTTTTCTTTTTCTTTTTCTTTCTTTCTTTCTTTTTTTTTTTAATGTGAATGTATAGCTAATTAAATATTTAATGAGATAAAATTGTGAGTGCAACCAGGAGCCAGAGGTAGACTAAAAACACCGAGAGCTTTTCCTTCGAATGTATGCGGAGTAAGTGAGGTGGACCTCCGAGGAGACCATTGAGCCTTTTCCAGAAAACCAATGCTATTCTGTCAAATACCATGATGCAAGGAGTGGCGGGTCCGGCTGGGTTGTGGTCCTCATCCCAGGCTGACAGAAATGAAGGAAATGATTCTCGGGATGGATATTTGAGTAAGCAGCCTCTCCGCATGGCTCCTTGGAGTGAAGAGAGATACTGACCATTGAGTAGGGGAGGTGGGGGGGGCGGCCTGCTGTTAGGAACACAGACGATGATGGCCAGGATAAAATAGCTTCCTGAGCTGACGGTTATGATTCTGTGGACATAAAACTGTTCCTTAATGTCATCTGTAAAAAGGGGGATGGGCTGGGCCTTCAGAGACGCTCTGATGGTTAACTCAGGTTGTATGTGTAGAAGTCTGTGTCTACTGTGTGGACTAAATAGCACTCCCTAGATGAGTAGTACATATGACTCGGGAACGCTGATTCCAAAGTGAGTGTGGGCAGGGTGTGTATCTCACTAGGTCCGGTTTATAATCTTTCCAGTAATCACTTGAGCTTGCCGGTCAGCCGCCTTTACCACTGCTTCTCTTTCTCGTCACCACCAGGAAAACGTTGGCATGAGTCTCCTGTCTTCCGCACACTGCCGATACTACTAGGGAATGTTAGCCACAGGCACCATCTTACAGATGAGGAACTCGAGGCGAAGCTGTGGAACAGTTCATCGCCGCTGAGAGGATCTGCCATGAGCTTTGTATGCGTGGTCTGTGCACAAAACTGTTTGGGCCCGAAGTGACGTCTCTTGACTGGTCCTCCACAGTGCCTGCCAAAGCTTCTCCCATTTCTGTTCGGCCACAGGATCATACTAAATGTCCTGTGCTTTTGCCACCAGAGTGTGTGCTCCCCAGGCAAAGAACCTCCACAGTTGATGTATCTGTCATTCACACCACCAAGTCTGTCCTTTACACCCATTCCTGCTTTTTTTATTTTATTTTTAAGAATTTAGGAGATGTTTCTGCACATCATATGAAATACATGTTACATAAATGAGAGCATTTCAAGAAAAGAGAACAGGATTTGAATCTCTTTTAGGAATATTTCCTTATAGCAGCCTCTTGCTAGTCTAGCACATAGCAAAATTCATGTGTGTGTGTGTGTGTGTGTGTGTGTGTGTTCATTTTAGTTTCCCTTCTCTGAGCTCCTCCCAGATTCAATTTCAACACTCATGTACCCGTCTCCCTCTCAGAAATGTAGGCTAAGGGTTTAGCCTATAGCTTATCTCTTTTAACTTCTTGCTCTGTGTCCAGCACCTAGTACAATACGCATGACATAGAAAATACTTGTTAAAGATTTATGTAGTAGTGAGCCACATTTACCAGTAGGATTTCCACAGGTAAATCTTGAACCAAAGGGACAGCTGTCATATCAGCCTACCCTACTGTGCAGGACCCCCTCTTTGAGATGTCAAGGTAACCATGGCCTTGTATGGGTGACCTTTGTTATATAGAATCCTTGTGCTGGGAGGCAGAGAGGCTTAGTGTACTATGTCTTGCAGGACCCCATCTCTGAAATGTCAGGTAACTGTGTTGTCCTTTATGGAGACCTTGGATGTTTTCTTGGCTTGGGAAACAGAGTGGCTCTTTCAGGAAGTGAATCCGGAGGCTCTGAGAGCTTACACAATACGCTGTGGGCAATCTCACGTAGTTTTATTCTAATTGTGTGCCTTTTGACCCTCCCATCCTTTAAAAGCCACATACGCCCTTTGTTAGGTTTGCTAATGCTTGTGCCTTTGCGTCAACTATACAAATACCTGCCATGGGGATTTCCAGGGTGAATTTGGCAAGAAGGAGCATTTCTCCGCTCTGTCTGTCCCCCTTAGGTTTGTATTTAAAGTGACTTCTTTAAAAAGCTTGGCTTACACTGGTTTGTGACTATTACCAGCTAGAAATGTCCTATAACACACAGTCTTGTGACATGTCTCCCAGTCACAGTAGGACAAAGCCTGTGAGAAGACCATGAAGGAGAAAAGAGTATAGAGTCTATTCTGTGTCTATAGTGATTTGGGGATATCATCTAAAAGCCATTCAGTTGGTGCTGGTTTTTTTTTTTTTTAATTCAAAGAAATAAATCATTTCTCAACATTATGTTCAAGTGAAATTGTTAGCTCCATCTTCCTGATTTTTATGCAGCTTAAATTTATTCTGAAAAATTCCAGTGTTCTCACTTTTATTTTGGCAGCTAGAAGCTGGCAGAGGAAACTATGGGCAGGAAGGATAGGATCCCAAGACATGGAAGCAGGCCACACTTGCTAAGGCATGCTTCTTGTTTATTTAATCCAGCTACACCTAATCCCACTGGTACCTCACTGCCACCACCCCACCCCGATTTTTCTCCATTTTCTTCATTCCATCAGAGCCTAGGTTCCTTTCACTACCTCCATGTCTTCCCATGTTGCAGAATGGATGTTTTTATTTCCCCACGCATGTTGAAGCTGAAGCCATAGCCCTCGGGGCTCGTACACCTGGATCTGAGCCTGTGATAGGTGGTTTGTGTTGTACACCTTGTTGAGAATAAGCCCTCAGGAGAAGCGGAACGAGAGAACTTGAGTGCCCTTTCCTCTCTCTGTCATTTGAGGACACAGTGACAAGGCAGACGTCTGCAAGCCAAGCCTCCTCAGAGCCAGGATGGCACTTGGTATCAGACTCCACTTTCCAGAACCTAGAGAAGAAAATGCCTGTTGTTTATGTCACTCCATCTGGGATACTTGTAATGGCAGCCTGAGGCAGCCTGAGACATCTCTGCACCCCTCCTTTCTCCACAACCTGTCTGCTTTCAGAGACTGAGGAAAGTGTCCTCCCTTCACAGATAGCCTCCGTTGTCCTGTCCTTAGATGTCAGGGAATGTATGTCAGAAACCCACTTCCTTCAGGGCTGCAGTCTCCTTGTATGCTGTATCTAGGGAAACTGAGGTAATTTCCTTACCACATTGATCTTCTTTATTTGATTTTACTTTCTTCTTCTTTTTTTTTCTTTAACAAGAAGAGAGCTTTCTAGCACATTGCCACCTCTGAAGACCCTAGATGAGAAGAGTTCTGTGGTCACATGCTCCTTTCTCTCTGTCTCTGTCGTTGTCTTTCTGTCTCTGTCTCTCTCCTTCCTCTCCCCTATCTCCCCTCTCTCCTTCCTCTTTTCTCTCTCCTCTCTCTTCTCTCTCTCTCCTTTCTCCTCACCCCTCTTACCTCTCCCCTCTCCCCTTTCTCCTCTTTCCTCTCTCCTCTCTCCCTCCCTCCCTCTCTCTTTCTCTCTCCCCCTCCTCTTTCCTCGCCCCTCTCTTCTACCTCTCCCTCCCTCCCTCCCTCTCTCCTCTCTCCCTCCCTCCCTCTCTCTTTCTCTTTCCCCCTCCTCTTTCCTCGCCCCTCTCTCCTCACCCCTTTCTTCTTCTTCTACCTCCCCCTCCCTCCCTCTCTCCCTCTCTCCACCCCCTCTCTTCCCCCTCCCCTCTCTCCTCTCAGTGCCAGCACTTCAGTACCACACTGTGCACCCATACCTGTTGGCTTTGCGAGTCCCATTGCCTGCCAGCTCCTGGTACTTTACTTCCTCGGCAGCTGGCACGAGATTTTTCTGGTGCCAACTGAAAGCTCAGCTATTAAAAAAAATAATAAAACTTGGCCCATCTTGACTATCATATGTTCCCATCAGAACTTGGATCCAACATTCTGGCGCTGATCACGTGACCATTTTGGGCATCTCTCTCAGAGCTGAGGACCCTGTGTTTCTCTGGTCCCCAACCACGTTTTTTTTCCCCTTCTATTCCACGGGCGTTTCCAGCTGTCCAAACTCTGGGCTTCCTTTGGTCAGCTGAGGGCAAGCTACCAGCGTTTTGCTTGATTTTAGGAAAATTTTGGCCTTTTTTTTAATTATTTTTTTTTATTTTCCCGAGTGTTGCTTTCTCTGACTGTTGCTGCTGGTTTTATATCTTATATTGTACATTACCACGAATAAGATTCATATTTCTTATGTTAATGAGTAGCTAACACACAGCATTGCAGCTTATAGTTGGGCCTCTGATAAGGCTTCGAAAGACCATGAGCTGAGAGTCAAGGAAATGGCTGTATGTCAGTTTTGAGACTGGTGGGATTCTGAAGTAAATAAAAACAAGTCGTCAGCATTAGAAAGACCTGAAGCAGGATTCCAATCCATCCATTTACACAATGCCATTTCAGGCAAGTCTTCGTGGATCCTCGACTTCATCAGTTAACAGAAGATGATAAGTGAATGAAGTTAGTGTTCTAATTATGCACCACCCAGCATGCATTGCTGTTGTTGGTGTTAATTTGGAGCTGTTTCTCTGTAAAGGTTGAGGGATGATTGCTGATTGACTGCGTGTGTGTCTAAAGATTCCAAAGCTCTGAAATGTGTTGGAGATTTTCTGCTCTTGCAGCTTCCAAACGAGCTGTCTGGGAGCACAAGTCCCCCAAGGATCTCAGCTCCTGTTCTCCCAGTGGAAGGGCATTCATTATTCAGTATTTCCAAGTGGGTGACCCCTGTTCTTTCTATTTCACAAATGGAAAAGAATATGCAGTGTGACCTTAAGGCTTTCCATTTCTGCAGCTAGGAAAAGGATAGCTGGGCCAGTTTAAAATAACTGCTGTAGGTGGTTCTTTATATATGGTTTTTACAGCTCTCTTTACTTCTCAGAAGGATGTTAAAATTAGGAAATGTTAACCTTTTTGTTGCTTTGAGATCTTATTTGCACTGACACTTTATCAAAGATTCCTTTGGTTTCCTTATTCAGAACAATGCATTCTTCACTGGCAAGTGAAATAGGTAGATCCAGAATAGACACAACTTGCCTTTCTTAGAAAGGAGAAGGACAGTCTTAGCAAACTCCCTGGAAAGGATATATTAAGCAGTATCGTGGGTCTCTGCATGTTGATATGGATAAGTAGAGACTTGTTATACGTAAGTAATCCTGTTCATTAGTACCCAGACTTAGGAACTGTTCTTCTCTAACTTAGTACTTAAGTGGGGGAGTCCATCTTGATTTTTAGTCTCACCAACTTGCCCAGCTTGCTGGATTTGCCTAATGTGTGGTCACTGTTTATCCCTGTCTTTGTTTGTGTAACATTTAGAGTGGAAGGGGAGTTCATTCCTTTTAAACCACTCGCCTCTTCAGTATACGCATGAGTTCTTTTAGTTCAGTTATTTGGAGCTCGTTCCTAGACAGTGAGACTCCCCACTCAGGTTACAGGATGATGTTCCTGAGGACATGTCAGTCCTCAGCTTCAAATTCCTTAACATCTTTGATTCCATTTGGTCGGTGGCTCTCCTTTCCACACACTAGCTTCTCTGCTCGTCCATCCCTCTCACACTTGTCTGCACCCTCAGCCTGGGATTCAGCTCTACCAGCTATTTCCTGCATGCAGGATAGGTCATGCTACCTCATGATAAAGTACAGCATTATTATACCATTCCTCCTAGCTGCACACACACACACACACACACACACACACACACACACACACGGGCATGCATGTGAGAAAGAGAGAGACAGATGAAGACAGAGAGAGACAGAGACTTATACACACACACACACATGAGAATGTATGTGAGAAAGAGAGAGACAGATGAAGACAAAGAGACAGAGACTTACACACACACACACACACACACACATTAGCATGCATGTGAGAAAGAGAGAGACAGATGAAGACAAAGAGACAGAGACTTAAACACACACACACACACACACACACACACACACACACACACACGAGCAGAGAAAAGCGCACACACGAAGCTGGGGTCAACAACAGACAGACTGAAGACCCTGCTTTATAAATGTCTTTTCTTGGCTGGAGAGATGGTTCAGCTGTTAAAGGCTAGGCTCACAACCAAAACTGTGAATGCCTTTCCCTTTCTCAGGGTAGGATAGATGGTATCTGTCATCTTGGAGAAGCCCTGTTTGACTTTGAGACAGGCGACCTTGCATATATATATATTTCTGCTACCGTCTGCTGCCAGAGTCTGCTTCTACCTTTGGACCCATCTGAGATTTTTGGTTTCTATATGCGTCACAGTCCCTAGTATATGTTAAATAAAAATAAAAATCAATATTTAATAATGCTTGTGGTAAGGCAGACTTTTCCAGGCCCACTGGGGTGGATACAGATACCACTGGCTGGAGTGTGGGAGCTGAGTAGAGAGGAAATGGGCTCAGCTCTGAGTGTAGCAGGAGCAAGTGGGGATTTATTCCCAAGTAGCGGGGACAGTGAGTGGGAAGTGCTGGAGCCATCATGGGTGAGGTGCGTCCCAGCTATGCCAACCCTCCCGGTCCTCAGCTCTGTTTCCTCACAGATGCCGTTTTCAGAAACTTGGATTTCAACCATTTCTGCCTTTTCCTCCCACAGCTTTCCTAAATTATTTCAGAATACAAAATTGCTTATCTACCAGAAGCTGCCACAGATTCGGATGTTTAAAGCGAACTGTCTGCTCCTTAGGTATTGTGTTCATTTGGGGGGAAGCAAAGGGCGCTGTCCTAATGACACACTGCAGTAAGTACCACTGGACACAGGGCAGCAGTTTGAACTTGACCTCACTCCATTCGGGCCAGCGTTCCCCCTGGAGAAACCCTGTTACCCAGCCCTTCTGACCTTGCAGCTCGCATCCTGACGCCCTGTTGCAGTCTGGAGTTATTTAGACAGAGATTCTAAACCTATACAATCCAACTGAAGAAAATAGTCAAATACATAAATGGCCCATCAGTTTTCGAAAGGATATTGACATTAAAATGTAGGACAAAACAAATCCTTTCTTGAATGTTCTTCTTGAGTTTAGTAAATTGAACATTTAAGCAGATGTAGTAATAAATCAGTCAAGGTTACCAGGTTATGGCAGCTAATACTTTTACGGGGCTTGTATGTGTTGTGAGCTTGTTTTCTCTTAGATGAGGACAGTATCAATACTCCAACTACAATTATATTTATAATGTTATATATATATATATATATATTAATTATAATTATAATTACAAATGCATTATTTGAATTTAGTCTGTTTTTCATGGAAAATGTTAGCATTTAATTAACCTCTGAAGTAGCTTTAAGCTACCAGAACACAAGCATGTCCAACACCCTTTATTTTCTCTTCAGCTCTTGTGCTGAAGAATTTAGCCTTCACGATAACAGGTTGCTTAGGGAGATTTCCCTTCCCAAGAACTTTGTAGTAGCCCTGAATCTTTTCAGATAGTCTATGTAAAGTCTGGCCTTTAACTCAAATGTAGATCAATATGGCCTCATAGAAACCCACCAACTCCATAGTTCTGAAGAATATATCATGTACTGACCCAGATAGGTCATTGTTTATGATCTAGCTGCTAACAGGGACACCGAAAGCCCCTCCCTACAAGTGAATTAAGTTCTTCGAGAACTGTAGCACACCAGTTGAATTTATTCTTGAGGTCAATTAGGGCTAGTTTCGCTTTGTTGCTTTAAAGACACTGGAAATAGTTTCCTTTCTGTTGCCATGATAAAACACATTGAGAAAAAGCAACTTAGGGAAGTGTATTCATTTCTTTTTTGTTTCTGAGATAAAGTACTATGATCAAAGCAACCCATAAAAGAAAGCCTTTAATGGACATATGGGTTCAGAGGTTTGGTGCCCAGGATAGCAAGCAAAGGCATGATGGCAGGAACAGCTGAGAGCTCACATCTGGATTCACTGCAGGAAGCAGAGGGAACTTTACAGTCTACCTCCAAGGCCATACCTCTCCAACAAGGAAACACCTCCTTTTAATTCTTTTCAAACGCTCCACCAATTGCAGACCACGTGGTCAAATATACAAGCCTATGTGGCGTGTGCTCATTCAAACCACACAGGAGGCAGGGGGTTCAGTTTAGAGACTGTATTCATCACTGAAGGAAGTCAGGGAAGGAACTTAAAGTAGACATCTTAGAGCAGAGGTCCTCAATGTTCCTAATGCTGCAGTACAGTTCCTCAAGTTGTTATGATGACCCCCAACCATAAAACCATTTTACTGTTATAACTCATTTTGCTATTGCTATGATTGAGAACGTAAATATCTGATTTGCAATATATCTGTTATGCTACCCCCGTGAAAGGGTTGCTCGGCCCCCAAAGGGGTCTCGACCTTCAGGTTGAGGACCGTGGCCTTAGAGAATGCTGATGGTTTCCATCTGAAATAGGTGTCTGTGGAAGATAATATTCCCTTGTTGTAGAAGACAGGGATTCATGGCATTTCCCATAGAAGGTTATATAAGTACTACTTCATTGGTAAGTTTTGGAGTTTTATCAGAGAAAAACCCTGATACATACATATATCATATATGGATCACATTCTGCATCTTTACTCGGTAGAAGTGTAATAAATGTTGGCTGAGAAGCATTTTTAGATGATACACACACACACACACACACACACACATATATATATATATATAAAAGTGTATGTATCTAAAACATATATATGTAAATGTACATACATTCCCATACTTATCCAATTATTAATTTAAAATATAATTATGTTAAATGAATTATATTTTTATATTTATACCTTATTTCTAAAAGTATTGATGAAACTTAACATTATGCATTTATTATGCATATGTTCTAGTTGTCATTCTGTATAGACAAGTGACTATATCACTACCGTATGACCAAGTGTTGGCTGTGTACTCGTGGAGTCTGGCAGCAATCTCAGTGTGCAGGAATTCAGGCTTGGATCTTGAAGTGAAACTGCGTTCTCCTTAGGCAGACCCCAGGCTTGCTATTAAGGATTTTCAACTGACTGCGCAAGACCTGCTCAGATAATGGAGGGCAGTGCCTTCACTTCAGTGCTGCCTTCTGCATCTCCCTCCACCTTTACAAACACCTTTGCAGAGACACAGGGACTATGTTTAATCAGGTGATATGTCATTTAGTACAGCCAAGTAGCTGTCACAGATATTAATAACTATAAAACCCCAAAAAAGGATATGAAGTTAGATAAATTTGAAAAGATACCACATTAATACAGTTCTGGTATTTGTTCTATCTTCCAGGTGCTCAACTGTGTTTTTCTTGGCTCTTAGCTGTCTCTCAGAGACACTTGATAGAGGGCATTTTATTGTCTTTCTCATTAGTTTTTTTCCTGAATACACAGGGCTGCCCCGGATTAAAGTGCAGTTGAGGAAAATGGATTGATTATAATCATGTGGCAGTCTATTAACCTCTACGCTTCTGTGTTAGTGTCTTGTATGTAGCCCACTTTCTTCAAAATCGTAAGCCTTTGGGGATCGTACTCTGCATTTTCATTCAGTAGAAATTTAATAAATGTTTGCTGAGAAACATTTTTAGATAAATGGTTATTAAGTCTTAGGCTCATCATTTTCATATTTTCTCAGTGCCGTTATATTTCCTTGGCAGAAACGGAATTGTTAGAGCTTTGAAACCTGGGGAGGAACCAGCTGGTAAAATGGGGCAGGAGCAACAGTTTATAATCTCATGTTACCTTTGCTTTTCATTATGGCAGCCTGTAACTTTGTTGCATTCAAGAGATTATTGAACCTCTGGGAGAAGAAATGAAAGAGAACAGGAGAGAGTGAGCTCCTGAAAGCGTGTCTGCCTTTTTCTTTAAAATTCTGGCTTTCTCCCACACTGTCCAACTCTTGGCCTCGCTCTCAGCAGGACTTGGTGATAGGTTATGCCTCCCTTACAAGTGAGAGCTATTTATAAACCCCCTTATTGTCATGGCACATTATTAGATCAAGCAAAGCTGATCTCTCTCTCTCTCTTGATCCATCAGTGGCATCTTGTGCTCTAGAATCTAGATGTGGTCAGGAATTATGCCTTGAATCAAGTCACATTGTGCACAGACAAATTTCCCTGAAAAGGAGTGGAGCGTTAGAGACGTGGATGGCCATCACTTGCAGGTCTATCAGCTGTATCTTTGTATCTCTGCACAGTCCTCAAAGCAGCCTCCTTTTCCAGGGACCACCCTAATCACTAGGCATGGGTGATGTGACTATTTAAAACAGGTTTGGGAAACAGAATCCATTTCAAACTTTGAACTAGTTATTGGTTGAATTTGAAGATGTTATTTTAAAATAACCCTTTAGACTGAATTTAGCTAGATCACCTAAACTTCATTTGTGTATAGTTATGAAGATATAGATCAATTAGTCAGATTCTCATTGTTTTTATTATTGAACATGAAATTAAAGCCTAGAAGGTGATCTTCGCCAGTGACTTGGAATAAAGTCCAATCTTGTACAGCTTAAAGGTTTTTAAGAGCAGAGATGAGCCCAAAATTTTTAGAGTTGAGAAGTTGTGCTAAAAAGGCAAGCCAACTAAGTGGCTATGAGCACTTGCTGCTCTTGCAGAGGATCTGGCTTCAGGTCCCAGTACCCACATGGTGGCTTACAACATCTGTGACTCCAGGCATCTGCTGTTCCAGTCTTGCCTCCTTGGGTACCAATCATGCATGCTGTGCACATATGTACATACAGGATAACAGAAAATAAAACACATAAGGTGCACATATGAAAAAAATTAAAACATTTTTTTCTTAGAGTATTGTAAGATTAATAATCTAAATATTTTAAATCATGTGCTTTATTTTATACATAGTATGATATATTGATATCTGTATTTACTTTAAATAGATGTGATTGTATAAATATATTAAGTATATCTAAATAGCCCATGTAATTATAAAATACTAAATTATCTTTGAGAGAAGAGAATTTGGAAAAATAGGCAAATGAAAGGAAACAGTAGCAAGATTTTAAAGAGAATGAGGTGGAGTCAAAGGGTTTTAGCAGATAATGTATATTAAACCTCTGAGGAACAATCACAGGAAAGAAAGCTAACAATAGAAATTAATTTTAGTTCTGTTACCCAGAAGTGGTCATTAGTCTCATTATTTTGTTTTGATTTATAGTTGTTTAACCACATATTAATTTTCATTTATTTATTTCTGTCAACATTTCCTCCTACTTGTAAAGTTTACATCTTACAACTTCAATCTAGCAATAGTTGTTTATAAAATCAGGTTTTAGTAACTCATATGAGACAAAAATGTTCTACATATTTGACTGAGAATTCAAAATCACACACAATTGCAGCTGACACTTAACAGAGAGATAGATAGCCAGGGATGGGCCACATTTTTAAAGTGTCTTCAGCTTTCATAATAACCTTGGGGGGTTGTGTACTGTGAACTGGAGAGAGCTGAGGGCTTGGCAGAACAGTGGCCTGACTGTGGTATACTTAGAGTAAGTGCCTGGGTCTGGACTAAAGATTACCAGACTCAGAACCATCAGCTGTCATATCGCCTTGTCTGAAGTGACTTCCTTGTCAAATTTATTACATCCCAGAGAAAAGGCATAAAATATAATGAAGTCACGTTACTAGAAAACTAGCTATGCACATAAACCCGATGACCCCGGCTTGACAGGTTTGCTTTGAAATATTTTCACGAGTTGCAGAGAGGCATCTGGCAGGAGTCAGGGACAGAGTACTTGCTACTGATGGGCTTTAAGTACCGAAGGTATGGTGCATTAATTTGAAGAAGGAAGATTTTAATCACGGCCTTTTCTTAAATGTCCAGCTTGTTTTAATTGGCTCAGACACAAACTGGGCACCAGGCTGGTACACATATTTCAGCTCATTATGTGAAGACTGCATTTCTCATGATCATGCACTGAAGGCTCTACCACCCACGGAATGGACTCTCCCTCATATTGGGTTGACGCTCTTTAGATACTCATTTTCTTTACCCATCACTATTGTACATCTTTTCCCTGGGTGAGGGCCTTTCTTATTTTGCAGAGTCTTCTTAGCATGGGCAACCAGCATGGTTATAAAATCATAAAAATCTGCATGTGGTATCTGTTGGAAAAAAATCAGGACTGAACCTTCAAAGAAATCGTTGTTAAACAAGGCATAGGCAGTTTGTTTGCGGTGACCACTGTGTCAGCATCGTGGAAGGGAAGCAGGGCTGGACCTAGCTATAACCTTTTACTCTAAAGAATCAATCTGAGGGCCCGCTTAGCACTTTCTTGTGAGTCTTCCAATGTCTCTACTTTTCCTTAATCTTTTCCCCTTTCTCTTCATTGTCTTTATTTCATTTTTTCTCTCCCCCTCTAAATGCTTCTAAACTATCACATCTAAACGTGTAGAGATGTGGGACAGAGCCATGACGGAAAGGACATTTCAGTAGGAATTCGGTAATGAGGGGTTTCTGTTTCGTAAGCACATTGAGGAGGGAAGTCTGTGCTTGGTCTTGGCTTGGTGAGCATGTGGGGTATGTGCCTGTGGTAGTGACTGTGGAGTTTCCTGAGCGGTTGCTTAGCTGCCTTCCAGCATTCAAGTCTTTATTCTTCTCTTCTTTAAATTAACACAGCGGATCTGCTGCAAAGGCATCGAGTCCAAACGAAGGCATCTGCGTACATGTTCTCAGATTTACACTTGCAATATATCTTGAGTCACAAGAGTGCAACAGAAGGCAACTGAGTTGGGGCAAAGGTAGAGGATGCCAAGACACATTCAGGGTTATAGTATGTTAAGACACTGCCATATCCACAGCAGCTCTGGGAATTGCCCCCAAATATGAAGTCATATACTTTCTAAGGCTGGAACTATTTGGAGAGGTGTGGGAAACCTTGGCTTCTTTAGCTGATTTATGTTGGAGACTCCACGGTTGGCTGCTTTGGTGTAATTTATGTATGAAAGTGTGGGACTCATGCAGAAGTAAGATGAAGTACCACGAACCGTGATGGATGGGTGCCATTTTAGACTTTGCCTATTATGAAAACATGTGGAATAAGAGAAATGGGTCTGCCTCTATTCTTGGTCTTCATGAAGTGTTTAAGATCATCATTTTCTTATTTAGTGTCTGTGGGTCTCTCCATTCACCAGGTTGAATTTAGGGGAAACAGTAGTAAGAGAGTTCATATAGTAGAATCCAGTGAGTCTTAGTTATTAGGGGCCAAAGGAACCTAAGCATAATCCTTACTTTAAAAATCTATTATGACATGATCAATCTTAAGCTGAAAATGAACAGTAATTTCCTGGCATGGTAACATATAAATACCTGCTTTTCAGGAAAGATGCTGACTAAATTATTTGGGACATGTAAGGTTTTTTTTCCTCTTCATTTTTTAGAGTTTATTTATCCATTTGTTTGTTTGTGTGCACGAATTTGTGTGTATATATGCACAGGTGTGTGCATACAAGTGTATTCTATGTATGACCTGACTATGGAGGTCAGAGGACAACTTGCAGGAGCTGGTTCTCTCTTTCAACCTTGTGGTTTCCCAGGAGGCGAGCTTGGATCATCGGACATGGAAACAAGTACCTTCGCCCACCGAGCAATCTGACCGGCCCGGCGTTTTGCTTGCTTTGGTAGTTTTCGTTTTTGCTTTGGGAAATTCTTGGATCACTGATCCTTCTGACCATTCAGGGTAAGAATGGAGTCAGAAACATGCCACAGTGTGGTTATTATTATAACACTGTAGGAAAGTACATTCAACGGCACGCACAATTTTACCAAGATGGCAATCACAACAATCAGAAGCAACATTAATACTATTGATGACAGGTCTGAATGACCAGGCTTACAGGAATACTGGTGCAGGCTGCCTTTGTCCGAGACGTTTTGCTTTTGTCCAGTATGACTTTCTGTCGCTAAAGTTTTTTTAGGTCACTTGACCTTTGATGGTTTTTGACATATGTCCCTGTATATCTGGCTATTTGCATTCCCTCCACTGCAACCCTCCCCCCATTCATTTTCCTTGGTACTATCCTAGTTTTTGTCACCTAGTTTTTGTGCACCTCCCTGTCCCCTGTCCCCGAGTTTCCTCCTGTGGGGAAGCATCATTGTGTGCTGGCAGCTAGGGGCGGAAGCATTGGAGTTGAGCTGACTCCTTTGCTGGGCAGACCTCCCAGACTAACAGCAGGTGCTGGCCATTCTTCTTGTCCCTGGAGCTTGGAGGAGGAGTCATTTCCAGTTCTGGGTAGAGCTGGCCTGTGCTACTGTGGCAGATCTCCCCCCTCTCCATCCTGTTTCCTTGGAAACTCCAATGTTGTCTTACGGTTGGTTATTTACTCTTCATTAAAAAAAAGGTGGAATGGACAACACAGGGTACACGCCAACAACTGCCAGCTCCCATGTTCAGGGCCGGGGAAAATGATAATAGTTCTAGGAGGAAAATGAACAGAGGAGTGGGGCACATTTGCTAAGAGGCTTGAATATAATTCTGCGGTCCCGATTTTATTCTACTTTGCAAAAAATCAAGATTTAGCTACTGGTGGCAGTATATTGGCTGTTTGTTTCCAGGAATCTTCATTAATTGACAATGTGACTGAATTTTAGATCATCTTGTCTTCTTTCTTCCTGTTCTCTTCAGACGGATCTAAAGAGCTTTGGCTGACCTCGCTCTTGCCAGTCACAGCTGGTTCTGAGCTGCTCCTTCTCCCCGCCCCCCCCAACCAAGTGCCAGATGACAGGCCTGCGCCTGCGTGCCCAGCATCAATATTTGAAATCCGTATGTTGCATTCCATATTTCTTTATCTGACATATGACTTTGTCATGATCACATCTATGTAGTAAAGACAAAACAACTTACACATACCCTTCCTAATGCATTTCTGTCATTTAAGCTATAAATTGGTTTTATGTTATAAGTTAGCATTTTTTATTTTCTCATCTTGACTGTATTTTGGGAGTCTTATCTTGCTCAGATTTAGAACTCCAGTGAAACTACCACAGCTAAAGTCTTGAAAATTGAGCTCATGGAAGAAAAACTTACAGCTTAAGAAATGAGTCTTCTGTAGATTAAGGAGAGGGAAGGCGTGTGGGGGAGTTGAAGCCAAGGACCCGAGCTCAGTACCCACCCAACTAGCTGAGCTGCCTGCTGATTCTCCACGGTCTGAGGACATGACAGGAAATATGAGAGTCTGAGAGAGATACCTTGACAGGAAGTATAGTTAGGGCTGAAGCACTGAGGCTCCAAGAAAGGTTGTGGTGGCAGCCCTCACAGACGACAGGAGGCCTCGCTGGTATTTCAGTGTGTATTATGATGACGTCAAAACTCAGTTTAGGACCCATTCTTAGTTAAGGACAGACCCAGCACCTGATAAAACAGAGAAGAGGCCCCACTTAACTCCTTCATTCTGTGTTATGACAAGAACTGAATCACTTTCAAGATACACATTTTATAGAAGGGCAGAGATAATGTCTCATGTAAAATGGGAATAAATTGATAGAACTGAAAAGTAACCGAAGAACTAGATTCTTCATAAATCTGTCTGTCTCACCCACTACTGAAGGAGGTCTGTCAGCTATGGTTTCCAGCCCCTCACAGCTGGGGGAGTTGCCTATGTTAAACTCTTGTCTGCATCTTCTCCGGAGCCATGTGCCACTGGTTACCTGTGGTATTTCGGGGATGAGGTAGATAAAAATGAAACCACTAAGTGTGTCAATTGTTGGGTAATGACATTACTGCTGTTGAGTGTCAGGGTTTCCCCCAGGGTTACTGTGGTTTGGCAAGGGCCTGTCTGTGCTCTCCGTGACAGCCAGGTTGACCCTGATGAGAATGATCTCACGAATGCTGGGGGAAAGCAAGCGCCAAGCACTGCATGCACCAGCATTGCGGGGAGCTCACGGACGGCAGAAGGATGCCACGAAGTTTCACCAGCCTTTGAGCCGAAGTTCATATAGCCACTGTTTAAAAAACAAAAACAGCAACACTACAACCCCAAACAACAACAAAACAGACAGAGGTGGTTTATGGAGCTTTTAGAATGCTTAAAATCGTCTAAGCACAGAAAGAAATTCCTTGCTTTGACTCGAATACATGTCCGGAAAGTGTCCTTTGGAGGTTGAAAGCCACAGCTGCATGTCTGATGCACGCGGCCACAGCTGCATGTTCTCTTCATGCGCAGCTGCATGGTCTCTGCATGTGGCCCACAGCTGCATGTTTGCTGCACATGGTCACAGCTGCACACCTCCGACGGCCATGCAGCCCTTGCTTCTGTGTTTTACCTATGACTGGTTTGTCTCTTCTCTGCCACCATTCCCCATTGAATCTGCCGATTTTGCTGAGCTGAATGGGAAAAGTCTTCCCACGCACCAAGCAATTACATTTCTGTTCACAAGCAGAAAATGTTTGCAACTATCTTTATTATATTCGGAGTGGGTTTTTTTTTTTTTTTTTTTTTTTTGATTCGTGCCCAGAAAGTTTATTTCTGTGTGGAGTAGGCTGGTTTTTTCTTTCTTTAAATTTTCTGCACATTTTTTCATTGCATTTCCCAAACTATTTATTGTTTCTGGCAACTTAGGTTAGGTCAGTGGCTGTGAAAATGCAAAGGAGTCTGAAAACAATTATTGTCTAAAATTCTCTAATATCTTTATTACTTGCTTCTTAGAGAAATGATTCCCATAGCACCTTAACCTTCACTGAGATTGTCTTGCGAATAGTGTTTTGAATTCCCAAACTCACAAACTGTTCTGGCAAATTCTATTCTTTGGTTTTGTAGTTTAGAAGCTTTACGCTTGTGACTTTGTTATGTCACTGTCTTGGGATAGTTTGGAGCCTTGGCAGCATTCTAATTAAATGCCATTTTTCTTCTTACTGAAGTAATGCTTTATCCTGCTTCATGAGCCATCCTCCCCACCCCTGCATACTGTGGGTAACAGGCTGGAATCGACATTAAGATAGGAAATAAACTATTTTAGCACTTATAGTATACATATTAAGATACTTTCCCAAGGCAAGTTGGTAAATTTATTCATCCTAAGAGCACACACACACACACACACACACACACACACAGACACGCACACACACAATATAATGCATATAATATAAACTACACATTATTTTTGTTAGTCAGTTGATCACAGAATCCAACTGTATGTCTCGTAAAAGAACAATAACCGCTAATGGGCTACTGATGCCTGAGCTAATTTAGGTGTATCTCAAAGGCCACAGAAGAGCAGAAGCCACTTCAAAAGTTATGGTGTAATACACCTAAGCATTTCTCACTGACACATTCTAGATATAGAGAACATATTAGTAGCTACCAGGGGTTAGGAGTGGTAGGATAGAGGGGTTTGTGTGTGGCCAGAATAATATCCTGATGCTGAAGTAATACATTTGGATCTTGATTGTGGTGGTGCACATATAAGCACATGATATAGAACTAGAATATGTAGTATAATAATGCCAATGCTATGGTTTTATATTGTAATAAAGTTATGCAGAAATATAACCCGAGAGAAATGGATGAAGAATGAGCTATTTTTATCCTTCATATCGATCTATAATTATTTCTCTACTCCCCCCAAATGAGCCAGTGCTTAGAAGGAACCCGAAGAAAAATGAATCAAGCTTTACAAATGTTGGTAATAAATTCAGGAATTGATTTTCAGGGCTGGCAAAGAGGCAATAATATTCACACATTAAATACCAGAATAATATTGCTGTCCAATTCTTTAAAGGGCTGTTTATAGTTTTATTCCTGGTAACAATCTCACTATCTTAAACAATTTATTCATTACCAGAGGCATACTTGAAAGCAGTATGTATGGTCTTCTACTCCCCAGAAGCCTTTGGCACGTAAAGTGAGTGTGCCGGAAGTACTGTAGAAACCCACAAAACAAGTGCATTTCTTTTGAACCAATTCCCTTTACTGGAAATTCCAGCAGTATTCACTTAGAATGGGCTTGAAACTTCTTTAAACAGCTTTCTTGATATACCGCTTGATATTTCTTGATATTTTACTTGCTGTAAAATGTATATGTCTTTAACATGTAAAAGTTGATGTCTAATATCTGTGCCCCCTATGATCATTGGAATCAAGCTAATTAACACAGCCATTATCTACCCATAGTTACCATTCTGTGTTCCTATGTACTTGGCTTTAACCTTTTTCTGCTCTAAAATGTTATGATCGTAATGAAAGTTATTCATATTCTACTTGGTCCTTCATTAAAAATTCCGAAAGTGGATGCAGGCTGGGAAACAAGCTAAGAGATGTATGTGTGCCAATCTATGGATGTCAAAGCACCTTATAAAGCCTCAGAGAAACAAAGCTAAACTTATTGTGGGAGCTGTAAAGTGCTCATCACAAATTCAAATAGTAAAAGAAGAGAATAATACCCTGTTGGTCATCCGAGCATTTAGGGAACGCAGTATCTGAATACATTCTAACTGTTCCTCTGGCTCACAAAGAGCACACACGCAGAACAAGGTGTTAGAGAAGGAAGAATAAACATGTTTTCTTCCTCCTCCTTAGATGGAGAGTATACAATCCTTAAAGGGATGCCACATCTGTACGTTAATTTCTGTGGCTTTCACTCCCCTACAGTGCAATATTTACCTCCGACAACTTAGTGTCTCCAAACACCTGGAAACTGAAAATTCCAGACTTAGAGGCAGGGGGCAAACAGCATTGGTCAAAAGAGTGGATCCTCTGAATGTAATTTGATTTGGAGAACACCGAGGAAAGAAAAACATGACTTTAGCCCCAAATGACCTAGAAAATTTTCTTATCAAATTCATGATAGTAAGATCATTGGGAAGTTTGGCATGCTCACAGTCTCTTGGAATGAGAAGGTTCACTCTCCTCTAGCTGGGGTAGAGCTGGGGGTTGGGGTGAGGCTGGGGTAGTAGGAAGTGAGACCCTGTTAATGGTGACATTTTTAAGAAAATGTTGTACCCATGTATGGGATCTCCTGAATATTCCAGCTTGAATTAAAAGGTGGTTAGGTAAGAAATTCACTGTATGAAACCAAAATGTATTACAAGATAACTTTTCATATTAATAAAGTGTTTCTCATGAAGTTCATCTAAAAGTGAACTCATTTTGGGCATGAAAGTCGATTTTCATACATCATTAGCAACCCGACAGACTCTAGAAATAGAAAAATACAAAACTGACGTGTCAGGAAGCAATACAGTTGGAGATCCATCAAAAGTGATGTGAGTTTTCCAGGAAGCTTTAGATGAATTGAGCAGAAAATAGCTCAGTTTATAAGCCATTTAGCAACAACATGTCAATTATATTCACTTGCACAATATCTGTAAATTCTTTTTTTTCCTGCCATTATACAAAATGGCTGGAAAGAACTTTGGAAGAGGAAACAAATGTCTTCCCTATTCTAAATAAAATTCCTGAGACGTTAGTCAACCCACTTTCCTTCCTATCTCTATGGGTTTTAAGATTGGCTCTTTTTAAAAAATACTTTTCAGTGTGCCTTTCATTTATTGTTTGATGATTTCATACTCATATACAAAGCATCTTGATTATACCTACCCCCAGTTTTCTACTCCCATTCTCTCTGGTTACCATCTCCCCAATACATCCCGCTCCCACATTTCTTGTCCTCTTTGCCCCCATGAGAATCCCCGAGTCTAATTTAGCTGTCTGCTCGAATGTCGAATGATACTGTTGCTTGACCTTGTACAATGATATGAGCAGTTGAATTTGTTAGTACGTGGTCATGTTAAACCTAGAGGAAAAGTATGTCACAGTACTCTCTCTGTTCTCCAGCTCTTAGGTTCTTTCTGCCATCTCTTCTGCAGTGTCTCCTGAGCCTTGGGCCAGGGAACTTGGTGGAAGAATCTGCACTCAGCAGCCATGTGTTTTGACTAGCTGTAGTGATAGAAAGTCTCACTGTGTATCCCAGGATAGCTGCAGACTCCAGATAGTCCTCCTTTAACCTCCGAGTGCTGGAATTGCAGGTGTGTGCCCCCATGCCTGGATTTTTTCTTCTGTTGATCTTTTCTGGTCTTCTATGTTCAGATTAGTTTTGGCTCTATGTCACCAGATATTAAAGCTACACAGGAGACATTTTTTCTTAAGCAAACTCTGTAGGAATGTGTTTCAACCCTTGTGTTACCAGACTTTTGTCTAAAACCTCATAATCTTACCCATACAAATAAAGTCTAGATAGTTCAGACTTTGTGTAAAGTCTTATTCATACAGACACTTTAAACTTTTCTCCCTTTGACCCCACTGACGTTATGTCTTCTGAGGAACCTTGCTCCAAACCTCAAGCATCATATTTTTACATTTGTTAGTGGCTCTTTTTTCTGGTCTTTTCCAAAAGTTCTATCTGTATCCTCCATCTTTTCCTGTATCTTTACATTATAATCTAGAATCCTCATCTCAAATATATCTTTGAGGCCCTCATGACTCTTTAAGTGTAGGCTTGGTTTTCCAATCTGAATATTTTATCTTCCCCAACGGTTTGTTTCTCTCCCACTTTATCTTCTCTTATATTATAGGTCTTCCAAAGAGATGACTATAATCTGCCCAATGCCTCTAGCCAGTCTTTCTTTCCTGTTCCCAACACTATAAATAAAAACATTATTCATGTCCTTTTTGTTACCATCTTTGTCGAAGCCCTCAAACTTTCCCCTTTGCTCACACGTAACTTAATATATGTTATTTCCTCATTTCCTCTCCTTAATCTTTAAAAATGGACAATATTGGCAGGTCTTTAAAGGACAGGGAGAAGGTTCCAATAATGAAAAGAGGCTTCTACTTTGACAAAAATGAATGGGTTTGCAGGCTCTTCTTGGAAAAGTCCCCATGTAAGATCATGAAGATGTGGTGATAGACAGGTTTAGAATTTTTCTCCTTGCCCTTGTTTCTTTAGGGACTTCAGGTTACATCTCCTTCGTGTTTTCCACTACCATATTGGATTGCCTGTTGAAGGCATCCATACAGCCAAGGATTCCCTTCTCGTGACTGGTGATGGACACTTGGGTGTGGTTCTTGACCATGTGTGTTAGCACTGAAAACAAACCTCTATTAAATGTATACTCCTGCTCAGGGTGATCTCACTCTTGGGTTTATCAAGAAGTTCCCTGGTGGAAGCTTCTTTGAATATCACTATTTCTTTGACCTTAGAGTCTCTTCTTAATTTCCTCTTCCTTCTCAATGTTAGAATTTATCTTTTAAAAAGAAAATCTCTCTTTTAATTTATATTTTGTAAAATGCTTTATATTGTGATACAACCATATGTCTGAACATATAAATATTCAATTTTAACATTCACTTGCATTTTTGAGACCGTCTTGTAAAATGTACTGTTGTACACCACAGACTTCCTCCTGGTCTCATCCATCTACTGTATCTTGAAGATGCAGTGACATGAATATTCCCCAACCCAATTACTGCGTTAATCAGAAGTAGTTCTATACTCTTATTATTGACCACCTTGTTTGTTTACAAATGGTGGATCCTGTGAAGATGCTGAGACTCTGTTCCCATCTTAGCCCCAGTGACGATGCAGTCTGTATGTGTAATAGGCACTCGGTTGTTTTTAAGTGCAGTTCTCATTATTCAGCTAAACCGATCTAAGAGTGCACCTGTCTTACTGCGGTTTCTGTTGTTATCAATATCATAACATAAACTGGGGAAGTTACAGGGTTCATGTGTCCTGAGTTTTACTCCTAGGTCGAGTTACAGAATCTACTGATGGTCTCCTTCCTGGCAAATCCCTGAAATGTGTGTGTGTGTGTGTGTGTGTGTTACAGTGAAAGATAAGGAAAGAAACTCAAACTCCAGTAGTTGATTAAACTGTTACCTGAATGAACTAATCAGTTCACAAAATCGGGGCTTTAATCACCCCTTAAAGAGGCTACTTGTTCCCATACTTTAAAATGGACATGGAATTTCAACATGAAACTTGAATGGAGCATAATGTGTTCAAATAATAGCAGCAGTATTTTTGTCTTTGGAACAATCTTCTTCTCCAGGGTGCTTCCTTTCTGGCCCATTGGGGTTTTAAGGACAACACCATATAGTCACAGTCATAACTGTCTCGGTTGTCCTGACCTTGCCACTTCTGTGATGTCCTCTTTTCTTTCTACTCGTTTCCTCTACATCACCACTGCACAGTTGTTTGAGTACATGCAATATTAAAAGATAGGCATTCTCCATTTAATTCCACATTTATCTTATTAAAGACTGTCTTCTACCTCTTCATGGTTGCATTTGTTCTTCCAATCTGTGTGTTAGTCACAATCAGATTTTGCCACTTACCCCTCCAGGGATAAGACTCTACCCACGACTCAGTGCTCCTTTAATCTCTTCCTTTTTAAAATCAGCCTCGACCCTTTGGGTCTTTACTATGTTTCAATCTACTGACTGAGAAAGCTTTTCTTAAAAGTATTTTTCTGTCCATTCATTTATCTATTGTCCAGGGAGAAATATTTACAGTGAGTCTCCTCTTTCTTTCTATGTCTTCATCTTTGATCATAAGAAGTCCTTAACTATGAGAGTTCGTACTTTAAGGGTCTTAGATCTGCTTGGTTTTCCTTAAGTCCATTCAGTAATGTTTATCAGGGGTTTATGGGGCACTGTGTTTCCATACTAGTAGAGACTCAAGGTAGGTAGGTTCTCGTTGTGCAACTTTGGTGTGTTTAAGAAAAATTCCATCAATCACATTAAGCAGGTAAGTCTGAATTTAAGTTTATTGTACTAGGGGAGAGAGAGAGAGAGAGAGAGAGAGAGAGAGAGAGAGAGAGAGAGAGAGAGAGAGAGAGAGAGAGAGAGAGAGAGAGATAGGTTATCCCCACTGAAAGTAAGACCAGAGAGTTTTAAGCACTGAGAACTGATGTGCTCATATTGGAAGACCTAAGTGGGAGGTGTCATTAGGTCATCTGCTTTTTCCAGTTGGTATCTATTGAAGTTAAATTTGTATCCTCCTTCTCAGTCTTTTTTATGATTATATTTCAGGAAAGATGAGTGCCTGGTCCTTGAGAAAGATATTTTTGGGTTATAGAAGATTTACATCTCCAAGAGGCAGAGAATGAATTTTTATAAAGGCAACACTTCTAAAGTAAACCACTGGGAAAGGAACAGAGGTCAGAGGCTTTGGAAAGAAACCATCTGTTCAGTAATGAGGGGGAATTTGTGGCTAAGTTACTTAGCTTACTTTCACATATCTTTTAATTCTATCAGAGCAATAAAATGGGTCATGTAATAGGCCTGTCATCATTATTCATGAAATTTACTCAAATGTAAATTTTAATAATATGTTGTAGTGGTAAACAATTCCCCTCGAAGGCTATGTCAACTGAAGAAAAAATTTAAAAATATTAGCTCCCCCCTCCCCACTTCTGAGGCACTATTAAAGATGAAGGTACACATCACAGGGTGGATACTGTGGTCTGACTGATCACTCTATTACTTTCTCTTTACTGAAGAAGTATCTACCAGGTTGAGTGTTTCCAGAACATAAAACAATAATCAAACACCTTAGCTGAACTTTTTCTAATATAAGTGAGTCATACAAAGCCAGCGTGTAGAGGAATTAAAGAGAAAAGTAAGCAGTTTGTGTAACAGCATGGAGAGATGTTCATCCCACCATCTTGGTAAATAAGACCTCATTGGATACTGGGTACACTCTTAACTTCATCAAATGATTTGCCCTGCACCCTTCTTTACTCCATGAAAGACGGTTGATTAATTTTCAATACCTATTATAAAGAAAGATTTTATCCATCATTTCCAAATACTACCGATCCTTTTATTAAGCACTGCACACCGTGACTGATGTTGTGATCAGCACTTTTAGGTAGAATAAAAAAAAAAAAACAGAAAGTTTGAACCTGAACGTTGACAGGGTGGCTAGTGTATGATTCAACAGGCATCAGTAACTCCACTGCTGCCATATTTATTCCTGTCTCTTTCCTAATTCTAGTCAGCATCCCAGATTTTAAATAGATACTGAAACCATCCATTGATTACTGTACTACAACCCAGTTTTTATTTAAACATGCAAGACAGACAAGACTGTTTTTCTCAGTAGCCTTAGAGCCCTCCCATGGCTTTGCAGGGTACTTAGGACATATTCCAAGCTTCTGAGGTCCCAACTACGTCTTAACAATTTTACATCTTACCATGCCCCCACCCTCATATTATTTTTTCTGTTGTAATAAAATGTCATAACTAAAACCAACCTCAGGAAGAACAATTATTTTGGTTTAAAGTTTCAGAGGGCCAGAGTTATTAATGGTGCTGGCAGTAAGCAGCCATAATGGCGGGAACTGGAGGCTGAGAGCTCAGGCAGGAAGTAGGGACAAGGCTATAAACTCTCAAGAGTCTATCTTCAGTGGCTTATTTCCCCAATGAGGATGTACCTCTTAAATGTTCCATAACCTTCCCAGACAGTACCAGTAACTAAAGACCAAGTGCTTAAATACAGGAACCTAAAGGGAACATTTCTCACTTTCACCTCAACAGTCTCCTCCCCCAACACCGCCCTCACCCCCACCCCCACCACGCTCCGTTCTTGAAACTGTTCTACTGGTTCTGATTTGACTTCTTTACTCTTGGTCTCCATTCCCTGCCATTTTATGACCACTGATCTGAGCACAAATGTCCCTTTTTAAGAAACATTTCCCTGATTATCCAGTATCTTACTGTCTAGCTTCTTTTCTTCGTAATATTTGTAATTCCATACAAGTACCCTGTTTGTTCATTTGTGTTTGTGTTACGTGAACCCTGTTGGGAGTGTGAACCCTGTAGACCACAGAGCTTGATTTTTCTTCTGCTGTAACCTAAACACAAGAACATTTGATGGGAGACTGATAAGCCTAGCAAATATTTCAGTGAAATAACTAATGAATTCAACTGAGATTTTTTAAAAATCTATTCTGTGTGTATTTCCTAAAGACACCTTACTATTAGTACCTGGTGTTTTATACCTGTTTTTAAAGACCTTATTCAGCAAGTGCCAGGCTCAAGGCCTTTTTGCTGCTCATTAAGAGGCAAACACAGAGGGCATGGTATTTACCATATCTTCAAGGATTGAGTTTAGTAGAGAGGAAATGTTTATTCTGATAAACATGCTGTATCTCGTAAATTCCAGGAAGGGAACAGGATGTATGGTAGGATTCACAGAAGGGAGTTATCACCAAGAGATGGCTGAACAGGAGATACTTTGATCTGAGCGGTATCTTAGACTTTAAAATCACCAAGATTCTGACAGGAGGTGTCATATACTGAGGATATTGCAAAGGAAAGGAAATGAGATTTTTTTTTTTTTTTTTTTTTTTTTTTTTTTTTGGTTAAGCAACAGCATTTGCATAGTCTGAGAAAGACAATCTATTATGGATGATTTCAACCTTCTTTGGTGGGAGGAAGGACCTTAGGAATTTTTTTTTTTTAAAGTAGGATTCATTAGCACAGTAATGCTTTAGAAGGGGAAATTTAGAGTTTTTTAGCTGAGTTTGAGTGAGAGCTAACTGGGAAAACAGGGGAACTAATCCCTTAGTCTGCAGTGCCACAGTTGGGACAGAGCCAGAGTTTGAAAAGTAGAGTAGAAACTTCCCCAGTGAAACCTGTTCAAGGCCCTTGTACAGAATGAAGTGAGGTCCAAGTGGTCCCCACTATGAGCATTTCCACTGCTACATTTATCCCAACTCTATTACTTCTCAGGTTCTTACATTTATAATCATGAATAATCTCTATCAGCTCTGCTATATACTCAGGATTCTGCATGTTTGTTTTTCTTTTTTTGGCACAAGTTGAGGAGGGGGCATAGTGGAGTGGGAGGTTGTTCCAGACAAGATTTCTCTGTGTCGCAGCTTGGTTGCCTGTTCTGGAGCTAGCTTTGAAGACCCCATCAGGCTGGCCTTGAATTTACAGAGGTCTATTTGTCTCTGTCTCCCAAGAACTGCCATTAAAGGCATGCTCCACCCATGGCCAGCTGGATGTTCTTTTCTTCTCTCAGGCATTTAAGAACATGTCCTAAGATCTCTGAGTACTTAAAATGTCAATATTTCTACCACAGGTGAAACATTTAGATCTGAGGTTGAGAATCAGTGGTTTCTTCATCTGGTGGGCACGCCCACCTTGTTAGTGCTATTAGGCTTGCCCAAGAGGTAAGTGCAGCTGACCACATCATTTTAGTAAGTGCTTTTGTTCCTGTTCTGTCTGTCTGTGACACACACACACACACACACACACACACACACACACACAAGATTAAATTGGACATTTCAGCTATGTTCTTGCAGACCATATGTCTCACACACTATATTTGGTTTTCGCATCTTAACCAGACCCTTTCGTGAACATATGCTGTATCTCTGACTGGAGGGCATCTAGGCATTACATGTGTGTCAGTCCTTACATTATTTGAATTCTTTGCAGGAATAACGTTTAGTGTCCCCTGCTTTCTTGAAACCCTCTTTCCTATGGTTTCCTGTGCTAACAGCCTGCATGATTTCCTGCTCTCTGCCAACCTTTCTTCTTTACCTGTATGTTCTCAAACTAGTAATTAAGTATGGACGTTTCCAAGTCCTAGGGCCTATTTCCTTCTACTTCTGTCAGCATTCCCAGCTGTTGACCTCACTTCGAATATCCAGCCAATGTGACACTCTTTGCTCCCTGAATCCTTGCTGTGACCCTCTGGTCTTTGAAAGTTTTCTTGCTGCTTGGCTTATGTGTCTAAAGTTCATCTGTATATTTTCTGCCTCACACCTGGGATTAGTCCTTTTGCTAAGACGTTTTGGGTTACTAATCAGAAAATGCTATCCCAGTGTTGTAATTTGGGCCTTAGATATCTTTAGTATTGCAAGGTGTATTATTGTTTTCAGGTGTTTATATTACATATACATAAATTAAAACTAATATGTGTAATTGAAATTCAAGACGATGTAGTTCATGTAATACCACTTGAACACTGCATCCGTGCATTCCTTCTACATTAAAATTCTTGGTTCTAAAAGACACGAGAGATATAAAAATTAACATATTAAGAACACCAACAGAACAGCCTCAGAATGAAAACTTGAAAACTATCACTACTGGTAGGATTTGCAGTGTTGTTTTTAGGAGCTATGTTGCTGATGAACACATACATGTGTTCTAACTGATTAGAAACTATGGCCTTCAGATTATTTATTTGTCAGTGTGGTAGATGATTCTAATAAGCAGCAATGGTTTTCACGCTGCTGTTCTCCAGAAATGAGGTTATCAGGTTATCTATAGTTTCCAAGAGAAGCCTTCAGAGAATTCCACCCTATAGGCTGCTTGTCATCATTAAACCCTGGGCAATTCAATGCAAGAGGTGCCTTATGGGAGGGAGGGGTGGAGGTGCATACTGATGCTCACTATTCATTCATTCATTCATTCATTCATTCATTCATTCATTTATACATACTGATTTTTTTGCAGTATAAAGAGTTTCTAAGCAATAAAGCCACCAGGAACCAGCAATTATTTCCTATGTCTGTCTCTAATGAACACAGCCGATTTTCTGTTTTCTCTCAGTGCATACAGAAATGGTCACTCTCCCCCCCGCCCCCCCCGAAGCCATTTCGAAACATCCTGATTAAAAGAGAGGTGCTCTATGACAGAACTGGAACACAAAGAGAGATCGTAGGCTTTATACTCCCGCAACGGAGCACCCCAGAAAACCAGCACCCTAAAGGGGGAAAGAGTGCATGTGGACTAGCTTTAGAATTTTCAGTTCGTGGTCACTCCATGGCCTCAGCTCCTGTGCTGGATCAGAACATCATAGCCAAAAACATCTGGTGAAAAAACCCTGTTCACCGCATAGCACCTAGGAAACAAAAAGAGACGGAGAAAGAGACTAGGGTTCAAGGATACCTACCCTTCAAGGCAAGTCCCCAGAGACCCACTTTCTTCAAAAGGCCACACCTCTTAATGTTTTCGGGGGTTTTAGATAGCCCATTAAGTTTTGCATCAGGGACCTGACCTTTAACACACAAGCTTTTGGAGGATATTGTAAGATTTTTAAAGGGAGAAAGTCAGGGTGGAATACATTTCAGTGGAGGTTATGGTAACACAGGAGCTTGGACTTAAGTAACAAGCACCTGAAGTCCGAGGCCTAGAATGTTCTTTATTATTTTAGTGTGTGTTCTGTTAAACTGTACAAAGAAGTCTTAATATTTTCAAAAAGATAATGGGAATATTTAAATTAAATGAATGGTCTTTTGAAATTTTTCATTGGGTTTGAGAGCAATTAAACCCAGATATAACCATGAAAACTCTATGGAATAAGAGATTAATGAAAATGGAAATCATATTATATGTGTTTATGACATGATCAGTAATTGAGAAAACCTATGTATGATAAATGACAGAACAAAGCTAAGTCATCTCTGCTTCATTTTAAAGAGTTGGAGCTCAGCCATGATTGTCTCTGGCCTCTTTTATTCTGGAGATTTAGTGGAAAGGTTTTGGAAACCAAGTACATACAACTTGAATTTCATGACTGTCAGGGACCTGCAAAGAATCAAAAGCAGCAGGGACCACTGACTCTGATGCAGGGAGACTGTCTGATGAGGTAGGGGAAGGTATCTAGAATAAACAAATCAAGGGTGTGAGAAATTCGGTTGTAATGTACTTCAGTATTTCAGTGTATGCTTTGGAATTGTAAATCTGAACATTTGTCAAGAAAGTAAGGAAATGGAGGCCCTTTGTATTCTCTGTACCTTCCGCGGGGAGTGCTAGGATTTGGGAAGGGTTTGAGTCTGAGAAATTGGGAAGGCAGGCCTTAAATGTGACAATTTGTAGAATCATAATGTTCTGACGTCAGTGGCCTATTTACATAGCTAGGTCCCTTTAATGTAAGTATCCAATCTATTTTTTTTTACCTTCTTTCGTCATTTGCTTCTCTGACAGGACTCATAAATTCTTATAAGGAAAAAGAAGGATCATGTGACCAGTGCACATCATCCAGTGCCCTTGTCCAGTGGCTAGTTTTGTTGACTTGATGGGACTGTAGTCTCTGTGAGCTCTACGTGCAGTTCAAGCTTGAGTACTGCATCCCATCTGTCAGGCCCTTACTGTCTCTTCACCTTCTCCTTGGTCCATAAGGGCATCTCTGGACTGTAGCGGTAATTTGGAACACTGCTTTGTGTTCCCAGCTTGAGGGCTCTAAGGCTAGGCACTCCTAAACCTTCCCTTTACCCCAGGCCCAAGCAGGGAAGTGGCCAGTGATCACCCACCCCAATATTCATATGGCTGGTTGGTTTTCTCTCCTGCAGCTCCTACTTCCCATTCTTCTCTCCCGATTCATGGTGATTCCCTATGTCCTTTTTCCCAGTTCCTAGCTTTAACAAATCTAAATGTCTCTTCCTGTCTCCCTTGGCCCAACCACTGGCTGATAGTATCTTTATTGATTGATTAAAAACCAACTGGGGACAAGAACCTTCAGTGTTTAGACACACAGATTCCCAGTTAAATCATACCATGAGAACCAATCCCAGATCCTGGACCCCACTCCTCCAAGGCTCAATAGAGAGTATGGGGAGCCTAGAGTTCTTTCTCAGCTTACCCATTGATGTACATTTTCTGTGCCTGCAACATGTATGGGCATGTGGAATGGTGCCTTAGACAACACAAGGGTTAGTCTGTCACTAACCAGACTCTAGAGCAGTGGTTCTCAGCTCGTGGGTCACAATCCCTTTGGGAGGCCCTTTCACAGGGGTCACCTAAGATCATTAGAAAGCACAAATACTCATAAGATGATTCATAACAGTAGAAAAATTACAGTTATGAAATTGAAACAAAAATAATTTGGTCGGGGTCGCCATATGAGGAACTGTAATAAAGGTCATGATATTAGGAAGGCTGAGCACCACTGTTCTAGAGTCTTAGAGTTCCTTGTATCTGTATGACTATGTCCTCAATAGCTGACTCCTTACATAAATGGGAGAATATGGACCTGTGCATTTGGTATTTCCAAGTTGCAAACATCTTTCATCTGTTCCTCCAGTCCTGCAAGGATATCCGCACATTGCAGACTTTTCATCTTCTCTTCTGTAATGCTGTACAGTCAGAAAGTCTGATGGAAAATTTAGCTTTCTGTGAGAGGAAGTAAAAATACATCTTGACATTATTTAAAATGACAGATTTTGCTCCTGTCCTTTTTTTTTTTTTTCTCCATCTTTTTCTTCAACGTTACTTATTCTCACACATTGAGCAGCTGAACACCAGGTCACTCTTTCTCCCTGAGGTTTGGCCTCCGAGTTCTTCATCTACCTAACGATAGTCTGGCTCCATAGCCAGAGCCGTGACCTCGGCTGTTTGACTGGTGATCACAGGTGCTCCTTTCAGCTTCCGATGCTTCCACTGCCAACACACCTACTCTCTAGCATTTAGGCCTCCACTTCTTCAGGTTCTGTGCCCACCAGCTTCTTTCTGTCTGTTTCTTTCTCACTCCTTACATTCTATAAAGCACATCCTCTTCCTCTCCCACTGTTCTCCATGTCATCCACGTCTCCACTCGGCAACCTAGATCCCCTCTTTATTAAAGACAGATTTTTTTTCTCATAAAATACATACTAACTATGGCTTCCCCTCTCTTCCTCCCACTTCCTACCTACCACTCCTCCAATCTGGATTCACCCCCTTTCTGTCTTTCATTAGACAACAAACATACTTCTAAGGGATGATACTAAAATAAAACCATGTGTCAGCTGATACCAAGAACCTGAGACTAGAGACCTAGAGACTTAGGGTAAAACTGGATACCATTGTTCTATAAAAAGACCATAGCAATAAAATGACTCCTGATGGTTTTCTGCTATACTCATAGGTTGGTGACTTGTTCAGCCATCATCAGAGAAACTTCCTCCTACAGCAGACAGAAAGAAATTCAGAGAGATCCGTAGCCAGACAATATGAAGAGAAAGGGAGATCTTGGAACACTCTTCCTCAACTGGGATGTCTATATCAAATCTTGAGGAAGAGGAGCTGGAAAGAGCATAAGAGCAGAAAGACAGACAGCTAGAAAGCAAAGCCCTCTAAATCAACACGCTCAGTGTACACATGAACCCACGGAGGCATGCACAGGGCCTTCGTGGGTCAGCACCAGCTGGGGCCCTAGAACTGAAAGAAGTGGACACATGATCCCATTCCTAACCCAAAAGCTCTCTTCAGTTGATAACCACTTGCACATGAAAATTCAATTTTCTCCAAGGAAATTTCACTGGTGTAACAAACTTCTCTTAAGGGTAGACTCCATGTCCAGAAATAGAGGGCCAACAGTAAATGAACCAACTCAGTGGCATCTCCAGAGATTCCTCGTCTTACAATGTCGTGTCATGCTTTTAAGATTTTACTTTTATATTATATCTTACCTAGTATTTCCTTTTTAAAATTTTTATCTTTTCACCCTCTATGTGCTTTGTGTATATATTATGGGTATGTGTTGCATCTCATGGTGTGAGCCTTAAGTCAAGTAAGACAATGGTGGGTTACTTCCACAAGTTTTATGCCAGCATTGTGCTAATGTATCTTGCAGGCAGGACACCATGGTAGATCAAAGGGTTGTGGTTGGGTTGGTGTTTACATTTTCCTTTGGTAGTGTGAAGAGTACTTTCCTGTACCAAAGACACTAGCATGTATGTCCCTATGATGGCTCTCTGTAGACAGCACCTTAATTTCTACATGTCCCTTGAGTTGTTTGGGCACTGTCTACAGCAACAGGACTTTGCCTTCAGTTTTTGGAGAGCAACCTATAGTTTTGGTCTAAGGACGGGTTGTTTGGGGATTTCTCTGGGACCTCTTTGGTCTCAGGATTGGAAGTTTCATTTGGTGACAAGAGATGTCCAGTCTCCCCCATTACTTTGCAGTTTAATTTAATGGGCCTTCATATTACATCTATTTTAAATATATGTCTACTGTATTAAATGTTCACACTCATCCTCAAATGGCCCTGAATCTTAGCTTTCTCTCACTGTATTCCCTCCCTTGTTTTCCTCTCTTTGTACCAGTCTCCACTTAATCCTCCTGCTCCAGTCAACCCCACCACCTTAGCTAATTATTCTAGCTCCCTTTCCTAGGGAGATCTACATCCCTACTCCCAGTCTCTTAGTCTATAGCTGGCTTCTGTGGTTCTACAGATTGTAGCTCGGTTATCATTGATTTAATAGATAACATCCACATGTAAGTGAATACATACCATATTTGACTTTCTGTGTCTGGGTTACCTCACTCAGAACGATTGTTTTGCTAGCTCTATTTATTTACCTATAAATTTCATGATTTTGTGCTTTTAATGGCTGAGTAATACTCCATTGTGTAAATGCACCACATTTTATTTATCAATTTTTCTGTTGAGGGACATCAGGGTTGTTTTAAATTTCTGGATATTATAAATAAAGAAGCAAGGAACATGGAAACACAGATTTTTTAGGAGCCAGACATATACACATATATATATATATGCGCCATGGCTATATTCTAAACAAATATTTCAATGACGTACAGGTTTTAATGTCTGAGACAACTGAATTTGGATCATACACATACATCTTATAAACTATGGGTCTTCAGGGACATTAATAAGACATATGGTTTGGGCTTTTTCTTTTCAATTCAGATTGAGGGCATGTGAGAAAAAGTCCACCTGGCAAGAAGGTGGAATGTGGTCTCCTTCAAGGCCTCTAACCACATGTATTGAGCAAAGGAGAGTAGACCAGACACCTACACGCTCACAGCCATTTGTCTGAGTCCCTGATACATTGTTTGATAGCTCGGATGGCTGGCTTATAGCAAAATGACAGAAGCATGAATCTGGGTTTCACTGGGACTGTGTTGGTTGTTCACTGCATACCTTTGTATAGAGATTCTGATCTCATTGTTGCACATGTGAATTAGCAGACAAGTATAGACTTACTACAATATCTGAGAAGATTACATTTAAAAATTTACATGTACTTATGCTTTGTCTTTACTTCAATTTCCCCCTTTCTCTTAATCACCATTTTCTCTTTTGTGCTCATTTTTTTCTTTCTAGGAAACATGTGTGTGTGTGTATGTGTGTGTGTGTGTGTGTGTGTGTGTGTATGTATGTATGTATGTATATAAAGTGACATAAAAGTTATTATATACCCCGTAGTCAAGGCCCAATAAAGGCACAGAACAAAGTGGACACTGTTACCTTTTGTTTTCTTGAACTGGATGCCATTACTATTTTTCTTCTATTTGGGTTTTGTTTGATTAGTTTATTTTTGTTTTGTTTTTGAGATAGGCTCTTAGTATGCATTCCTGGCTGGCTTGGAATGTTCTGTGTAGACTGCTGTTCTTGAATTTTTGAATCACCTGCCTCTTCTTCCCAGGTCCTGGAATTATAAGTGTATACTTCTATGTCCAGTCCCTCCCCCAGACTTCAGTAGTATTCTCAGACATAGGGATCATTCCCTGCCTATCGACCAGACAAAAGAACCCTTAATGAACCTGGGATAAATCTCCTCTCTTGGATACAGGTTTTAGCCATAATCCTTAGCTCATAGGGAGTCCTTGAGAATGCATTTGTGTGTTTGTTTATGTGTGTGTGTATACATATTTTTGAATAAATTTAGAACTGAGATAATTAGATATGAAGGCCATATATTCTAGAAAGTCTGATTAAAAGTTTGATTTCTGGATTTTAATAATGCTAAAGAGCTCACTAGCCAATCTTATTACTTCAGAAGTAATAGTTTATGGACCACTGTTATTTTTTTCCTTCTATTCTATCCATTCTTTCCATCTGTATTTTCCTGTAGAGATGATAAACAATATGTAAATGCCAATAGTGATATTAAATATTTCCCGATTATGAAGTCACTTGAATACTATTGTAATAACTAGGAGTAGAGTTTATCATCCCAATTTTTAGTTAGGAAACTGCCTACAAAGAACTTAAAGACATTGCTCAGTGATATATACCTAATCAGTGCTAGGATGCTAGATATAAATTTAGACTGGAGCATTATATTTTAGAAGTATAATCTAGACACCATAACTTACATCAAAACTCACAAAAATGTAAACTTGGCTTAACATATTCATGACATGCACTATGGCTGTAATTGCAAATTAGCAATTAGGCAGTGTTACATATTTTACCTTTGTAATTAAGATAATTACTTGGAAGTGTTCTAAATAAAATTATTCAAGTATCTCAACACATTTAAAAAGTATCTTAAGTTCTAGTTGGAAGGAAATGAAATCAATTACTCTAGGAGTCCCTTTGTTAGAAAGAAGACCGCCATCAATATTTTCAGTCTGTAGGAAACTTTAAAGGAAAGATTTATTTTTATTAGTTTTAATTATGTGTATCTGTGTGTGTTTAGGTATGCACACATAAGTGCAGGTATATGTGAAAGCCAAAGTCATTGGTGCCCCATGATCTGGCATCATAGGCAGTTGGGAGCCACCCAAAGTGGGTGCTGGGAGCCAAAATCCAGTCTTCAGCAAGAGGAACATGCGTTCTTCACCACTGAGCTACCTCTTCAGCCCAAGAGTCTACAGGAGACTAAAAGATTATTTTAAAGATTTAGCATTACTTTTCTGTTTTATACTTTTGTATAAATGTAGTATATTAGCTATCTAGAATTAAGAATATTCACTTACCAGGTGTTTTTGTTACTCTTCTCTAAGTTTAATAAAGAACCATGGTCAAATGACTTATAAAAGAGTTTTTAGTCAGACTTACGGTCCAGAGGGTCAGAGACTATGGTCATGGAGTAAAGGCATGGTGCCCAGACGTTGGAGCTACAGCTCAAAGCTCACATCCTGGAGAGCTTACATCTCAGTTCACAAACAGAGAGGGCCCTGGAAAAAGCATGGATTTTCTGAAACCTCAAACCCTACCCCAGTAACAGAACCTCTGCAACGATGCACACCTAATTCTTCCCTAACAATTCCACTAACTGGAGACCAAATATTCAGAGAGAAGAGCCTAAGGGGCCATTTTCATTCAAAACACCACGGAGTGCTATAAATATTTAGTCATTATTTGCTATGACTTACATGGCTGTGCACCCGACCTCACAGAAATGACCAGGGAATGAACAAAGGACAGATACATTTGAAGAATAAAGGTGGGTATCGGGTGGATGTGTTCTGTGATAAAGAGGCACCAGCTGCCTGGAAACTCAGCACATCTGTTACATATGGCTGAGCGGGGACTTAGGGTTACCATATGCAGCCAGATGAGGAGGTGAGTCTGTGAAACACAGCTGAATAAGAAGGAATCAGGCTGGTTAATTTCAGGAGAGCTCAGAGGAGCAGTTTCAGGTTGCAGTCAGTCATCCGGAAGGAGGAACCTGTGGTTGTTTGTTTCTGCGTTTACTGGTTTTGGCTAAATGTCAGTTGCTCATAGCATCTGTACTTGAAGCATCAGAAGGACTTTCCTGTTCTGAGCCTGACGCAAGGGAGGCTTTGACTCTCCCATGGGTCTGAGACACCTTGACATTGCTGTGTTCACGTCAGCTGCACACAATCCTTCGGAACTTTATCCACACCCCACAATAACTGATGCCTATCACCTCTTCCCAGCCTGATGCACAGCCAAGCTCGGGACACCATGATTTCAACTTAGTCATCCGTATGTACCTCCTGGATTGACTTTCTAGGAAGGCACGCGCAAGCACCATATCTAAATCTGTATTTCCCTGAGGCAGAGATCCTAGAAATGGCTGCCTGACTGTGACTCACTTGTCTGTAGGTTTAGATGCTCCTCTGATGTTGTGTCTAACAATATATTATTGTGTGTATAAATAATGAAGCCACTGTCTTGTAAATAGTCATAGTTCTACTATGACACCCATTAGCCCATTAGAGACTTACCATCTCATACTAATGGCTTAGCCACAAGTGCGTTTTGTATTTACATGGAAGTGGTTCAGAAATGGCTGCTCTCAAAGCACACTTAGATGCCACTTACAGAGAATTATACTTCTCAGATTTCAAAGGATTCCGACCCCTGCCTCAGGAAGAGGAAGTCTTCAGGTTCACAAAAGCTTGTTGATAGCAAACTATAATCTTTGTCTTTATATATCTAATTTTAAATTTAACAACACATAGTAAATACTTTTAAAAGTATATAGAGTTTCCAAATTCCCTTTGGACACTCTTCTCCTTTCCAGAAAAACCAGCATTTCTTCTTTAGAATTTATCATCTGAGTTTTACAAATGTGTGTGTGTGTGTGTGTGTGTGTGTGTGTGTGTGTGTGTGTGTGTGTAAAAAGAGATAAGCACACAGAACATTTAAACTTTGTCTTATGTATGTTTAACACAATAAAAGTGCTAACAGACACGGCATATTTATTAACCTCTGTGCCCTGTAGATCCTGTCTGCCAGAGTATAAATTTTCCATTTTAACAGTGTCATGGTATCTAGCATTTAGAAGAAAACCGCTCCCCTGATGGGAACCGTGGGGTGTGGGCTCCTCATTCTTTGCTTTTTCCTTCCCGATGTGGATATTTTGAGAATTCACTGAGTACAGACTCACCCTCTCTGTCTACGCTCTCTACTCCTAGACCTTTTCTTGCCTTATCCCCCAGGTTCATTCAAGTCTTCATCTAAAAAAAAAAAGGAGCCCATCCGAAGCCCCTGATGTTTCTGCCCATCCCCCCTTTCTTCCGCTCAGTACCCAGTTCTGGCTGCACGGGTTTTACCTTAACTGATTGTGTTTACTTCTCTTCTTAATGTTTGCATGAGCCAGCCCGCAGGAAGTGTGCTGCCTTTCTCTCTGCTTTCCTGTCCTAGAACTTGGTTTTATAACTTTTATATTTTCCCATTATTTTAGTAATAGTCCATTTTATTTTTTATTCACAACAATTTATTTATACTTACAATTTCCTTTATATTTTATGCTATTTATATCTACACTATCTTGTTTACATTTACAATATATATTTATAAGTTCCATAGAATTTGTTTCCAGAATTTGTTCACTGATACATTCTTAGAGCTTAAGAGAGTGGCTTGGACAGAATAAACCTCTGTGAAAACCTATATGACTAATATAAAACTTAATTTAGGAATCATCAAGATGGCATAGCAAGAAAAGTTGCTTGTTGGTAAGCCTGGTTTTTTGGGTTTGATGCCCACATAGTAAGAGAGATTATTTTGATCATATTCCCACCACTCCAAGTCCTCCCAGATCCTTCTACTTTCCTGGTCAGACAGCATTACGTTCTCTTCTTCTCTATAAAAAATTAGAAAAACAACAAAAAATAAAAAACTAAAAGGAATAAAACCAATAAAACATCAAAAGTGCATACAACCGCATACACACATATACACATGCACACACACACACTCACACACACACACACACACACACACACACACACAATGGAGTCTATTTTTGTTGGCCAACTAAGCCTAGGCATTACAGGATTGTTGGAGTACTTAGTGACATTCCTTTGGAGCAAACTGATTTTTCCCTTGCCCGTCAGTTGATTGCAAAGAGCTCCCTGGTTCTGGGTGGGATTTTGTGTCCACTTCCGTTTTACAGTGCTGAGAGTTTTGTCTTGTTAGAACATGGGAGGGTCCCATGAGTGCCCCCACACCCTCTGTGAGCTCATGTGTGTATCAATCTCATTGTGTCTCTACCACATAATACACTTACAGACATCTGCAATGTTTCCATCTCCTCCTCCTCATCTTTCTCCTCTTCTTCCCTCCGCACCCCCCTCTCAGTAGGGTTTCTCTTTGTAACCATGGTTGTCCTGGAACTTGCTCTGTACTCTAGGCTGGCCTTAAACTCAGAGATCTGCCTGACTCTGAGGGATTAAAGATGTGCACTGCCACATCCAGTCTCTCTGCCTCCTCTTCTGTACAGATTCCGAGCCTTGCGGGGGAGGGGTTTCATGAAGACCTCCATTTATGGCTGAGTGCTTCAAACTACATCACTTTCTGTACACTGTCCGGTTGTGGATCTTTGTTAATTACCACGTACAGCATGAAGCTTCTCTGATGAGGGCTGAGTGATGCTCTGATCTATGGATATAGCAACACATCTCTAGGAGTTGTTTTATTCCTATGTTCCTTTAGCAGAACAGTAGGTTTTCCCCCTAGGTCTACCTATGACCTAACTAGTCTCAGTTTGCTGGCCACTTTATCAGTGCCAGGTATGGATTCCATATCATGGAGTAGGCTTTCAATTCAACAAAATGTGACTGGCTCTTGTAACATCTGAGCCACTACTACACTGTGGTCTTACAGACAGGTCTCTGCTGTGGGTGAGAGACAGAGTTCGGAGCTGTGGTATTGACATTACTGCTCCCCAAACCCTGCCGTAGCAGCCAAAGTACCTTTGAGCACCATGCACACAGGTCAGTAGGCGTGAAGCTTTCTGTGTGCACCGGCTTCATGTCTCCATTTTTGATAACGTAAGTAAATGGTGTCTTCAGCAAAGGGCCTTAGGTGAGGTAATGAACGGTAAGTAGTAACCTTGGGTGTCTGGGAGGGTCTTTTATGGGACTCCCTTTGCCCAAATCTCAGCAAGATGTAACCTATTCCTGGCTCTGGAGGTTTAATCTGGTGGCATAAGATGTCTAGCTGGAACATTGCTTCCCCCATTATATGATGATGTGGTTTAAATTCCTTCCATATATGTATATATTCTAGGAAACTTCTGAGGTAGTAGCCTTCCATACAGCATTCCTGAAGGCTTTAGTGTTAGCTGTCTTTCTGCATGTTCTCTACATGTTAAAATGTATTGTGTAAAGCTTTTTGGGGTTATCCTAATTTTTTTACAAAACAATCTTTCTGTAATTTTTTAATACTAACATAGCTTTTATTCCTCACTCGCATCCCTTTCCCTTTTAAAATGTAGACTTTCCAAGCCATCTGGATTTCATGTAAATAGTCCTATTTTTGTGTTGGCAAATAACCTATTTTTTTTAAACACCAATCTGGCTGGAAAATCACTGACATTGATCAAGTCTGAATTGATTTTGGTTGCAAACACTTATTGTTTCTCTTCTTCTAGAGGAAGACATCCAACTTCAACACACATTCCAGCCTATCCTTTACTTCCTGTGAGAAGAGGTAGCCATTCAGTAACTATAGTCTCCTTAGAAAGAGTAATTTTTATACCATTTTTATTTCCCCTTCTCATTATTTCCTTGATATTTCTTCTGTTCCTCTCACTTGTGATCTGGCTGCTGAGTTGTTACTGTGTCTCTTAAAAGCTGCAGCAAGTACTTATTTGCAGTGGCCGTGGATTTGGCTGGTTCCTTTGTCTGTCTCTATACACGTTCTGTTTGCCCCTTGCACTCAATTTTTGTTTTACTTAGTCCTTCCTGTACCGATTTTTCCCTCTAGATGATAGCTTAGAATCTCTTATACCTGACAGTGGAATTTTGCTAAAGCCACACTGTACGTTGGAAGTTGAATTTTGGTTTCAGGGTAGTACATTTCAGACCTTTAAGTTTATGTTTTCACTGCCTGCTTCTCTTAGATGTTATTAATGATACCAGTTAGTGCTAGTGTTGGTGGATCTGTGCTGCCCTCACTCTATGGCCTCCCTCATGCTTAGACGGTGGTGGTTAGCCCTCACCTCCGTGTTTAAGACGCGGTCTGTCAGAGAGTATTCAAGCATGTCCTCAGCTCTGCTCAAATGATTCCTTGTTGCAGACCCTGTTAGGAGAAAAAATGTTTAAATAGGACTTTATTTTCTTTCAAGGCGTCTCTCAGTTCATATTTTGCATTCTGCCATTTAAATGTTCCCCTGGGATGGTTTTGGGAGGACTGGAAACATTAGTGAGTTGTGTCTTGTCCTTTTGCTCCTGTCCCTTCATCAGTACCTTAAGACATACTGCTAACTTTTCTTTCACAAACATAGGTCAGTATCAGTGATGTTCAAGCCTGAATGTTCTTTTCTGGGGGAAAGAGCTTTAAAAGATTGGTCCTTAGCTATCTTAAGAGTTTAGTTTCTTTTAACTTTCAGAGTCTGTAAGCAACTTTATCCTAAAACTAAGCATGTGATTTGGTACTTTTTCATGGACAGCAATTTGAGGATTGAGCATTTCAGATTAAAACCTCCACCGACTGAATTCCACTCCTCTCTGTTGCATCCACACAGCTGTGCTGTGCTTTGTAGAAAACTTACATTAATTTTATTTTCGGTGAGATATTAGCACAGGGCAGATACATTTTGAGAAACTAGATTGTACATAACAAAAGGCTGGAAGTTCTTGAATGATAGAGGTATCTGGATTCTAGTGATGTTGAGTGTGGTTTCTGAGGCCACAGGCAGGTAACCCGTCAAGATGGAGTCCAATAGAAAGTAGAACGTGTCCTTGGCTTGATCATGTAGCAGTTGGCTGAAAAGCTATCTGTTAAATCAAACACTGCCATGCAGTTGTGTTGTGTCATACAGCATCAGGATCATCATCCATCAGGGAGAACCCCATGTTGGGTTTTCTAGGATTGCAAGTGGCGTTAAACCTAGTGAATGGATTGTTGTGGTTTCAGCAGACTTGTAGACATTTGATCATTACTCTCCTTCAGAACTCCCTGTGAAGTCTCTCTTCATAAGGAACATCATGTGCACGGCTCTGGGAGTGAAGAGAGCATCACCTTGCAGCTGATCCAGACATTGTAATAACAGAGCACAAGTTCAAGTAGCTGGTCATGAATCAGCCACTCTTCCCCTCTGCAACTCTGGCTCCTACACTGCACGGACCATTCCATGCATTTCATATCACGGATGCTTAAAGGATCAAATGATTGTAGATGGTTTCTTAGGAGTGAGGTCATTCGACAGCTGAAAGCATGATTGGCATGCAAATATGATTTGTTAATGATTATTTGATCATGTTAGTGTGTGGTGTAACTTGGAAAAAGAAAAGCTAATACATGGTAAATTTCTCTTTTTGGAACTTAAAGAATTAACTATCACAGTAACTGTAACAATATTTTAATGTGTTCCTCAATATGCCTTGTTGTTACTAAGATTTTAATACTCTGAAGGGGAGGGATTTTCTTTCTGCCTACAGTCTGAAGAAATGAGTCTCGTGCTTTGTGATTGTTCAGGGAAGACTTATGGGGTCACATAGAAGTCACTACAGACCACTGGGAAGACTTGCATACCTGGCTTTCCTTCAAATTGACACTGAAATCCATTTCATGGTCGCATTTTATAGGTTTACACAATTGTGTGTTTCACCATGAAATGAAGGAAAACAATCTTAACCGTTTTTATGGTGAGGTTTAAATAATTCTGAGTAATTTCTGGGGAAAAGCTACTCATAAGCATGAAATAAGCAAAGTGGGATATGTTTCTATAACCCTGAGTTATACATGCACACATATAAAGCACATATATGCTGTATGTATATGAATTCATATGTGTGTGCATGCATATAATAGATATACACAAACATGCACACATAGAATTTTATGTCTATGTAAATAAGCAAGTGGCTGAAAGAACAGAGTGTGCAGCAGCTGTGCTGTGCATCAGGCAATGTGTGCAGCAGCTGTGCAGTGCAATGTGTGCAGCAGCTGTGCAGTGCAATGTGTGCAGCAGCTGTGCAGTGTGATGTGTGCAGCAGCTGTGCAGTGCAATGTGTGCAGCAGCTGTGCTGTGCATCAGGTGATGTGTGCAGCAGCTGTGCAGTGCACCAGGAGATGTGTGCAGCTCATGTACTATAAAGGGAAAACTGCACAGCTGAATGCACACATTTTTATTCAGCAATTCAATTTGTTATAGTCAATTTGTTACAGTGAGTCTCAAGGACAAGGAATTTTATAAATGTTTATTTCTTAGCAAGGCTTACTAAGGGTCTTTCTAGTGGATTTTGGCCTCATTCAAAGCACAAACAGAAAATTCTTTCTCAGTTCTCTTCTTTCAAACAAACAGGTAAAGAAAATTGGCTTGAGTAATCATTGAAAGATTCCAAGATAATCGTTTAAAATGATTGTTTTCTTCTTATGAAAGGGGTTTCTGAAAGGCCTGAAAGTGCTGCTGTAAGGTTGGCTGACACCAACGGTGGTCTATACTACTGCAGCATGACTTGGGGGGACAATTGGGAAAGTGTTCGAACGTTTGCACCCACAGACCACTGCCTTAGTATAAATGGCACCCCTCAGAATATACAGTACAAGAGACCCCTGCTTGCTATTTATCTGAATGAAATCTGCTTCATACCACAATGTTCTTTGTTTGAATTGGATTCAGTCGTAATTTGAACTGGTTGAATCTTGACCTAAGAACTTATGGTTGGATAAGAATCTGCTGAGAAAAAAAGACTGAAGCCAGGTAGGGTTGAAGGCTCTCTGGGTCTCAGACCCAGGAGCAATAGTTCATTATGAGAAATCCTGACTGAGCCACTTGGAAAGATGAGCTCTGTCACCATAGCAACACTAGGGCCACTTCTGCAGATCTTAGTGGTTCCTGCCAATCCGCTCCAGCCCTGAACCATCAAATCCACTTACAGTGATGCCAGATGCTGCATACTCAAGGATATAAAAAAGAAACCATGTCCAGATGTGCCATGGGCAGAGGAGGTGTAATTTTTTTCTTTGAAAATTCTCTTCTTCCTTTATATGATAGAAAATAACTGCAAAATTTAACTTTTCTACTTGGGGTAAAAAAAACACAATTATTTTTAGCAAACCTCAATTTCCATTATTATCCAACTGCTTGTCTTTTAGAACTCACGAATAACAAATTCTTATGCCTAAAGTTTGGACACTGTATTTCTTGTTGCAGTGGATCTACACACAAATGCATGAGTGTACATTGTGGTTGTGTATGGGTACTTTGAATGCAATCTCTAATGGGTTTTTGGTAACTTATTAGCAGGAGTTGTATACTATTTACCTTTTATCTTTCATGTCTGCTTGTGGACTGGAGTTCACTGATATGTTAGTACAACTTGGAATGACAAAGATGAGCCGATTAGACAGAACCGCTCTTGCCTTTCATGAGGCAGATGAGTTCAGTGGCCATAGGAAAATGGAGGCCTGAAGAGACAGAAGTCCATGCAGAATCATGATCCAGAAGTGTGGAGTTGGAGTTGTTAGTTTTATTTGTAAAATTCTGAGACATCACTGTTAGGGTTGGGGGCAGACAATTGAAACAGATCAAGCTTTTAAATGATGCTGATAGAAAAGCAGCAGGTGGTAATTTAAGGAATGATGGGGATAACGTCTGATTAAAAACTATCTTTAGCAAGTCATTATACTGATACACAGCTTTCCAAAGGCAGTGGACAGACAGAGGCAAACAAATGAAATCACTGAGAGTCCTTTTGATTTGAGACTCAAAATAAGCCTCCCAGTTATGTGACCTACTTACTTGCCAGGTTATAAACGACCTCCAGAGCTCTGCCCTTTAATACCGACATGCCTTCCCTCTACAGTGTTGTTCTCTTATAATTAAAGTATTTGCAGATGCTCAAACATTTGATAAAGAAAAAGTGAACACTTCCAAAGCCTAAATACAGTTGTTTCTAAAGAAAAGCCAACTGTTCCGTTAAGATGCTAGGTGGATTGACCTAGATCTAGAAACGGAAAGGTTTGCTGAGACGTGGGCAGCTGTGCAGATCTCTGGGATGTGGGTTATTTAAACAGATGGTAACTGTGTCACAGCGAGCACCGTATGCAAGTTGACAGTGAGCAGAACTCTCGGGGAAGGAGAACTAGAGACGAACCATAATCTCACTGTGGACCTCTGAGGATTTTAATTAAAACACAGAGTGGAAATTTAGAGTGCTTGGATATACTTCTTCCGCATATTAATTGAATGTTAGTATTGGTTGGACTGTTGCTAAGATACCAGCCATGGGGAGCCCTGGGAAGTTCATGGCTGCTTTTGCTAAGTTTCGGGTGTGGCTTGGCCATGCTATTTCTGTGCTTTCCTACGTGGTCCCAAGGGAAGATAAAGACAAGGCTGTGCTTTGCTGTGTCCTCGATGCTGGCCATGGAGCTGAGGAGTTCCCTTTCTTTGTTTTCTGGGTCACTGTTTGGCAGGTGTCAAGGCACAAAGGATACTCCTCCATTAGTGAGCCTGGAAAACCAGTGATTTCTAAGAGAAACGTGGCAGACTGTCTCTAGGATCTATTCCCAGAATCCAGTCTTTATTCCATTCCTACCAGGAATAATGTCAAAGCTTACCTTCCTGCCTTTCTAACTTAAAAGAGAATAAAGTCTCATCACTATATCCCAGTCCTTCTAAAATTATATGTATTGATTTTTCTGAGCACGCAGGGAAGGGACTGAGCATGCACGTTCTCATGAGAGAGACCAAAGGGTGACTTGCAGGAATCCCCCTGTCTCTCCTTCCACAGTGCATTCCGGGGATTGAACTCAGGTGGTCAGTATTTAACTGCAAGCTTCCTTATTCACGGAGCCGTCTTGCCAGCCTCTATTCAACCTCAGCTGACGTGATACACAGGACAAACCAGAGCGATGTCATGTCTCTTTGCCAATCCGTGGTTAACCTCATACAATCATCCTTTCTAAACGGTGAAGCACACACCACCTAACTTTCCATAGAAGGACGAAGAGCGTGTTTCAGAAGAAAAGAGTTAAGTCTTTCATCACATAACTCAGAGAACCCTGTGGGAAATGAGAAGACCGAGATGTGTACTTAAGTATTTCATCTGAGGAGACAAATTGATGAGGAAGGGTTCACAGTATGTTTATGACTTACATAGGAACTCGCGGCATTTGAAATTTTGAACACACACAAAAGGAAATTTGTGAAGTCAAATTTTAACACAGAAGGGGCAGAGCTCCTGATACCCCACCCCTAGCTGATGAGTTAGTGGCAGTTTAATGGTTGCTTCTGGAGGAAAAGTCACCTTTCTTTGGGGGCATGACAACCAGCTTTTGCCCATATCCCGGTAGACAACTATCTCCAGGTGCATACAGTCAGCACTAACTGCATTCAGTGCATTATGAATAAATAAACAAACACCAAACGATTCCCAAAGGAGCACAAATGGGCTAGAGAGAGGACCCAGTGCCTAAGAACACACATTTTTTTTCCAGAGATACTGGTAATGGCTCCTGGCACCTATAGTAGATACTCATAACCACCTCTAACGCCAGTTCTAGGGGACGTACCATGTTTTTCTGACCTATACTGCACATTGTGGGCATGAACTCATACAGGCAATGACATGTACATGAATAAAAATGAATAAACAAAACTTTAAAATGAGTTGGAGGAGGATTGGAGAGGAAGAGTTGGAGTTAGATATTGATTAGGATACATCGTATATATGTATAAAATTTTCAAAAAATAAATAAAAGTGTTATTAGAAAAAATTAGGTAGAAGAAAGAATGGATATTTCTCACAAAATCATTAGAAAAATTTTTGTTATTGGGACAACAAATGTATTACATTATTGTCTTCATGTTTCTCTTCAAAGGGGACAAGGCTAATAGGGCTATGTGGCTAGTACCACTGGGCCACAGATAAAAAGATGGGTAATCAAGTTGATGTGATTATATGTGGCATTTAAATACAATTATTTATATACTTTTCTAATTGTTTCACTTTGAAGTTTAAGTTTGAAGCCTAGTATGGAAAATGAAGACATTTTAATTACAGTGCTAAAAAAAATACTTTCATCAACCATTCAGTGACATTTCTGCTCGTGGACAGTTTGCTTTTTGATCAGTTTATCTAGATACATGTTGCCTAAATGTTGGAAAATGCCTTCCCAAGCTTCAGGGATCATTGCAGAAGAGGGGCAAAAAGATTTTACAAGCCAAAGGGAGTGGATAATCACAGTGAAATGGGTTTCAGGACATACACAAGACAGTTGCTGGCATGGACTCACATCAGTTGTGATAGCATACAAGAAACCCACACAGGATCAAGTCAGACAAGATGTACAGGGCAGGCGGTCATGGAGTCTAGCTCGAGGAGCTGTTGGCAATTGATAACTGAGAGAGGAAGAAAGTTGTTTTGTTTTCAAGAATGTGGCCCCTGAAAGACTACCTATGCTCTATTAGACCATCCTACAACTGTTGTGTGAAATACCAATAAAAATGCACCACAATGCACCATCCCACACTAACTTCAGCTACTCTTTGGTCCCGGAGGTCTCACTACCTCCATGGCCTCCAAAAACCCACACTATCGCCTCGGGGCACCGGCGGGCCCAGCCTGGTCTCGTTCGATTCTCTGCTGGAGCTCCAGAAATCTCTCCACTCAACACACTCTGTTCCCATGGCTGCCACACTAGCCTCATGTATCCAGTTTCTGTGGCTGGCTGGGGTGCCTTGCCACCGTACCTTTCTCTGGAACGTGAAGGAAAACACCACACAGTCTTGGTTTAAAATCAACAGGTAACACAAATCAAGCCATACTAAATTAAACCGTTAAGTTTCTTTTCTCCTCCTCCCCCCTCCCCAACTTGGAAGTTCTCACCTAGTGACTAGTCCCCTGAAATCTTCATTCATTAGGGGAAAGTCCTTGCTACACACAACCATACATATGATGGTAGTTTCAAGTGGACAGACAGATAGACAGCCGTGATGTTGGGAGAGAGAAGTGGTGTAGGAGGCAAGGAAGGAATTATATGAGAGGAAATCAGGGGTGGGCGCGATCAATACACATCACACACATGTACAAAGTTCTCAGAAAATAAAAAGAAACATTAACTGTCCTTTACATTTGATAACCTTTTCTTCCTGCACGTGAGTCTTAACTAATGATTGCCCAAAATGAACATAAACTGTCTTTATTTTCTTCTTAAGACAAAAGAAGATATTTCCTAAGTGTTTAAGCATAAATATATTGTCATTAAGAGTAATAGGCACACAGGTGGAGTTGAAATATTGACATCAGCAAACATCTCACACAAAAGAAGCTGGGCTGACACACACACACACACACACACACACACACACACACACACACACACACATCTACACATACATAAAATGTATAATGTATAGTATTTACACTATATTACTTGTTAATTTTTTGTCAATTATAAAAATATGTTGGCAAATTTTGGAAAATAAGAAAAAAATAAATCATCTTACCTAATGGTCTAAAAGACATGTACAAACCGAAGTGATTCAGTTAAGACCGTATTCTATATTTCTTGATTCTGGTTCTCTTACCTATTCTAGCACAGTTAACTTTTGTAATAACGTTAAATCTTTCAGTTTATTTTTAAAAATGTCTACAAGTTTTTGTATACATCATCAGAGAACTGCATGCCAAGAACTCGAGTTGTGCTTTATGAGTAAATATGTATATTTTTATAATAACCTTTTCCTTCAGCAATGTGCGTCTGGTCTCTCTCCTTGCATTTTCCTGAGTTTCAAACATATTTAATCCATCATTATTACCATATTCAGTTAGAAAAAAATCTACTGTTAGTTTAATTAATAATTTTATTAATCATATTGTTCTGTGAATATCGGAAGGAAAACATAAGAGCGTTGGTTATGATACGTCTGAGAACCTCTTCACGCTCATGGTTAAATCGTGCTTGAATCGCTGCTTGATTGAGTTGATTGAATTGCTAATGCTCATTTTTCGTCTTGAGTCATCATCCTGTGAGCCGCCAAGGCACTAATGAATGAGCATCCTTCAGAGGATGCTCTGGCACTGTCTTCCAAGCTTCTCCTGTGCCTGCCACTCATGTTCTTGCTCTCACCCACTGGGAGGGTCCAGACATGTGGAAGCCAGGTTTCAGTTTGCCTTTAGAGTTTGTTCCTGCTCCTCCTATGATCCTCTTAAGTTGTGCTGGATACAATGTTGCATGGCTGGAGTTGGCTGAGTGTGCCTTGAGTACTGGGATTACACATATGAGCAATAGTATCTGACAGGTCTGTAGCATTTTAAACAATGGAATACTTAAGATTTTGTGTGTCATCTTTAGTCAGGGGCTTCAGTAAGCTCTCCATCATCCCAATTTTGGTATATGTGCTACAGAAGCAAGTACACATGTGACATTCTTTTTATTTAATTAAAAAAATAAAATTATTTTTAAATTTTTATTCATTGTACAAACCAATATCAGCCCTTCCTCTCCTTCCCGTGCCCCCCTCATGCAAATCCTCCCCTCATTTCTCCTTCCCCTTCTTTTTTGGGAAGAGGAAGCCCCCCTCTGGATGTCACACACATACCCTTCCCTGCACATCAAGTTGTTGTAGGAATAGGCATGTCCTCTCCCACTGAAGCCGAACAAAGCAGTCCATTTAGGGCCCTGGATCTATAGGCAGGCAGCAGGCAGGCAGCAGGCAGGCAGGCAGGCAGGCAGGCAGCAGGCAGGCAGCAGGCAGGCAGCAGGCAGGCAGCAGGCAGGCAGCAGGCAGGCAGGCAGCAGGCAGGCAGGCAGGCAGCAGGCAGGCAGGCAGCAGGCAGGCAGCAGGCAGGCAGCAGGCAGGCAGCAGGCAGGCAGGCAGCAGGCAGGCAGCAGGCAGGCAGCAGGCAGGCAGACAGGAAACAGGCTCAGGGACAGCCCCTGTTCCAGTTTTTTTGGGGATAGCATGAAGACCAAATGTCTCATCTACTTACTGCATGTGTGCAGGGGGCCTAGGTCTGGCCTGTACTCCTTCTTTGGTTTGTGATTTAGTCTCTGAGAGCTCACAAGGGTCCTAGTTAGTTGACTCTATTGGTCTTCCATCTCCTCTTCAGGTTCCTAAATCCTTTTCCGGTGGCCTCCCAGAGCTCCATCTAGTGTTTGGGTGTGAGTCTCTGCATCTCTTTCCATCGGCTGCTGGGTCAAGCTTCTAAGAGGACAGTCTCGCTAGGTTCCTGTCTGCAAGCTTAACAGAGTCATCAATAGTGTCAGGGACTTGTGCTTTCCCATGGATGAGTCTCATGTTGGGGCTGTCATCGATGAGCCATCTCCCCAGTCTCTGCTCGATCTTTGTCCCTGCACACCATGTAGGCAGGACACATCTTGGGTTAAAGGTTTCTGTGGGTGGGTTTCTGTCCTTATCAGTCCACTGCAAGTCCTGCCAAAGTGGCCACTTCAGGATCTATATCTCTCACTGCTAGGAGTCTCAGATAGTGTCACCTGCATAGACCCTCTGAAGCCTTCCCCCAACCCAGATCTCTGGTGTGTCCTAGAGATTGCTACCCCGCCCCCGCTGATCTTCCTTCTCTCTCCCCTGCTATCCTTACATATGAACTCTACCACCACTCGCTACCTGCTCCTCTTACCATCCCCTGTTCTACCCAGTTTTCTTCTTCCATTGACCTCCAATATCTGTTCTGTTTCCCTCTCTGAGAAAGATTCAGACATTCTCCATTGAGCTGCTATTTGGCTTCTCCGAGTCTGCCGATTACAGCATGGCTATCCTGTAATTTGTGGATAACACCCACTTCTCAGTGAGAACATCTCATGCATGTCCTTTTAGGTCTGGATTACCTCACTCGGGATGATACTTTTTAGTTCTATTTGCCTGCAAAATTCATGATGTTCTGTACTTTTTGTGGTTGAATATTATTCCATCCCATAAATGAATCAGATTTTTTTTTTTATTGGTTCTTCTCTAGAGAGACATCTAGGTTGTTTTTTTGTTTCTGGCTATTACAAATAACGCTGCCATGAACATAGTTGGACAAGTCAAAAGCTCACACCTACACATGCTGATGAGGATGTGGAGCAAGGGGAACACTCCTCCACTGTCGGTACAACCACTCTGGAAATCTATTTGGTCGTTTGTCAGAAGATAGGGCGTAGTTTTACCTCAAGGCCAAGCTATACCATTCCTGGGCATATATATACCTAAAAGATGCTCCATTAACCTACAAGGACATCTGTGACATTCTTAATGGTGACAGGATCATGTCTGTTGTATAGGCAACTGCAACCATATGATGGTATTCATTGTGAAAAACCAGCCAACTCTGTGATGTTCATATAGATCAAGACGGAAAACAAAATCTTGAAATTGGTAAAATATAGTTCTTTAGTTTGTTTCAGTTGATAATTAGTTCTTTATTTACAAAATAACATTATAGCAATTCATTCCTATTTTTGTACTTAAATTGTTCCCTTTCTGGCATCTCATTTCACAAGAAAAGTTTTTATATGTGAATTGTGTAATAATATTTGCAGTATGTATCTGTAAGTAGTTATAATATCATATAAATAAGTAAACTTTAATGTGTAATTGAAACCAATCTATGAACTAACAACAAGGCAGCTATTGAGTGAAAGTTAGATTCTCCTGATTTAAACATAATACTTTCATGGCAAACCATTTAAATAGCATCTAACTTTACCTAAACCCCACTACATTGGAAGTCTAAGAGCTGAGAGCAACACATATTTTGTACTTGACTTTGTCATGTTTTTCACATGTATAAAAGTGGAATTAATCAAACATACATCAGTCAATATGTTAAATCAAAATACTTTTTATGGGCAGTCTGATATTGGAAGTCCAGTGCCACGAGAATTATAATATCGATTTAGAATAACAGGCGTTAGGTCCTCCCTCATCGCTCTGGCCTCTTGTCTTCCTTGTGCTGGACTTGTCATGTCAGCACGGCTGAGCATGGACTTCTAACAAGGCACAGCCACAAGCCTTGTCTAGATGTCAGCTAAGTGGCCTGTCTCTCACAATCCTTTGCTGGCCAAGCTCCCTACTTGTGCCCAATGAAGAGAGCTGTGGAGGTTTAAGGCTTGCGATGAGTCAGGAAGCACCGAGGATGCGGGCATCAGTGTTTCGTTTGCCTGATGTCATTGTCCTTTATTTGCAAGTTGAACCTGCTTGTACTTTTCTAGAACTGTTTGTTCATTAGCAAGCACGCAGTCAGGCATTTATGTCTCTGCCCACCTAAAGCATGACATCTTTTCTCAAAAACTCACACACAGAACTTGAGTATAAATCCATAGATGTTATAATTGTATGACATACCCTGTGGACTTCTCTCTCTCCCTCTCTCTATTTATCTATCTCTGTCCGTCTGTCTGTCTCTCTCTCTCTGTAACATTCCCCACCCACACAATAGACTTGGAATGTTGGCCACTAAAATAAAAATTGCTTTTTAATGGAACATAAAAATGAAGCCTACTCCATGAAATTGAAACAAACACCAAAAAACAAGACCCAACCAACCAACCAACCAACCAACCAACCAAAGAAACAAAATCATTTTTTTGGGTGATCTTAGTACAACAAAAGGAAAAAGAAAAAAGAAGATTGCAGAAAGCATAGGAAGACATATGCCACTGAATAGTTTATGTTTATATTTGATTTACACACACACACACACACACACACACACGTGCTTGCACACACACATCATCTCTCCTCTTCTAGGCTATTCAGGTGTTGGTGAGCATTAGTCAAGTCACTCAATTTATATTTTCCAGACACTGGTATGCTGATGGGATTTAGAAGTTGCCAGTATTACTCAATGAGAATCAGAATGTTGTAGCATTTTAGCAACTTAATTGCACTTAACAACATAATGTATCACATGCTATTAGCAATATGATACCTATTAGCTTTTCTAATTTTTCTATAAACACCTTTAAAAGCATTGCCAGAAGTGAGGTTTCTGTGCATATTGATGCTGTTAGCCGGGTTGTGTATGTGTGTGTGTGTGTGTGTGTGTGTGTGTGTGTGTGTGTGTGTGTAGGCAATTCCTCTTTCCTTCCCTTTATACCTTTATTCCTGCAACCTTTCTCCTTCAAACTCCCCTTTTCCTCCTTTTCTTTTTTACCCACTGCATACTTTGCAAGATTGTTTATCCAGAGATACTTGGAGAATCACAGGTAATTCAGTCTTATTTCTGTGTTGACAATATCTGATTGATAGGTACATGTGAATCGTTATGTAGGAGTGGACTTACAGAGCCTTTGATATATTTAGATTTTGTAAAACCTCAGATACCCTGGTCCACAGAGAGTGCAAATTTCCTTACTTTAACCTTCTTTTGAGAAGTATAAATTGGTTATTATGGCAAAGTTTAAGTGCTTCTCTGAGTGAACCATGGGCAGATATGAACCATCAGACAAGATAAGGTAGAAAGGAGGCAGCAGCTTTGGGATAGCCCCCACTCTAGTTGGCCTTGCCTGGCCTCAGTGGGACAGGAAGAGCCTAGCCTCAGAGAGACTTCATGTGCTAGGTTGGGGCTTACTGAGGTGGGGGGCACCTGCTCAAAAGAAAAGATAAGTGGGAGAGGGAAAGGACTGTGGGAGGAATGACCAGGAGGGGACGCAACCAGCTGGGTATAAAGTGAATCAGTGAAAATGAAGACACGTGCAAGAACAGCCACAACTGAGCTTTGGTGTACTGGCTGGTTTGTGTCAACTTGACACAAGCTGGAGTTATCACAGAGAGAGGAGCCTCAGTTGAGGAACCGCCTCCATGAGATCCAGCTGTAAGGCATTTTCTCAACTAGTGATCAAGGGGGAGGGCCCAGCCCATTGTGGGTGGTGCTATCCCTGGCCCAGCCCATTGTGGGTGGTGCCATCCCTGGCCCAGCCCATTGTGGGTGGTGCCATCCCTGGGCTGGTAGACCTGGGTTCTATAAGAAAGCAGGCTGAGCAAGCCAGGGGAAGCAAGCCAGTAAGTAACATCCTCCATGTCCTCTGCACCAGCTCCTGCTTCCTGACCTGCTTGAGTTCCAGTCCTGACTTCCTCTGGTGATGAACAGCAATATGGAAGTATAAGCTGAATAAACCCTTTCCTCCCCAACTTGCTTCTTGGTCATAATGTTTTGTGCAGGAATAGAAACCCCGACTAGGACACATTTGGTAAACGTTTCAATAGAAAGTAACTTCCATGTTGTATTTTGTATGAGGTACTGAATCCTTTATATTGTATGTCCTCAGTTTTTAATGTAAGCATGTCATTGGTAACAGACATTGTTAGAGATAAAGAAAAATTTACATTTTGTATGTACTTATGAAGGTGAGAGTCATTGTTCTTTTTGTTAAAATGTGAAGACATCTGTGCTTGGTTTTGTATTTGCTTGTCTATTAAAGTTGTAGAAGGAATATTCTGATTCATATTTGATTGCACTGTTATTAAGTTCAAAATATAGCCATCTCTCATAAGAAAGCAATAAAAAATTTTATGACTCTTATTGTAAAAAACACAGATATAGAAAATTATACAAAATATAGTCTGAATCCAGTGAACTCTTTAAGTAAAGTATCACCCAGGAAGAGAAATGGGGACTGAGGAGTGCCCAGAGGCTCTGGCAGGACATTTTCTAATCAAATGCCTTTCGTTGTCTGATAATCAACTTCCCTGCTATGCTTTGCTTCATGTTTTGCTGAGCATACAGTCTTAAATAATGTTGTTTAGTTCTGTCTGTTTTGAATTTCGCATAAATTAAATTACACACTGTATACTATTGTGGTCTGTTTCTTTCCCTCAAATTAAGTCTTTAAGATTTATTTGCTTTGGGGGGGGCTCTTTTATATCCATCTGTTTTTATTATCATGTAGTTTTATCTTATCAAAGTATATCTTGATTTATCTTCCACTTCCATGATGGACATCTGGGTTGTTTCTCAGATTTCATTCTGTTTATACTAAGGCTTCCTTTTGTTGTTTAGTTTTAGGTTCTTGTGTTTTCCAGAGTCTCACTGTATAGCTCAGGATGGTCTCAAACTCAAGGTCTTCTGCCTAGACCTCTTGAGTGCCAGGTGTGTTCCAGCAACCCTGGCTTGTATCCAGATTTGAGCCCATACAAATAGTGGTGTTCTAAGCATCTTGTTTTGTTACTAGGAGTACGTGTGCAAAAGTTTCAAGTAAGATTGATCTTCAAAATGGATACACATTTTAATTTTAAAAATTATGTTTTTTTTCTTCTATTTGTACCCCACCCACCCTCCCCACATCTCCAGGGTATGAAAGTCTTCACAGTACTGCATAATTGTTTACTAAATAATATTACTTTTCTGTTTGCTGGAGGGGGTGGTATGGAAGCCAGAAGTTTACAGTAAAACACTTCCTTATTCCTTGCTCAGTGTTACCATTTATTTATTTATTTATTTATTTATTTATTTATTTATTTATTAAAATGTATTTTATATATGTGAGTACATTGCTGCTTTCTTCAGACACACCAGAAGAGGGCATCTGATCCCATTACAGATGGTTGTGAGCCACATGTGATTACTGGGAATTGAACTCAGGACCTCTGGAAGAACAATCAGTGCTCTTAACCACTGAGCCATCTTTCTAGCTCTGCGTTAACCTTTTAAACAGGGTTTCTCACTGAACCTGGAACTTGATGTTGCAGCCAGACCTATTCCTGGATCTATCTAGCTCTGACGTCCAAATGCTGGGGTTATCGAGATGCTAGGGACCCAAACTTCTGCAAGAAGGAATTTACCTACCGACTTGTCTTAATAAATTAAGAGTAATTTTCATTTGTTTGTTTGTTTTTGTGGTACTGGAATCTGAACCTAGAACACTGTATGGCTCAGCAAGTGGTTCATATTCCATAGCCCTAAATTAAAGCATTTGAAGTTTTCCCTGACAATTTTCATTTCAATATAGAAAGTTAAGCCTTTTCTGGTTATTACCAGTGGAGTACTATTCCATTTATTTAGATTCTTCTTTTTATGAAGTCAATAGACTGGTTACAACCTTTCTTTGCCTTCTTTGCCCTTGGTAGAGCACAGGCAAAGGACCCCTATGCTACAGGTTTGTTAGGAATTAAGATTCCCACAAAAAGAAAGCAGAGCGGAACGGATCCTGGGAACACGGCATATCTCTGAGAAGTTTGCCACTAGGCTGAACATAGTGTTTAGAGTCAGAGAACTGTTCTACAAGAACAGCAACCCGCCTTTCCCGGCCTCACTGATGGCGAACGGAGTCAAACCATCAGCGCCTGCCTGCTGTTGGTCTGTAGTAGGCTATGAACTACCCCACACTTCCAGGCTGTGCATTAGGTGAATACTGGATGGTCCATGTAGTCTGATGTCAAGAGAAGCTCTTGGTCAGAAGGGAGACAGTGTGGGTTACCCCACACTCCGGCTCCTCCCTCCCTCACTATATAGCTTCAGAAAAAACTTTTGCCTTGGAATGGTGCTCCCACCCGGCACAGAGGTCCTCATCTGGCACCCCTGCGAGCTAAAATAACGTTTCTTAGAGATTTATATAAAACACATAAAAATAAGGGGAATGCACATGAAGATTTAAATTCCATCATGAAGTTTGGGTGTATAGAGCCCAAATGTCATTTAAATTAAGAAAATGTCATTTGCCTCCTTATGTCTCCCCAGTAAATTCTAAGGAATGCATCTCAAAAAACATGGTTTTGTTGTTTATGCACAAATAACATTAAAGAATATTTGTGAAATAAACAAAAAATACCCTCTAGATAATCACTCGTGTTTATGTCAGAGATAGAGAGCGGTCATTGCTGGATGCCATTACTGAGTGGGGACCGTGCTCATTCTTTCTTCAGCAATAAATGGCAGTTTGCAAATTCTCACTGAACAGTGTAGCCTCTCTCTGATTCTCCCGTCCATGTTTCTCTGACTCCCCCAAGCATTTAACAGGAACTCATCACATGTGAGGTGGGAGGAGAGGTGTACATTATGTCAGAGTATACGAACAGCAACAGAATGGGGAGTAATTCCGATTCACCCCCCTCGCAATCTGGGTTTGTTTTTGGTATTCACAAACACACTGCATTGGTTTGATTTAATATTAAAAAAAGCAGGAGCGGGTTTCATTCATCCAAACGTCTCTACAACGCTCCTAAGAACTCGGCATTTTCTGAAGTTTCTCTTAAGACAATAGTTAGCCAGCAGTTTTAAGCCCTGTGTAAAACTCTGCTTTCTTTAGAATGGCCTTTCCTTATCTGCTGTTGGATTGTAGTTTGCATTTGTCTCTCTTGAAAACGTAGTGTTTTATATGGATAGTGTATAAATGTTATCAAAACGTGTTAGTCCTTGTGCTTAAGGCAGAAATCATGAAAGCTATCATGGACACGCCATCCCTTGCTCCACAGCACGATACACTTAAATCTGGAGTCTGCGGGGAAATTTAGAGCTATGTGTCCGCACTGGAGTTAGTTCCTCTCAAAGTGATATCGCAGAGCCTCGGTCATGTGTCACTGGGTCAAAACACTCAAAAAGACAGTGTGGCACCAACGACTCTGCTTCCTCACAGGCCTGTCCATGAGGTCACCCTCGAATGTTACAGTGTATCTGAAGCATGTTGGCCTACAGTTACATCCATACTAATGTCATGATCGAATTCCGAATCTCTACTCGAGTATTTGTTTCCAAACTGAACAGGAGCTACAGATTATTAACAAATAAAATACTGTTATGTGAGTGTTTGTGTGTGTGTGTGTGTGTGTGTGTGTGTGTGTGTAGGGGAGGGGGAGGTAGGGGAAGGGAGAGAACACTAGGGAACTAGGGAGTGCAGTAGAAGCACACTCTGTTCAAGGGTTACCAACAGGAGCATGACTTTAAATGGACGCAGCTTTGGTGTCTGAGCACCAGCCAGTGAATCTCTGGTTCACTCCTTAGCACTATGCAGAAAAGGGACCATAGCTAAAATTCTCTCTCTCTCTCTCTCTCTCTCTCTCTCTCTCTCTCTCTCTCTCTCTCTCTCTCTCTCCTTCTCCCTCTCCCTCTCCCCATCCCCCTCTCCTTCCCTTTCTCCCTTCCTCCCTCTCCCTCTCCCTCTCTCTCTCCCTCCCCCTTCTCCCTCCCTCCCTCCCTCTGTCTCTCATTCTCTCTCTCTCTCTCTCTCTCTCTCTCTCTCTCTCTCTCTCTCTCTCTCACTCCCTCCCTCTCCCCCCCTCTTAAGTACATCGTGGAAATGCTAAATTCATGCTTAGCCTTAGATTATTATAAATTTAATTTGTAAAAAATACTTTGAAATATTTTTTTAACCTTCTGCCAAGACATATTTTATCTCCCCAGTTTTTCCTTTGTATTGAAAATAGACTTTTCTCATACACTACATCTCGACTCTAGTTTTCTTCCCTCTACTCCTCCTGGGCCCTCCCACCTTCTCTTTCTTCCACTCCCTTTCTGGCTCTCATTAGCAAAGAGAGGCTTCGAGAAAGTAACAGTAAAACATAACACATTAAAGTAAAATAAGGTAAAACAAAAACCATCACTTTGAAATATCTTTATAAGATATTTTTATGGCACTTAAAGCTTGACTTGGGCAACCCACTCGCCTTTAAAATGATGCTAAGGCTGGGTGCCAAAGCCCTCTGGTGCCCTGGCTTGTCCTCTAACTAGGGTATAGCTCTAACCTCAGGGTGCCTACATCTCACTATAATAAACCATCCAGGTCTGTACCTTAAACACCTATGAGGATGACACTGTGACCACTACACTATGAACAGTGTATTGAGCTTGTACTTTGTAGTTTAAACATAGAAGTTTTGAAAAGGTGTCTGCTTACATTTTGGTATCTGGATAAGTCTGTAAATTTTTAAATGAAATGGTTAGAGATGTTTATAAATATCCCACTTTAAATGTCTTAAGTATTTAAATTCCAAATTAAAAATATGTTGTGAATTTGATATGCATGTGCCATTGTTGAGGATTGGTGCAGTCATATGGAAAAACAAACTTTTTAAGAACTATTAAGATTGTCTGCTAGTGAATGAGATATTCAGTAAAAATTCTTGATGAGGGATATAGTAAAACCAAGTTATGAAACAAAAACAGATTTAGAATTATTGGTCACAATTAGAAATAGGCTTTTGATAATTATAATAAGAGTTTATTGCAGTAATTCAATAGTTTAGTCTCGGTGTCAATTACCTAATAAATGAAGGCTTCCCTAAAAGTTGTCCCTGGCTCTGACAGGAAATATTCATATACTGAATACAGAAAAAGTGTATTTCCAAATCAACCTTGACTTTCAGGTTCTACAGTAAAAATCTTTGTAGAAGAGAAGACAAAGGTCAGACCATTTTAGATCTGAGGTAGACATAAACATCTGTCTATTAAATTTCTGGGAAGTATTTGTCCTGAGGTATTTTAAAACATTGTTTTCATTCTTTGACTATAGTCTCTATGAGTACCTTGGAAACAGTAAAAAAAAGATGTTTGATAACACACAATGGGGAGTAGCAGCATTGTACCTTATCAAATGTTAAATAATAATAATAAAGGTTTTATTTTGAAAAAAAAATATGTTGTGAGCTACCGTGGCTTTCTAATGGGGTCCCACTTGCTTTGGTTTTCCACCGTGATTCTTCATGGTAATTCCCCCAGATTTTACTGCCTGTTTCTCTCTCCCATGTAAGTTTAAAGTAGAGCTGGAAGGTAGAATTTGTACAGTTACCTAAGCGTGTGACAGTGAAACAAACAACGTATGTCATCTAAGCCACTACGGTGGGTCTGCGTGGGTCCGTCCTAGCGGAAAACACTTCGTTTTTATACATCACTGTGCTCCCTTCCTGATCTAAAAATGGTGACTTAGCAAAGAAAAATGTATGGGGCTTCTGCTTCACATTAAATTCAAGAATTCTCTAGATCTGAAGTGGTCCTGATGAACTTTGTCTGCCTCTTAGCTCCCATGTTGAAACCAGTGAAAGTCATAATTAAGTCAGCGCGCAGACTAAGACCAACTCAGATCTGTCCATAGTTGTTTTTCTAAGAAATATATAGGGACCAACGTGGAACTCTCATGGAATCATGTCTGTTGGGGCATGCACGGGAAAAGAAGGCAGTTTCTATTTGCTCTAAAGTATCAGGAGCTTCCTGCCGGAGGGCATCTGCAGCATTCTGGAACATTCCGACACCAGGCTCCCACTTCTTCTTTCTTATTCTGGTTGACCACAAGGGAGAGCATGTGCCTTTGAGCCATCAGTCTTTTAGATGCCTTTTTGCTATAGTATGTTTGGAAATAAAGGTAAAGCACAGGGTCAAAATTTGAAATTCTGGATCTGTTGTGTCTTTGATTACCATGTGGTCAGTTATAGTGATTTTCTTCATAGAAGGGTTTCTTTCTTTCCTTCCTTCGTTCCTTCCTTCCTTCCTTCCTTCCTTTCTTCCTTCCTTCCTTCCTTCCTTCCTTCTTTCTTTCTTTTTTTCTTTCTTTCTTATCTCTCTCTCTCTCTCTCTCTCTCTCTCTCTCTCTCTCTCTCTCTCTCTTAATAATAGATACATGGTTGTAGGTCTAAGATGTAATTGATATGTTCTTTTAGAAAATTCACTTCTAAAAAGAAAAATACACAATTCACAGAACAGTACTTTTTCTAGAAACTGACAGTGCTCTGGCTGTGTGTCAGCACTCTACCTCCATCCCTGGGGCTTGGCAGATATCAGTGTGTTTATTGGCAGTGTGGAGGGAAGGAACATCTGGCAGTTAGACATAAGCTTCCTCTCTGTGAAACCAGACTTCCCTTCAGGAAGTATTTGAAAGGCTAGAAGTCCAAGGAAGATAGTTCCCTCATAATCACCATGACAGCTCAGACCTCAGAAGAGCTGACAAGAAAGTTTTCATTGATAACAGCTTTCTTTAGGGAGTCTTGGCCAGAATTTGTGGGTCATAAAATCATTTCAAAGAAATCTTTCTTACTTATTAGAATCAATTAATGGAGACTCAGTGGGGTTCACAGAGACTGAACCAACCCTCAGGGAGCCTGTATGGTCCAACCTAGGCCCTCTGCACATGTTATGATTGGGTAGCTTGGTCTTCTTGTGGGACTCCTAGCCGTGGGAGCAGAGGCTGTTCTTGTCTTTTTTTTGCCAGCTTTTGGGACCCTTTTCCTAATAATGTGTCGATTCATCCAGTCTTAATATGAGGGTATATGCCTAGACTTATTTCAACTTATGCCACGTTTGGTTGTATCCCTGCAAAGCTGCCCTTTTCTGAAGGGAGAGGAGGAGTGGATGCAGAAGGGGACAAAGAGAAGGGGACTGTGGTCGGCATCTAATATGTATGAGATTTTTTTTTTAATTTTACAAAGGTGTGTGTGTGTGTGTGTGTGTGTGTGTGCATACTTGCATGTCATGATGTTCATGTGGAGGTCAGAGGACAACATGTGTGAATCTGTTTTCTCCTTTGACCATGTAGTACTTTTCTCATGGACCAAACTCAGGTCATCAGGCTTGGAGCCTTTAACCTCTAAACCACTTTTACTGGCCTTTTCCAAATCTTACTTTTTAAGGGGCAGATAATAAATTCTAATCTCTGAAGTCAGTTGCATTTAATCTCTGTTTGTCTAAATCTCCTATTTGCTTTCTGTGGCTACCTTATCAAATGAGCATCTTTTATAAATGATAATTTGTCAAGTGTACATACAGTAACTGTGTGCAAATTAATATAGCTAAATAAGTAAACCACAGGTGAAAAAAAGTTGGGCTAGTGCAAACATTTATGTGCACCTACTGAGTGGGCGTTTCAGATGAATGGAGCACTCCCTCAGGACATTGGTTCTTTGAGGAAACAAATAGAAGGTTTTAGAAAATTCAGTTAGGTGATGAATCTGATGGCTTCAGGGTGGGGCACTTCTGATTTCATAGCAGCAATTCTAGATCTTTACCAAATACCCACCGGATAGGGACTGTTCAGTTCTAAACCATTATATATTAGGTGTGGGTAGTATATATACCATGAACTGAGAAAAGGGTTGTACTTAGTGAAACTGGTACCAACGAAAAGCTTTGTAAGGTTATAAAGCAGAGACCTCCAATTCTTATAGTTACTGAGTTTGGATACAAACGCTACATTTGGTTGCTTCTACTGGTCGCATATCCCACACTCTCTTAAGGCATGGATGCCCTGTACATGTTAAAACACAAACTAGAATCCAATTTGTTCAATGTCTGTGCAGTTAAAATGCCATTGTAAACTTCCAGCGCTGTTAAGATTAAGTCTAAGAACTTTAAAGCCCTACGGGAAGCAGGAAGATGTCTTCCTTTCTCTTCCCCCAGAAGTAGTTTGTGGCTGTTTGGACACCAGGCAATTAGTCTTTAGTACTTGACTGTGTGGGCAACTCAAACTTGCTGATGCTTCCTCATGTCCCCCACCCCCACCCAGCAGTGTTGCCTCCTGAGACACCCTGACAAGTGAGACAATAGCTCAATGAACTGTATCAAGCCCACGTGAAATGTCATCTGTGGTTCTCTGTAACGCTCTAATCCATCCATGTTGGAGTTTCAAGGAGAAGGCACAGTTCAGCTACATTGAATCCATTTTAGCTAAAATGATACATTGTTTAGCATTGGTGATATTCGATAATCTTGTCTATTAGATGCTTGTTGTCCTTTAAAGTTTTATACTACCACCAAGAACCTTATATCGCCCATCCAGGGATTGTTCGGTAAACAGAGCTTTGAAATGTAACAGATTTTTTTTTTATATTGTCAACACAAACATCTGGAGGTCATACCTACCACACAACTTCCTATAGGAATAAAGGAGTACTCCTTCCCAGTGTCAGGAGCCCCTTGAATTCAATCAGAAGCCCCTTTACCTGTAGTTGTCAGCTCCTTTAACAGGCACTGTTACTTATTACAGTTGGGCACATGAGCTGTATGTATTTTAGCATCCCTGGACTTCGGATGTGCCTCGCGCAGTATGTGGCATCCTATGATTGCAATTGGACGTTTCATCTCACAGTGTGCTTTAGAGTTAGTGCCGCAGCAGCGCTCACTTAGCACCTCACTGCTGAAGTTTGTTTTAGGTTTCTCTACATTGAGAACACTTTATTAGTTGGCCTGCATTTCAGAGGGTGTTTTTAAACTTCATCGTTATTTATTTTTTAAAACTCTCCTAAATAAATCAACACTAGAAGCATGCATGATCAAATCTGTGCATAGGAAATCATAAAATAAAACTGGGTTTGTTAAAGTAAGACAGCGGTCTTAATTTAGAGTACTGTGAATGATCCCCTTTGCAAGATCACACTGTATCCAGAGAGAAAACTAAAGGGCCCCATTCTCTGGGTCTGTGCTGACTTTTCCCCACTCTCAGATGCTGGTCGAGAAGGTAGAGTACCTTTAACAGACAGGGGACCGGCATCTAAATGTCATACTGCACAAGAGTAGGCTTCACTTGAGTTTTGCTCAACAGCTTAAAAGTCCGAGTTGTCAAGATAAAACCAAGGCTATAGCCAGGAAAATGCTAGTGCAGAGCAATCCAAAGGAAGAACACGGGAAGCTGATACCTCAGGGAATGGGAAAGTGCCTGCGGACAAGCCACCACAATGGAAAACAAAACGGAATCGAATAGAAAGAGAATTGTGATCCTGACTCTGCCCATCTTCTACGTTAGGGAGGGTATTGCAGAAAGGAGCTGTAAATACCAACTTCCTTATAAAAATGTGCTAAACAAAATGGCTGTGTGTCTGTTTGTCTGGGTTGGGGCAGTGTGGTGGCCGTGGTTATCGGCTGTTTCAAGAGAAAACAGTAGTGTGATTGACTGTGTAAATAGGAAAAAACCAGATTTCATTCCCTCCACAGTAGTCCAGGCACCAGGTAGGAAGGTGACTTGTGGCTATGGTACAGTTAGTGTAGGCCCAGTGCTTCTGTCTACGACTGACCTTGATGTAGGAGGAAGGAAGCCACAGGTATGAATAGCAGCTTCAGGGAGACAGAAAATGGGGCAGAGTGTAGTATGACGCTAGAAGGAGCACACAGCCTGACTCTGAAAAAGATGGATCTGGAGGTCGTTTGAGAAAAATAAGCTGCAACTAGGCCTGCGTAAGGCGTACTTCCCAAATAGCTTCCAGCTTACGAGGATTCAATTTACTGTGGCTTGGCTTACCTTCAGATTTATGATGGTGCAGAGAGAGTCACTCAGTAGAAACCATATTTTGAATTTTGGCCTGTACGTGGGCTAGTTAAATGGTGTACGATATTCTTTCAGAACACTGGCCATCAGCTTCTGTCAGACAGGGCTCCCAGTCAGCTACACCTTTCCAAGGAGCAACTGGTCTTCCATTGCACACTATGTTACAGAACTGTCGTGGTCTTCATATTAAATGTAATAAATGTAGTCTTACAAAATTTTCAATTTATGATGATTTTATTGCAGTGTTTCCTAACCTGTGGGTTATGACCTCTTTGGGCAGGGAAGGGTGTCAAATAATCCTTTACAGAGGTCATCTAAGACCATCTGAAAGCACAGATATTTATATTATTATTCATAACTAGTATCAAAATTACAGTTATGGGGGAGCAACAAAAATAGTTTTATGGTTGGAGGTCACCATAACATGAGGAGCTGTATTAAAGCGTCACAGCATTAGGAAGGTTGGCATGTAAACCTGTCAGACATCGAGAAAGAACCGCCTTCCTCTCAAAGATTATATGCTTCATACAGATTATAGAAGTGAAAGAACTTGAAGTGTAAACTAAGACAATTTTTTCATTGTCTGGGCAGGATCTCACTGTGTATCTCACTCTGGTTAGCCTGCAATTGATTACGCAGACCAGATTAACCTAGAACTCACAGAGCTCTACCTGCCTCTGCCCTCTTGAGTGTTCTGTTTGAGGGTATGCACTACTAACCTAGTTAGAAACAACAGTTTTTGAAATATGGACCATTACATATTTTTCAAAAATATGCTGTGGGATTAACTGCCCATTTTACTTGATATGCTCGACCTGAGGGTAGAGCAATGGTTAGGGCTGAGGTTGTGACCACAAGAGAGAAATGCTACTGGAGATGGGTCAAAACTGGAATTGAGCACTTGTTGGGAACTGTGGGGTGTTGAAGGGCATGGTGGTTTGAATGTGCTTGTCCCAGGGAAGTGGCACTATCAGGAGGTGTGGCCTTGTAGGAGGAAGCATGTCATGGTGTAGGGAGGTTTTGAGGATTCCTAGGCTCTGCCCAGTGTGGACAAGAGCTTCCTCCTGGCTGCCTGCAGAACAGACTTTCTTCCTGGCTGCCTTTGGATCAAGAAATAGAACTCGTGACTCCTCCAACACCAAGTCTGTCTGCAGGCTGCCATGCTTCCCACCATGATGATAATGGACTAAACCACAAAAGCTGTAAGCCAGCCCAAAGTAAATGTTTTCCTTTCTGCCAAGGTCATGGTGCTTCTTCACAGCAATGAAACTATAAGACAAATAGTGTCATGGGTTTCCTTTTCGTTTGTTTGTTTGATGGGTTTTTTGTTTGTTTGTTTGTTTGTTTATGGTTGCTGTCATAAAATACTCGGACAAAACATGTTAAAGGAAGAAAAAGGTTTATTTCAGCCCCAACACCAGGTTTCTGTCCTTTGTGGCAGGAAAGTCCCAGGGCAGAAGCTGGAGTGAGCTGTGCACATTACATCCACAGTTAGAACACGAGAAGAAGGAACACATGCTTAGTGTCTCCTCTGCCTTGAGTAGTTCACGATCAGTTGCCGAAGGAAAGGCTCTTCCCACAGCTGTGCCCAGAGGCCCCGCCCAGGTTATTCTAGATTCTTTCAAGCTAGAAACACTAATAAGCTACAGAGTGACCTCAGTAATGGAGGATGAGAGACTCTGAGGCCTAGGCGTAAATAAAGACATAAACTAAGTCACAAGCTACTCTCCTCTAGACACAGCGGTCAACCCCTTTGTTCATGATTTCCTGGGACATTGTGTGTAAAGTTCAAGTTACTTTGGGGATACACTAGAGTCTGAGTTTTCCCACACAGCAACTACCCGAGCTATTGAAATGTATTTGGCCAGACATAAGAAGTGCTATTAAGTGTGAAACAAATGATAGGTTTCAAAGACCATAGAATGGCAGAAGAAAATGTGAACTATCATTAGTAATGTTATAGTGATTACATATTAAAATCAGAATATTTTGGGTTTCTACAGATTACACTGGGTGTATTTGAATATCTTTAGATATTCTGTATTATTAAAGGTATCATTTAAATTAATCTCATTTGTTCCCCTTTACACTTTAAAAGGTGTCTAGTAGCCATTCTTATTTCTATGATCAGCATTCACCAATAGTCTTCATTTCCTATTTCATAGGACCGGAATTGACATAGTACAGGTTTTTCTTTTTGGTTGCTTCATTTGCTTATTGTATTACATTTTGGAATTACTATACTGAGCCTCTCTTGGTGCCCTGCACCAAGTAAACGCGTATACAGTCTCTCCAGTTCAGCCCAAGGGACTGAGGGGTCTCACCTAGCCTTCTTCCCTGCACACTCCATGCTGTCCAGTCATTTCCGTATGCCATGTAGCAACCAGGAAGGATGTTAAGGAGAGTGTGAACTGAGACAACGCACGAGGCGGTGAAGTTAACCAGCATTACAGAAACCACAGGCCAATGGATTGCACGCTGAGGTCCGAACGGTGAAGCTGCTTTGATTGGAGGATAGGATTTCACCCACTTAGAAAGAGAAACATGTGAGCAAGGAAGAGCACATCTGCAGTGTTGGCAGCTGAGGATGCTTGCAGTCTGACTGAGCTGCCTCTTTTGTCTTGATGATGTAGGACTTCCCTTCCCTGTTAATTCACATTTTGGAAACTCTAGGGCTACAATTTGGAAACAACACCCAGTGATACACACACACACACACACACACACACACACACACACACACACATACACACACACACACACACACACAGTTTTAGTATAAAATGTAATCTTTGCATCTATAAGCTTTTTGAACAAATTCTCTTCCTAAAGGAAAATCTTTCTTGTTTTTTCTGTAGTGTCTTGTGGTAGTAAGGATCAAACCCAGGGTCCTGCATGCCACTTAAGAACTTAGCACTGAGCTGTGCCTTTATCCTCTTATTTCTATTTAAAAATACTCTAGTTCTTGACTATTGATATTATAGGGGTAGATAGACGTAATAGATAAACAGCTGAAGAAAATAATATAATTGATTTTTTAATTTAAAAGTATTTTTGACTGATAGATACAACCAAAAACTGTCCACATCATGCTGGATAGTTTTATGTCAACCTGACACAAGCTAAAGCCATCTGAAAGGAGGGAGCCTCAATTAAGAAAATGACCTCATAAGATCAGGTTGTAGATGGGCCTGGAAGACATTTTCTTAATTAGTGAATTGTTGGGGAGAACCAAACCCACTGTGTGGGGCTACGCCTCGGCTCGTAGTCCTGGGCTCTATGAAATAGCAGGCTGAGCAAGCCAAGGGAAGCAGGCCAGTAAGCAGTGGTCCTCTGTGGCCTCTGCATCAGCTCCTCCCTCCAGGTTCCTTCCCAGCATGAGTTTCTGTCCTGATTTCTCTTAGTGATGAACAGTGATATGGAAACCAAATAAACCCCTTTCTCCCCAACTTGCTTTTTGTTCATGGTGTTTCAACATAGTAATAGAAAACCTAATGAAGGCACACGTTAAAGGACATACATGTAATGTTTTAGTACATTTATACCTTACACAAGGTTAAATGTATCGATAACTCATTTGTGATGAAAACCTTAACAACTACTTTATCCGTTTTTTAAAATGCTCCATTTACTGTTGTTATCTGAAGTCACAATGGCACAGCAAGACTTCCCACTCTGACCTGTGACTCTGCACCAGTTAGCCAATCTTTCCTCTCCCAACCTGCTTTCCCACTCTACATTCAGCTTGTGTGACATCAACCCTTTCAGGTTGCAAGAGTGAGGATGTTCTGAATCATCAGGAAGTGTGGCTTGTTTCATTTGCCATGATCTGCTCTGGTCCCTTCCATGTGTTGTAAATGACAGAATTCATTTATGTTTGTGGTTGAAGGGTATTCTAGTGTGTGTGTGTGTTTTCTTTAGTTGTGCACATATTCACAGGCACTTAGGTTGCATGTGCTTATTGCCTATGGTGAAGTCATGCCGTGCGTATGTGACACATCTACTTCATACAGTGTGCTCTTTTCTTTTGATAGAGTCAGTTGCTGAATTGCTAAACCATAGAACAATTCTTTTTTTTTTTTTAGAAACCTCCAAGCTGATTTCCATAATGCCTTCTTATTCGAATTTCTACCAACAGTATGGAAATGCTCTCTTTTCATAGAGCCTCCCACCATTGTTATCCTTAATCATATTGATAACAGCAGTTCTGATTGCAATGAGATGTTCGCTTATTTTGGTTTCAAAGTAAATTTTCCTTATCCTTGCTAATACTTAGAAAAAATTTATGCTCCTATTGGTCACTGTATGCCATTCGTTAAATGAACTTTCTCTTTGTTTCTACTGCTCATATTTTAAATTAGGTTATTCGGGCTTTATGATGAGCTCTTGGAGTTCTTTGCGTTCCGGATATAAATTCCTTCTCAGCTGCAAAGCTTGTATATGTGACTCCCCATTCTGTAGGTTTCTCTCCATTCTATTGGCAGTTATTTTTGGTTTGTGTGCAATGTTATATTAGCTTGAGAGAGATGCTGTGGAAAATATGGAACCATAAATGTTGACATTAAAAGCAAAAGAGATTATTTTAGCATAATTTTAGCATATTCTAACAGTGCTCCTGATGTGAATTTAACCTGCTTATTTAAATTAGATTCATGTCAATTGGAATGTGTAAAGTTTGCAAATAATCCATGCTGTTTCCTGAGGGAAAGAAACCCCTGAGAAACATCATGGATTGAGAGAAGCTCTATGTGTTCACAAACTCACTGACCAAATTTTGATATATAGGCTTTTACCTATCCTCAAGAAACCTATGCTTTGCACATTGCAATTTAAGTTGACCTGTCACTGCTGTCTATACACTGCAGAAAGGTTTAAATGCGGCAGTGGCTTTACCCTGAAAAGCTGCTCTGTTCACGTACTGCTTGTAAAAGGATGGCTGATTTGTATGCACGCTGATTATAAATGCTGTTTTATGTATGCCAGGCAACATCATTTCCTGTCATAATTGAAAGTATTATTCTCTAGGAAATGACAACAAAAAGCTTTTTAATGAACACTGAACATACTTTACAGAATGATTGACCTACAGGAAATGGGACCATTACAATGAATTTAAATATGTACATTTATTTAATTTGAAATGATAGGAATCAACATGTATTATTCTGATGACCTATATTTATAAGCCTGTTGGTGCAACTCTTATCTAGACTGAAGAAACAGAGTTCTAGCCATTTTTGAGACTACATCTAGATCTGAAGTCTCTGAGATTTCTTGGGTCCTCAAAAAGTCATCATTTGTCTTTGAAGGGTATAAAGGAGGACCTAGGTAAAAAGTTGCAGTCTCCCTGATGCACAGTGGTTGGCGCTGTGACAGTGCAAGGAATAAAGTGGTTGTCATAGAAACAGGAGGATCAAATCCAATCTCCACAACCCTTGTGGAAAGGTCAGGCATCCTGGCATGCACTTGCAGCCCCAGTTTGGGAGGCACAGACAGGCTGGTCCTTGCTACCCACATACCATTTAGCTTGGTCTAGTGGGCCAGCTTCAGAACAATGGGAGAGTGTGTCTTCAAAGATAAAGGATTGCTCTAGAGAAACAGCCCCTGAGGTTGTCCTCTGGCCTTGACACAATTGTGCACCTGCTAACAAATAGTCTTCCAAAGATGTGGGTCTAGACATGATGCAGTAATCAAAGAAATTAAAATTCCCCAGTCCACAGGAGAACTTTTCATCTGGCAAAGTAACTTCTATGGTTTCTCCTCTCTACCACTGTATCGGTATCTCTGCTTAATCCAAACCCTGACGTTATGCAGAGGCATAGATTTTGTTCCAGGTGAATCGTTTGGAGTTGGACTTCGGTGAAATCCACTCTGCTCCATGCCTATTCCTACCCTCCCTGTTCTCACCATAACTCACTGGTGAAAAGCTGAGGTTCAGCTGGCTTTCATGTGAGTGATGCCTCTCTGTTTGAAGAAGGAGCATTTGCTCCCGAAGAGAATTTAATACAGTTATTCAATTGATATTTAAATTGAACATGCTCACTGAAGGGCCAATGTTCTTAAATTGTAAAGCCCTGAAATCCTTAAGCTCTATGTTTTACACTGAAAGGAAACCTTAAAGGATGAAATAATTGTATAGGTCATCCTCTCTCAGTATTCAATGGCTGCCTAACATTCTTGAGGTCCCTAAATTGCCTTATAAACACGTCAAAACTGCTCACATTTTAAAACATATTTACTAATTAATAAAGATATAGATGTGTGACAAGGTTTTAAAACTCTAAAGATGTTGCATTTATAAGAAATAAAATGATAGTGAGAATTACAGAAGATTGTGTTGCTTTAGAGAAGGACTTAATGACCTTCTGAAAACACAGGTTTCTTTTACATTGCTTACTATTATTAATTTACAGATTTTTTTTCTATCGAGCACCAGTTTGTTGATCAAATTTAAGACTTCGTGTTGGGAGTAAATTTCTTTGAACATCACTTCACAATGAAAGCTAAGCATCTCTAGATTCAGTGTAAAATCCAGTGTAACAGGAGAGCAGGAAGCGGTTATAAGGCACCCAGTTGGCTCAAGTTTTAGAAGTCAATTAGGTTAAGTGTTCCCTAGAATTATTTATGCAATGGGAAATAATGGCTTTTTATCCAGGCTTTAGCTGTAGATATTGAACTCACTAGGCATGCTTCTCTATTCTTAACATGAAATCCCATTATTAGAAAGGAAAAGGGAGATCAAATACCTACTAATTTTAAAGCCGAATTTGTTTAATTACTGTGAAAATCATAATTGAGATCTAATCTGCCTTCCAGTTGCACATCACGTTGGTCTGCATGTAATTCTGCTTAGTTTCACTGATTGGGTAATTCTTGCCTTTTATTAAATCTCTGTACACACTCATGTCATGACATTTTTTTGGAAATCAGAGGTCAACCTCAAGTGTTGGCATTTGCTTTATACCTTGTCTGACTCCTTTTTCAGTCCTGGCCTGTGGGGTTCTCAGGATTCCCCCCACTCTACATTGCTGTGAGAGTACACATAAATATACTACGTTTACCATTATGTAGGCTCTGGAGACCCCAACTCTGTTCCTTTCAACTGCTCACGTGTTCTACTCACTGAACCATCCTCTCAACTTCAGACTGGATAATTCTTTTATACTATTAACACTTCATAGTAAGTTTCTCCTATACACCAGGGACTATGATCTATGCTAGAGTTTTGAACAAGGCACAGTCATTAAATGTGAAGATCTTAGAGTCTTGTGAGTTCAGATAAACAGATTCACCCACAAGAGTGACACATTGCCACAGACGTTGACAAGTGCTTGCCCAGAGAATCCAGAGGATACAGAAATGGACAATATTAGGGTTCAGTAAATGGTGGATGCTCTGTTGCTAACAATCATTCATAGCAAATCAAATGTCATCAGACCGTTATTGTACTTCTGGTGGACTGAGGACTAAAGGTGAGAAAAATCTCTTCTGAGTCTTAGGGATATAACATTAGTTTAAATAAGTTATAATTATGTCCAAGACCAAGAGAGGAAAAAAAAGCTAGTTTCTTTCCTGGAGATTTTTCTAAAATTGGCTGGTAGTGGGGGCTGCTTGTTGCCTTATGGTTGTCACCACCTGCAGAGAGGCTGTCTGAGTAAGACTTGCTAAGAAGGTGCTACTTAGCACAGGATACAGCTGGCCTTACTCCTCTGTGGATTCTGTTTGAAGAGTAAGAGAACTCTGTACAGGGAAAAAAGTTAAACAGGTGTGTATTAATGAAGCTAGAACCTCCCTTGGAAAGTCAGGAGAAGATGCAAAATCTATATGCAGGGACAGAAACCCGAGTGTCTGGCATATTGTGTTGCACAGGGAATACCAGGGCACCACAGAGCCAACACACACTCTGTTCGCTTGATAGAGCTATCAGTTAAAGCACACTTGGAGAATTTTCTGCCTTCCTTGGGTGGTTTCTCAATCACGACAATTATAAATATATAAATATATAAAAAAAAGAGGGTTTTCTGTCTTTAGCATCTTTTTGAGCGGTGATGTCACATTGATGTGCAGCTCTTGAGTTGCTTAATTTCTTTAATAGTTAGTTGCCAATTCTCTTGCTGTAAGTAGAAAGCCAGGGGCGGCACATGGGATCCAGTTGTTGCGTCCTCTGATGAATCCTCTGATAGTTAGTTTCAAAACAAGGGTGCAGAGATGACCCCAGTTAAACTCCATGGGACACCAAACCAAACAAAAAAACTACTGGAAAGAACTTCATAATGAAGAAGGGGAACCAGCAGCTGTGGGAGGAAAGTCACAGAGGATGGGGGAGTAGCCACATGCACTACATAAATGTGTGAAATTATGAAAGATCAGAATTTATTAATAAAAATTAGCATTTGAAAAGGCAAGAGAAAGAAGTAAAAACATGCAACAGATCTGCCTCCTTAAAGTCCTAATAATTTTCTCTGTGAAGCAAAACAACTTCCTTAACTTCCAAATAATGAATTTTCTGTAAAAAGAACTTGTTCTGTAAGCACAACATAGCATCTGAATAGTGTCAGGGATTGGTGCCCATCCATCGAATGGGTCTCCAGCTGGCCCTGTCATTGGTCAGCCGTTCCTTCAGTCTCTGCTCCATTTTTCTCCCTGAGTTTCTTTTAGACTGGAGCAATTTGCGGCCTGAAGTTTTGTAGGTAGAGGTCCTGTCTGCCTATTGGAGGTGGTCTTTTCAGGTTCCATATCCCCATGGGGGGGACGGAGCCTAGCATGGCTGGCCTCTGAGAGGCTCTACAAGCAGCTGACTGAGACATGTGGATATAGAGGACTCCTATGGGAGAGTTAGGGGAAGGACAGAAGGAAATGAAGGGAATAGCAACCTCATGGGAAGACCAACAGTGCCTACAAACCTGGGCTCCTGGGAGCTCACAGAGAGTAAGCTACCAACCAAAGAACATACACTGCCCATCGCATATGTAGCAGAGGACTGCCTTTTCTGGCCTCAGTGGGAGAGGATGTGCCTAATCCTGTAGAGACCTTGATGCACCATGGTGGGGGGAATACCCAGGGGAGGGAACCCTCTGAGAAATAAAGGGGAGGTGGGATGGTGAAAAAAAACTCTGTGAGGGGGGATGGAAGGGGTAACATTTGGGATATAAATAAATTAATTAATGAAAAAATGGAAAAAAGGGAAAGAAGGGATCTAAAACGAGAGAAAAAAGGACTTGTTCATTATAGGAAATGTATATATTCCTAAGGGGTACATCCTGCAACCTGGACAAGCACTGCAGTCAGACACAGGACTGTTGGGACAGAGGTGATGCCCTGAGGAAGGGCTTTCAGGCCCACCAAATGAGCCAGATGTCCCATGGTTACAGAATGGGGTCTGAGTCAAACTGTCCCTGTACAGTTAACTAGTACATAACCTTGGGCATGTTCAGAAACCTCTGAGCTTAGTCCTTTTCATCTCTAAAACGGATATCCAGTAGCCTGATAATTAGGTACTCATGAAATTGCCCGTGCCAAGCACAACACTATACCTACTCTACAATAGTTGCTAACCGAATTTCCTTCTGTGTTCCGAGAGACCTGGCTTTGTTCATATTATATATTACTTTGTTCATATTATAATTCTGATCACCTTTATCATACATAATATAGAGGCTGCCTCCGATTCTTTTGAAGTATTTTCGAATTTCTAATGATGATGAGAATTCTCAGAAAACGAATGTCTGCATGAGAGTGTTATTTAAAAGAAAAAAACAGAGAGAATTCAGCCTTAAAATGATATAACAAGTAGATCACCTATTTTGATTCGAGGTGGGTCTCTCTGTTCACAACAGTGCATTTCTTAGTAAATGTTTTGGCCCTGTGGGTGAGGGGTACTGCTGCCGAGCCTGAAGATCTGAGTTTGTGTCCTGGAACCCACACTAGAAAGGAGAGAACCTAGTCTACAATGTATCCTTTGCCTTTACATGCATGCTGTGGTGTGATCACATGTACACACAAACACACACACACACTCAAACACACAACAGTAATAATAATATACAAGAAAAACAATGAAAACCATGTATGTACATTTGGGTGATATTTAGTTACAGTTCTTTGAGACATATATTGGGAATTGCCAAGCAGACGAGAGGGTCACTGTGTACACAGATCGTCAGGAACTTATTCTGGCATGGGCCCTTCTATCGATTATGGAGAACAGCGAACGTTTTAGATATTATAGTATTTAGCCAGTGCCATTTAACAAGCATCGATTCATTCAGAGTGACTTGGAACAGTGACATTGTAGGGAGATAATGGCCCTGTGGGTGATTGCATTTATTAGGTCATTGTCTGTGTATGATGCTAGCCTTCACCGGGCTTTCTGGCATTAGAAACAGTAAGGAAGAAGGAAGGAAATAAGATTTCATTAAGACCCATGGACATGCCCCAGTTTGATGGAGTCCTGCAAGTTAAGGACTTCTTGATTCTTAGGATGATCTGAGCCCTTCTCATTCTCATTTTGTTTCCTCTCAGATTTCAGCTCTCGGATCCTTTTCTCTCCAAGGCCTTTGGGAAGAGCTAAGTAATGCCAGCTTGGGGAGAATGGGATTTCTTCTTGCAATGTTTAGACACATGTTGCCGGGTTTCCTTTCAGAGACTCGTGCACGTTTTTCAGTGTGTGGCTACTGTCAGCCTCTGCCTGAGCACTTGACTGCCACCTGTAACACTTCAGAGAGGCTGCGTGCCCACCAGAGTCCATTTTCCTCTGCATGTCCGACCTACGCTTCTGCTTTTGTAGAAGGCCTGTCAGTGATCTAGGATTGATAGCTTTTTGCTATTTTTTTTCTTTTTGGCTCATTAGACAGAAATTTAATACCATTTCAAATTAATGCCAGAAACAATATTCCATCACATATTATCCACTAAGGCTTGCATTTTAGGACAACTCATTATTTCATGGACCTAAGAAAACATAATTAATAAAGAGGAAACTGAAGGTCTCTATAGACTGCCCAGTCATTTCTAATCTGGCTTGACACTTGGATCCCTACCTCCTAACTTTCCTTAGCCATGGCCCCTCTACAGTAGCAGGGCAAGAGGTGCTACTGCTCCCCTGGGGACACTGAGGTCAGTTCCTTTTCTGTGATCTGCTTTCTGTGGCTTCAGTAAGGTGCTCAGGATTTCCACTGACCACTTAGCTGTTCTCTGTCCTTTGGTCCCAGCCCACAAAGGTTTGCCGAGGAGGGTCCATCTGACATTTGCAGCACAGTTTTGAAGTTTCCTTTCCTTTGAAGATTAGGGTGCCTAAGTGACTTTTCCTTTTAACTTTGAGACTCCGAGAGGTGTTGACTGATCTCCCTCTAGCCCGGAAGGTTAGCTTCTGAACTATAAATGGGTGTTGATGGAAGAACATAAGGATAGTCAAAGGCATCTCCCCTGCAGCCGTAGGGATGGTGTCATGAGCACATGCGCACACCGACACCCAGAGAGTCACATGTGTATGTAGTTAAGAAAAATCCAGGAAGATATTCCTTATTCACTTTGGCATGTGAGCAGGCCATTGTTCAAGTCTTTCTCGAGTCAGTCATCTGTTGAGTTTTATGAGTCTGGCTACTGTATACCCTAAAGACAGACGTTCAGGTTCTTTGACCCTTAATATAGTCTTTCTGCTCCCTCTGCTGTGAAGCTCGCTCAGCCTCAGCTGTCAGGGTTGCACCAGTTATGGTCAAACCTTTCACCCAGTGGTTCTCTGCATTTTAACCTCTCCTGGTTTTCTGGAACGCTCTACATTGGTCTCTCTGATGTGGGTTGAAGATAAGTATTTAGAATGCAGTTGGGAGTTGATTGTTTTGGTTTAGAGAACTGGAAATAATTGCTTCTCCTCTAGGATCCATGACTTCACTAGCCTCAAGGAGTGTCCTAGGTTTCTAGTATCTGGACAACTTTCTTCCTGTGGACTGGGCTCTAATTCTAATAGGTACCTGCTGGTTGCTACCAAGATGTAAGTTGCAGCATCCCACCTCTAGAGACATTTTGACGTTGTCGTGTTTGTAGTTTGTAGGCTTCCTCACTGGGCAGGACTATTGATTGCTCTTCTTCTCCGGAAGCTTGCACACCACCTTCTAGAACTAGGCAAGCTAGTCCTCAGGGGGAGCTTGTGGGTCAGCTCCAGCTCCATTCCTTTGAATTCTGTCAGAAGTATGTGGTGTCTCCAGCAAGAGGGACTTATCTTTAACTTCTGCAAGTCAACCAAGGACAACAGCAATACTCTATATTGTTTTGGGGAATCTCTGGACTCCCCTGATCAACATCCCAGAGTTTCCCTTGCCCAGTATTGGAGTTTTTATAAATTGGTGACTTGTGAGGGATAAATTTCACCCAAGAGGTGTAACTTTATCAAGCTGTGTGTGTGTGTGTGTGTGTGTGTGTGTGTGTGTGTGTGTGTGTGTTTGTGTGTGTGTGTGTGTGTGTGTACATGGACTCAGCAGCTTATATTTATATATTTAAACACACATAGACACAGATAGACACATACACACAGAGACACACACACAGAGAAAAAGAAACTATGACTTTGAGAAGGAGGAGGTTGGGTTGAGAGGACATGGAAGGAGATGGAGAGGGGTGACAGGAAGAGATGATGTAATATGAAAATCTAGAACAATTTAATAAAGAGACAAATTCCCAGAAAACTGTAGGTACATGCAGAGTGAAAAATGAGACAATTTTCCTTAAAATTGAGGGGTTTGTTGTTGTTGCTTTTTGTTTTTTGTTTTTTAAACAGAATCCTCCCTATTTTTGGAGGATAAAGAACACAGAAAATTGCTATGAAATTTCTGGCTGTTTTAAGCTTTTCTTGCCTGTTTTTGACTCAGAAATCAAATGTAGGAAAACTACTGAAGAGGCACTAAAATAAACCTTTTCCCCACAAGTTAAGAAATCCTGCCAAAAGACACAAGAATTCACACTCAAAAGGGACTCCGGCTTCCCTCTCCATAAACTCTGATGTCAGCAAGATGGAATAAATCTGCCGGTATATTTGATTAGAAAAGTACTAGAAAATGTTCTCATAGAAACTGAGGGAGGAGGGAGATGCTTATGACTCTTGGGGAGGCCCAGGCGGGGACTAGATAAACCAGGGGGGGAAGCAAAATTCCAGACTTCTTGTAGACAGTGACTTGGAACAGGCTGTTAAGTTTTAACCTCCATGTTTTAGGGAAATGTTATTGTCAGTTACTAAGGGCACACATGATAAAGCAACAATTGTATCTTTAATAGGAGAATAAGAAACATACTTCATCCTTAAAGTCTAGGAAACATTCCTTATATATTTGTCCTTGTTAGATAAATGGAAGAGGTGGAGTGATCATCTAAGAACTATAACACATATCTTTATTTCTATAGAGTATCTCAGAACCTGAAAAAAGTTGGAAGTTGTCTTTTATGGCTGTGACCACTTTTGTAGGTGAGCAACCTGATGGCCAAGAAGGCCTAGTAAGTTTGTTTCTGGTCAGCCCCAGTGCTATGGTCCTGTGATTGGGCGAATCCCATAGGTTCATGTGGACAAAAGGGCTGTGCACCTAGTTTAATCCTCTGCTGTGAGTACATCCAAGTTCCCAATAAAATTTGAGCAAGAGGTCTTGATTGAATGAAGGCAAATTTTCTAATTTCTTTTCAAATGAATTTGGAATACAGGATCTTAAGAAGCAGTAGAGTAGTAGGTTAAAAGGCATAAAGTCCAGTGAAAGAATTTCCAAGTGTATACACATAGAGTTATATAACTTCAGACCTATACAGGGTCTTAATATCAAATCCAAGATGTTGCCAAATGCCAGAGATAAGTTCAAGTTACAGCTGAGAAAGGAAATTTTTTTCCCTGCCTAGCTGAGCCATCTGGTAGAGCTCTCAGCCACACTAATCCTTTAGAAGTAGCAATGAGAATTATGCCAAGGCCCATGATCTAAAATGAATTTATTATTTAGACCTGAAATCGTCTCCTTGATTACCATTCAACAAGAAAAATGGGGGTGCAGTGTTTTGTTATAACATAATTATAACTCATGCCTCAAAAAACTCTCTCCTACAGAAACAATAACAGATGCTGTTGATGTTTAAAATGCTGCCTGGGATGCCAAGGGGAATTTGCTATTTCTACTCTCATGATATTTTATTTGCTAATCTCCTTCAATCACAATGTTTGTTAGCTTCTGTAACTCGCTCTTAATAAATGCATAAGAAATAAACAAAACTTTCCCTTTTGCAAAAGTAATATCTGATTTAAATATTTAGTTCTCTCAATAATGTGAATAAAAATAAGACTACAGTAAGATTACAGCTCTTGATAGTGATTGAGCAACAGGAACTGTACTGACCTTTCTGTGTAAGCAACTCATATCTAATGCACAAGTCATTGCTTTTAGTCACTGAACAAGGAATGAGGTAGGCCTGTGGTTCTTACGGAATGGACATACAAGCGCGTCCCACATTCACTTTGACGGTCCAACAGGTAACAACGGGCGAGGAGATTTTATGAGGCTAAGTAGCAGTAACCATGGGGAAGCAGAGAGATAACGGAGCTTGAGTAGGGAAGGACCACTGAAATATATTCATTAGATTTCTGGCCAAAGGTAGGCAACATTGAGCATCCTAGATACTTGATCAGCACTTCGAAAATATCACATTTGAGGAATGGCGGTCACATCCTAGAGTGAGGGCTATAGCATGGGGTTAAAATTAAGACTCAACTAGAGTGGTTACGGTTTTGAAATTGTGTATGCAAGTATATTGGGAACCTGTTCTAGCATACATGGGGTACTCTAGGATGGAAATCAAAGATGTCCAATACGGTTGGTGCACTGCTGCCAGTTGTCATGCGCAGTGGGCTGGCTGATGCATCGCAGCCAGTTGTCATGCGCAGTGGGCTGGCTGATGCATCGCAGCCAGTTGTCATGCGCAGTGGGCTGGGGCCTAATCTGCTAGCCCATATCCCAATGAGATATTCTGTCTCAAAATCAAGGTGACTGGTGCCTGAAGAAGACTGACAGCAAAGGTTGTGTGTGTGGGGGGGGAAGCACACACCCCACACCCCCTAGTAAAAATAATTAAGATACATGAATGCTAAGGGAATCAGTCATTCACATACATGGATCGCTGTAATGTAAAGAGGCTTTTAAGTTTAAAATAAAATAATATTGGAACATCAGATTTGTAGGAATAAATGAAGACTTAAGAAAAAAAATCCAAAAACATTAAATCACAGGACGGACTCGTTTATTTTTTTTCTTGCTGTCTTTTTAACAACTGACTCTTTCAAGCGAACTCAAATACTTGGAGTGTATTATACATTATTGTAACACGTAATGTATAAATTACATTATTATAACTACCTTAAGGATAGAGAAAGAGGGACAGTGATAAAACTATCGCTATAAGTCTATGTTTTACAATTTTAGATGTGAACAAACTCTAATAAACTATATACAGTACATACTGAATACACTCTAGTTCTGAAAGCATTAACAGAATGAAACAGTGATGTACTTTAAAGCCAAGACATGATAAAATAGAATTTCAGAAAACACTAAAATATTTACTTAGTCTATAGGACAATAAGAAAATGAGGAAAAGAGAACAGCGAAAAGTTAACAGAAAACAAAACAACCCCCCCACAAATAGTCCACTTTCACACATCACAGATCTTATTACAGATGACTGAATATTATATTCCAAAAGCACACCTTGACAAATTGAACACAAATGCAAGAGACAGCTGTGTGCTATCTATAATATGTGCTAAATGCACTTTAAATACCGAGGCATAGAATAAACGCATGCCATTCAGATTGCTAGTATAGGAAAGCTGTTGTTTTCTGCTTAGCTGATAGAAAATACGCTTCAAGAAAGGGAAGCACATAGGAGCTAAGAGTACATGGCTGAACGGTACCAGTCCTTGATCCAGTTTTCATGTACAGAGCTCATATTCAATGACAGTATGCCTTTTTTGAGAACATATGGCCATTCTTCAAAGCAGTTCATATACTAGAGCATAATTTAACTCTCCACATGATTTCAATGTTCTTTATGCTGTGTGCTTTTTTGCACAGGATAGTTAAATTTGCAGTTTAAATTAAAAATTAAAAAGATATTCTCCTAAGTAATTGGAAACTGTACAGCACACTTTTAGATTAAGTCATAACACAAAGAAAGCAGTTAAAGTGTTAGCAAATATTTTCAAATGAGATTTGCGATTGCTCAAATGGTGTCCAATGGGAGATTTTGGTATTGCCTTCTCAAAGAAAAGTAGCTTAAAACCAGTCATTTCAGCTTTTACTCCAAGAGACTGAAGAAAAACAAAAAGAAGGAAGTAGTTCGTTATTAAAGAAAGAAGAAAGCAAATTTAAAGAGAAACACACACACACACACACACACACACACACACACACACACACACACGAAAGGAAGCAATAAAAAAAAAAAGAAAGAAAGCCAAATTTTGTCCATTGAGATGGTAAACAAAAGTTGCAGACCATCAGTAAAACTGAACAATATTGAAAAGCCCGGTGGTTGGTGGCACAGGTGTTTAATCTCAGTACTTGAGAGGCAGAGGCAGGGGGATCAAGTTCAAGGCCTGACTGGTCTGTAGAGTAAGTTCCAGGACAGCCAGGACTACACAGAGAAACCCTGTCTTGAAAAAGAAAAACCATAAAAACCAAACCAAAGCAAGAGAATACAAACAAGGACATAACAGACAGCGACGGCAGAAATAAAAAAAGCGTCCTCATTGCGAGCCCTGTGTGCATTCAAGCATCTACAAACATTCGAGCACCTAAGGTATGCTAACCAACATTTCATACTTTTGATATTTCTCAGCATTTAGCCTCACTTGCAAAGTATGTTTTTGTGTATTCTTTTTCTGTTTACATCTTTTTTGTTTTGAGAGGAAAGGTTTTATTTTGCTTACATATCCATAACACTGTTTATCACTAGAGGAAATCATGACAGGAACTCAAGCAGGACAGGAACCTTGAAGCAGGAGCTGATGCAGACAAATGCCATAGAGGGGTACTGCTCACTGGCTTGCTCTCATGGTTTGCTCATTCTATTTTCTTTGTTATTTTTTCTTACGACTTTATTTTTTTTAAAAAGAGATACATGTACAGATTTCTAAAAGCATTTTGGCATAAAACTATATGAATATATTTTTGTCAGTACTTGATTTTTTTAAAGGTTTGATAGTATGCATTGGAATCTTACTAATTACCATAAGCATAAAGTACATGGAAAACAAAACGTAACTGGAAATAGTCAAAGTTTTCTTGGTGTGTATAGATTAAACATGATTACTTTTAAATACCAAAACTTGCCACAAGGCTATCTGGAACTGAATCAGGCTGCCCGGCTTGGCAGCGAGTCTCTTTAGTTATGGAGCCATCTATCTCACTAGCCTTGCTTAGTTTTACATTTTTGTTTGTTTGTTTTGATACATTTCAACTGAATTAAATGGGCACAGTGATTTCAGATGCTTTTGAAGCTATACAAACTATTCTCATTTCCATACAGATTTAATCCCATGTTTACACTCTAAAACCTCCAGCCTCAGAGTTGGCATGCAAGCTCGAAGTCTTGGAGAGTGACTTCTCTGAATGCTTGCACTCACGAGGCTTAACTTGTGTATTTTATTAGCTAACAGACACTGGGGGGGGGGGGGGGCTAACTTTCTAAATCAGAATCATTCTCTTATCCAAAAGAAAAAAAATGTAATCTCACTAGAAAGCTGGAACTCAGTTATGGAGAAAATGTTACAAGTACATCCACTAAATGTTCGTTTTAATTACTTGAGTACCTCCTTGTTTATTGAAGACATAGTATATAAGTAAAATTTATGTCTTCTTTCAGTACCAGCACTGAAATGTACTAGAAAAGCAATGTACATTAAAACCAAAATATACGAGGATGTGACTTTCATTGAAAAAAATGCCAACTGAGGGCTGAGAGATTGCAGGACTGACGTGCTTAACACTGGATAAGTGGTATTCAAAGCCGATGGACACGATTTACTGGTATAATAAGCCTAAGCAAAGATGTGAGGGTTGGCTTTCAGATAAATTAAATATATGAATTAGATGGTATTGGATGGTAGGAAAACACTGAGGATGGAGAATAAAGATGACCGAGTGAGCTATAGGTGATCTCATACCATATCCTGACATTAAACATTGAGCAGGAATTCAACTTTGGCTGTTTTACATGAATATGTATATGCTAAAAGAATGAAAGAGAATGGGGGAAAATCAGATGCACATGCAGACACACACACACATGCATATGCACACATATACATACACACACATACACACATATACACATACATACACACATTACACAGACATACACACACTCACATATACACACATACATACACATACACACACTCACAGACATACATACATACACACACACTCAGACACATACACACATGCATACGTGTATACATACATACTCATTACACACATACTCACACACACACCCACATACACACATACATACACATTCATGACACACACATACTCACACACACATATACACAAACATACACACTCATTACACACACATACACACATATATGCACACACATACACACACTCACACATTGGGTGGATGGAACAAATCTCTAACCACTTTACATGCATACACACACACACATTTTGGTGGACAACTTTATTTTTTCCTCTCACAGCTTATATACCTCAGCAAATCTTTCAAGCACTATGGAAGTTACAATGTCACTATATTCTATTTTTCTTCTAGTGAATGATTATAAAAACGGAATATGTTCTCCAATACTTTTACAAGAAGTAACATTACATAGTACAGGTAAAGAAAACAAATGATTCCCAAGATCCCAGGTACATTCATAACTAAAAAATTCGTTACAGATTAATGAACTGTGAGCAAGCAAGGTAGTTTTCTCAGCCAGCTTCTCTCGCTGGCAGACAGCAATTTGTGGTTACAAAGGAAGGATCCGTTATTTTATTATTTACCTTAAAAAGGATTCTTATAAGAGGTTTAAAAGAATCACAAATCTAAACTTGTACATAAAGAACAACAGTCATTTCTACTTTTAATCTTCAGAATGCACAACTGGTCAGAAATTCTTATTAGATCACATACAAGATGTCACACGTCATCTGAGTCGCCAGCACAGCCTCAGTGACAGCCATGTCAGCAGATGAGAGTCAGATGCCAGTATTACTTCCTGACCCCAAACAGTCCCGAGCTCAAGTAGTAAGAGTATTTTTCTGAACTTCAAATTGTTCTCTAAGATTTTCTGTGTCAAAGCCACTAGTAGAAACGCCTTAACCTATCAATTTCTGTTCCCATAGCCTTTCTAAGGGTGATGGTCCTTGCTGACTATCTACGTTTCTAAGTTCTTTCCTGGGTGGTGGCTGAATCGTTGATGTGCCCGGCAGCAATGCCTGAAAGAGACCAAACACTGTTCTTGTGAGTGCCAGAGAGTCCGCTCAGGGAGGGGCTGGAAGCCACTTATAGTCTTCATACAGTTATTAGAGTAAGAGGGATGTGATGCCAGCAAGCTGGACAAAACTCTACAACATGAGTTCCTCAGGGCATTTAGTCCCCTGGGCTCTGCCCTTTCAGCAAACCTGCTGTGATTGTGCCTACAAATGGGTCACATTCCATGAGTTCTAAAGCTGTTTATTGTTCCTTCTGCATGGCCCTCCTTCAACAGAGGAGAAAACCTAAACTACTCATAAGAAGCTTCACTGGCCACAGTGTGAGGCACTGAGTGGTTTGAGACAAAGTGAAGGACCTGTAAGAATGTCACCAGCACTTTGAGTTCAAACATGGAAGTCTCCCCTTTCACTCCCTGGGTCTCTGGCATTGAACCCATGTGGCTGTGCTTTGTGGCAAGTGTCTTTACATGCTAAGCTGTCTCACAGGCCCCAAGCAGACTCTTTTTAAGTCACATAACAGGAGGGAAAACTGAGGACAGTCCCCAAGTGTGGCTTCATTCTGCTGTGCTGCCTCCTTTGACAAGGCCACTGCTTAATTTTTGCAAAAGTTTCACCAAACAGGCACTGGGTATTCAGATGCTTGGGACCCATTCTCATTCAAACCGACGCAGTAACCAAGGGAAATAAGAGGGTGTGTTGTTCTGGTGTTCCCTGTGGTTTATTAGAACCCTAATGCATAATTTGGAGGGAAGTATCCAGTACATCATACTGTGATTTCCATTTAATAACCCATTCCCTCTGCAACCAACCTTGCACACCTACTGCATCTCCTGGCTTCTACTTACACTTCAAGTTAAAGACACAAAAGGAAAGATTGGGAACCAGGATCTGCCTATGAGGAAGGATACCTGGCATTTGTTATGGGTGGATTTCATGTCTTGATTGTTGTTAATGATATTGCGGTGAATGTGAGAGAGTGGAGCCTTTTCTAAATTATATTTTGAGATTAGCTTGCTCACTAGGGGTTTCTGCCAGGTATTTTCCTAGACCCTTAGTTCTGATTCATTTCCCCCAGGTCCCTACCCCCCTTTAATCCTCAATGTTAATCTCTTTTTTTTTTGTTCCACTTGCCAAGGATCATGAAATTTGCAAGTAAATAGATGTTAAGAAAAAATATTTACACTGAGTTAGGTAACAAGCCCAGAGAGACAAATACCAGGCATTCTTCCTCATTGGCAGATGCTGGTTCCTAAACTTTCCTCTTGTGTCTTTACCTTGGAGCACAAGTAGAAGCCAAGAAACAGCCCTAGCTGGCCTGAGAACTGGGAGATGAGGCAGGGCCCCAAACTCCCAGAGATCTATTTGCTACTACCTTCCCAGAGCTGGGACTCAAGGTACTTGCTACCATTCTAGGTTCTGTTCTGTTTCTGTGAGATTTGTCTAGACCGGACATACAAGCGAGGCCACTCACATTTGTCTGTTTAAGCATGGCTCTATTTACTTTAATGTAATCTTCCAGGTCTATCTGTGATTCTGGAAAACAACAGAATTTTCTTGTTTTTAAAGTTTGATGGTATTTCATTGTGTGTGTGCCTGTCACATTCATTTCAGGGTGGGCACTCGGGTGGATTTCATGCCTTGATTGTTAGTAATGATACAGCAGTGAATGTGGGAGAGTGGACAGCTCTTTGGCATACTAATGCCATTTCTTTCAATACCATACTCAGTGTTGGAATGTTGAACCAATGCTTAGATGTTTAAAGGATAGTTGGTACTTATGTGTGTGTTTTAAACCCACACACAAATATGTCCTGTGTTAAGTTAAACCCAACTAAAAATGCACATAAATTACCTTGTACATCTTCATTTGGTTCATCTTTTTTATAAAAGACATTTTAACAGGTGGGGCATGACATCCTGTTCTGTGGACTTGCTGTCTCCGGTGACTACCCCAGCCGAGCCTTGGCATGTCTGCTTTTTACGAAATGTCTAGTCCTTTCCCACCGTTTGAATTTGTGTGTTTGATTTCTCAATATTGAGTTAAGTTCCTTACACATTTTTTTTTTATATTTACCTTTTATCTGGTATGTTTTAGGAACATTTTCTCCCAGCACATTATTTCCCCAAGCATGTCTCATTTTGTCTGTACCTGACAGAGGCTGATTCTTTCTCTGCTGAACTCTCCATACTGAAGGATGGTGTCTTCACATATACATAGGACTGCATTTGTGAACTGTTATCTACATAAAATGAAGATTCTACATTCCGCTGCTTGCTTAGCTCTCTCTAAATACAAACTAGCTTAATTTAGTTGGCAATGTCTCTCAGGTGTTCTGTATCCTTGGTGATATTTTGTCTATGCTTTCTAGCAATTGCTGAGAACATGTTTAGTGCCCAAGTGTATTATGGGGATTCTTACTCCTTTTGGCTCTATGCATGAGCATCATGTATTTTGGAGATCTGTTGTTAGATGCATGCATATTTATGAATATTGTGTTATTTTAGGGAGTTTGGCCTTTCAGAATTAAATAATGTTCCCCTGTAAACCTTCTGAGATTTACTTTGTTTGATATTAATGTAGCTGGTTTCTTTTGTTAAAGTTCTACATGAATCTTTTAATCTTTTATTTGTCATTTTATCATTTTTTTAACCAGCATATGCTTTAAAAACCAGTGGGTTTTTGTTTATAGTTTTTCCTGGTGTTATAATCCAGTATAATGATGTTTTAACTGATATACAAAGTTTAAACTTATTATACTTATTACTACTGAATTTCAACCTGCTACATTACAGCTGTTTTATTTGTTGAGCCCATTGATTTTTTTCTCCTTTGCATATAATTTTGATTTTTGCATTTAAGTTTTTTTTTTTTGTTTTTTTATTTTAAATAATTATTTTAGTCATTGGCCTTGGTTATATATAATATATATCTTTAGTGTCTACCTTTAAACAATACCATAACACCTAACAAATAGTATGGCCAACTTTATTTCTACCTCCCTGACGTCACCTAGAGAACTCCCTGTGCCTTGGTGCACATATGTATGGTCTCTTAAGACTTTTCTTAACTTGCAACAGCTGTGATGTTCCAGATGTGACTTCTGTCTGTCAAAGGTCTGCTGCTCTTGTGTACCCAGGACATATCTGTTGTAATTTTCATTGCTCATGTAGAGTTACAGGACCACGAGCTGAATGTATCATCAGAAGTCCTTATGCTTGGTCTTCAGAGTCTCAAAGGCCTAATTCAAACCCATCTTTCCTTCAGGCCTTTCAGAAAGTTCTTTCTCAAAATAGAAACTTAAACCTGTTTGGCCTGCAGTTCCTTTGTCTATTTTTCTAGTCTCTTGCTTTACCCGTGGCACGGAAGCATTCAGACCATGCTGTTGTATTGGTAAAGAACTCTCCTCTAGACAGTACACACATGGAAATAACATGGAATACCTTATCACTCTCCTCAACAGATCACAGGAGGGTGTGTGGGGGAGGGGTGTTCCCTAGCTCCCTCACCAACGTGAAGACTGCAGACTGTTTCGTCACAGAGGAGAAAGGTGAACTCAAAACCCTGTCCCTGAAGCTCTGTGCTTCATTTCACTCCAAACACGTACTTTCAGGAACCCTGGGATTCCAGTGTATGGCTATTCTTGAAAAGTGCTATTTTCCTGAGAACTTGATTTCCTTAACAGCCCATCAAATGCAATGACCTTGGGTGTGCTACTTGCAACAGGAAGAAAAGGCAGTAAAAAGCCTCTGCCATCTGAGCCCAGCGTCTAGGAGTTATGATTCCTTGTTAGTCATGAGCATATCTACAAGATGTTGTTTGAAGTCCTCAATTGAAGAGTTCACTGAAAGATGTCCTCATTAAGTCATGTGCACACCGTAACACTTTCTTTTTTATTTTTTTGTCTTTCTCCCCCTCAAGGGGTGCTACTTCCATTGTGTACAGATGCAAACAGAAGGGGACCCAGAAGCCCTATGCTCTCAAAGTGTTAAAGAAAACAGTAAGTTTATTTCATTATGTATTAGTATCTCCGAGAGACCTGAGAAGAAAGAGACCAGACAAAAAGCCCAAGTGGTCATGGAGAAGCCAAGCTGGTTTGTTGTCTGATGGAAACCGTGGGATGTTTGACAGTCACTGTTTTTAAGCTGGATTCGATTTGTGGAGAAGAAGGGGAGAGGGAAAACAACAGAGTAGGCAGGTGAGCCTCGATTTGTTTGTGAGCTATGTTGTGTGTGTGTGTGTGTGTATGTGTGTGTGTGGAGTGAGGATGCAACTTGCACTGTAAAGTGCTAGAGAAGACGAAATGAATTGAAGGGAATCCTCAGCTTCTGGGTTTTCTAAGGTTAGGTGTGTTTCTGAGAAGTGCCACTGGACAGAGGTTGCTACTTTCCAGGATAGACCTGCTCATCCAGAAGCTCAAATGCAGAGGAGGAAGCCTTGTCTAAGGCTCCTCAGTATGATAATGAGAGGGCCAGAGGGCCAGAAGGAGGTGAGGTCACATCCTGGATGGTGTCCCTATGTGGTACTTTTTCTACCTTATGGCCTTTTCAGTTTTTTTCTTTTTATGAATTAGATTCTGCACATAAAACTACAAAAAGACACGATACACTTTCTAGCACAGTGTTCCTCTGTCAAATTTTATGTCAACTACTATGGGACATGTGTCTGTTTGTGAAAACCTAATTGTAAAGTGGACCAAAGAAATTTGTGTCAGATATGTGCCAGATAGTTCAAGGTCAGGTGACAACCTTTTGCAGGCATAATGAGGCTTCTATCCCCTAAGGGCAGTTTATTGTCACCAGATCTGTATGTATTGTCCAGCAAAGGGAAATCTTCCAGTTTCCTGGAAGGAAGGACTTAACAACACAGACTTTTAGCCAAGTAGAAACAAAATGACATTTTTAAAACAATTTGTTAGAATTCTAAGCTGTAGCAAAACACAGGTGAATAAAACCCCACAGTTTAATCTTAATTGATAGCACTTTACGTGGTAATTAATATCCATAAACTTCACACATGACTGTTCTTATTTCTTAAGTCAGTTCCAAATATAAAGGAATGTTCCAATTCATTTTTGTTAGTTTTGCTATATCAATATATCCATCAAAAAGTTTTCTGAACTAAGCATTATTTAAATTTTTTGAAATATAATTTCCTAGTAAAGATCTAAATTTTTACGAACATAAATTAGATTGTTTTAGTACCAATCTTGCATGTTATATTTGGATTTGACAGCTATGTGTTTATTTACTGGTTAAAGTGTTAGTAAGTTGCCAAGTTGTTCCCTTTTTCTTTATTTCATCGTCAAGGACATTTTGAAAAGGGTAGCTCACACAGCAGTCTGAAAAACGACCATTCAGAAATGGTTTGTGTGAAGTTAGACCTGCTGGTGCACCCCGATGCTTTATGTACAGAGGAAGGTTGGTTCCAAGTTCTAGGCCAGTCGACACTCCACGGTCACTGCGATCTCTTCAGAGCGAGGAGGTGGGCAGATCTTCCTGAAAGCTAAGGAAGAGCATGTGGCTAGGATCCTTTTGTCTGGTGGAGCTTCGAGGCTGATGCTGTCAAACATAGTTACTCCTGTGCCAAATGGAACAAGAGAAAACCCCTGGAGGGACCTTGGCTCTGAATATGAATTAGATGGGACCCCCGGCTTTGTCTTTTAGGATGGACCATGCTTGGAGATGTGTCAATGAGAGAAATAGCAGGCTAAGCCACAAAGAGCAAATTGCCTCCAGCGTTTGATTCCATATAGGTCAAGGAGATGGAATGTCCCCTTTCTAAGGAAAATGAATGGATGTTATGACTCTATTTACAGAGGCAAACTAATGCAGAGGGATGTTTTCTTAGAGCATTCAGCAAAGCATTTGCACCCGAGGCCAGAAAGATTGCTGTGTTCAGAAAGGTTGACTTATTTATGTAATCTCTTATGTCAGCCCACATAAAATTGTCTCAATTAAAAGCATTTCTGACTTAAGGTTTTATGTGACTTGGTTGACAACTATGGAACTACATATAACCTGGGTGAATACTTCCTAATACTCTCATTCTATGATTAAGTATTAACTTAGGAGGCCTTGAGCTTAGTCTGCCTAAAACTATGCATCATTTATCTATCTTCTATCTACCTATACCCAGCTCCATTCATGATTCATCTCTGACCCATTATCTGCTTAATTATCTATCCATCAACCATCCATCCATCCATCCATCCATCCATCCATCCACCCACCCACCCATCAGTATTAATTTAATAGAGATAGTGAAACAACGACCATAATTTGGTGGCTTAAAATAATATAAATTTATATTCTTCAAAGCTGGTATTGTCAGAGACCCCAAGAGAGAATCTGTGGCATGCTCCGTGCCTCTTGCCTGCCTTCTGGTGACAGTGACCCATCCTTGGTGTGCCTTGGCTTTTAGATCTTCCATTCAATTTCTGCCTCTGTTGCCTAATGGCCAACTTGTCCTCAGATTCCCTCCTCCTGTCTTCTTCTCCAGGGAATGGGTGTGGCACACTGTCACTCATCTTGTAGGAATACCAGTGCTGCTGTGTGGGAAGCCCACCTATCCCAATATGACAGCATCATAACTAATTACATTGGCAGTAACACAGTTCTACCAATCACATTATCGGATAGTACATCTAAGTTAATTTTAAAATAGTCTATCTAATATCTTATCTGGTGATTAATACATTTCATATTAAGTGTTAATAAATACAAAGAAATTTGCCTGGCTTGTAAGTCATTGCGGTTCTCCACTGAGATTTGCATGGCCCTTTCACAGGTCAATTGGAAAACACAGGTAGCTATTATGATTCATAACAGTATCAAAATTACAATTATGAAGTAGCAAGAAAATAATTTTATGATTGGGGGTTACCACAACAGGAGAAATTGTATTAAAGTATTACAGCATTATAACCACCATTATAAGTGATTAACTTATTATATAAACATGCCAATTAACAGGTTTATTATCTCCTGTTAAAGTTAGTTATTTAATGACAATAATTATGTTTCTCAAAATATATTTAAACATTTTTATCAGAATTTATGCTAAGTTATTTATGGGATTATTAATTTATATATACTATCTGTAAGAAACTTATATCCTGTTCAACGCTCTACTCCTCATGGAGAATCTGTCATACATTATAGGCAGATGCTTGACTCCCTCAGAGGAATACTCACTCTTGTGATGAAACTTTGAATAAAAGCAACACTGAATATTTTCCTATAGTAAGAAGCTCCTTGGGAACCTTCTGCAGTGATGGTCATTTATCTCATTGTGTCAGTGATGGGGATAAAAGAGCAAGCAAGAGAAGAAAAGGGTTGAATAACTTTTTCTCTTCTTGTTCATTTTCTCCCCCACCTTAGCACTAAGCACTCCGGTGGTGAATTGGCCAGCTCAGTGGCAGTGGCTTTCCTCCCTGCTCTGACAGGGTGTGACCCAGGTTTTAACACTTTACTTTCAAGCAATATTAGGCTCACTGAAAGTACCACTTTGTTTCTCGTGAATTCCTCCTTATCTCAAGCATTAGAACTAATTGGCTTACTTATAGTTGCCACTGACATCATTAATATAGACTTTATAAGTCTTAAATCTAGTGTGAAGAAAAAAATTACTCAGCAGTAGCAGATACCTTTATGTTCCCTGACACGTCCTTGCTTTGCTGACCATGCAGATATGATTATACCTTGCTTTCCTTTTTGTGTCTGTACAATAAATAAGCTTTGCACCAACATCGGAGTCACACTCGACACTGCATGAAAGCGATAACTTCAAGCATCAAATTTGAACAGACTAAGCACAACACAGACATCTTGGTCTGAGTTAAAATCTCTACTTTCAAAGAATGGCAGGGGGATGGTGGAGTTTTATCTCAGGGGTGACCCATGTGGATTAAAGTCATCTTTATTCATTAAAAACATACCTCGGAATCTATATATTTTCCAAAGCTTAGTCTGCATGGCTTGTTTTCAAAATAAGTAGCTTGATATTTGAGAAATGTATGCTCTCTGATAGTTTATACTGTCCTGGAAATTTAGAGACTGAGGCGAATTCCAGAAATCAGATAAAATTTCCAGCTGTGTGGCTCAACAGCTGGGAAGGTTAATTATATCCTTCTAAATGTAAAATCCATTTCTTCAGGAACTATGTTGGGATCCAGTCTGAGGGCTCATCTTGGTATGGGTACTCAGAATGCCTGGGTATTTTGACTGCCCCTCAAAACAGTTGTACAACATGAAGTCCAATCATAGACTCTGGAGATGGAGACAGAGACACTGTGTTTGAGTATTTCTGCTACTTATTGTGTGACTATACAAATTATAGACCATTGCTCAAAGTCTGATTCAGCTATAAAGCAAGTTTAAGGGCGTCTAGCTCACAGTATTTCAGTGAAGATTAAAATGAGATGAGATTGCTCATATAAAATATTTTCCAGGACACAGCAAGCATGTTGCAAGTGATGCACATAATTCCTAGAGTGTAATGGAGGAAATCCATAATGATGTCTTATCATGATATAAATTAGTGCTATGTAGTTCTGACATCCCATTAGCTTTGAAATTGACTGATTGTGACACATGATTGCTTATGTACATTTGTGTTTGTTTGGGGGCAGAGTCTCACTGTGTAGCCCTGGCTGCCCTGGAACTCTCTATGTAGTCCAGGTTAGCCTCCAACTCCCAGAGGTTGGCCCAAATTTGTCTCCAGAGTGCTAGAATTAAAGTCATGTACCCTGTGTACTTTTGTATGAACAAAATTGATGATACTGCTTTTGGAGTATTTTAACACGACCACAAAATACTGATTTATAACATTAAATATGGCATTACTATTCTGATTTATAACATTAAATGTGGCATGCAAAAGAGATTTGTGATATCACGACTTCCTGTGTAGGGAAATGTATACTTGTAAAGCCTAGATGGAAACATCTCTGCCCTAAGGCTCTTTTCTGATTTGTACTTAGGTACCAGCACCAGACCCACGGTGCCTCAGTATTTTCTGGCCTAACTTTTCTCATCTTAGTGGTTATGGTAGAAAAATTATCTATACTTTTTAAAAAATACTTTCCTCGAGTAATTTTAGTAAATATTTACCAGGTAATTGCTGTCAAGTTTTGTGTTTTTCACAATTTATGCTCTTAAGGAGAGAGAACTGTAAACTCTGGTCTACTGATCACTCTGTAAGTTACTTAAACACTTCAATTAAATTTTCTTCTCATTCTTATAGAATTTGAGTAGATGGCTGTGACATCGCAGGGGAAAGTGGAGGAATGTTCTAAATAACGTCACAGACAGGTTTCCTTCCAGATACTGTTTAGATGAGTATCCAGGACGTCTCCACCGGGAGAGATCTGCAAGCCACTTAGTTCTTGGAGGTAATACCTTCTTCCGGTTTCTTGAACAGGACTGCTTGAAATAGCATCTGTGGAAGCACACAGGCGATTGTTGTGTTTCCTGAATGCTCTGGGTATTCACCTTGTGTCTCTCTATTCCCCTGCCAGCCCTGTTTATATTTGTAACTGCTAATCCGTGTAACAGTACTTGCCAAGTTTCCTTTAGAAATAATATGTGACATCTATGTACAGAACTGATTTAGAATCTAGATGTGTTACATTTCTTTACTAAGCGATGAACCTTGGCCAAGTGGCAGACTTTGTCTACCATATGCACCCATTTTACACAAAGATGCATATGCAAAAGTGGAGACGCTAATACCTCTTTATAAGAAAACTAGCAGTGGGGAATTCAGAATTATTCAAAATGACACCCACAGCTATTCTCACTCTGGGGCTTTTCTGTATTCTATTATTCATCTAGTCATTCATTATTCTTTCTTTTGGGGTTTGGGGATCAAATGCAGAGCCTTGTGGATGTTCGGCAAGCATTTTATCAATGAGTCACACCCCAGCCTCTGTTTTTGCCACTCTATAGCTAAGTCTCAGAGACTAAATAGAATCATTGCCTGTGATCTGAGTCTTGCTTGGCCAAAGCATGTTTTGAACTATTAGTATCAACTATTGTGAACACTTTATCATCACTGGTGGATACAAAACTGAAATCAGCATGAGCAACTTTGAATATTTTATTTTACCTAGATTTTATATAGGACCTTTGGAAATAACGGTGTTATTTGTTTCTTTCAGTAGCTTTTATCAGTGTCTGTTCATGGCGGTGTTCAAGCCTACATTCCCGCAGAGTTGCATTTGTTTCTTGAAAATTAAGCTACATTTCTCCTTTTCAGGTTTCTGACATTGATGGGTCAGGAATGTGTATCGTAAATGTGTTGTGTAACAGATCATTCACTATTTTGTGGACTTAAACAACAGGCTTACTGTTGTTCACAGTCTGACCAGATGCCAGGATGATGGATTTTTGTTACGGTTGTTTGATGCTCTTAGTGGGGTCCATATGATTGTGGATAGCTGGGTCCCTCTGCTGTGGATGGGCGGCTGGGAGACTGTCTCTTCCTTTATTTTTCCTTTATTCTATCACATATGAAGCTGTGTCTCTTCTGTTGCTCTCTCCCTCTTCTGGGATTGGGGACTATTCTGTTTCAGAGGCCAGCTCTGGTCTCTAAGAAAGGCCAAGCATGTCGGTGGCTCTTGTGTGAGGTCTTTATAATTTTGACTTTGACCCATGAGTCATCTTTCTCATGCCTGGGAAATGATTCTTGTTGGTGACTGAGAAGCTTCATTTGCTTCTTCACCATAGAAAGAAGCCTGCTTTCTTCTGCAGGTTACCTAGTTCCTCTTAGTTCCAGTGAGACTGTCTTTCAAACATGGAATTTCTTCTTAATCATCTTAGTACACACTCCTTTTCTATTTCTTCAAGGTCTGCAATTCTTCTCCAGACAAGTATATCTTGCTCTGGACATGTCAGGCTGCCACGTAGTAATATCTGGATGGTTGAAGGCAGTGCTCACCCACCCCAGAACCTGGAAGATATACCGTTAATGTATGTATCTTCTTATAGTTTGTGTCTGTTCGGGAAAAGTGGCAACGTGTAGTTTACCAAGCTTGTCTGGATGGAAGTCAGCTTGTTCAGAAGCACTCTTGGTGACCTTTGTGGCTGAGTATACTCAGAAGACGTTAGTATAAACTGTTCGCCACATGCAGACAGACATTTCTGTCATCCTTGGCTAAAGCACCAGAGACATTCCCAAAGGCAACATTTCTTGAATCCAAGAAAAGTTCAAAATTTCACTAAAAACTTTGCCTTTTTTTCAAATAAATATTTTCCTTGGAGTGGAGACTTTGCGGTCCACAGAACACTCTTTCATAAGTTAACTTCTTGATAAACAGAATTAAAACACTCTGTATTATGAATTCTTCAACCTTAAAAGTCTTCTAAAACCACGTTGGTTTAAATGCAGCCCCAACTTCTGTGCTGATTATTAATGAACTGCAGTGTTTCAGCCTGTTCCATGATTTTTTTTTACCACAGAAGACTACAAAATGTGACCAAATGCTGTTAGAGCTGGTAAAAAAAAATTAATGACATTCTTCAATATTAAGTCAAAAAAACCAAAACTTAGTTATGTTTCTATACACTGAACAGTAATCCATTCTAAAAGGTAAAACAGAAACAGTCTCATTTACAAAGGCATAAAAATACTTAAAAATGAATTTGACAGAGAAAATGAAAGACTTGTGCACTAAAATTTATAAAACAGCAATGAATGCACATAGTGGAAAGATGCCTTATGTTTGTGGATTGGAAGAATGGTGGAAGAATGAGTGTGCACATGTTATCCAAAGTGACCTACGGGATCTACACACAAGTGGTGCCAGAAGTGCACACACACACACACACACACACACACAAAATCTCAGATGGGCAAAACAATGCAATGCATAAAATAAACCAAGCCAAAGTTATCACCAGACTTTACTTAATTAAAATTTGCCACGAAATTATAATCAAAACAACATGATATAGTGATTTAAAAAAATAAAAAACAAAAACAAAGAGACCCCTAGAACAGACTAGATACCCTAGACACATGTGAGGTAAGGTGACATTTGATAAAATTGCCAAGAATACACAACAGGGGCAACATTATATCTACATCAAACAATGTCCTAAAATCTTTATCTCTTTATGAAGAAATAAAATTAGCCCCGGAAAGATGGCTCAGCTGATAAAGACACTCAACCTCTGAGTCTCACAGCCTAAATTCAGTTCCTGGACCTAACATGGAAGGAAAGAGAACTGACTCCTATAAGTTGTTCTCTGACTTTCACATGTTCACACACAGACACACACACACAGACACAGACACAGACACACACACACACACACACACACACACACACACACACACAACAAGAGATAGAAATTAGGGCCTTATCTTACATACTAGAAATATTAACTACAATTGACTAAAGATTTAATGTAAAATATCAGCTGTAAAATTTGTAGAAGAAAATAACCAGGACATAACTTGGGCAATTATTTGGTTGTTGCTGTTGTGGTTATACAAATAGCAAAAGCAAGATTAACCTAGAAGAACTGTATCAACTAAAACGTTTCTGTACACAAGAGGTGCCACGCTGTTGATTGCAGCTGCTTGGAGAGGGAGCAGTGAGTTGGGAATATTTCTTGAGCCAAGAGTTCCGCGTCAGCCTGGACAACAGAAAAAAAAAAAATCTGCTAAGCATCTTGGCACATACCTGCAATTCCAGCACTCAGAGGCTAAGGAAGGGAGAGCATAAGTTTGAAGCTACTGTGAGCTGCACTGGGAATACCAGAACACCCACAGCAGTAAACAGAACCCGTCTCACAAACAATCAATAAATGCAGTTTATTTGCATGACATGTATCTAGTAAAGGGATAATAACCACACCATTTAAGAAATTCAAGCAACTCATTAGCAAGAAAACAAATAACCAGATTTGGGCAAAGAACCTGCACAGATATCAGATATTCTCCCCCAAGGTTCCAGGCTGTGTGCAGCAGGCATGGGAAAAGATGCTCAGCCCCACTAGTTCTATCAAAGGCATAGCAAGATGTCAGGACCTTTATTAGCAGAGCGATGATTAAGAAAAGTGTACTACTAAGCATATGAAGACCAAGAAACCTCGATCGATTTTGGCAGGAATGTCGACTGTAACAGTCATTATGGAAATCAGCATGGAGGTTCTCCAGAACTGAGAATAATAGCTTTGAGTCTGCAATCCCATCTTTGGATAGAACCCCTAAAATACGGTCAGTACCTGAAAGAGGCTACCCTTCCTGTGCTCATTACAGCCCTATTCTCAGCAATCGTCTGGAGACAGCCTGTACTTCTTGAATGGCGAATGAAGAAAGGAAATATCAAAAATGTCAAACAATATCCAGCCTTCCAAAGGAAGCAAATCATGTCTTTAGTTGCAATACACATGAACCCCAGAACATTGCAGGAAGTGCAGTCAACCGAACGCAGACATGCAAAGATGATCTCACACACATGTAGAATCTAAGCATGTTGAAATCGTAAGGGTAGAGAATGAAAGTGAGCTTGGGAGATCCTGGTCACAGGCGTGAGCTCTGGCGACAAATGACAGCGTCTCCTGCCTCGCCTTCTACCTCACAGCTACTCACTGCTGTGATGCACAGAAGAGATGAAGCCGTCACTCTGGTTAAACACTGCTGTGAGCTCTGACAGTGCAGGCAAGGTCACGTTGGTCAGTGATGGAAAGGGGGGTAAATCAGAGCACGAACAGTCGAGGCCTTAGCACACATTAAGGAAAGTAGCTTGCAGATAACAAGCCATGTCAAGTGAGATGCAGCTTTCTCAGTTGGAACATACTGGTTTTCCTAGGGGCTATTAAGCTAGGTTTCCTGAAATAGGAGCAGAGATATTTCTATTTGGTCTGTGGCAGTTAGGTGTATGTCTAATGAAGAGAGAAGATGGCTGGGCATACTTGTTCAAATCTTGTTGAGGCATTCTTGTTGAGACTTCCTTGCCATAATGTGTAGGGGTTTTGTTTGCATACTTTTCTGTTCAGATATAAAGAGTGAAAATTTGCACAATTCTGCTTTTTCTATGTTCTTACCTACTGAGCTGGCAGTCATTTTATTTCCTTTGCTTTGTGAACACCATCACCCAGAAGTAAATCAATGCGCAGGTTTGGAGAGAGGGTAAAAGGGGGATGGATATTGATCATTTAAACAGGTGGTATTGCTCAAAAACCAAGCATACTCAAAAGATAAATACAATTAGCTATCTACAATCTGCTTAAAGGACCATATTTAACCTCCTATTACTTTTACAGTGAGAAACTGGAGCTAAAATGATCTTGACCTTTTAATTTGAACCTATGGAAAGGAAATGTGTAAAAAGCCAAAAACAGAGGCTTATGAAAGGGACAGGAGCTTTGTACTTGTAACTAATGAGTCTTGGACAGGGGCAATAGGGCTGGCTGAGGAGAGAGTGATGTCTGAGAGAGACAGAAAAGTCTGTTTGCCTAAATGCACTTAGTATTCATATCTTAATGAGGAATAGAAAACTTCAGTGTTAATAGTGGAAAACAAGAAGTTGTGAGATGTACACTTTTCTTCGGTTTTCAAATTATTTTAAGGTACAGAGTTGGTTAAAATTTTATCTGTTCCGACAATATAGGAAAAAGGAGAGAGATGCTAAAGATGTTCTAATTGTGGAGTTCAAAAGCCACTAAGTAGCTTCAGCAGAAGGGGCGGAAATGGATGTTTGTGTGTCAGAGGATCTTAACTAGAAGATTTAAGATAGCTTTCAGTATTGAATTTGATTTTAGTACTTTTTAAATTAAACACTCTGGAATGTTCCTTTGGTAGTTCTAGTAGTAACACACACAATACCAGTCAGAACAGAGCCTGCAACTAATTACCAAGTGTGACAGACACACTTGCCTCCTTCTCCTACGAGTACAAAACTCTCTGTGGTGGGAGTGCTCCATTTAATAGACTTTTAGAGATTTGTGCACAGTACATGGAAACGTGCATGACAGGACTTCTGAGAATCTAAAGTAGGCCTTTTAAAATGTGTTTCCTCAAGGCAGTGAATGAAGAAAAGGCCAAACAAAGTCATGAAGATCTTGATCCTGATGAGCTGCTGTTCCTTGCCAAGCTGATAAGACCAAAGCAAACAAATCAAAACATAAACCCTTATTGACACACCCAGAGAGGAATCCAGCACAGCTTCTAAACCAAGGGCAAGTGATGTTATCTGTGTGGAGAAAGCAAGCAGTGGATTTCCTCTCTGAATTCAGTTACAGCTGCAGTTGAATGTGCCTCGTGCATTATCCCCCGCTGTGGTTGGGATGTGAATTCTCCAGAGGTTCATGTGCCGGAAGGCAAGTCCCTAAGGGCGTGGTATCGCAGCGATGCGGTTCCATGAGATGATGACATCATCCTGCTGGGCCAGCTTGAAGGAGATTAGTATAGCTGTGACAGCCCTGAGTTAGTTCTCTGAGGCGTGCCTGCTCTGAAGCCAGGCCATCACGTCTGCAGCCAGTTCTTTTCCTAATGTCACACTAACCCGTGATACAGCCTGGAGATCCTTGTCACAATGCTTTCACCTTGCCATTTGAACTCCTCATCCCTTAAGAACCAAGAGCCAAGTGAACCTTTTTATTTATTTTTTGATGAATAGAATTTTTAATTGCTTCTGAAAAGTTATGAAATAAAATTTATTATTTAATTACATTGGATCAAAAAGTGGAAAGGCAGGATGCACTGAAGTGACAACCTGTCTAAAAAGAAAGTATTCCATGTCTGCTACAGATGGGTTTGACATGTGCATGTATTGTGTAAACATTTTAAATCCATTTTATGAAGGTATGAACTGTTTTAAATAAAAAAAGCAACAAAATAATGAAACACTAAATTTAGAGGAGAAATTAATACTTGTTTTACTCTGGTGTTTTTGTTCTGAAGTAGTTTCCATCAGCTTACTTAGACAACAGAAGAGAGTGTCCTGTGCATAGTCCTGTACTATGTTTGCACGGCTAAAATAACAGTATTAGGCCATGGAGAGATCTGTCTTAAAACAGAAGGGATCGAACAATTGAAGTGAAGAAGACATCCAACAGCAATGTCTGCCCTTCACATTCATGTGTACATCTCACTGCACAGACATGTACATGAACACACAGGGTGAAAGCCTCTACTCATACTTCTATAGGTTGTGACTAGATTAGATTTCCTCAGCCCTGGGAAAGGCAGAGCAAACTCCATGCATTCAAACTTCCCTCTTCTGTAGCAAATAAAGCAGCACTTGAATTGATAGAATGAGTCGTAATGGTGGGGGTTGGTTTACTCATCCCTTCTGTCCCTGTCCAAACCTCTTATTCTTTCCCACCCAACCATTTCTCTGCCATGTGCCCAATGCTCATTTGTCCTTGGAACCTGCTGTCCTATGAGGCTGGAATAATCTTTCCCAAAGTGTAAAGCTAACTTCAACCACCTTCTAACACCGAACACATCTCACTGAACTCTTTCCTAACCCCTAGTTCTCAGAAGGCCCAGAACACTGTTCTTCTTGTTGAATTTGTATGTTTGTTTTTAAGACAGCCTCACTATATTTCACAGACTGGAATCAAACTCCCAATCTTCTTGCGTCAACCAAGTGAACCTTTTTATTAAGGAATATCTTGTCTTATATGTTCCTCTGTGGTAACATAAAGCAAGCCAAGATGTCCACTGACAAAGAAAAGAAGAACAGCTGGGGACATCTGACCTGTGACATACATTAGTGCTTTGTTGATGACCCTTTAGCTGTCTTGGTGCCAGGATTTTTCTTTAAGATTTTAAAATCAGAAAAGTCTAGAATAATTTTTTTTTATAATGATATCAGTTATCCTAAGTGTTCTGATCTGTTTGGAGACAAAGTCAAAATTCAAGCACCGCACTAACATCTGCTCACACACAGAGATAAAAGTCTCTTTTATTTTCTATTTGAACCTAATACTACTGAGCATCTGGAAGGGAAAATACTTTCTTTTTTTTAAAGTCAAAGATATCTTTTATTTTTCTTCTTTGAAATTATTTCTTGGGCCAGAGAAATGGGTCATTGGTTAAGGTCTGCTGCTCTGGCAAAGGACTGGTGTTTGGTCCCAAGTACCCACACTGGGTGGCTCAAAATTGCTTCTAACTCACCAACACCTAGATACATAAATAAAAGTAAAATAAGCATTTTATATATATATATAAAAGCATCTTTTGTTGTTTCTAGAGTGAGTTGCCTACTTTGCCCTTTCTTTCCAAGTGGCTGTGGATTTCAGAGCTTTTTCATTCATGGTATATTCTCCATGGAAGGCATAAAAATTTCTCACACCAGGACCTTTGCTAGATGCTGTCTGCAGAGGAACCTAGCCAGGGAGGAATGCTTGCAGCTGCGCATGACTGGGGACAGATGACGATTTTCAACAGTGGGATGGGAGAGCCAATAAACACCCTGCAAACATCCAGGAAGGAAGCAAGCCCCACAGTACACAGAGGTCTGCCACATGGACCACATACCCCTGGGCTGCTGCCTCTTTCCGTCTTGCTGACTTGGGAAGCATAAAGAGAAAATGGTAGCACACTGACATGGAATGATGCTCATGAATACAGTGCCTCTGGTGTCAGCTTTTACTCTATGAAACTTATAACTCAGAGGATGTAAGGATGAACTATGGTGGCACTTTTGAGGACATGCAGGGTACTTTATGGAAAACCACACTGCCTACACGGTCATTCTTTCAGTCCTGGTTTCTGAAGTGTCTGATGCCTTCTGGGGAAGTGGGACTCTGCTGTTGGCTGGTGTTAAGCTATAAGTATTCTCAGCATGGAAGACAGATCTGTTCTTTCACATTTAGAAAAGGGAGCTGCAGAGAAACATCCACAAGTATGGTTAAGCCCTTTCTCTTTGAACCCCTTCTGTTTTTGTAACTCCTTTAATAATAGAATAATAACATTTTCTCTTTCCTTTCCTCTACTCAAAACTCCCATATACTCCTTGCTCTCTTTCAAACTCATGTCCACTTTTTCTTAAATTGTTATTGGAAAAAAATATATATATATGTATGAATATATAACCTATTCAGTCTATAACATTACACACATGTGTGTGAGTGTGTATGTGTGAGTGTGCATGAGGTGTGTGTGTGATGTGTGTGAGTGTGTGATGTGTGTGTGAGTGTGTGTGTGATTTGTGTGTGAGTGTGTGTGAGTGTGTGTGTGAGTATGTGTATGTATATGATGTGTATGTGTGAGTGTGTGTGTGTGAGTGTGTGAATGTGTGTGTGTGAGTGTGTGAATGTGTGTGTGTGTTTTCAGGGCTGACCATTTGGCATGCTCTTTCCTAGGGAAGACTGTTTCTCCCATGCAGCATTCTCAGTTGCCTGTATGTTTTGTGTAGGGCTGAGCCCTCGGCTTTCCACCATCCAGGTTGGCGTGTCTGTTGGTATCATCCTGGTTTAGCTTACATTTGGGCAATCATACTGGTGAGACCTTACTAACATAGCTTCTGACATTACTAGGAGGCACAGCCTCACAGTAAACTCTCTGATCTTTTGGATCTTATGGTCTTCCTGTTCCCTCTTTTCTATGTTCTCTGAGCCTCAGGTGTGGTAGTGTTTAAACTGGTGCCTCCACTCTGCCTTTAGTTTGTAGGTTTCTATACTTTGATTGTTGTGTTGAGAAGTTACATTGATGAGACATAAAGATTACACTTATCTTTGGGCATAAAGGTAAATGTTTAAATTGTGGCTGAGGATTATGCTCTTTAATTTTTTAAGTGATGGGTCTTAGCATTTTTGAAGAGCAGCTGTCGGGATGTTTTAAGAAGTACTTACTTTTGGGGAGGAAGAGGCAGTCAGGCCAGGAACTAGGGTAGTTGTTAAGGGCAGTGAGGTGTTTTATGTTTAAACATACTCTTGGTAGAGGATTCACTTCCAGTATCTAATTGAAGAGTCTTAAAATGCTAATGAGTTTTTATTTCAATATTTAAAAGATGGTGAAGGTATGAGCTTTTTAAATATAATTAATGGCTTGGTTTTCTAACAGATAGCTGATGACTTGGTTTTAAGACAGATCAAAGGAATGGCTTGGGAGCTCAAAGTATCTCTGGCATTTTTGTCCTCAGTGTGGGTGATTTCAGAACCATGCAACCAAGCCATTGTTGTTGGAAAGAAACATAAGCTGGAAGATAAATCACACTGTTTCCCTATCCTCTTGAGAATTTTTAAAGCATTTTGCAAAGCATTATCTTGACCAAATAAAATTAGTAAAGATACTAAGAAGAAATTACTGGAACCCAATTATATATAGGGCATGGCTGATTTAAAGACAACTGAAGTGTGGCCCCAATGGTCAATTGTGATTAAACATAAGAAATGGCCTTAACTATTCCTTAAAATTAAAGTGAGGAGAGCTATTTTGGTTCCAGTTTCTGAAAAGGTCAAGTAAAATATGTATTTAAATGAAAGCACACATGAGTTGCTTCCTCCGGTCACTGCTTGGCAAGAACATTATCTCATAGATTTGATGAAGCTCTCTTCTATGCTAGCCTCTCTTGACAGAGTTTGAAATTGTTAAACAAAACACGAGAAAATGTTAGCTTTGTAAATGTTGTCTTAGGGAAGGCAACAGCATTCATCCACTGGGTTTTCATGGACCAAGAAGTTTCTATACAGACTATTACTCCATATAACACTATAATGCTGGTTGTGATCAATGTATCTACTTTATACATAAAGAAACTTAAGTCATCCTCGTACAGATTACATGACTAGAGAGAGGGCTCAGAGTAGCTAAGTCATCTAATTGTTAGAAACAGTGAACTGAAAATTAAGTACAGCCAAAGGTGTTTCACTACTACAAAGCTTATGTTAGTTCAACTGGTAAAGAACAGACATAACATCAGATGATATTGGGCCACTAGTGATGTTTTGAGTGAAAAAACAACAAATCATTTTTTTTTTGGTTTGAAAATATAGAAAAGACCTTTTTAAAAAAAAAAAAAGCTAAAATTATATAAAGCAACATACTGACAACTTCTTATGTCACAATTTTAGCTATTTTTCATATTTTCTATATCTTACACTTAAAATACACGGCATATGTTTTTTTCCCCTCCTCTGATAACACAAGCCCTGAAAGAGGACTTGGCATTAACTCTCTTTTCATCATGCGATACCGCTTGACCATGCTGGTGTGAGCATCTCCTTTGGAAAGGTGGAGAACTGGTTCTTGTCAAGGCTTTGTGTCACAGGAGCACTCACCATATCACCTTTTTAATTTGGCTCTGCCGTTGTACTTGGTGCAAACCATGAATTACTCCAAGTAAAAGCAAGGAGGGATGTTTTCAGGAAATAATGTAGGGGTCTCCTTTATGATAGCTGAATAACCTCTGTATAAAACCACAGGGGAGAGAAACAGGCAGGATTTAAGTACTAACTGCAGTGGACTTAAGTATCAGTAAATCAACCTGATATCTCTAGACTGTGTTTCATACACGGTTATTCTCTCCGGAGAACAGAGATATGCTGTATTGCTAACATGTGTTATATAGTCAGGGACTGTGAGTTTCTATGTGGATGCTTAGGGAATCTTGATGCTTTTCCTTGGCTTCGTTACTCCATTATTATTAAAAAAAACACACACACATGCACGCATACATACACATACATGGGCACAGATGCATGCATGCACACACCTCTTAAGACCTAAAATGGTAGGATGAAAACTAATTAATTAGTCCTAATTTCATTTAACCAAGACTTGCTATTAAACCAGGACTAAGCTATTCTTTTATATCCATCAACCAACAACCATTCCTTAATCAACTATTCAATAAATCATTGTATATCAGGTATAGGTAAATAAAAGTGAATTTACCAATTGCCAGAAAAAAAGATTCACTGATGATGCCGTAGAGTTAATGCCCCCAAAGAAAGAAGAAATAGATTGGAATAATAATTAGATGATAATGTGTGCTTTTGTAAGTGTTTTAAAGTAAGTTGGGTGGTACAATTTGTGGCATATGTATGAGGTTACATATCATGTTTGTGTCTTATTTTATTCTGCAATACATCCCATGGTGACCTTGAGCCCATGACTCTCCTGCATCAGCTGCCCAAGTGATAGTATTCTAAGTGTCCACAGCCATGTCTGTGGAATTGTCAGAAACGATACTCTCAAGTGAGGTGAATGAAGAGAACAGAGCACAAAGCTGTCAAGTGTAGTCCAGGAGCTGAATACTCTCCGGAGGGAGGAAAACCACATTGATCCAAAGAATGACTCTGTGATGTGCGGCAGAGTTTCATTTCAGCCTAAGCACAGTGGGACATCAACGAAGGCACTCAACCTAGGGGGTCGAATGACCTGGTTTACTTTTCAGGAAGTCATTCTGTCTGCTTTGTGCAGAAGGAGGCCTTGCAGAGGACGGGAGTCAGAGCAGGACCTTATTGTAGATGTGCTGCTGTCTTCAAAGCTTAGGAAAAGTCAGACATGAATGTAGATGCAGCCTGAGACATTTTAGTGCCTCCATCCCAGGTAAGAAGGTACAGGGGCACATACAGGGGAGCTCTTCGAAAGGGGAGCACACACATTCTTCACAAACAGGACTGTGGAGGGTATGCTGTGAGGGGAGATCTTTGTAAAGATGAGAGGCACTAGATCTGGAGCACCCCTGAACAGTCTTAATAAAGGGAGGAGAAGGGGAGGCCTTTCTCCTTCGCATGCCTCTCACCCCCCACTGCTGTACCAGCTCTGTTTTCTGTCAGATTCTGGCATCATCCCGAATCTTTTGTATGAACTTTGTTCAGCTTACTGTTTCCCTCAGGAATGTTATGCCTGTTTCCTTCACTGTCAGTAAAAGGACTCTCCCCTTTGAAGCAAAATCCCACTTTCTGTGAGCAGGACTGTTTGTATTAACGCCCTAAGAAAGGAATCCTATAGGGAACTCATTCTGGAGGAGCTGCCACCTCTTCCAAATGCTTTGTTTTCCAAAATGTAGATGCTTTTTTTCCAGGTTAAGTTTCCAGAGCTGTTCCTGTGTTGCCCAAATTCAATTTCAGTTCTCTATACAAAGGCTCTGTCTTTCTCCCCCCACCTAAAGTTTTAGGGTCTGAAAGGAACAGGCGGCAACTGGTAATATAACTGTGAGAAGAATTGGCTTTCATAATTTCCAGCACAAAGTGAGAAGGTCAGAGAGTGAAAAGAAGGTGACTACAAGGGAAGGATAAAGGTTGCATGCTGGTAATGTTGGAGCCACAGCCTTGAACAGCAAGGACCAGGACCTGTGATGTATTTCCTACTGAAACCAATACAGGTTACTTCTAAGGTTTATGCCAAAAGCAAAACAGTCACAACATGTCCAGATTCATATTTAGGCAAGAAGATCGAGGGATAAAAACAACCAACCTTAGTTAGAATTCTACACGTACTGGGGAGACTGGTTTTATGTAAGAAATCCTCCATTTGATTGCATGTGTACCACGTTTGAGTTTTGCATGTTTAAGCAGCAGTCCTTACCTTTCAAGTCCTTGAGGTCTAGGACTGCTCTTGAACTTAACAGAATTCTACTTGTCAAGTCTCTTTTCAAGTGTGCAGGGGTCAGCAGAGGTCAGTCAAGTTTCAGAAAAGTAAGCAGAACCTCTGTAGAAGAAAGTCATACTGAAAGCTTAAAGACATTTGTTATATATCAATTAGAAATTTATATTTTCCATGTTTTGACAATGCCTTTGAGAAACACAATTCTGTGTTTTGCATCATTCTCTGAAAACGATTTGAACAAAATATGAGCCAAGGATGGCAGAGAATACAGAGGAACAAGACGAATAGTCTCATTTTATGCAAGGATAACTAAATCTATTGTTGTGGGTTCATTAGTGCAGGTGGATGTGTGCACATATGTATGTGTACGTGTGCGTGCACATTTGCATGTAGAGAATGTCAACATTGAGCATTTCTTCTTGGTTGCTCTGCATACTTAATTTTTGAGACTGGGTCTTTCATTGAGACTGGTTGGGTAATGGATTTGACTAGAATGGTTGATCAGTGAGTTCAGGGATTCACCCACTTCCACCTCCTCAGTAATAAGGGCTGGGTGAGCACCACCATTTTGGGTGTTTTATAAGACTCCTGGGGATGCGACATAGAATCCCACAATTGTGTGGCACTGAGCCATCTTGCCAGCTCTAGTCCCAATTTTGTGTGGAAATGCTGCTGGTGCACCTGATGAAGACATTGCAGACAATGAACATCTGTCTCTCTTGATGAAGGTGACCCAGAGGTCACTCAGGCTCCAGATCCAGGTTTCGTGTAACATGGTCAAGTGAGTCAAGTCTAGCAGAGATTTGCATGCGTGGGTCTCCTTTTTTCTCCCAGTGCTCCACCTTACACAACACAGAAGCAATTTTTTCTTTTCCTTCAAGTCCTTCCTTCTTCTTGAGTCTTTCAACCCTTCATCTTGTCAGCATCTTGACAAAAGCTCTGGAGTACATTTCACACTTATCTTAATGAAGGATCCAATCTTAGTGAGCCTCATCAACTGTGAGGACTTTGATGTTCCTGAAGAAGTATGCATTCTCTACATGCACTGTACTCAACCTTTCACCATGCGAGCTGACAAAAACTTAAGAGTTTCTTCTGATGTTGAGAAATCTTGAGTTTCATGAAGTTTTGGGACTGTCTACACTTCTTTTATTAAGTGTACTTCTAACTTTATATTTCTTATGCATAAACCTCAAAAAGCACATTTTACACTAAAAGTATAACAAAATATACTTGTATTGGCTATTTCAACAGTTACAAGAATGAATGAAGGTATTTCTTTGAATACTTTGGGTAATTTAAAGAGAAGAGCAGAGATAGAGCTCTACAGAAAATCCCCAGATGGCCAAGCCATTTAGGGATTATCTGTTTTATGTTGGCAGTCACAGCAAACACGAACATAAGTAGTAGGCAAAGTTCTTTTTGATCATCAATAAAACACTGTATTTTGGAAAGCAGGAATGTGACTCAATCACAGTCTGTCTTTCTAGTATTAAAATTCATTGAGGTGGAAATGGCTCAGGAGTTAAGGGTGCTTGCTGTTCTTCCAGAGACTCAATTAAATTCCTAGCACCCATGTCGGGCAACAGCAACTGTTTGCTGTATGTTCAGCTCCAGATGTCAGATGTCTTCTCCTAGTCACCATGGTCACCTGCACACACATGGTATATACTCACACAGACACATATAGAAACATATAAATGAACATAAAAGTAAATTTTAATTTCAAGATGTATTGGTTGACCAAATAGCTACCTCTTCAGCTCTTTCTACCAATCCTGGCAAGGGAGAGGATAGTGCTAGGATGTTCTTTGGCAACTTCTTGTATTCTAGACACATATTTTACAATTTACTCTGATTTTATTTGGTTTACTAAACATGAAAATTAAATTTAACATTGTTTAGACTATGAATGTAGAAAAGGGAAAACTTCAGCTACCCAACAGAAAGCTCTTCTGTGTTCCTGAAACATTTTGAGTTGGCACAGTGAAACAGAAAATATTGTAAACGTGCATACCATTTGCAAAGCAGATTTCATAGAGAAACTAATTTTGAACTCAAAAAGTACCAACCTAGAAGAATTTGTTTTGTAATGCTGTTTTGAATATTCTGGAATACATATGATCTAACACATCATTTTAAAAAGGCATCATAATGTGAAATCTGTGCTAGATAAATGGTTAAGTATTTGTTTAGTATATATGTTTGTATTAGAAAATTTCTTAGTAAATATGAAAATATAAAATTGTTAAGGGATTATGTTATCTACTTCTCCCGCGCCACCATCTTGCCGGCAAGAATGGACGCGGTACCCAAGGATCCTTCTGCAGCAAAACTTTAATGGAGGAAGATGCCGAAGGGCGGAAAAACACCCAGTTTTATACCCTTGAGGGCGGCGGGGGAAGTGTGTCTCTACCTGATTGGCTGCTCGCTGGTGGTCTGATGATTACGCCCCGAGATGGGCGGTGACTTTGGCTTGCCTTGCTCTTCACTCATGTGCTTTTAAGTTGTTTGTCAGTTTTAGCTGACTCACGCCCCGGAAACCTGTGCCATCTCTGCAGGGCGTTGGCTGCAGCCCCTTACATCTACTCTTATTTTACATTAATCAGAAACACAGGGGGATCATGTATCACTTAAGTCCTAAATGTATAATGAATGAAAAAGAGTCCTAACTTGGGAGACTTAGGTCCTATAATTTTAAAAGAATTAAATAAATGTATTTATTTTGCATTAGTAAGAAAATTATTGCTGACCTTGGGTGGTAAAAGCATAAACTCTATAACACTATTTAAAATTAATAATAACCCATCAGTGTTTTTTCGACATGATCTGCAAAACCAAATTGGGAAAAATTACTCTCATTTGAAATTCAAGCAAATCCTGCTCCAAGGTGGACCCTGCACCTGTGGCTCTCTGAAAACTGTTTCATACATAGAGTGCCATCTGAGAGAGAGGGGCTGTGCCGACTTCTATTGCCACCACTGTATGTGATGCTTATATGTGTACCATTTCAGTTAATCAACTCCAGCGCCTTCTCCGTTGCCAAGGTTATGAGGCTAGTGGTCTGTCTGCAAAAGGCTGTGTAGTTTTTCAGTGAACCACTATGAAAGTAATCTGTCCTAGTCCACAAGTGGAGTACCTCTTGTACACTGGAAGTTTTTCATGAAACTTATAATATACCCCTAACTTAAAGAATTTTCATTTTCATCCTGGAGCCTCTTGTCTATATCCCAACAACTCACTGGTTGACATCACCTACTGGTCATCATCTGCATCCTACAACACACTATCTTCATGTACCATGTATACACTTAACAACATGTTTCACATTTATTGTTAACAATGGAATGAGTTTTTATAAAATGTCAAGGTAAAAAACCCTTTTTACAATAAACCCATATTTAATAATAACAATGGTATTTCAGAAGGTTTGAGTTTTAACTTGTTTTTAGGTGTGTTTATGAGTATTCCCTACCTGTATGCATGTGCACTGACATATGCTTGGAGCCCATGGTGGTCACAGGTGGCATTAGATTCTCTGCATCTAGAGTTACACGCAGTTGTGAGCCATCATGTGAGTGCTGGGAACTGAACCTGGGTTCTCTGCAAGAGCTCTTAACAAAAAGCCAGCCATCTTATGAGCCTCCAATAGATCTTTTAAGATAAAACATATTCTTTACCATCTTCTGATGGCACTATATAGACACATCCTCTCCCCAAATTAAGTTGGAAGCTTCCTCTGAAAAGACCTTATTTTGCTTGCTCTTTTGTAGAACCCACATTGTATATAATATGAAGCTGAGCATAAAATACCTAGGTGATAGATAATTATTACATATATAATGAAAAATAAACTTAGAGACCCTTGACTCTCCATTATATGGAGATATAGATGAAGTTTTAAGAATATAATTGAAGGTATGGATTTTCTTCCTTCATAACACAGTATTTTAGGAACTGGTTCATCCAAACTTCAACTCCTACCTTTAGTGTTTCTTAATCCTCATTTCCCTACCTTGCTTTCTTTCCCTCAACATATGTCACTAGAAACATCAAAATAGTGGGCAAAATGACGCACTACATATGAAGAGTAAGAAAGCAGAGCTCTAGGTACAGATGAGTTTGTCAGACTTATTCATCAGGGACACAGTTGCCACATATCAGTTTTTAGTATAGATTTATGGCCAATCTGCTTGGCCATGCAAGGGACAGTGTGACATGATTCCCAGTCCTGGAACAAAAAAGCATAGCGTGGGTCTTTATGGGCGTTGCTGGTTGCTATGGGCATGGTATAGGGCTTGTTTATATAAAATTACTTTTTTTTTTTTTTTTTTTTTTTTTTTTTTTTTTACATTTTGTTTCTCCTTTGCAAAATGTTTTCCATGCCAAGGTTATGGGAGAGTATTCTCCCTGCCAAGGTTAATGACTCCACGACAATTAGAAATAGCAGGAGTCTAGGAAGCAAGGATGTGTTTGTGTCTCAGCAAAATAGTAAACACTGAGACTTTCAGAACTTAAGGATGTGGGAAAGAACTCTGAAAACATGAGTTCAAAAATATATAATTTTTCAAGTATGTAAAATATATGGGTGTAATATGAATTATATGAAGGGCTTCACAAACCTCAGAAAGTAGAGGTAGCTGCACTATGACCCAGCTTGTCAGGAAGATACAGCTTGACAGGCAGATTCCTGAGTTCGAGTTCAATCTGGATCAGAGCTAGTTTGGGCTCAGTATAAGATCCCACCCAGCTAGCTCATTGTCTGTGTTTACAAAGACAGGCAGATCTCTTAATTCATTTGCAATGCTAAAATTTATGCTTGCTGTCTCTTTCTAAGAATCAAGAAGCTGGGGTCATGGGATGCTGATAGGATCATGGGATAACTCAAAAGGGAACCTGGGATAATGACTGAATTGATAGTAAAGTAAAAGACTGGGCTTTTGATCTTCAAAAGATGAGCTATCCAGAGAGTTTTTGGAATAGCAAGAGAGAGATTTGTCAAGAGAATGCTGTCTAGAAAGCTTTCTTGAGCAGAGCATAGGGCATCAGCTTGTAACCAGGAGTTGTTTCTTTCAATGTTTTCAGAAACCTCTTCCTCAGAACTCTTCTCCAGGCTGAGGCAGGTCCTTGGCATATTTACAAAGGGTCTCATGGAAAAGGAGCTTAAATTTCTTCCTCATAGAGTCAATGTTGTACTGTTAAACAACCATAATTTGAGTATTAAATCTACTGATTGCTAGTATTACTATGCATTAATAAGAAAAGGAGCTTAAATTTCTTCCTTGTAGAGTCAATGTTTTACTGTTAAACAGCCATAATTTGAGTATTAAGTCCACTGATTGCTAGTATTACTATAAATTAATAAGAATTTGAGATTTATTATTTAATCTGAGATGTGGCAAAAAAAAAAAAAAAAAAAAAAAAAGCAGAGAAAGTAGCCATTTCATGATTCTAGGCAAGCAAATAAGAAAGAGAACAAATAAAACAACCATCAAAGCAGCCTTTTGTGTCTGACAACATACTGTTTTCAGGAGATTCAGGTCCTGCACCAACCCAACATTATATGTCTTTCAAAGCTGATCCAAAGAGAGGGTGGCCCTGTCATAGTCACGTGTCTCTTACATATGGATTTATGCATTGAAAACAAACAAAACAGTGAGTGCATTCACTGAGATTATCATACAGCTAGAAAGGAGGGCTCTTCCTTTTGTTGAAATGTGTTATTGTAAAAACTTGGGCTTCAATAGCCACATTTTCTACAAGTTGAGAAGAAGAGAAAAATGGAGCCACAAAAAACAGAGAGGGCAATGTTTATATCTGAGCTTTTGTATTTGGCTACCTGTGGACAGATCTCTGACTTTCTATGTGCCAAATTTACAACTGCAGGATAGGTAAGCTTGAGCTAGGTGTTAGTTACTTGCAAATGGAAAAGGTTTTGCTCTATATTTACTCTGTCCAAATTGGACAAGTCAGCTATACTTTAGTCTCCAAGGGAGAATATTAAAGCAGTTTCTAAGTGTTTTGAGTTACAGAACACTAGATGGGTATATTAAGATGTGTCTTTTCTTATTCTTCCACAGAAAGCCCTAGAGCCTATCAGTGTGATGTACAGGCACTTGTGATGATAGTTAGTCACTTGAATGGGTTTCTTAGCCAGCTTGTTTTTCTCTGCTCACAGTCAATCTGTCCTTCCATGTTATTGCCTGTATTAGCTGTCAGTTATGAAAATAGACAGATCATATCTTCTCTACCTCTCTCTAGACAATTTATAGCTGATAATTCATTTTGTGTGGGGTATTCATACATACATTAATAAGTATTCTGAGTTGAAAGCTGATATCCATCAAAGACATGTAGAATATATTTTTGTTGTTGTTTTATAGTGTTAATACCTGTTCTGCTTAGTTTTGTTGACAACTTGACACATATTCAAGTCAGCTAGGAAGAGTAAACCTCAACAGAAGCACAAACTCAGTAAATGTGGCAGTAGCTATGTCTATAAGAGATTATCTAGACTAATGATTGATGTGGGGAGGCCCCGCCCATTGTGGGCAGCAACATTCCTAGGCAGGTGAATCTGGACTGTAGGGATAGATGAACTAGTGAGTGAGTCAGTAAACAGTGCTCCTCCGTGGTTTCTTCCTCGATTTTCCCTTTAGTTCCTCCCCAGTCTTCCGTTAGTGACAGACTGTCACCTGGAAATATAATCCAAGTAAGCCCTCTTCTCCTCAACTTGCTTTTTAATAAGAATATTTTATCACAGAAACACAAAAGTAACTAGAGGAATAGTTGGGCATGGATTAGTAAAAAACACCCTGAGTGTACTAAGTGATCCCATGAATTACCACAATTTTCATGGCTATGAAGCTTTTCCTCACATATATCATTATTCATACTTTATTATCTATGATGTTGAAATTTTATTTTGGAATGGGAATATTTTTAGTTTTTTTATTGGTGTAAAAACAGTGGGTTTCTTTTTTATGTGTGTGTATGTATGTATACATACATATTACATATATTCATTAAGTTTTACTTATTTTCATCTTTTCTTTTCCCCCTCCATTTGATCTCTTTCTTTGTCTCCTTGCGTTTTGATATTATGTGTACATGCATACACATGCATGTGTCTGTGTGCCTGTGTATATGTGCATGTTTGTATTTTGTAGCTGAAAGATATACTGTTTCCCTTGTGAAGTTGACTTATTTCACTTAGATTATGGTCTTCAGTTATGGATGAGGGTTCTTTAACATTTATAAATATTTTACCTCATCATAAAAATGTTTATACATAGTGACCAATTTC